>NC_092873.1:331059966-331808299 GCF_028372415.1 Notamacropus eugenii | reverse complement strand
ATAAGGAGGAATCAAGAACAACATCTAGGTTATGAGCCTGGGGCCCTGAAAGGATGGTGGTGCCCTGAAGAGTAATAGGGAAGTTTGAAAGGGAAAAGGAAAAAATGAATTCTATTTTGGACATGTTCACATTAAGATATGTATAGGACAACCAATTTGAGATGTCTAATGGGCAGCTGGAAATGCAAAACCAGAAGCTGGGAGAGAGGTTAAGGCTGGATAAATAGAATTAAGAGTCATCAGCACAGAGATAATCATGGATTCCATGCAACCACTTTGCATATGACATAGACTCAAGGCCTGTCATCTCAGTTGCCCTCTTCTGGACACAATCTCCAAATTATCAATTTCCTTCTTAAACTATGGTGTTCAGGATGGAGTATAATATTCCAGATGAGGAAGTCCAAGATCTCAATGACTTTTTTGAATACTGATGACTCAGACTGAGCTTGAAGTTCACTAAGTTACCTCTAGATTTTATTTTCATAACAACTTCTGTCTATCCATGTCTTCCTCATTTTATCTTTGTGAAGGTGATTTTGTACTTGAGTACAAGCAAAGACTTTACAGTTACCTCTATTGAATTTCATCTGGGCTTCACAAAACTCCCTAAGGCAGCCTGAACCAACTGAATGTGTGATTGGGAAAATTATAACAAAATAAATAAAAATACAGTACAACATAGAAAATGTTAAAGTTATGATTTTCTAAATTTATTTCTATTTGAATGTGACACCTCTGATCTAGATTTTTGAGATCCTTTTGAATCCTATCATCCACATGTTAGCTATCCCTTCCAACTTGACATAATCTGCAAATTTGATGAATATGCTATGTCCTTAATCAAAGTTATTGATCAAAATGTTAAACAACTCAAAGTTTAGTACAGATTTGGGGTCCTCATTGACAAGAGACCTCCTGTCATATGAACATTGAATCATTAGCAACTACTTTTTGAATCTGGCTATCCAACTAGTTCTGAATTTATCTGATTGCATTATTACCTAATCCCTATCACTCCATCTTCTCCCCAAGAAAAGTGTGAGATTCTTTATCAAATGCTTTGCTAAAATCTTAGTAAACTATATATTCACAGCATTGCCTTCATCCATTAATTCAGTAAAATAAATAAGATGTTTCATCATTTCTTGATGGAGCCATCCAGACTCTGCAACTGCCACTTTTCTTTCTAGATATCTTGCCATTGATCTTTCTGATCATTCTAGAATTTTCCAGGAATTTTTCAAGTCAAGTTTACTGGCCTATAAGTTTTCAAAGTCCATTCCCTTTCTTTTAAAAAAAAAATTGGGATATTTTCCTTCCCCAATCTTGTACTGCTCCTGTTTTCCATGCTGTCTCAAATATCTCTGACAGTAGCTCATCAATCATATCTGCCAATTATTTCAAGACCTAAGGGTATATGTAGTTCATCTGGACCAGATGATTCAAATTGACTTAGGTTCTCTCTTATTGTCTTCTTACTCATCCTGGGCATCAATTCCTCACTAGTCATTTTTGATCCTCTCCTTTGTAGAGATAACAGAAACCAAATAAGGAATTCAGCATATCTTTCATTCTTCTGTTATCACTTACCATCATGCCATCCACCTCAATAAAAGTCAACAAAACTTATGTGTTATATGTTAGGCACTCTTTTAAGTTCTGAAAATACAAAGTAAAAGCTGACCATTCTGGCCCTCAACAAGCTCACTTTCTAGTGGAGTAAACAACATAAAAGAAATGTACGTATAAGATATGTACAGTGCAAGTGGAAGGTAATCTGGAAACTGTGGAGGAGGAATAACCAGAAAAAGCCACCTGTGGCAAGTAGGATTACATCTGAGTCTTGAAGGAAGCCAGAGTAACCAGAAAGGAGAGTGTTCCAGGAATGGAATTTACATTTCCAGTGAAAAGCCACAAAGTAGCATGAGGGAATATAGTTTCCAAGTAACAGCAAGAAATCTGGTGTTGCTGGATTGTACAGTAAGTGGAGGAGAGAAAGTGTAAGACTGGAAAGGCAAGAAGGAGCCAAGTTGAGAAGGGTCATAAAAGCCAAACTGAGTGTTTTATATTTGATCTTGTAATAGGAGGCCAATGGAATTTTTTTTAGTGATGAGATGACTTGGTCAAACCTGTGCTTTATGAAAATCACTTTGGCAGCTGAAGAGAGGATGGATTGGAGTGGGGAGAGACTTAAGGCAAGGAGACCACCCAGAAGGCAACTGCAATAGTCCTGGAGTGATGAGGGTATGCACCAGGGTGGTGGCTGTGTGAGAGGAGAGAAGAGGACTTAAATGAAAAGACTTGGCAACAGATTGGATAGATGAGGTGTGTAGGAATGAAGACTAAAGAATGACACCACAGATTCAAGCCTGGGTGACTGGGAGGATGGTGGTAAGCTTGACAGTAATAGGGAAGTTCTGAAGGGGGGAGAATTTAGGGGGAAAGAATTTCTATCCCTACATAGATTCTCCTTTTTCTCCCAAAGTAGCTCACCCCTTCCTCCAAATAACTCGCACCTTTTCAGCCCTAAGTTTATGAAGATTTCCTGAAAGGAGCCCCACCCCATCCCCCACTTCCAGGAGAAACTCAGCCAGTACTTGGCACAGATGGGATCAGACCAAAAACAAACTGGAAAATGTTAAGATTACAGTTAAAACTGATGCCTTGAGGAAAGATGAACAAGTCAAGATAAATTTGTTAAGATCTCATAGCTCACCCAGCACATACCTGGGTGTTCTACATTGTGAAAACCAAAAAAGATTCCTTACCTGAAAGAGTTTACTGGACATAGGTCATAACCTGAGCTGTGGGTTTTTGTTCTTGTTCTTGTAACTTTTTTTAACAAATAAAAATAAGGAATTCTTCTATCCCTGCCAAGCTATCTCCTCCAGCATACCACAGCTGAGCCCCAGTTACAAAGTTCAGAGAAAGAGTGAGGGGCCAAAGAGTGGGAGAAAGTTTAATGACATGGAGAGCCAGAAAGTGGAAGGACAGAACTGGTCAGCGAAAGCGAGAACTGGCTGGAAAACTGCGGTAAGGGCAGGTGCCAGCTAAGAGTGGGTGGAGGGCTGGGCTCTGAGCCAGAGCCTAGGGGAAGGCAGTGCGTTACCTCTGCCTCTGGGAGTGCAAGCGGGCTGGCAGAACTAGCCCGGAGAAGCCCATCCCGCCTGCCGACCCCACCACTACCATTCACTCTCGTGCTTTGCCAACCTGGGGCACGGATAACCCCACCGCCGGCTGAGAGAACCGCAAAAGCAGCAAGCATCCTCCGTAGATGAGCTTCAGGCTACGCAGCAGTCGCTTTCTTCCCCTTGGTGCCGCAGCTGACTGGCCCACTTTTCTTCTTTACCGCGACGCCTCCCACCCCAGCCACCCCACTTAGTGGCCAGTACTAGCCTGGGGCTCCGGGGAACCATATGTCTGCGCTTCGCTAGCGAGGCTTCACCTGCCCTGGGCGGGTGTCCTGGCTGCAGGGAAGAGACGGCTCAGATCAAGACATTCACTCGCCCCACCTCCCCTGCCTCCACACTTGGCTTAGTGGAGTTTGTCCGCGACCCCCGAAGAGTGGGTGGGTGGCCGCCACTGACAGACTGCTCAGCAGACTATCGCCCCAGCCAGCCTCGAACCTGCTCTCTAGGCTCCCCCAGCCTTGACACTCCTTTGCTTCTGCCCTTCCTAGACCGGAGACCTGAGCCTCTCCGCCTTCCCCATTCCTTCGAAGGCGGGTTAGCCCGCTTCCCCTGTCTTCATTTGGGCCCCCTCAGCCCCGGAGCCACTACCCAGGTTCCGCCATGCTAGGGCTCCGCCGGGACCGGCTGCTGACCCTACTGCTGCTCGGGGGGCTGCTCTCCGCTGACCTCTACTTCCACCTCTGGCCCCAAGTGCGACTCCAGCTGCGGCCACGGAGAGGTCGGGGGGGCTGCTCTTGCCCAGACGCAGCTGGCGACCCCTCCGCCCCGCCCCCGGAATCCGCGGCTGCCACAGCCTCCCGCCCCAGCGAAGCTGCACAGAACTTTTCCCAAGTCCAGCCGGGCCAAGCGAGCGATGAGCAGGGCGGCCGCGGCGCTGACCGCCAGGACCTCCCCTCCAAGTTGCAAAACCTCTTTGCCCACCCGCTATACCGTGCCCTCGAGGAGCCGTCTCTGCAGGGACCCGAGGACTTTCTGCTGTCCAGCCGGGAAGCGCTACGCTATTACCTAAGAAAGGTGGCCCGTTGGAACAGGTGAGATGGGCCCCCACTGCTCCGCCAGGCGGCGTCACCACCAGCTCCCCTACACTCAGCCTTCTAGGTACCTTGGGACTGGCCCTACTACCTCACCAGCTCAGGCTGGTGGCTGACCAAATCCATCCTACCTCTTTGGGCACTGTGCCCGCATGCCCAATCTACACACGCACGCACGCACGCGCACGTCCTGGACCCTCTAGTGCTGATGACCCTAGTGCCCATCCTGCACACACCAGGTGCCTAAGACCTGGACCCAGCGAAAAGTAATGACTCCCAAAGGTCAATTTCAGAGAAGGTTCAAAGGCACTGGAAAAGTTTATATATTTGACACACTTTAAAAGCTGGTTCTCCTCTCTGTTCCGAGCTCTTTCCTCATATTTTTTTCTGCCTGACTCACTTGCTTTGGGTCCCTGACCCACTTTTTCTTTCTCCTTTCCTGGTTCTGAAGGAAGTCTCTGCTCCAGTGTAGGGTTTTTTTTTTCCCATTTGGAGTTTACAACTGGAGCAATCACGTGGAAGGCATTTTTGGCCCTGGGGCAAATTCGAGTGGCTCTGAAATTAGTCCGAGATCCAATTCAATTCACACCCACCATTTTTTCCTCTTTTCTTTTTCTTCTTCCTGGCCATTGTCAGAGGGAGGAA
Organism: Notamacropus eugenii; assembly: GCF_028372415.1. Classification (NCBI taxonomy): domain Eukaryota; kingdom Metazoa; phylum Chordata; class Mammalia; order Diprotodontia; family Macropodidae; genus Notamacropus; species Notamacropus eugenii. The sequence goes on along the minus strand of NC_092873.1, from coordinate 331,803,429 downwards.
ATAGGACGTTAGTGAAGGCAGGGAGCATATAATAGTCAAATACTGTTTTGTTGTTAGGGCTACAGAAGGGAATTTGAAGGTGGCTATGGAGTCTTTCTGTGTTGACTCATTTATAGAAATTTTACGCCCTACACATTTGAAAATTTTTGTTTTTAACGCAAATACAGATAGTTATCTGCTTGGGAGCTTTTAAAACCCAAAGGAAAATGAAACAAAAGTATCAAGTAAACTTAAATGCTCCAGAAAGAAGGGAAGGAAAGGAAGGAAGGAAGGAAGGAAGGAAGGAAGGAAGGAAGGAAGGAAGGAAGGAAGGAAGGAAGGAAGGAAGGAAGGAAGGAAGGAAGGAAGGAAGGAAGGAGGGAGGGAGGGAGGGAGGGAGGGAGGAGGGAGGAAGGAGGAAAGGTATAGGAGAAGTTGATGGAATGCTGAGGACTCTATTTTGAATCCTATACGTGTGATTTTATTGGTATACCGTATAACTCCATCTACCAAAGCTGACTAGCAGCAGTCTGCAATTTAGATAGTTGCCTGGAGGTACTGAAAGGTTAAGTGCTTTGTCCACCTTCATTATAGGTCAGAAATGGAACTTGAACTCACACCTCCCTCCCTCCCTCCAGACTGGTTCCCTATCCATTGTGTCATGCTTCTATCCAAAACAGAGATACTATCACTTCCTCAAAGTTTTAAGGAAGGATGGTTTAACCAATAACTACTCCTCTCCCAGGAGTCACAGCCTGAATGTTGAGTGTACTTTGTAGGACCATAGGCAGTTTGTAACAATTTTCGAGGAAGTAAGAGGATAGGAAATCATCATCATCATTTCCAAAGAGAGTATCCTTGACTGAAATCAATGAAGTAAAAGCCCAACTGCAGTTTTATATTGGAAAAGGAAGTGGGCATCAATGGATTTCATTTCTAATTATGTACAACAATAAGGTAGCTTGCTATTTCTTCTCAGGTGCAGTAATTCTCAGCATTTCCTTGTTTTCATCTGTAGGTGTGTCTATCAATAGAAAGAAAGCTTGGCAAGGCTTCTTTAAGTCAGGCAAATGGAACAGTGACAAAAGTGCTAAATTTGGGAGAATTGGATTCAAATCCTGGCTCTGCTTCTTAATACCTATGTGACCTTGCATAAGCCTTATTCTCTCTTTGGGTCTCATTTCCTCCCTGGCAAAATTAGGAATTAAATCCAACTAACATTTATTTAACCCCTACCAGGTTCTAGGTCTTATACAAGGTGGTTAAATTCTAACCCATGAAACCTCTTCTTGTTCTAAACCTATAATCCTATAAACAGAAATCTTTTCCTCTAGTATATCTGAAAGACAAGCCCCTTTGGATTCAAGGATAGGAGTTGTATGGAAAGTCACCTGAGACTTTATTTTGGGAAATGTGGGGTTTAACTTCTATGACCTCTAGAGTTCTTAGTGCCATTTTGGTACAATAGAAAAGTCAAAGTTGGAGTGGGAATTTTGGCAAAGAGCAAAAACATAATTACTGACCTGCACAGCTGTCTATTTTGAGCTGTCTCATTTGTACAGCTTATGTGTTGCAAAAAAAGAAAACCTAGCAACAAGAATCTGGAATCTAACAGAAGATCAATGGAGGTGAGCGACCTTGCTATACTCAGGGGTAAAAGAGCATTTCTGTGTGATTGGTGGGAAGTGACAGTGGAGATTAATAATCCTGCCACTCTCTGATAAATAAATGAATGGATGAAAAAGCATATGAGACAGTATGTACAAAGCATTGTGTTAATAACTAAATCTAGGATACAAATAAAAACCGAGAGAAAGTGCCTGTTATCACATTTGTCACTTTTTACTACAGAGAGACAACACATAGAAGTTTTAAATTGCAAGCCAGATGAAGTCCCAAGGCCCTTCAAGTGTAGAGGGCAAGCAGATGAGAATACATCCTCTTTAATACATTCTAATTGATAAAATCACAAACATTTTTTGATGTTGGATCATTTGACACTGCCATGGACTTCAGTGGCAAGAATTTCTTTTCTGGATTTTCAGTAGATAGGGCTGCTGAGGAGGCAAGAGCTGCAGCACCTGCAGAAGCAATTAATATTTGCACTGTAGTTTCTCAGGATCATGGTTTTAAGGACTGAAGGCACTATCACTCCAGGTGCTCTCGGCTTAAATGAAAGTTAATGACAATTGATCAGCAGTTAACATTGGTTTTGATGATTATGTATGTAGGTACATGTGCAGTAAGAGCAGATAGGTTCCTGATTAGCATAATTAGAACTGATAAAAAGGTAGAAAGACCCATGCCCTCAACTCAATCTTCATATTAGTGTTAATATAATCGAGAAGATTAAGACTGATCCTGTATCATTTTCTTATTGATCTTATTTATAACTAATTGATTTTGCCCCGTAACTGCTTAAGTCATGGTTCTTTGTCTCCAAACTTAGTTCAGAATTCAGCTGTGCTGTAATAGCTTAATTCTAGAAATCCAATTCTCCTGCTAATCACCAGGTTCTTCTGGACTCAAGGAATTCTGCTAACCTTGAGGAAAGTGTATGAAAGAAAGAGAGATGGGCATGATGTCTTTACTCCTCCATGCTGTCTTTCAAGGATATCTGGTTTGTTGTCCAAAAGTCTGCTGGGCTGCTCTCTTACACCTGGAATCAAACAATGAACACTTCTTGGTCTCATGAGAGAAGAAGAGGAGACATTGCTAGTTCCCCATTACCAAACTTCCAACGAATCATGCTTGTCGCTCCATCTCATTCTGTAACCAGTCATGATGTCCTTAATCCCATGAAGCCATCTACCCCATTCTGTTTCTTTTTTCTATGCTCCCCAAAATCTATAAAAGGGGAACTGTATTTTGGCTCAGTCTTTGGCATGAATAGAGGCAAGTCACTGACCCTTTTATAGATAGGTAGCATGCCCCTGCTAATAAATGGTATTTTGCTCAGACATATGCCTCAGTTTTCCCTTTTGTTAAATTCGAATTGCAATATAATAATGCTGCTAGCATGTATTATGTGTGTATAAACATAAATACACAACACATAGTATAATAGTGAATGATGGAGCAGAGAGTAATATCACTACAGAGAATACCCCTCAGTTTAAACTTGTCATTATCACTGTAAAGTAGCTAATGGTCACATCTTCTCCCCCCACCTTTCCTTTTCATTTTCAAGAAGTGGCAGACTGAAGCCAGATGCTATAATAAAATCACACCATGGACAGAATGGGACCCAGGAATATATTTAGTATCCAAAATTTTGGATAACTCCTTTCCTCTTTCCCTTTAAACTTGGAATTTAAAAGATGCATAATTCCAGCGATGTTTGTAGTTCTATTGTGAGGCATAATCATTTGGGTTTTTTGTTTATTTTTGTTTTGATTATTAGTGAAATTATATGTGAAATTATTGATGAAACATAGGTCCCTTCTGCAAAATGAAGGTAGGTATTAATGATGTAACTTAAGGATAAAGAACCTAGTTAGACTTGACAGAAGTATAAATCATACCTTAATCTGACATTTCATGCTAGTTTTTTTCCCTTATGTAGACACTGATCCACTTTGTATTTTTAAATCTTGAATACGTGTCCAAAATATAGCCTACAATATAGTATAAATGTGAGTATACCATTATAAAAATAATGCTCAAAAATTTAGCCATCATCAAAAGGATTTTATCAGCTAATGGTTCCCTTTACCAGAAGAAATGCAGGTGTGATGTAGTCCATCAAACTTAGGTGAGCATTCTTTACTACTTGACTAGCAGATAAAATTAGTCACTTCAGTGGGGAGAGAGACTTTGCAGGGTCAGCAGACAGCATAGTGATAACAGCTTTTGGGGGTAGACATAGTCACTTCCCGAGTGGATTCTTCCATATGCAGAGGAGCAGCAAGGAGAAGCTCCAGCTATGATCAGTTCCTAGGTGACTCTAGGTCAGTTTCTAGATGTAAGGTCCTCCATTGCTGCTTTGGCATCTGTTGCCACTATGGCCATTCCCCTCAATTCAGTTCAAAAATTTTTGTGAACTCCCTTCTATAGCCCATGAATTTAACAGTTTAGTCTTTTTCGAGGCTACAAAAACTACAATGACCATAAGTCCATGCAGGTATATTAACAAACTTCTCCCTGACCTATAGGAATTGATCCAAAGAGTATACACATATGCACTCCAAAACAAACCATAGGATGAAAGGTTTTAAAATTTCCAAAGCCCCTCCCCCCTTTTTGACACCCTGAAGCTTGGCTATATGGCCTGTAATTAAAATCTGAGATAAGCTTATGATTAAATTTTGAAACCTAAGGCTTTTCAATGCATGTTGAAATTTGGGCAACAAACATTCTTCATCCACTTAGTGCTCTCTGTGTAGATGGATGAGCCAAATGCCTGTGAGTCATTATAGCTGTCCTCCAGGAGGCTCCTCAGTATCCTGGGACCTGATGCAATCAGCACGATTTCATCCACAAACAGCACCTGGAAGAGTACATCATCCATTCCCTATCTTTGTTCTCTTTAGTGCTATTTCTACTTCTTTTATGAACCCACGTAGGACCATGGAGTTAGGTCCCAAATGCAGTGGTTTCATTGTCCTTGATGGAGTAAAGAATTTGTTATGAGGATTTATGCAAATTTCTCCCCATTTTTCCTCTGTATTCCTTCTGCCAAACTTTTTTTTAAATTGATTTTGTTGTGCACTGCTTCGTGCTCCTTTATGAGATATGCTCATAACAACCGTTCTTTATAAGATTTTACAAATGAGTTTGTATTCACTCTCAGATTGACTCATTCTATGAACTTCTCCAGATCTTTACCAAAAGCTTTCCCACCATGAAAATACCTCTTCCCCAAACCAACTCTCCTAATTGGATTAACCCTTAAAACTTTTTTTAATGGTTCTGCTCAAATGTTTTGTTTATGTTAATTTTTTGGACAGAGGCATAATTGAGGAACAAGGGATGCAGAAAGAGGTAAGAAACAGAAAAAAAAAAATCAAAATCATATGAAAAAATGGAACCAACCCTCCCAGTTAGCCCTGCCCCAAACCAGAGGGGACATTGCCCAGACCCTGGAGAAGTAATAAGGGTGAAGATGAGGACACACAGTGGGAAGACACGGATAATTTATGGAGTACTGGAGTGAACATAAGTGTCACTTCCCAATTTATTGGATGGGAAGGGCAAGCTATCTGCAGATCCTATGGGACCTTCTTCTATTGAATGACAAGCCCTGGCCTGGCAAACTTCAGTCCCAGCCCACCTCACTCTCTGGACTTCCCTGCCTCTCACGAGAAACCTTCCCCCTATCACCTCTCTATCAATTTCCAGCTATACACTATATTGTCTTTCCTCATTAGATCCTAGATACTATATTGTTTGTCCATATTAGTATCCCCAAGCACTTGGTACAGTGCTTAGCACATAATAAGTGCTTAATAAATGTTCTCTCTGTCTAGTTATCCAGATATCTATCCATATTCTACTTCACTACTGCTTTTGACAGCCATCTCTACCCATTGAAAAAATAAATCAGATACCTGCTGATTGTTTTCAGGATTCTTTTGATCTTCATGTAGAAATTAATTTTCCTCAGTTAAATTTCTGAATGAAATTATTATAGTTGGTGTTGATGTCATTTCTGTCATCCCATTTTAAAATTTTTCTCACTTGTTCAAATAGTTTAAGGTTAAGTTGTTTCAGTAGTGATAACATGTCTTTTTTCTCATTAGGATTCTTTCTTCTTTTTTACTTATTCTGATGTTAGCCTTAATGTGTTAATGGTCTCAGCTTGAGTTTAATGGTCAATATATACCAATGGCTGACTCCAGGATAACTCCCATGGTAATCAAAAGTTTCTTCTGTCTGTTAAAAATATAATCTCTTTCTTTATGGCTCTATTTGATGTTTGCCGTGTTCAGTTCCTAAGGATTCTTTTCTCAAAGTATTCATGATATCAAGGCATTCAGCTTCAATGTAATCTACAAGTCTTTGGCCTCTCTCATGCCTTCTTTCTGGGCCATGCTTTCCCATATACTTCTCTTCTTCATTTTTTCCCACCTTTTCATCAAAGTCACCAAATATTTGAATGTATGTTGATTTAATTTGGAGGGTCTTATCGAGTTCTTCTTAGAATTTCTCTACATTTCATCCTCAGCAAGCAATGCTGGTAGAAAACCTACAATTATTTTCACAGTAGTCTTTCTACAAATGTTTATCATCAGTGCTGTAATGTATGATAACCAAATATTCCACAAAATATTTCTTGTTGCTTACTATAACACTCACTCTAACAACTCCTTTCTTCTTCAAAAAGCACCTATAGGCTATTCTTCCACTTAGCTGTGACTTCCTTCTTTCTTCTGTATTTGTTTATAGTAAGAATATCAAGGTTGATATGATTCAGCATCTCTTGTAAGATTTTCATTTGCTGGATATTAGACAAGAATCTTGCATTAAAATACCAACAGTCAAATTCAAATTAATAGGTGGTCCAAAAATTGTGGGTTTTTAGCAGTCTCTGCCACTCTGCTTAATCATTGCAGAAGAAAATAAAGCCCACACTAAAATTTTTTTTTTTATTTTCCCCCTTTTTTTACGGGTTGCCATGACCAAATTAATTCATCACTGGGTGAACAACCTACTGGTGAGTTGTCTTTTCATGCCTCCAGCATGTTGGGCGGCAAATATATGGGAGTACCCTTAAGCTAATCCATTTTGATGAACTTACATAGAGTCTGCTCTAGGATACCTCCTCAAAAGGAAATTGCTACTCCTGGGTTCTAGGGGATAGGCTGTAGGTCCACACCTCTGTTACTATAGTTCATGAGTGCCGCTAACGGGCTTCCCCTCCACAACCAACTAGTAGACAAAATTTACTCAAAATAATAGCATTTGCTAAAATGGCATAGTAAAAAGAGTAGCTATACGACATCCTCTCTCCCATAAGCCTGAGATAAGCCTTCCATAAGCATAAATACACATAACATTCATGGAAAGAGCAGATTCAAACTTTAAGTATAGTGGTAATAAGTCATATGTTGAAAATACATGGCCAAGGCAACTCACATGCCTTGTACTTCAGAGCCTCTGTGTCCTTCCTCTTGTCATGGAGTCCCCTTCACAGTTAAACTCTCATTTACCAGGTCCAGCTCTCCCATGAAACTGTAGTTAGCTCATTTCTCTGCTGTCAGAGGTCACACTCCTTGGAGCTATTTCTGGCCTTGAGTGACTGCCTGTCTTGGTATACAGAAGATGCATCCAATGTGACTTCAGCTGTGCCTATAATTCTCTTGAATTGACCCTTCCTTCTGAGCTACTAGTTTCAATGCTAGTTAACATAGCCAGTGGGGGGGGGAGGGGTGAGGAGGGGAAAGGAAAAGAAAAGTCCCATCACCAGCACCTTCTTGCTGCCCTCCAGTATAGTTTCTGTGGTCACACCTTATAAAGCAGTTTAACGTCTGAGACTTGGTCAATTTTTGCCTGGCTAATGATATTTCACCTTAATGGGGTAACTTAGGGTGGCCCCATCTTTACCATTAAACACCAGGTCCTTATTTTTTGCAGTTACATTAACTGAAAACAAGGGAATCAGGTGAACAGAAACCAAGTACCAACACCCCCCACATACTCAATTTTCCTAGTCAGAAGTTTTTGAGGGTTCTCCCTTGTATTATGCCTGTGGTGGTGAGGCAGATGACATCTAAGACCCTTTTCTGCTATGTGGATTTGTGGTGATGATGTTCATGATAACACCTGGCACATAGCACTTTAAGGTTTAGAAAACACTTTATACATGCTGTCTCATTTGATCCTCACAACAACCCTGAGAAGTAAGTATTATTGTTTTTATCATTATTATTTCATTTCATAGATAAGGAAGCTGAAAGAAAGGAAGGAGAGAGGAAGGGAATAAGCATTTACACAGTCTCTACTATGTATTAGGCACTGTGCTAACAGAGGGAACTCACCCAAGGTCACACGGTGGTATGTGTCTGAGGCAGAATTCAGACTGAATTCTTCCTGACTCCAGATCTGACACTCTGTGCACTGCACCTCCTTCAGCCCAGAAGCCACATTGTGGCCCTGCTGCACTTGAGGACCTGGAAGAATGTGATATCCATAGCAGTCACTATGAATATGCATGCATATTCCCAGAGCAAATTTGTACAATATAATAAACTCTCTTCCTCAAAGGCCAAACCAAAATATTTGTTTGGGAAATCATTAGAATATCATGAGGAAAGATTTAACAGGGTACTTATCATTAATCCAGGGAGCGCAGACATATTAAACTTTCTTTCTCTCAAGCCTCCCCACAAAAGCAAGTTCTCCTAGACAAATTCCTCCCTCCTTCCCACTCACAGATTGCTTTTCTCTTTCTCTTCTCGTTAGGTCAACTGTACCCATTCACAGCTTGTATCTCCCTCTCTGCTGTGCCTGCTCTCACTCTCTGTTCAGCCTTTCCCAGTCTGATCTCCATGTGACCCAGACTCCATGTGATCACAGGCTCCATGTTATCACAAGCTCCATGTATTAAGCCTATTAATGGACAGGGAAGATCTTCCTATTCTATTAACATTACAAGGACCACATGTGGCCTCAAGGCAACAGATTCCCCACCCCTGGCCTAAAGGATCCAAGTAATAATTCAGAGTAGCTGAATAAATTCAAGTAAAATAAAGGGCATCAAAAGAAAAATGAGGGTAGATCTGAGAATGTTATGATGATGCAATGAAAAAGTTAACATCTTGCCTCCTATCTATACTAAGTTACCTGAGCAAAGAATTTTTGTTGTCTAGTCATTTCAGTCAGGTCTGACTCTTTGTGACCCCATTTGGGGTTTTCTTGGCAGAGATACCGGAGTGGTTTGCCCTGTTTCCCCAGCTCATTTTTTACACATGAAAAATTGAGCTCAATAGGGTTAAGTGACTTGCCCAGGAATATGTAGCTAGTGTCTGTGGCCAAATTTGAACCCAGGTTCTTCTTGACTCCAGGCCTGGCACTCTATCTACTGCACCACTTAGCTCCCCAAGCAGACAATAAGACCTTACGAAGCACTGGTGAGGAGGTTTAGGGACTATAACATACCTTTAAAGATAGGAAATCCTCAATAATTTTTATCACTGAGAAGTATTTAATGCTTGGAAGATCAATTGTTAGATTGTAAACATATCTGGGGTTCACTGAATCTGATTACAGGTTGTCTGTGATTTAGTAGACAAGTCCTGAGGAGCTGAGACACATACAAGTTAAGTAAGTATATTGTCTGTGCTCACACAGTTAGTAAATATTAGGGGCAAAACTTAAATCCAGTTCCTACCGTTACCACACCTAGCACTCTCTCCAGAATGCAACACTGTCTTTTGTTATAATTCATAGGATTTTAGAGATGGCTAAGAATTTAGAGATCATCTAATTCAAATCCTTCAAGGTTTTGAGAAAAGAAATAACTTGCCCACAGAAGTACTGTAGAAACTAAGATTCAAGCCCATTTCTTCTGGTTTCATATTCAGTGCTCCTTTCCATTAGAAAAATCTTTTTATATAAACTAATAATAAATTTTAAAAATAACCTTTTTTAGACAACCTTTCTCATTCAGTCAAGTACAATGGCTCTCTAGTGCTTCTTGAATCAAATCCAAATTCCCATTCTGGATCTTATCTTCTAACATGACCCTTCTATCCAGCCTGGTCAACCTCCCTGACAACCTTCCTGTAAACTTTTCCTCCTGCTTTTCCTATAGAGAGAAGGGCAGGAAGTAGGCTGAGTGGTCATGGAAAGGAAGGACACTGGTGCTGATTATTGAGCACTATCCTACGTAGCATGATTTGGAGCTAGGGACTTAGTAATTGCTTTCTAATGACACTGGAGGTAATGCTAATCAAAGTGGAATCTATGCTGAGAGAAGAGACAGCTATCTTTTCTTGGTCAATTCTTATCATACTACTGGGTCTCAATTACTTTGTAACTAGATGGGATAACTGGCAGTCACTTTTAACATGATTCTTATTCTTATTGAATTAAAATATCACAAATTCTGCATGAAAAGTTGTTATAATCTACTTTCTATATTCTGCAAACGCCCTTTTTACTTAGCAAGGTGACTCTATAAGAGAAACTCTCATTAGAAGAAAATGGTAGTCTAGCAATGAGAAATCCTGGATGCACCCACAGTGGTTGAGCATCTTGTACCACTCCATGCTCTACATCCAAGCGTGGTTTGGACAGAGTTCACTTCCAAAGAAGTTCAACCTCTAATTGGAGGGCAGGGGGAGAGAGTCTCTTTATAATGAATGACTCATTAACATACCCTTACCCTAGCTATCCCTAGACAACTTTACTCATAGCTCTTGCCTAGAGCTTCCCCAAAAAGAGAAAGTAGGAAAAGAAGGAACCAGTATCTAGTACAAATGGGAGAGTGACTTTATTCCTCCAAAGAAGTGTTACATATAGAGTCACAGTGCACATTAACAGAATGAAGATAACAGAATTCAGTAACTATAACTTTGGTTATAGTCAACTGGTATAAGTCTTATAGCAACACAATGTTGCAATCCTGCTAATAAGCCATCTTACATACTACCTCTTCCTGGCTTAACCACTCCCAGGACTTATCTGCTGGCAAAGTGGCCAGGATTGGGTCAATCCTTTTATCAGTAGCTAACTCCACCAATATAGAAACTTTCCTTCTGAAAGTGCAACCACTACAACTAACTGCTCCAATGGATTTTGCCACTGTTTCTCTGCTATAGTATAATGCTACTTCCCATATTCAAAGACCCTCAAACTTTCCACAAAGGTCTCCAATTCAAAGAAAAGAAAGACAAAAAGATACCACTGCTACCAAGAATCTACACATAAGCTTGCCTACTTGTGACTCCTTGATACTAGCTACCACCTGGGTAGGATTGCCATGACACAAAGTTAAAGAAAAGCTCTTGTCCTTCTCCATGGCTCACTGAAATCACATCTTGCTAAAAATTTCCGCAGCATTCCACACTAAGGGACTATTCAAAGTCTATCCCATCATATTTAAACACCAAGTCTTTACAGCAGTGGGTCACCATTTGGCCAGAAGCAGTCTCAAAGTTCCTATAAAATTGTCTAGAATACAACAAAGATGAAATACCACACATTAAAGGAGGATCATAGGATCAAAGATTTAGAGCTGGAAAGGACCTGAAAGGTCATTGAATCCAACCCCCTCATTTTACAGATGAGGAACTTAGAGGTTAGATGACTGCTTAGGGTCACAAAGGTAACCTGGCACAAAAAGTGCCAGAACCTGGATTTAAACCCAAGTTCTATGATGCTCAATCTAACAGTCTTTACACTGTAACAAACCAAGTATTCAAAGTGGTAATATTTCCATAATCCAACCTTTTTACTAGGCAATGACATTCCAGGCAATATGTTAAATAAACTTTTAATGAAAAAATAATGTAAAGATTTTTTTTACAATATTTCAAAGAAAAAGCAACATTCTGTATGCGGGCATCCACCTGACAGGTCTCTGCATTAAGTTTCCTCCCCTGGTTATTGTCTATAAATATAACTGATAAGCCCTGTGACAACTTCAGTCCTCTAATGCTTCTTTGAAATTCAATAATAATAGCTGACATTTACATAGCACCTTATGGTCTTAAAAGTTATTTATATAATTACAAACTCTTAATAAATGCTTATTGAAAGAAAAGGATTGAATTTCATTTGATCCTCCCAAGAACCCTGGGAGTAGGGACTATGAGCATTATTATCCCTAGATGACAAATAAGAAAATCATCTCAGAGAAGATCTCATAGCTATTAAGTATTGGAAACAAGATTTGAACCCAGGTCTCTCCTGACTCCAAATACAGCACTCTGAAAGCATGTCAGAGCTTGGCACATTTGCAATCGATGTTCCTTCCGTAATGTTCTGGTCATTTAACACTTGCCAGGTTGACAAGCAAGAATTTGCCTAAATTGAGAGAACTTTCAATCATTCCCCAGGAATCGTAGAATCAGAGATGGAAGGGACTTTAGAGGGTTTTGAATTCAACCCAATTATGTTACAGAAAAGATAAATGAGTCACAAAGAAGATAAATTGATTTGTCCAGTCTCACAGACAATAAATATCTCAGGCAGGATTGAACTGAGGTCTTCCTGAATTTGAAGTACACTTCATCATTCACTAAGCCACACAGACCCTTGGTCATGATCTCTGTCATTCTCACTGGTGAGGCCACAGGCTGTCAATACAAACATACCTCCTGATTCCCTATGACTCTCTAGTTAGAATGGCTAAAGATTGTCCATTAGGGAGAGATAAACACTGGGAGTATGGGATGGCACCTGCTATCTCAGTATCTCTGCTTCAAACCGCTCTCACTTTGCTTTATCATATACTATCCAGTTTGGCGACCAAAGGAAAAATACTGCTTAGTTTCTTATCAGTCAAGAGCTGTTCATCAGTTACAGCTTTTGGCAAGTCATATTCAAATTTTGTTCTTTTTAAACCCTTAATATTCTTTATTGTTTGGTAGTGAAAGTGGATAGAGCACAGGGCTTGGAGTCAAGAAGACTGATCTTTCTGAATTCAAATCCAGCTTCAGGTACTTACAAGCTATGTGATCCTGGACAAGTCACTTAAATTTCCTTATCTATAAAATGAACTGGAGAAGGAAATGCCAAACCACTGTAGTATCTTTGCCAAGAAAATCCCAAATGGGGCACAAATAGTTGGATATGATTGAAAAATGATGCAACAACAAAAATGAAATTGCATGGTGGTATTTTATTTCCCTTCACATTAGGTCTATTTAAGGTCTATAATTCATTTATGAGTTCCCAGGGTTCTGTTGTCATCCTTTAAGATTATCCCAAATCTATTATAAATCTTATGAAAAGCTTGAATTAGTTAAAGCAATACAATGGTAGCACTTTACCTGGATAGAAGAGAGAACCTTTGGTTCTCTAACTTTCAAACTAGCCATACTATCTGGTCACTGAATTGACTGAGAAACCAAAGTGAATTGTTATCATCTTATATGAGTGAGACCAGAATGATGCCAATGAAGGGCATTCAATCAATCCAAATTGTTAGGGTTACTGTAAGTAACTTCACCCAAAATAGACCCAAGAATTATTAGTCAGAACTGCAATACAGACTTCATTCATGTATTCATTTAATATTTATTGGTTTTCTGATTTTCATAAGGCTAAGTATGAAGGCATATGTTTGGTGATGGGGCACAGGGGATAACAAAATGAATTATTTGTAATACCTGATCCCAGGAAACTTTAAATTCCAAGAGAGGAAATAATAAACGTAAACACAATAACTAGAATGCAAGTAATGACGTATACTATAAGAGCCATACCTTTACTAAGAACATTTATTAAGAACCAACTATGTACCAGACACTGTGTTAAGCATTTTACAAATATTTTCCTATTTAATCCTCACAGTAACCCTAGAAGGTAGGTGCTATTATTATCCTCTGTTTTACAGTTGAAGAAACACACAGACAAAAGTTAAGTAACTTGATCAGGGTCACATAGCTAGTAAGCGTTTGAGGTCAGATTTTAATTCAGGTCTTCCTGAATCCATGTCCAGTGCTCTGTCCACTGTATTATCTAGTTGCCTCTGTCCTCCAGCTATTTACAAGCTCAGAAACAAGCATTCTGTCTATATGTTGGACAAGAAAAAACCCATGGTGAACTTAACAGCTGTATTTGAGTACTTGAAGTATCAATGAATGGAAGAAGACACAGAATTTGAATGGTTCTGCAGCAGTGGAGTCCAACCCAAAGAAAATGAAACCACAGAACCATATAGAAAGATCCCTGTGGGGTGTATATTTGTCTTAGAATACCACAGTTTTGTTAATATTGTTAAATATTTCCCAGTTACACGTTAATCTGGCCGCCTGCCTTGTTGTGGGGTATTTGACACCTCTGCCTTAGAGAAGAGAATAAGACAAAAGAGATGGAAATTGAAGTGCTGCAGATTTAGGCTCCAATACAGAAAAACTCCCTTAACCATTTCATTTACCCAACCATGAAATGGGCTACCTGTAGAAGAAATGAGTTCCTCCTCCTGGAGATTTGCAAGGAAAGACTTAATGACTCATGTCAGTTACATTGTAGAAGCAATTATTGTTTAGATATGGGTTGAAATGGCTGTTCTCAGGATTTCCTTCTAAGTGAATTTCTGTGATTCTTTGTACATTTCAGATACTGAACTCCTTGGTTCCCCCTACCTACTAGTGCTCTCTTTTTTCAAATTACCTTGTATTTACTAAACTACATGTCTTTGTACATCCAGTATCCCTTTAGCTGAATGTAAGTTTGAGGGCAAGGTATTGTTCTGTTTTGTTTTCTGTAGTTCCCATGCCAGGAAAAGCACCTTATACATAGTAAGAACATAATAAATGTCTATTGAATCACATAATCACATACTGAAATGATGCATTTGACAAAATTGATCCCAAAGACAACAGCTTACAAATAACTGGAGAGAAATCAGAAATGGATCTTACTTCAGCATTTGCTATGAAGAAAAGTACAAGGCCTACAGGTTTCCCTGAACAAAATTATAAAAGCAATTTTCTCACTAGAGAAGCATGGGATTCCAAACAGAGAACACCTGGACCAAAAAATCTTTGTGGAAAAAGAAGAAGACATGGTATTTACACTTCTAGCCAGTTGGACAGCAGGTACTGGAACCATTAGCTCTTAGAAAACCAGAGCATTTGCTGAGCAAATATACTTAGGGGCCTGAAAAAAAGAATCTAATCACAAAGCCAGTTTCATGAGAATTATCATTCCCAGCTAATAATACATTCTGTTGGACCCAGGTCTGTCTGGATTAATTCATCCTCTCCCTTTCCTCTAAAGAATTCCTCTTATCTCTGGACACAGGGGAGGCCTGATTTCTAAAGAGAAGAATCAGGTTCTTTTATTGTCTCTGACTCAGGAAAAATTACTCAAAGCTTCAGTCTGGCTCTAAGGTGTCCCTAAAGAAAATTACTCAAAATATAATGGAAACCAGGTGTAGGAATAACTCTTTATTCCCTTTACACAAATGCCAAGTACAAAAGACTTATAAGCACAATTTAACAGAGAGACTAAACACTGGCAACAGTTAACTTGTAACTACTGATAAACTCACTCTGGAAGTTGATCTTTAAGACATCAAAATTTGACACATTTTTTCAGGACTACTGAGTAGGTATTTTACATTTCGTCTTGGCTCTTCACTGTCCAAACAATTCCTTCCAAATCTATGTCTTCTGGAAAGTCAGACTAAGGTTTGGGCTCAACCTTCTATCCATAGTTATCTTCTTTATCAAAAAGTACTAGAGGAGATATAGAGAGGGTACTACTCATACCAAGGATCCAAGATTTCTGTACTTCTAAAACTCACAAAGTATGCTTCAAGGGTATACATCTCAGGATTGTACTCAATCACCTACGATCAGACCAAAACGAAACAAAACAGAAAACAGAAAAGGTAGAGGCTCAACTCAAGCTCACCTAGCTGAGTCCCACTATAACCTTTTATGGAAGTAGTCACCATGTCACCATGCTGCCAGAATGGAGACGGAGGTGATGGAACCTGTCCTCCACCCTCATGGGAAATCCTAGAATTACATGACCCCACTTGGAAAAGCAAAGGAAGAGAGGCTGGAGGGCAAAATCACTCATTAAGTGAGCCACACTTCCAGGCTTAATGTTTCTCCCTTCTCCTTTGCTTTCAGCCATCACAATGTGGGGAACCAAGGGAGCAGCTAGGGTTTGTTACATAATCTGAAAGCAACAAGTTCTTAAAAGGTGAGCATACTACCCCAGAAGTGTCCAGGGCAATCCAGTGCATGTTCCAAGGCATGGTCCCTATAGACCCATGTCTTTCATGCAGTCCTTAGCATGGAAGTTAACACTAAGGCTGAGTGGTTGACACCACAAATCCATTATTCTTTTATGTGCTATACCTGGAAGACAGGGGTTGCAATTTGCTAATCCATTAATATCCAGCCGCTCATTTATGCTTTCTATTTGAGCTCATACTGCTGAAAAAATGTTTGCTAACTCTGCATTTTGTTATCTTGCCTATTGCTAGGAGAAAATCTACTGCTCCCAAGCTTATTCATTTGCCCTTTTTTGATTTGTCTATGTCTAATGCTTTGAGAAGAGGGAAGATATTTATTGATCTCTGCTCAGTCATTTTGACACAAAATATATTGATCATAAGCAAGGAAAACATTCAGAGAATTTGATCAACCTGTTGGCTTACCATTTAAGAACAGTTATTCCTTCCTCTGAAGGAAAACTTAGAGCTTTGAGTGAATTCTGCTTGTAAGTTCCTTGATAGCAGACACTATTTCACCATTGGCTTTGTATTCCTACACCTAACACAGGGTCAGGTAAGTGATCAAAAAATATGTACTGATTAAATAACTGATGAAATTGTTCTATTTGCAATGATCTGAGTCCTGCCCTAAACTACTGTAAACTCCTTGAGGAGTGTCATGTAATGTCTTATGTGATTTTTGACAAAGTGAAATAATGCATATAAAGACACTTTGCAAACCTATATAACTGTGAAATATTATCATCTTTTATCTTATTAACTCCCCAATGTGCAAACTTGATTGTGTCACTATGACGTCCAAAAACATTCTTTGACTTTCTGTTGTCCAGTGAAGAAAAACTAAAATTTCTTTCATCTCAAATGTCTTCAAAATCCTCTGTAATCTAGCTCCTACTTATCCTCCCAGTCTTATCTCACACTTTTCCCCTTCATGTGCCCTATGCTCTGGTCAACTTGAACTACTTCCTCTTTCCTAAACACAAGCTTCACTTTCCTACCTTTCTAATTTTGCTCTTACCATCTTTATGTCTGGAATTCCTTTCTCTCCAATTCCTCTTGTAAAATGTTACCTGTTCCTCAATATTTAGAGCAATTATTTCTTTCTTCCATGAAGGCTTCCCTGAACTATACCTTTCATAGGATTCTCACAGCACTGTGTATATACGCTAATTATGAAATAATCATTTCTTTCTTGTATAACAGGCAGGTAGTTGGTACAGTGCATACAGCATTCAACCTGGAGTCAGGAAGGCCTGAATTCAAATCTAATCTCAGATATTTACTAACTGTGTGACCCTGAGCAAGTCACAAAATCTCTGTCTGCCTCATTTTCCTCATGTTAAATCCTATAGGTTTTAGGAATAGTTCCTTGTTCTTCAGTGACTGTGATTAATAAGCATTCAAGAAATTTCTGATAGCTTAGGGGTATCGTTCAATTGGGACTCATAGGAACTGGCAACCTACCCCTCGATCATTCCATGTCCTGTATCCAGTCATCGTGATCCTGGACTAGGTTTATTCACTTTGTGTTGCTGATCTCTGATAAGGGGAAATAGGCTTCCCTAGATTGACACTGGTCATTTATTCCTATATGGAAAACTATGTGAAACCTAGAAGAATCATTGTATGCATTAACAGAGCAATTTAAACAGAATTCTATAATTTATAAGCAGGATTAGCATCTGTTGGGATGCTACTAGTTAAGTCTCATCAGTATGTAAAATGGTTTGAAAGGCTGCTAAGTAGCCATTTCACATTTCACTCCTGGCACTTGTCTGCTGATAGAATGGGCCCAGCTTGTTCTCTCTCCTGGTGGTGGCCAAACTCTTTGGTGATAACTTTCCTTGCTGTTAACCAGCTCCATTCGGTTCCACCATGGCATCTCACCTAACCTAGTCCTCTAGTCTTGTTGGGTTTACTTTCATATGTCTTATATATGCCCACTTCTCTGACACTGCCACCACCCTGGTTCAGGCCCTTCTTTACCTCATATATGGACTACTGCAACAGCTTGCTAGTTGGTTTGCCTGACAGAAGTCTCTCTTTTATCCTCTACTCAGCCATAGTGATTTTCTTAAAGTTCAGGTTGGACTGTGCCCCATCCCCAAATTTTAATGCCTCTCAATCACTTCCAGGATCAAATACTAAATCCTTTTGGTGTTCAAAGCCTTCCCCCACCATTCTAGATTTCTTACACTTAATGCCTCTCTCCTCTCCCCTTCCCTCATTCCACCATATTCTGAAATCCAATAACACTGGTCTCCTTCCTGTTCCTTATACAAAACAATCTATCTCCTGTCGCTAATCATTTTTGTTGGCTGTCCTCAGTGCCTGGAATGCTCTCCCTTCTCATTTCTATTTCCTGGATTCCTCCACATCCCAGTCAGAAGTACCATCTTCTACAGGAAGATTGTCCATGATCACCCATAATTCTAGCGCCTTTCATCTGTTGGTTATTTCTAATTTATCTTGTATATAACATCTTTGTACATAGTGGTTTATACTCTGTCTCCTCCAGAAGACTACGAGCTCGGAGAGCTCTTCTTTGTATCCCCAGTGCTCAGCATAGTGCCTGAGAAGTAATGGGCACTTGATGAATGTTTATTGACTGACCCACTGACTGACTGACTTTAAGCTCAATACTCCCTGCTCACTGTCATTCTTCTCTGTCTCAGGTATGCTATTATTAGGACAGTGTAGCGACACCTACTTTTCTCATACTCTTTTAGGAGAGTAGAGTAGTAAAAACATCATGCTAAGTGTTTGATCTTGCAAAGTCCACACCTGACCTCAATATGAAGCAACCTTACCTTCTAGCCTGGGTCATGGCTTCCTCCTTTTAGCGTTCCTCTCCCAGCACAATCCCAGTCACCTTCATACAGCCTTCCTAGAGTCTCTGTTCCAAACATCCTTTGCTATGCTATGCGATGCTATACCTCACAAGCTAGGGTTTAAAACAATAATACTATGAAATTGGACCTGAAAGGAAGCTTATAACCAAACAGCAGAAGATCCTACATGCTAACTAAAAAGATCATATAATTGAGTTATTATTTATATCATGGGCAATGAGGAGCTGCTGTGTGCATTAGAAAGATGATTTGTAAGGTGTATATAGGAAGGATTGGTGGAGGGGAAAGACTAGAAAAGGGGAGGTCATTTATGAGACTATTATGATAGTCTAGGCTGGAGGTGGGGAAAGCCAGTAATATAGGGTGGTGACATTGTGAGCAGAGTTGGGAACAGGGAGAGACAGACTGTAGAAATAAAAAAAATAGATATCTTGGGGAGAGGGGTGGTGAGGAAGAAGGAAAAGTCAATGGTGTCTCAAAGGCTTCAGGGCTGAGTGACTTAGAGGATGGTGGCAGTAGTACTATCAATAGAAATAGGAAAGTTAAGGAAAGGTGAATTAGGGTTAGGGGGGAGGAAGATGGGTAACAAGGGACAGATTATACAGTTGTAGTTTATCCAAGAGTTGCTACTTCTTGACATTTTAGTGCCTCTTCTGATCTCATAACCTCCCTATTCCTCATATGTACTTGCCATATTCCAATTTTGTTATAGCCATCTCTACGTGTCTTATCCTCCCTATTACACTATCAGCTTCTCCAAGGCAGGACCTTCAACTTATTCAACATTGTTGTAGTTCCCCCAGCTTCCAGTACATAGCCTTAGACTCAGTAAGTTCTGAATAAATGCAGCCAGTTAAAAAAACTATTACACTAATCCAGAAGAGAAGTAATGAGGATTTGAACTAGGCTGGTGATAATGTGAATGGAAAAGATAAGAGTGATAAGATGGGGAAAACTTAGGGACTGATTGACTGGTAGGGGGGCAAAGGTCGTAGGACAACCAAACCTTTCTGGTATTAACTTTACTAACAAAAGCTATGAGGAAGCTCGAACTTAGAACTACTTTTTTTTTTTTCACTGCAATTTTACTCTTTTACTGCAATTCTTTTTTATTTTTTAAATTATCAGTATTTTTCTTCTACTTTCCCCACTCACACACACTGGGAAAAAAGAGAGAGAGAGAGAGAGAGAGAGAGAGAGAGAGAGAGAGAGAAACTTACAGCTACTCTTTATAGATTTGCTTGTTTTCTGGTTTTATGCAGTGAGTTTGCTAGTGAAGAGAACCCAAACAAGGACATTTAGATTAATCAGTAAATATTGTTATATTTGCAAATCAAGTCTGCTTTTTTGTGTGTCTTGTCAAATCAAGCCTGTGTTTGGATTTTGTCAATACGCTTCCTAGGACGGTATAAATCCAACAATCAAACAATCAAGCCAAATTTGTCCTCTTCAAAACTTACTGAGCATAGTTTGGTTATTACTATGGAGAAGATGTAGAAGGAGGTTGTAAATACAATGACGATGTTGATATAGCGCTTTAAAGTTTCAAAGCACTTTACACATGTTATCTAATTTAGCCCTTTCAACAACACTGTGAGATAGGAACTATTATTATTTCCATTTTATAAATAAGGAAACCAAGGCTGAGTGAGTGTGTAAAGTGCTGGATTTGGAGTCATGAAGACGAGTTCAGATCTGACCTCAAGATACTTACTAGCTATGCACTGCACCTCCTAGCTGCCTATCCAAAGAGACTTCCATGTTATTTGCTCTAAATTTTCAGTTGACTTGAATCAAAAAATAAACATGGGTGCTTCCATTGTCTTCATTGTTACTCAGGATTAAGCACCTATATTTGCAAGTGGCTCTTTGAATCATACATAACATGTCCACATTTCTGAAGGACTTTTCCTAGGACTTTTCCTATCTATCCAGTATAGGTCATGATATGACAAAAAGTAGCGGGGGCAGGGGGGACAGTTTAGGCAACTTAATCAAACAATTGAGAATATATATATTCATACAAAATAAAAAAGGAAGGAAGGAAAGAAAAAGAAAAGAGAAAAAGAGGATGCTTCAGTCTGAACTTTGAGTCCATCAGTTTTCTGTTTGGAGGCAGATAACATAGTCCCTCATGAATCCTTTGGAATCATAGTTGGTCCTTGTGTTGATCAGAGATACTGTCTTTCAAAATTGATTATCTTTACAATATTGTTTCTAGTATAAACTCACTTCACTATGCATCAGTGTATACAAGTCTTCCCAGGTTTTTCTGAAACTATTCCCTGTATCAATTCTTATAGAAAAATAGTTTCAATCACATTCATATATCATAACTTTTTAGTCATTCCCCAAGTGATGGGCATTTTCACACTTTCTAGATCCTTGCTAACATAAGAGCTGCTATAAACATTTTTGTACATATAGGTCCTTTCCCTTTTTTTATCTCTTTGTGGTATAGACCTAGTAGCAGTATTGCTGGGTCAAAGAGTATGTACAGTTTCATAGTTCTTGGGCCATAGTTCCAAATTGCTTTCCAAAATGCTCAGACTAGTTCACAGCTTCACCAAGAATATATTAAAGTATCTGTTTTCCCACAACTCCTCCTGCATTTGTCATTTTCCTTTTTTTTTTACTTCTTGCCATCTCTGATGGGTGTGAGGCATAAACTCAGAGTTGTTGTTTCTAATTTTTAGTGATTTAGAGCATTTTTTCACATGGCTCTTGATACCTTGGATTTCTTCCTCAGCAAACTGCTATTCATATATTTTGACCATTATTATCAATTGGGGAATGACTCGGTCTTACAATTTTGATGCAATTTCCTGCATATCTTAGACCCAGTTCCACTATTGATTTCTGTGACTTTTTATTAAATCTGACATTTTCTTATTGTGTGAATTTAGGCAAGATTATGTGTGTATGTGAATTATATAGATAGATACATATTCATAGTAATTCAGGGTTGGGAGAGGTTTCAGAGGTTTTCTAGTTCAACTATGGATGTTTGTAGGAATCCCTTCTACAATATATCTGATTATCCAGCCTCAGCTTAAATGCATCCATTGATGAGGAATTCACTACCTTGGACAGCTATAATTGTTAGAAAATATTTCCTGTTTTACATGATTGTATATTATAATCTATGTCAGTTGCTTTCTGACTCAGGAGAGGGCAAGGGGAGGGAGGCAGGGATGGAATTTGGACTCAAAACAAATAAACAAAAACCCAATGAATGTTAAAATTGTTTTTACCTGTAATTGGGGAAGGGGAATAAAATATTATTTTTTTAAAAAGGAAGAAAATATGTCTTTATCTTGCTCCAAAATTATCCTCTTAAACTTCCACTCTTAGTCCGTAGTTTTGCATTCTGGGGGCATTTGTCACAACATTAATCACTGTGCCATTTGATAGGCATTCTTTCCCTGGATTTCTTTCAGTTTATCAGTACTTTTCCCAGAATACTGTCCTTTTCTTAAAGTAGCCAAACTAACTGCTTCTAAACTATAATGACTGCTAAATAAGCTTTCAATTGTGAAAGAAATTTATAGTTTATCAAATTTTTTAAAAAATTATGTGTAGCCAACCTTTGACTATCTAAGGTCTGATAATCATTAAGACCTTTTGATCTCTCCCTCTTAACCTGAGTTTCCTCTTTTGTAAAATGAGGGGGTTGGACTAGATGATATACAAGAGCAAGAAGGTAATATGTAGTCTTTAAAATTTATCAGGTTAACGAGTTGACATGGTCAGACCTACACTGTAGGAACATCACTTTGGTGGCTTTGTGGAGGGTGCTTTGGAATAGGGACAGACTTGAAGAACAGAGACCAATTAGCATGCCAAGTATTCTGATGGGAAGTTATAAGGTCCTGAATTAGGGTGGTGGGTGTGTGAGTAGAGAGAAAGGTAAGTTGAGATATTGTAGACAATTTGGATGTAAAAATGATGAGATCTGGAATGTGACTAGATACCTGAGAATAAGGAGTTTAGGTTGTCATAGAGGTTGTAAACATGAGTAACTGCACCAGTACAGGTGTCCTCAGCAAAAATAAGGAAGTCTGGAAAAAAGGTACATTGAAGAGGAAAGAAAATGAGTTCTGTCTTTGACATGTTGAGTTTGAGATGCCCAAGAGACATCCAATTCAAAATGTCCAATAGACAGTAGATGATGTGGGACTAGAACTTGAGAGAGACTAGAGCTGGATATATAGTCTGGGAGTCATCTGCATGGAATTCCTGGGAACTGATGAAGTCACTAAGTGAAATAGAGAAAATGGAGGAGGCGGGGCATATACCCTCAGTCATGTGTGATATATGGATGATGAAATAGCAAAGAAGGTTAGGTAGGTTGAGATAGGTAGGAGGGAATCCAAAAGACAGCAATGTCACAAAAATCGAGAGACGAGAATACATCTAGGAAATGAAGGTGAGGTTCACAATGTCAAATTAAAAGGCCATTACATATGGAAATTAAGAGATCATTAATAATTAGCTGCTTGACTTTGGCAAGTTATTTGTTGCCTCTGGGTTTCAATTTCTTATCTTTAAAACTAAATAACTAAATGAACTAAATAATCTTTAAATTCCCTTTCTGGACTAACATCCTACACGATTCCACCTCTGGGTCTCATCTATTCAAACATCTTACTCCTTATCACTTAAAGAGGTGGAATTGATTTGGAAACTAATCCAAGCAGATAATCTTCTGGGCCAAAAGGCTTTGTACTTATATCCTTGAGGAAAGAGAATAGGGATAAGATTTAGTCCTGTGATTTACCTGAGTGAGAAATTTTATTCTACCAGTACAGGACAACCTTCTCTCAGCACTGCCAAAGAGAGTTAACTGGAACAGCTAGGTGACACAGTGCAGGGAGGTGTGACTCCTCTTTCTGAGTTCAAATCTGACCTCAGATACCAGTTGTGTGACCTTGGACAAGTCTCTTAACCCTGTTTGCTTCAGTTTCCTCATCCATAAAAATGAACTGGAGAGAGAAATCGCAAACCTCTCCAATATCTTTGCCAAGAAAATGGGGTCAGAAACAGTCAAACATGACTGACAACAAGAAGAGAATTACCTGAGGGCATTGAGAGTTGAAATGAATTGCCCAGAGTCCTACAGTCAGTATGTGTCAGGCAAGACTTGATCCTAGGTCTTCCTGGCTTTTAGGACAGCTCTTTAGTCACTATATACTATGCTAACTCTCAACATTTTGACAATAAATAAGGAAATCTAGTGTGAGAAGGGAAGTTTAGTGACCATGAGAGCAGAGTCACAAGCTAAGTCCAAGAAAATGATACCTTTTTCCCCTCTGGTCATTTGAGACTCAGTTCTCAAGGGCACAAAGAGAAAAGGCCAAGTGGTGGAAAGGATTAAAGTAACTGAAATTAGAAATGTGTCATTAAGGTCTTTGGGCTAGAAGTAGATAGGGAGGTGCCCTGTCAGCATTCTGTGACCTCCTATTTGTGATGACCCTGGCAAATTTCACATAGATTCGGCCCTGTCTGCTGAAGGTACGGTTTGTTGGGCAATTAGCAGGTCCATCCACTCTCACTAGAGTGAGAGCATATTTGTCAAGGTTTGTCTCAGTACAGAAGAGGATGATAAGGTGTAGCAATATACATTTGTGTATTCCAAGGTTTCTTAACCTTGAGTGCATTAACCTTTTTTTTTTTTTTTTTAGCATTGTGATAACTATTTCAGGGTAATTAGTATCTTCAAATGTATTTTCTTTTATGCATTTAAAAACATTATTCTGAGAAGGGGTCCATAGGCTTCACCAGACAGTCAAAGGGGTCCATCATACACACACACACACACACACACACACACAGACATACACATACACATACACTCACACACTAAGAATGCCTGGATACTGCCTTAAAGTTTGCAAAAGCACACATACTTCACCTCATTTGATCCCTGCATCTCATCCTAGCCAGTTATAAACTGGATGTCAACCATTTCCTATAAACACATATCCACTCTCTTACATCATTTTTCACGTAATCAAAGTCAGAACTAGCACTGCCAACAAGTTTAGTGGCTTGGAGTAGGACTTGCTTCATCTTCTTCTCCAAACCCTCCCACAGTACTAGCTGCCTAGCCCCTACTTTTCCAAGGTCTTGGACATGGTGAAATTACAATTATGTTCTAAGCAGGCCTAACTACTGTTGTTAATGTTCAGTCCTTTTTCAGCCCTATCCAATTTTTCATGAGTTTTGAAAACCCCTTTCTGGGGTTTTCATGGCAAAGACACCAGATTTGTCATTTCCTTCTCTAGCTCATTGTACAGATGAGGAAGCTGAGGCAAACAGGATTAAGTGACTTGCCCAGGGTCACACAAGTAGTAAGCATCTAAGGCTGGATTTGAACTCAGGTCTTCCTTCCTCCAGGCTCAGCACTCTATTCATTACACTGGATATTTTTGTGAAGGCAAACTGGGCCATCTTTTGCCTCACTTCTTACCTAGCCTTAATCACTGAGTGGGCATTGCCTCAGACAAACTGAGACTTGGGAATGACCTTAGGTTAAAAAGGCAAAGGTCTCCCTCTACATCCAGGGCCATCACCAGCATCCTGACCTGTGTCTTGCCACTGGACTCCAGTAACTCTGGAGGGGAGAGTGAAGCTGATGACTTTGCATAGCTCTGCCTCGCTTAAATCCAATTCACTTGCAAATTAAGACATCACCATCCTGACATTCTTTGGGAAAAAAGGAGAAACAGCAAAAACAATTCACTGCACCACCTAACTGCCCTCTGCCTACTATAGTGGACAGCAAAATGTGCTGCCTAGATTGTCCACTTGTGCACTCAGGATGATCAGGAGAGAAAAAAAGGAATTCTTCTGGCACCCCGCATCCTACAAAACTAAGCTCTAGACCTCATCCATCCCCCTTTTTTCTCTTCCCCCCTACCTTTCCATTATGCCTTTGGCACTTTTCTCTATTGTTAACAAATTCCCCTTCATTCTAGATCTATCCCTTTCACATTTCTTTTACCTTCTGATGTTCACTGAAACCTAACCTTTTCCTGATATCTTGATATCCTCTCCAAAGCTGGCTGCCATTTCTCTCACATTAGTGCAACAGAAGACATTGATAATGACATATTCTTTGCTTCCTATTCCACTTTCAGACCTTGTTTCTGCCAACATCTACAGTTCACTTCAGACCAACCAGTTCCTTGTTGCTGTTATCCCTGGACCTCCAGACAACTCTCCTTTCTCATTAATAAGTTAGTAATAAGCCAGTCTTTTCCACCCCAATCCCTGCCCCTTTCATACATCCCAGTCTCTCAGTTTCTCATCCTTTTCATCTCTGACGACTGATTTCTCTAATCTACTGATAAGAGTAAACCTTGAACATCATGACCAGGCTTCGCTGAATTTGCCCCAGAGGCAAGAATTCCTATTTATGGGTCTGCATTCAATAATAATTTTCACAAGCTCACTCCATCCTCCACTGTATGTATATCTGCAAAGGGGTACAGTGTTTCTGACTCAGTCCTGAGGATGATAATAATAATAAGGCTAAGCTGAGCCAGACACCGTACAAGATTAGTGAGTCAAGTTCCCTGACACCACAAATACATTTACATTGGTAAAGGGAGTGGCCCTACCTATGAAATTACAGATCCTTGAAATATTGAAGTATAGGTTAAACACAAGTAAAAAAAAAATTCAGAGTTTATAGTCTCTTCTCTTTTTTTAGTGCTGCCTTCTTAAAAACATCATTCTGTTCCAAATACATTCCTTCTCACTCCCTTACCCAGTGAGCCATATCTTGTAACAAAAACTTTAAAAGAAAGAGAGGAAAACCTAGTTCAATAAAACCAACAAACACTGAATGTATCTAATAGTATATGCAGCTTTTCACACCTATAGTCCTCCACCTCTGCAGTGGAGGGAGGGAGATGCATGTTCTGTGTGTGTGTGTGTGTGTGTGTGTGTGTGTGTGTGTGTGTAGTATATATTCTTTTTTTAAATACCTTTCATTTTTATATCACATTTACTTCCAAATATATCTCTTCTTCCTTTCCTTACTCAGTGAGCCACCCCATTTAACAGTGATTAAAAAAAGGGAGGGGAGAGGAGCAGTTTAGCAAAACTGCTGAAGACATCAACCATGTCTGCAAGTATATGCAATATTTTACATAATAACCCCTTAATGTGCAAGGTGGGAAGCCCTGAACAGTCAGCAAAAACCCTTGCTGACTTATCATTCCATGTACAATGCAATGTTTTGTCTCCACTACCTACTCCACAGCCAGAACACTGAAATTTGATTTCAGTTAGTCTTGACTTTCAGAATGATTTTGCTTGAACTTCAACAAGAGGTGAATCCATATATAAAGTAAATCCTTAAGTTTTATTGTATATTAAATTGGTGTACTTAATGCAAAATCATTTTTCAAGCACAAGATGGGGGAATTGTGGTTAGATAGAAGTTCTAAGGAGTTTTGGTGAACAGTGGATACAATATGAGTTAAAAATGTGTGTGACATGGGGTGGAGCCAAGATGGCAGAGTAAAAGCATGGACTTGCTCGAGCTGTCTACCAAACTCCTCCAAACACCTGTAAAAAATGACTCTAAACAAATTCTGGAGGTGCAGAACCCACAGAATAACAGAGTGAAGCAAATCTCCAGCCCAAGACAGCCTGGAAGATTGACAGGAAGCGTCTATCATGCCATGAACAGAACATAATCCAGTACGGGCTGCATCTGCATAGACCAAGCCTGAACAGGTAACTGAATCACTGGCAGCTTTGGAGGTTTCCAGATTTCTTGACCCCCAAAACACCAAGGACAACTTGGAAGGTCAGTGGGAAAAGCCTATCAGATCTGTGTGAGAGAGTAGCATAGTGCATCCCTAACCTCGGGGTGGTGGAACCCATGGTGGGGCCCATGATGGTCAAAGCAGCAATGGCTGTAGGCCCACAGATTGTGGGAGGACCAAGTGACTGATTGGAGGGGGATAGTAGGGATCTCTTTTCTGGTGCTGAGGCAGGATTCTCTTGCTTTACCCTGCTTAGATCTGGGTCGCAGTCTTGGGTGGCAGTCCTAGGTTAAGGAGGCGTGCTGGTGTGGTAAAGCTTGTAGTAGCAGTGGAGAGAGAATCCTCCTCACAATTCTAAGGCAGAAAAGAGTGCTTGAGGTCGCTCACAGACCAGAACACAGAACAGGAGAGGAGTAAATACCTCTCCTTTGATTATACAACCCTGGAAGAACTGAAAATTTGTAGGTCCCTAGAAGTATTTCTGAAAACAGCTACACAGAACCCCTGAAGCTTAGAGCAGTACACCATCACTCCACTGAAAGCAGATAACAACCTTGAAAAAGAGCTCAAAAGTCAAGTAATTAACTACAGAAATGAGTAAACACTAGAAAAAAATCAGACTATAGACTCTTTGGTGACAAGGAAGATCAAAACATACAATCAGGAGAAGACAACAAAGTCAAAGTTCATACATCCAATCCAAGAAAAATGTGAATTGGTCTCAGGCTATTTAAGAGCCTAAAAAGGATTTTGAAAATCAAGTAAGAAAAGTAGAAGCAAAATTGGGAAGAGAAATGAAAGTAACTCAAGAAAATCATGAAAAATGCATCAATTGCTTGCAAAGGGAACCCCCAAATACTGAAGAAAATAACACATTAAAATAGACTAACGCAAATGGCAAAAGAGGTCCAAAAATTCAATGAAGAGAAGAATGCTTTAAAAAGCAGAATTGACCAAATGGAAAAGGAGGTCCAAGAGCTCACTGAAGAAAATAATTCCTTAAAAATTAGAATGGAGCAGATGGAATCTAATGACTATGAAAAATCAAGAAATTATAAAACTAAACCATAAGAATAAAAAAATAGAAGAAATTTGAAATATCTCATTGGAAAAACAACTGATCTGGAAAATAGCTCCAGGAGAGATAATTTAAAAATTATTGGACTACCTGAAAGCCATGATAAAAAAAAAAAGAGTCTAAACATCATCTTTCAAGAAATTATCAAGAAAAACTGCCCTGATTTTCTAGAACCAGAGGATAAAATAGGTATTGAAAGAATCCACTGATTGCCTCCTGAAAGATCCCAAAAAGAAAAGCCCTAGGAATATTGTAGCCAAATTCCAGAGTTCTGAGGTAAAAGAGATTTTTTGCAAGCAGCCAGAAAGAAATAATTTGAATATTGTGGAAACACAATCAGGATAACACAAGATCTAGCAGCTTCTACATTAAGGTTTGGAGGGCTTGGAATATGATACTCCAAGGGTCAAAGGAGCTAGGATTAAAACTTAGAATCATCTGAGTATAATACTTCAGGAGAAAAAATAAATGTCCAGTCAATGAAAATAGAGGACTTTCAAGCATTCTTGCTGAAAAGACCAGAGCCGAATAGAAAATCTAACTTTCAAAAACAAGAATCAAGAGAAATATGAAAAGGTAAACAGGAAAGAGAAATCATAAGGGACTTATTAAAGTTGAACTGTTAACATTCCTACATGGAAAGATAATATTTGTAACCCTTGAGACTTTTCTGAGTATTAGGGTAATTGGAGATTAGATAGACAGAGAGATAGATAGATAGATAGATGATAGATAGATAGATAGATAGATAGATAGATAGATAGATAGATAGATAGATAGACAGAGATATATAGAGACAGACAGAGGGCACAGAGTTGAATATGAAAGGATGATATCTAAAAATTAATGATATCTAAAATTAAGGGGTGAGAGAGTAATATATTGGGAGGAGAAAGGGAGAAATAGAATGGGGTAAATTATCTTACATAAAAGAAGCAAGAAAAAGCTTTTACAATGGAGGAGAAGAGGTGGAAGGTGAGAGGGAATAAATGAACTTTACTCTCATCTGATTTGACTTAAGGAGGGAATAGCATGCACACTCAATTGGGTATGGAAATTTATCTTATCCTATAGGAAAGTAGAGAGGAAGGGGATAAGGGAAGGGCAAATGGGAGGAGGGGGTAATTAGATATAAACACTTTTGAGGAAGGACAGGGTCAAAAGAGAAAATAGAATAAATGGAGGGCAGGAGAGGACAGAGAGAAATATAGTTAGTCTTTTACAACATGACTATTATGGAAGTGTTTTCCATGACTACACATGTATAACCTATATTGAATTGCTTGCCTTCTCAGCAGGAGTGGGTGAGGAGGGAGGAAGGGAGAGAATCTGGAACTCAAAGTTTTAAAAACAATTGTTAAAAATAGTTTTTACATGCAACTGGGAAATAAGACATACAGGCAATGGGGCATAGAAACATATCTTGCCCTACAAGAAAATAGAGGGGAAAGGGATAAGAGAAGGAGGGGGTATAGTAGAAGGGAGGGCAGGTTGGGTGAAGTAATCAGAATGCATGCTGTCTTGGGGTGAGGTGAAGGGAGAAATGGGGAGAAAACTTGGGACTCAAAATCTTGTGGAAGTGAATGTAGGAAACTAAATTTTAAATAATTTAAAAAATTTACAAAGCATATACAATGTGTGTGACATGAAAGTTTTAGGCTATGTACAAAAGAGGTATAATCACCAGAATAAGGAAGGTATTGGTGCCATTATATACTGCCATGGCCAGATCACTTCTGGAGTATTTTGTTTAGTTCTGGGCATAATAATTTAAGAGAAACCTTGTATACTCAGCCTGATAAATAGCCTTAAGACCATACCTTATAAGAATAACTGGAAGCAGAAATTTTTAACCTTGAGAATAAAAGCTCTAAGTAAGATATGATGCTTGTCTTGAAATATGTGAAGGAATTTCATGTTCAAGAGGGAAATTTGCTGTGTTGTTCCCAGAGGATAGGACTGGAAAGAGATTAGGAAGACTAGTAGATGTACGCTTCACATAAGGGGAAACTTCCTAACAATTTAGGCACACAAAATATTAGTGTTAGAAAGGGCCTCTGAGACTTCAATCCATTTCACCTATTTCTGCCTTCTGGGATTGAGAACAATACATTTATTCCAACTTCCACATGACAGCCAATCAGATATTTAAAGACACCTCTCACCTCCAACCCTACATCTCTTCTCCAGGCTAAATATGCCCAGTTTCTTTGAACTGTTCTCATGTGATATGGTCTTACGAGCCTTTCACTATCTTGCTTTCTCTTTCCTAGATGTTCTGGAGCTTAATTTATCAATATCCCTCCTAAATTTGATACCTAGAACTGCACACAGTACTCTAGTTGTTGTAGAACCTGGGTTGAGTGTGGCAGGACTATTACTCCTCTACTCCTGAATATTATGCCTCTCTAAATTCAGAGAAAAAAATGTAATTAACTTTTACCATATTAAACTGCCAATCTATGTTGAGCTTGCATTCCACTAAAACCCTCAAATCTTTTTCAGATGAACTAACAATATTTCCACCATCTTGTATTTGTGGATTTGACATTTCAAACTCTAGTATAAGACTTTTATCTCTATTAAATTTCCTTATACTCAATTCAGCTCAAATCAAGGTCTCTTTGGATCTTGTCACTCAGTATGTTTGCTAACAGATTTGTGTTATTTTTATATGTAATAAGCTTACCTTTCATCTCTTTTTCCAAGTCAAAGATAAAAATGTTAGAGTGAAGAGGATTAAGTACAGATGTCCTCAGAACCCCACTAGAAACTATTCTCCAGGTTAATATCATACCATTAATGACCATTCTCTAGGTCTGGTTAGTCAACTTCTTCTGAACCCACCTAGATAACTAAACCACATCCTTCTATCTTTTCCATAGAAATAATATGAAAGTGTTTGTTAAATGCTTTGCTAATATAGTACACCTTCTAGTTTACCTTCCCAACTCATCACTCAGAATTGCAGTTTGGATGTCCAGGAAGGGTGATTAATCCAGGGTCAAGGGTATTCTGTGGGTCTGTGCTGCTGTTAGTCAATAGGCATAATTAGCTCAAAACAAATACTTTACTAAGATAGTATAGTCAGAACATAATTGTAAAGTTTTTCCTCCATAAATGTAGGTCATTCTTTCTCACTGAAATCTACAGTTACCAATTTAAAAAAAAGAAGTAGGCACAGATTTAAAGCATACTGGTAATAAGGAATATGTATAGCAAGCACATTTGGCTAAGGCAACTCACTGGTACTACAGGGCCCCAATCCCTCCCTTCTCTCATGGAATCCTCACCATGCTCTCCACTATGGACACAAGAACCTCTGCAGGGAAGGCCATTCACTTGGGCTCTCAGGATCTACTCCCTTGCTGATCAGCTCTCAACTGTTAGCATATTTTCCCCCATCAACCCACAATTGTCCCTATTCTCTGCCTTCCACAGTCAAATACCTTGAAGCTGCTTCTTATCTTGAATGGTATCAGTATCTAGAGTACACATCTCTGCGCCCTCCTGTGGACACCTTGAATTCTCTGAATTATTTGATAGTCCAGTCTGTTCAGTTCTGCAAAAGTCTCCCTGCTAGACTGTAAGACTCAATGGGCAATGGGGAAAGAAAAAAAATCCCTCCCCTCTACCCCCATTCCTGCCCTCTGCGAGAGACATGGGGATCACATTCCACAGAGCTGTTCCCTGCCTTGAATGCCTTGAACTCTCTGATAAATTCAAATTGTACCTTGTTACTAGCAGCCTTAGCTTTTTAAAGGGCATCTAGTCGGGTGTGACCTTTTTGAAACCAATGGCCATCTGCCCTTCTAGCCTAACTCAAAAAAATTCCTTCACATGCTGTAAAAGAATGACAGTAGTAATATCTTTCTTCGTACTTTGTTAAACTGACTGATATAATGCCCCTTATTTTCTGTGATCAACTACACTAAAATCTAGAAAAATTATATCTATATTATTCCCCTGATCAACCAATCTAGTAGAGTCTAGTGGATCTATCTGTAAGAAAAAAGAAATTATGTTAGTCTGTCATAACCTGTTCTTTTTTTTACATTTTTTAATATTTTATTTTCCCCAATTACATGTAAAAACAATTTGTACCATTTGTTATTTTTAAGTTTTGAGTTACAAATTATATCCCTCCCTCTCTCATCTCCTTGAGACAGTAAACAACTTGATACAGTTTATGCATGTGCCATAATGTAAAACATTTTCATATTAATTATTTTGTGCAAGATGAAAGGAAAGAAGGAAGGAAGGAACAAAGGAACAAAGGAAGGAACAAAGGAAGGAAAATAGTATGCTTCAATCTGTATTCAGACATCATTTCTTTCTCTGGAGTGGATAGCATTTTTCATCATGAGTCCTTTGGGATTGCCTTGGATCACTGTATTGCTGAGAATAGCCAAGTCATTCACAGCTGTTCATCATACAATATTGCTGTTAATATGTACAATGTTGTACTGGTTCTTCTCACTTCACTTCATAACAGTTCATACAAGTATAACCTGTTCTTGATGTTCACTAATTATCCTTTTAATAATATATTTGAGAAAGTTGCTAGGGAACCAAAGTCAATTTCATTGGCCTTACAATTTGAATGGCCCACTATCTTGCTTTTGAAAATGGGGTTTTTTACTTTTCTCCAGTCCTACAGCACCTCTCCTGTTCACTGACACTCAAAGAACACTAACAATCGTTCAAAGTCATATCCACTTTTTTTCAGTACCCCAGGATGTATGCCTTTGGGCCTGGTGATTAAATTTGTCAGTAGCAGATAGATGTTCTCTCAATATCTCCCTAATTGTCTTAAACATCAAGCTCTTGTTAGCCATTTGTGTTCTGTCCTTTCCAGTCCAATGATCATCATGGAAGAGAAAACAGAAGCAAAGTAAGCATTAAACATCATGCCTTCTTTTCATTGTCTGTTATCATCTTTTTCATGCTGAGCAGTGGTCTTGTGCTTTCTTTGACTGATCCTTTTCAGAGATTACACTTCAGAAGATGTCCATGTAATTGAACCCTCCCATCATTTATATATCATGACTTTATTGCAGGCCAATGATATTTTCCAAAAACTCTTCCTTTTTCTCCTCTTTCAGTCCAAATGGTCTATAGTATTATTCAATGACAATGTTGTTTTCTGTTTCTATCTCAAGAGATTATAACCAAAATATTCTTCACTGTGCTTTCTCACTCTGATTCCTGTATTTCCTTGTGAGTATATCTTCTTGGATAAATCTATATTAAAGTTGCCCAAATATATAATGAGCTTTATTGGGAGATAGTAGGCTGCCCATTACTCAAAGTGAAGGATGGAAACTTTTGAAAGATATGGTAGAGCAGAGTGCTCATTAAAAAAATGATAAGTGTTTAACAAAATAAAAATACAATATAACATAGATAATGCTTAATTTGTGATTTTTCTAAGTCAGTATATGGTTCACAAGGATTGACACAATTGTTATAGGTTAGACTAGATAACCTGTGATTCTATAGGAGAGAAATATAAGGAGAGAAATGTAGGTAGTCTTTTACAACATGACTAGATAACCTTCTGGTTCTATGATTTTATGTCATTTTATAAAGGACAATTAAGTGGCGCTGTGGATAGAGCACTGGGCCTGAAGTCACAAAGACTCATGTTCATGAGATAAATCTGACCTCAAACACCTACTAGCTGTACGACCCTAGG
Source organism: Notamacropus eugenii (assembly GCF_028372415.1). Lineage (NCBI taxonomy): Eukaryota > Metazoa > Chordata > Mammalia > Diprotodontia > Macropodidae > Notamacropus > Notamacropus eugenii. The sequence goes on along the minus strand of NC_092873.1, from coordinate 331,769,174 downwards.
AGTCACTTAACCTTCTTTGCCTCAGTTTTCCCATCTACAAAATGAGCTGGAAAAGGAAATGACAAACCGCTCCAGTATCTCTGTCAAGAAAACCCCAAATAGAGTCAGGAAGAGTCAGACACAACTGAAAAATGACTGAACAATAACAACATGAAGGCATTAGAGTAGATTATCCTCAAAGTTTGAAATCCTAGAATTCCATGTCAGTTTGACTCTGTATTCCCCAAAATGGTAGCTGAAAATGTGTGTGTGTATATATGTGTGTGCATATATATATGTACATATATATATATCCATATGTATGTATGTATGTATGTATATGCCAAGTCTTGGTCACAAATTATTAAACTTTATCCACAACCCAAATTCAAAGAAAATAGCTCTCAACTACCCTTTCCATTTTTTTCTGTGCCATTCCTCTAGGACTGTCTTATTATTTCCTCTTTATAATGATACTTTGTGTTTATTAGTTTTTTCTCCTGTAAAAGTCAAGAAGTTGTGACAAGCTCAAGCTTGAAACTGTACCACATGGGTCTTGAAGTACAGAGAGTAAAATCTCTGAAAGGTTTTCTATCTCACCAGTACCAATGACTTATTCAAACAGCAGCTACAATGGGGTATAATTATATAGTATAAGGATGGAGGACTTCTGGGTCACATGAGAAACATGATGGTGGACTAGATATTTTTCTCTGATTGCTAGATGGGGGAGATAAAGCAGTCACTGTTGCTGCTACCATTCCTTTAACTGAGGTGCCTGCAACAGTTCTTTCTGTGTTCACCACTAGGGAAGAGAGAGTTCATCCATTCCAGATTTCTTAATCACACTGGGTTCCATTTAACAGTCAATTAAAATGCTTTCCCTCACCATGCAGTAATCAGACAGGAAAAAGAGAATCTTAAATGGGGAAGCAAAGGCCCTTCCATTGCACATTTCTGGAATCAGGTTCACAAAACCTTCACATAGATAGTGTGGCAGGCAGAGCATAGTGCTTACCCTCTGAAGACTGGGTTCTCATTATCTTTTTTTCCTATTATATACATATGGACCATAGTAATTCAAAGGAAAGCAGACCTAAAAGACAAGAACTTTGCTTAATTAAATGGCTAATCTTGGTTCCAAAGGACTGATGATGGATCCTATTTTCCTTCTTCAGAGGAGACATAGAACACTACAAAAACAAAATGCTGCCTGTGCCATGAGACTGTGTGTGTGTGTGTGTGTGTGTGTGTGTGTGTGTGTGTGTGTGTGTGTGTGTGTGTATTCTAAATAGTCTACAAATCTTTGGCCTCTGTCCTTTACCTGATCTATGATTTTTAGCCTCCACTCACATTTGTCTTGAAGTTTCTGAATATTAAAACATTGATTTTTTTCCAAAAAAAAGCAAAATACTTCATTCTTCATGCATAATTACTTTACAGTATTGTGTAAATAACGTTCAGTATGGATGAATCAATAGAAAGAAGGGTTTCTGTGCCCCAGAGATACTGTTTTGACATTTCAATAACTGGGTGTTTTTTCCCCTTTACAAATGTCTTTTCTCTCTATTCCTGCCTTTGAACACGTACTAGTCTTGTTCCCACTTAATAGCTGAGCAAAGTAATATTTTTCAGGTCCTTGTCTAAAGCTACGTGGTAAATGAAGAAGAGGGCTGGGAGGGCTCCTTAATCCCTCAGTGCTTCCTAATCCTCTCTCAATCCTCTGAATCACTCTGTTCACCTTCTCTCCTTGAAGCACTCCCAGCACCTGGCTAATTAACACTACCCACCCCCAAATTGTTTCTGCCCCCAATGGCTTCAAGAAGAGAAAGGACTATTTCTTTTAGCACCTTCCAGATGTTCTCATTTTCCCACATCTAAAAGGCAAAGGAGGAGGCAATACTTGCCTGGAGCAGCCAAAATGCCCAACCCCTCGGCTCCTACCCCACCTCACATTCACTCCCCTGCCATACATGGTCCTGTCTGAACAGGAGCAGAATTTAAAACAGCAGTTTTCTAAAGAGCCTCATTAACTTGACTGCTGATTACTGTCTGTTCTAAGGGAACTCACAGAGGGTTCAGCTGAATCTTAATTAATCAAAAACCATTTAGCACCTACTATGTGTTTGATACTGTGCTAGGTGATACAAAGAAAAAAAATTAAATGGCCCCTGCCCAGAAGGAGTTTACAATCTATCAGGGAAAATAACATGTATACATAGAAGTAGCTGTAAAACATCTGCAAGGTAGCTTTTTTGAGGGCAGGTGGGGAGAAGAGGCTGAGAAAACTGGGAAAAGTCTCACAGGAGATGGCACTTGGACTGACTTGCAGGAAAAAAGAATTCTAAGAAATGAAGATCTAGTGCATTGCTCCCCCAGAAGGGAGGACTGTCAAAATTGTCATGCTGCAGAGAAGTAAGAGGATAAAGGAAAGACCTTTGGACTTGACAATCAAAACATCGCTATTAACTTTGGAGACACTAGTTTCAGTTGCATAATACAGTCAGAAGTCAGATTGCAAGGTCTTTTGGATCCAAAGGTACTTCTATTGGTCCCTGATTTGTAGATGCCAAAGAGCACTAATGGCCACATTTAATGGCTTTCAAAATGGCAGACAAAAATGCTACTTTCAAATATAGGATGGTCCTAAAGGGTTTTGCTTTTCCCTAAAAGCCCAGTTACCTTGTTATTACTCAGAGGAGCAGCCTTTTTTGAGATGTTATCAGCTTCCTGGTCTGTAGTCTCCATGACAACCATGCCTAATTGGTTCTCTCTCTACTCAGTGTGATCTAAAATGTTCAAATTCTATACCACAGTTACCTCATTCTTTAAAATGTTAGAATGTTAAGGATAGCGATAGTCAGTCACCAAAAAGAGACCCTTTCCATGTTGTTCCCATGTTGTTTCAATTCAATTCAATGAACATTTGTTTATTAAGTACTTACAACACACCAATCACACACAGTGCTAGGCTCTAGGTATTAAAATATCTAAAATAAAACTCCTTTCTCATAAGGAACTTACACGTGTAAGTTATGTAGAATAAATATAAAGAGAACAATACAAAGAAATGTTGTTCATCCTTGTATTTCAAAGAGGATAAGTAACATCACCAGTGACGTACTGACTTGCAAGTAAATTGGATTTAAGTGAGGCAGAGATGCACAAAGTTGTCAGCCTCACTCTCTCTTCCTGAGTAAAGTGGCAGAACAAAATTCCAAGAAGACAGGTGATGCAGGGTATCAGTTTCTACATCTGTAAAATGAGCTGGAGAAGGAAATCGGTGTTTTCAATGCCTGATCAAGATCTGGGTCTGCTTCAGTTGCCTTCATGGCCGTTGGAACAAATTGTTCTCATCCAGCCATACCATGGGGAGCAGTCTTCACATATGTGGGGTAATTACACACCTAACTCACTGACAGGTTTGAGGCAGTTACCCTCAACCTGGTTTAGTCTGTCTGTTGAGATGGTTTACCAAGCGTGGCCACTGCACATGCTACACAGTTTCTTGGAACCACATGAAAGTTGGGTGAACATGGGCACTGAAGGTAGATAAGCAGCTCTGAAAAGTGCTCAGCAAGCCCTCACACAGAGCTGCTAGTCCTACTGAACACCCCATACACTCCATATGTGTGTGGATTCTAAATACAAACACTACAAAGTAGTTAGAAAGGAAGGGCACCAGCAATTGTTGGGCACTCAAGAAAAGCTTTGGCAGATGAGATGACACGGCATGTAAGAGGAATGGTAAAAAGGCTAGTTTGACTGAACTATGGTGTACATGAAGAGGAGTAATGTGTGATAAGGGATAATGTTAGAATGAAGCCAGTGTGTGAAAGGCTTTAAATGCCAAAGAAATGTATATTTGGTTCTAGATCAGTGCCACTTAATCTGAAGTTCATGAACTGTCTCATTTTTTAAATAATATTTTGATAATTGCATTTCAATGTAATTGCTTTCTTTTGTAATTCTATATATTTTATTTTATATTCTTAAAAACATTGTTCCAAGAAAGGGTCTATAGACTTCACCAGACTGACAAAGAGGTTCTTGACACAGAAAGATTACCTCCAGTCCCAGAGGTAATAGGGAATTTTTTGAGAGGGGATGAAGAGGAGACAGTCTAACTTGTGTTTTAGGAATGTTCACTTTGGCAGCTATGTGAAAGACAGATTGAACTTCAGAGAAAACTGAGTCAAGGAGAACAATTAGAAAGCTATTAGAGTAGTTCAGCGTTGATGAGGGCAGATCTAGGAAGGTAGCTGCACCAGTGACTAGAAGAAAGTGCTTGTGGGAGCAAACTTCTGGAGAAGACTAGAGGAATCAGAATTGAGGGACTGGCCTTAGTAAGGAGGGAAAAATGGGGAACAAAGTCAGTGATTCTGAGATGTAGAGAAGGGGAGAAAAAGAGTGTTCATGAAAGATGGCCTTGGGTTTTCAGTACTTAGCTAGAGGGTGGGGGCTGAGGAGAGCTCAGGGAGGAGGATAGAGGAGGGTTGAGGAGAAAAGAAGTTTAGATCTCATTTAGCCTCAGAGACATTGACTCACAGCTAGTCAGCATCAGAACCGGGATTCTAATGACCTCTTCTGACCCCGAGACCAGTGTGCTGTTTTGTTTTCCCATTTCTGTTGCTCAGTTGTTTTCAGTTATTTCTGACTTTTCATGATCTCTTTTGGGGTTTTCTTGGCAGATATTGGAGTGGTTTGCCATTTCCTTCTCCAGCTCATTTTACAGATGTAAAATCGGAGGCAAACTGGGTTAAATGACTTGCCCTGGATCACATAGCTGGAAATTGTCCGAAGCACGATTTGTACGCAGGTCTTTCTTCCTGGCCCCAGGCCCTACTCTATCCACTGAGCCACCTCACTGCCTCCTTTTCCTTTTTACCATGCTTCTATTTTATCTTTGCTTCTATGAAAAGCCTTAGGAATAATTTGCAGACAGCAAACTTAACTGGAACTTTCTTCAGTTCCTCCAACCCAAAATTTATGTAAAATGATATAGCCCAGGCTACCCCTTAACACACAAACTCCTCAAAGCTATCCCAGACCCAAGGTACACTATGGGTAAATATCCCCTCGGAACCCACCAATGTTTCTTTTACCACACTAACAAAGTATAACTAGCTGAAAAGAAAAAAATAATTAAAACGCATAGAAAGAAAGAAAAATTCCTTCTCCCCTCCCCATCCTATATACAGAGAGGTGCACTTACAGATTTCCACATCACTGGTAGAAAAGGGAATAAACATGCCCAGGAAATGGGTGGGAGAATATCACATCACTGTCAGGTTTACTCATACTCCTAAGGCTGTGTCCAGAATGGTAACCCTTTCTGACTCAAATGTGACTTGCTGCTATGGGCTGCTTCTTTCATCTGGTCAGCGAGAGGGTGAAATACATAGTTTACTAGACCATGAGTCAGACCCAAGTTCAAATCCAGCCCCAGATACTTACTAGCTGTGTGACCCTGAGCAATTCACTTAACCTCTGTCTCTCTCAATTTCTTCAACTGTAAAATGGTGTAACAATAGAACCTTCCTTCCAAGGTTGGTGAGAGGATCCAGTGAAATAATATTTGTAAAGTGTTTTACAAACCTTAAAATGCTACATAAATGCAAGCTACCCGTTGCTGGTCTACAACAGGGCTGAATTCTGTAGGTTCTCTTTGTTCTCTGCCATTTTGGGCTATGCCTGGCTGGAAAGAAGCCTATTTTTCTTTTAGATCATAGCCCCAGGGAATCTCTTAATTCTTTGTAATTAAAACCCATCCTCCTAATCACCCATTTTCTTTTTTAAATTTATTTTATTCTGAATTTAAGAAATAAAACAAACATTTGCATAACATAACAGGAAAAAATGATTGTACATGAAACTGCAAGTCTATTATGTACAACTTACTATTCTTTTTAAATATATAATAAATTTATCATGTAGCTTTCTTTTTTTATTATTTTTCCTCTTTTTTCTCCCCTTCTCTACCGCACACAGTGCACTTTTCCCCTTCTCCCCTCCTCCATTTAGCTACTCACTTTCACAACCTAAGTGCTCTCTTTACTGTCTCATCCTCTAAATCCAATGTGTCACCAAGGCCTATAAATTTTACCTCGTAACATCTCTTGCATATTTCCCTTTCTCTCCTCTAACACTGCTACCTGCTGCAGGCCTTCATCACCTCACACCTGGACTAGTGCTATGATAGTCTGCTGGTTGGTCTGCCTGACTCAGTTTTTCCCCACTGCATCCCATTTTCTAGTCCTCAGTTGTCAAATTGATCTTTCTAAAAAGCATGGGTTTGACCATGTGGCCCTCCTACTCAATAAACTCCAGTGACTCCCTATCACCTCCAGTATCAAATGTAAAATCCTCTGGTGGTCCAAACCCTTCTTAACCTGCCCCATTCCCATTACCCTTGCAGAATTCTAATACCTTATACTCCCTTCACCCCCAGTCACCACACTGAGATCCAGAGGCACTGACTTCCTGACTGTTCCTTAAACAAGAGTCTGTTCCTTGATTCCAGGCATTTTTACTGATGATCTTCCAAGTGTATGGAAAGTTCTTCCCTCTAATCTCTTTGAGCTGGTTTCCCTGACTTTCTTCCAGTTAAAACCCTATATTCTATAAGAAGTTTTTTCTCATCCTTCTTAATTGTAGCACCTTCCCTCTGTTCAGTATTTCTAGTTTGCCCTGTATATAGCTTGTTTGTACCTAGCTGCTTCCATGTAAATCATGAGCAGCTTGAGAGCAGGAACTGCCTATTGCCTTTCTTTGTATCTCCAGTGCTTAGCACAGGACCTGGCACAAATTAGGTGCTTAATAAAATATTAATTGACTGACTGACCCAGGCCAGTAGCTTGCCAGAGAAGGCTTCAGGTATTGTCATTTTTAAATTCCTTTATTTCTGCCTTATTTACATATCTTAACTGTACAGGTGGCTACTATCTGATCTGGTGTTATTGAATGCCTTTCAACTCCTATCCATTCCTATTATGGTCCATTGAAATCTCACTCTGGGAGCTAAATTGAAAAGGATTAGATGAAACTGATGAACTTTGCCCTACTTTCCTACCAATAACATAGTCACTGCTCTCCCTGCACATATCAGTCATGTTTTGGACAGTTAAGCAATACGGTTTTCTCCGCAGATGAGCTAAAGATAGAGAAAAGGATTACATATATTTGCTACTTATGTTTTCTTAACTTCAGAAAAGGAAGAACATGAGCAGAGAAAAAGGGATATGCCCTGGCAGACAGAAAAGAATCTCACACAAAATGATTATAGATTTGGAGTCACAAATGTTACTGCCAAACCTGTCTGAAAACTTTCTACTACCCCAAGTCTGTTCAGGGAGAAGTCTGTCAGTTCTTTCAGTACTGCCCAGTGATCCAATACAAGGATTGTTGGTAACATCAAATTATGAAATTAAACACCATCCGTCATTAGGATGATTTTCATCACAGAGGGCACTCAAGCCTGGTTGCCATATGGTCCATGAAGGTGAAAAGAGATAGCAATCAAGTAGTCTACTTGCTTCAAGAAGTCGCAGCCTTCTATTCAAACTTCCAGTCAGTGGTCTGACATTTGTAGTAGTTTGTCTGTCCCAACAGTTCTCAAAGTGTGGTCCATAGACTTCTAGGGATGCTGAGACTATTTCAAGAAATCTCTGAGGTTAAAACTATTTTCGTAATAATACTAAAACAGCATTTATCCATAAAAATAATTTACCCTTTTCAACTATATATCTTTACAAGGCTAGATTTTCTTTACATACTTTGACCAAAACAGCATATCATCAAAAATTGAATGATTCAGTTGAACATTAAAGAGATTTGCAAAAATATCTAAAACTACACCACTCTCCTCATTACTTTTTTTATTTGGAAGGTATAATTATGTTTCATTAAAATATATATAATATAAAATAACAAATTATATATTTGCTTATATTTGTATTAAAATGTAATGTTTTAAATGAATTGACAAATATTTTTAAATTGTATCAGTTTTTATTTCATTATGGTAAATATCGGTAGATATGACCCAAATAAACAGAAGCTCTTTGAGTTCTTTAATAATCTTTAAGAGCACAAAGGAGTTCTGAGACCAAAAAGTATAAGAAGTACTGGCCTAGCCTATGGGATGGAAGTCATGGAATCCTATTGTCAGGGTTTAGTTTCTGCCCACCCAGGGATGCCAAAACTGTTGAGGTTTCATGGCGTGTTGTGATGGAACTGGCTCACAGAATTCAGAGTCAGATCACCTCTAATCAAAGTATAGGCATTTGTTGAGATTGACACCTCTCATGAAGTGGACTAAGTTCCAAGAAGAATCAGCAGCTTCAGAGAAAGGAAGATGGATTTTTATAGGGTAAAGATACAATTACATAACAGAAATTATGAATTAATAAAGGCAGGAGGGGTTTGTTAAGGGTTTACGTAATAGGGGAGGGGTCCCTTCTATGGTTCAGTGGTTAAACATTCTGGTCATGCTGCCTTCTAATTGGCTGGCTATTGTGGTCCTATCTGGTCAAGATGGATAGTTAGGTATCATGGTCCTGTCTTGGGCTAAATGGATGATGTGATTGCGGTTGAGTACAAGAACACAACTGTTCAAATATGTGAATTAGATCTGAGGGCAGCGGTTAGCAGTGGCTGTATTGAGTGTGGGGACCTGATATGTGGTTAAAGCCAGATTGTGTGGTTAAATCAGCACATGCCTGCTATACAGTGGGGCCCATAAGGATGTTAGAATATTAGGGCTGGGGGCAGCTTTATTAGGATTCCATCACTATGTTAAAGTTAGAGAGAACTTAGAGCTCATCAAACCTCATGATTTTTGTCAAAAGGCAATCACAACTTCACAAAATTTATGTGAAAACTAGGTGCATTACAGGAGAAATGAACATGCATGTGGAACCTAAAGAGTTCACAATTCATACAGGTATTTGGGTATTTATGACAACAGAACAAAGGAAGGAAGTGGAAACCAAATCTCCACCTGAAGGGGTGTGGCATGGAAGGGGGAGAAAGTGCACTGAAGGTGGGGAAAGGACAAAACCCCTCAGAAAGGAGATGTTATAAATAGGGCCTCTTCCTAAACCCCCTCCCCATCTAGAGTAAAGCTCACATCAAGACCCACAAACAAAAGTAAAGTCCAGAGTCAAAGAAGAATCTTGTTACAGTTCTTGTAAGAAGAGGTCACTTTCCCTACCATGAGAGAAGTGCACCTATACAGAAGCAAGAGCAAGCTTTACGATGTTAATTTTTAGATGTCCATCCCTTCCAGATCAGGATTGGTCCTGATCCTTCTGAATTACAGTCTCTGGTACATTCCCACTGCATACATCTCCTTGTCATGATGCCCTCCTCAGTCATGCATTATGTGTGCAGATATTGAGACTCTAATCCTATGTGGGGAGTGTCAGAAAATATGCAATGAATTCGTTAAGCAAGCACAATGAAGAAAAGCCTTCTCTTGGTCATTGACCCCAGCTGGTTTAGTCTAGTTTCAAGTCTGACCCCTTTATCAAGAACTTTGCATTTAGTTTAACTGCTTCTCCTGAAAGCTGATTGGTTGGTGATGCTTGCTATCTTATTCCATCTTGAAACTGCAACATGTTGTGGAAAACTAACTTTTTAGTGTTTACAACAGGGAGGAGCGAGGTGATGACAAGAGCCAAATTCCTTTCCCTTAGGTACTGCTAGACTATGAAGATAGGATGGTCTACTTATCAACACAGGTGCCAGTTGCACAAGCCTAGTACAGACTGCCTGGCACCTGTCCTGACTCCCAGGGACATACAAGAAGTTCTGCTTGGGATGCTAACAACAAATTGTGTCAGCTGTGGGGATGTCCAAATTTGGTTTTGTCCTTGACACATTCAGGACCTCCTGCATGCTCTGGGTCCAGTATTTCTGGAAAATATGTCAATTCGAAAGGACAAGTTCAGGGGACCCCTTAACAGTGCTTAACAGCTTATAGATGAGGAAACTTAAATTTTGCAGATGAGGAAAATTACTTTCCCAACGTATCACTGCTAACGAAGACAGATTTTTCTATGTATTCAATTGTATCTCCTACTAGCTCCCGACACAAACCAGGCTTAACTTCTCAAACATGCTGTGCCTATTCCTTCTCTCCTCTTATATCTCCACCAATCAAAATTCTGTACCTCAAAAAGCAGCTCAAGAGCCTCTTTCTGCATAAAGCCTCCCCTGACTACTCCATAGGGATCCTTCACTACCCTTTGTTTATATATGGTGGTGTTTAATCTTTTTCAGTTGTGTCTGACTTTTTGTGATCCCATTTGGAGTTTTCTTAGCAAAGATAGTGGGATGGTTTTTCATTTCCAGATCATTTTACAGATGAGGAACAGTTTGCCCAAGGTCATAGTTAGTAAATGTATGAGGCCAAATCTGAACTCACGTTCTCTAGACAGCAGGGCCTACACTCTATCTACTGTGCCATCTAGATGCCCCTTTGCCTTGGATTTATAGTCTTAACCGTAGACTATAATTGATTTTAAATGAAATTGTATTCTTATCTGTTTATTTCACATCTATACCATCCTGTCTCCGCAAACAGATTGTAAGCAGGAGTGTTTTGGTAAATGTTTAACAACCAGCTCTCCAAAAAGAAGAGAAAATTACTCATGGACACACTTCTGAGTTTAATCAGCATTACCAATATTTTCTCATCATTGACTTAAGGCAATCTACAAAATAAAAAATTAAGCCCTGAGTTATAGCCTGTATTGATTTCCAAGTTATAAATGTTTGCACTGAAAATTAACAATACCTAGAATCAAGCCAAGCTGACTTGGGCGCACATTGAGGGCAGGAGTTTCTGTTTTCTTGCAGCTAGGTGCCACAGTGGAGAGAGTACTGAGTCTAAAGTCAAGAAGACCTAAGTTAATGTCTAGCCTCAGGCACCTTAGTTGTATGACTCTGAGCAATTCTCTTAACTTCTGTCTGACTCAGTTTCCTCTACAGTAAAATGGAGAAAATAATTGCACCTACCTCCCAGTAACGTTGTGAGGATCAAATGAGATAATATTTGTAAAGCGCTTAAAAACACAGTGTCTGGCATGTAGTAAGCATCATATAAATCCTTCCTTCCTCCCTTTCTCCATCCCTCTCTTCTCCTGTTCCTTCCCTTCCCCCACAGCATCCAACACAATGATGACCATGTAATAATAAAGCTTTTTTGACTCTTAGTGATTAATCTAGCTCTGCTTCCTCCAGTGTTCATCTCTTTGTGGTTCTTATATGACCTTCATTCATTTATCTCAGTTTTAGAACATAAAATATTTGGGATTTGGATCCTCAATCCTCTAGTGAAAAGTCTTAGTATGTTCTTTCAGACGTCACAAGATATACAAAGAGAAGCTCAATCAGACTTCCTCAGAGGCTCCGCTACAGTTCCAATATGAAGCCAGCTGGGTCCAGTTCCACCTGGGCATCAATCGCTATGGATTGTACTCCAGATCCAGTCCTACCATCAACAAACTCCTTCATGACATGAGACACTTCCCTACCATCAGTGCTGGTGAGGTTTCCTGGAATTAACCAGATTTTTATCAATTTCTCAACAAGGGGTTGGGACATTTTCCCCAGGGCACAGCAACAGCTTAACCTTTAAAGAGGAGCTATTTTGAGGCACTTTATAAAATAACAGTAACCCATTACGTTGTTAGAAGGCTTTTTAACTTTTTGAAAGAGTTATCACCGCATTTTTAAATCTTTTATTTTCAGAGCTGTTTCATATGGTAGAATGCACAGTCTTAGAGCTGGAAGAAAATATAGAGATCATCTATTCTAACCCCCTCATTTTGCAGTTGAAAAACTGGGTCCCAGAGTGGGGCAGTGATTAGCTCATCATCATACAGCTGGTTAGTCACACAGCTGGAATTCAAGTCTCTAGACAATCAGTTCAGTGTTCTTTCTACAACAAGCTACTGCCTCCTAGGTACAGGGAAGGGTTTTGTTTTTGTGTTTTCTATTTTTAAAGAAAAGGAAACTGAAAAACTGAGAGACGAGTTCAGAGAGTGTCAGAATTATAAGGGACCTGAAAGATCTTCTAGTCTAGTCCTCTAATTTTACAAATGAGGAAAATGCAGCCCAGAAAGGTGAAGCACTTGCATAAGATAGACAAAGGATTATAATTCAGATCTTTTGACACGTCCCAGTCTGGCCACCATATTTCCCTAGATGCAGGAACTTGCCAGAGTTCACATAGCAAGTAATCAGAAAAGATGGGAAAGAATTCAGGTCATCTTCAGTGCTTTTGGAGGTCTGTCACATGTTCCATTGAGTTACAGAATCTTGAGACTAGGAGCAAGACAGGGAATTAGAGACCTCTGGGGATTATTGACAATCAGAAAGACATGTCATATCTCATTTTCCTTTTGGAGTCATATAAACATATCAGTGGGTCAAGCAAGAATATCTGTTAGGTAGATAAGATTGGTCTCACTCTGCTTCCTCTCCTTTGCAGATTACAGTCAGGATGAGAAGGCTTTGCTGGGGGTATGTGACTGCACCCAGAGTAAGTGCTACACTCCCACCTCTGTCTGGCCCCCACTCAGTATATGAAAAATGAAAAAGTACCAATCACTATACATAATGTCTAAACTCCAGGACTTGACTGTTTCGATAACAATAATACTCAATTTGAAGACTTTCAGAGGTGGTGGAATCAAATTAAAGAGATGAGATCCAAAGCCTAGAGTTCCGTCTACAATTCTTAAAAGAAAAAGTCTAATAGATTTTTCAGTAAAACCCAGGAACATTATGGAGACACCTTCACTGTTTCCTTTTCCAGTAGGGGAAAGAAAAACAATGCCTAAAGTAATCAATATCCTGGAGATTTGCCCTATAGGCACTATAGAAGGTGTCCATTCCACCAGAGGCATTCTAACCTTCTGCTCATTACAGTGCTTTGAATATAATAAGAGCTTAATTGCTGAATTAAGTTGATTTGAGCTAATATCCCGGAATTGGGAGGGAGTCAAAATATAAACCAGACCTAATCAATTACAGCAAGATTATGATCCGAGCCTTAGGACCAGGAAACTTCTAAACTCATCCTTCTATCCTATGCCACCATCCCAGTTGTGAAGCCCAGTGGAGTCCACTTGAAATTGGTTCTGAGGTTCCAAGACTTCGGGAAGGCAATGTTCAAACCCATGAGGTAAGCACCAGCCTTGCCCACTTCTACTGTCAACCTCATGCTCCATTGGGGTGTTCTGCCTCAACAACTTCTTCTAGCACTTGAAAGAACAGTACAGACACTCCAGGCCTGTCATTTAGAGTTTGGCATCTTCCATATAATTTCCCCATATAATAGCAAACAGCTGTTAATTAAAACAACTAGATGTTGTACTACAAATGAACACAATATTTTGTGTCAGTGGGATGAAAGATAAAGGAAACTTTCATGCCCAGTGATTCCTACTATGGAGAGACATGGGGGAAATGCAATTTATCCTTTCTTTTTTACAACTCAAAATGCACTTTATTCTGATAGGATCCAAAGATGCTGACTTAACTGGATCCACAGTATTTACCCATGGGAGGAGGAGAATCTTAGGAGGCAAGCAGGTTTACAATGTGGTGTAGTGGCAAGAAATAGGAATCAAAATATCCCAGTTCTACAACTGGGTAGCTATGTGATCTTAGACAAGTCACTCCAGTTTTCTAGACTTAAGTTTCATCTGCAAAATGGAAGAGAAATGGACTAGATGATCTCTAAGGCCCTTTCTACTTCTAGTATTCTATGGAGAATTTGGGAAGTGCTGGTCCCCAAAGACTGTTCACTGAATTGGAATTACACACATCATTCCCTTTTAAAATAGCAATCCTGAAAATAGTTCATTTTATGTATTGATAAGGTTTTTTGTGGCTCTGGTAGCCGGGTGGGAAGTTAGGGAGAGATTTTGTTTTGTTTTCCTTTTTTTTCTTTTTCTTTTTGTTTGCGATTTGTAAATCATTGTTTAAATGACTTGTGCTATTTATTTACAATGCATTACATTTTAATTGCTTTTGTAGCTCTGCCTCAGTAATCCACCTTAGCTTATGAAATTATTCCAAGGGCATTATCTTTCATGTTCCTAGCAAAGTAAACCCAAAGACCAGTATTCACATTTACTGCACTCTTCGTCCGTAAATGATCATGGCCATACTTGGGCAATAGGATTTCTGTTTATACATAGTTGTTTGTATGTTATATCCCCCATTAGCATGTGAGCCCTTAGAGATCAGAGACCATATTTTCACCAAGATATATCCCTAGCATTTGACACAGCATTTGGCACATATTAAGCAATTAATAAATGTTTGTTGACTGACTGACCAGCCTCCAACCTCCTTAGAGAATTCATTCATAGACAGATTATTCTGTAGGAAGAACTCTGAAAAGATCTAGAAAAGAAATAGGTCCTCTCATATACTTCCTCTTCTCTGGGAGACTGCTTGATGTAGTGGAAAGAATTTTGAATTTTGTGTCAGAGTCTAAATTTCACTTAACCTCTGGGTCTCACTTTCTTCATATACAAAATAAAGAGGTTGGACCAGATGAGCTCTAGGATTCCTTCCAATTCTGAATTCAGGATTCAACAAACCTTCCCTAACCCCAAAAAGCCCATTCAAAACAATCAGCTTCTTTAGATTCAGACAAGATGAGGGACAGGGAGATAGTAAGTCTCATCAAAGAGAGTCTATTTCTACTGAGTTATCTCTGTTATCTCAGTAGATAATCTCATCATAACATGAGTTATCTCATTCTGCTTCATCTTTATTCTCTTCTGCTTACGTAGAACTCCCACCAACTGTCTGAAATCCATTCTTCAAAGCCATTGCTATTGAGGGTTCTTTGGTTCTCCCAACTAGCTCAGATTTTGTCTGTCCAAGACTCTTAATGATGAGATATAATGCCCATAAATATTATCTTGGACAGAGCACTGAGTTTGGAATTAGGAGGCTTGGGTTCCGGTTCTGGCTCTGTGGCTAACTCACTGGTGGTGGAGGAGAGGGGACCTGAGTTCTAATTTTATCTCTGCTACTCCACTGCTTGAGAGATCTTAGCCAAGCACTCCCATGGACCACTGTTCCTTTATCTATCAAATGTGGGGATTGAACTTGTCCTCTCAATTCAACCAACATTTATGAAGCACCAGTGTGTGCAGAGCATTTGTCCTAACTACCAGTAAAGATTAAGTAAGAAACAATTCTTTGTGTGGAGTTTAAGAGCAGAGGTATCAAACATGTACTCCACAGGCTACAACGAATACTCCCTACTGCCCTGAAACAGATTAATATGTAATTAGAAAATGATAAATGAAAATACAACAGACCAGATAATGTTAATATGTGGTTTTCTACATCGTTATGTAACCCACAAGGATCCTTATGTATAGTTTAAAGCCTTCCGTTTCTCTGAGTTTGACTGTACTGGTCTAGGATAAAGTATAGGATATAAACCCATCAAATCAAAATATACAATATTATAGGATAAGTGCATTAAAGAGATAGCCCAAAAAGTGTGGTCCAAAAAGAAAGGCTGTTATTATTGAGGGGAGTATGTAGAAGGCTACATGGAAGAGTTAGGATTTGAAGGATGTGTTAGAATTCAACAGGAGCTCATGAGGTCATTTCTTGCACAAGAAAGAGAGTAAACAAAGGTACAATGATTGAAAGCATAGGCTGTGTAGAGGGAATAACAAATAGTCCAGTTTGACTGAAGCAAGGAGAACATAGAGGAAATAATACAAGATAAAATCAGAAAAGTAGTACAGCACCAGACTGTGGATGGTCCTACTGAACGCCAGATCAGGAACCTGAACCACTCTCTGGGGCCCAGTTTCCCTCTATAAAATGGAGGTGGGATTTGAAGGGGAGTCATGGTTGTTGAAGTTATTTCCAGCTCTAATATTACAGGATTCAAGCACCTTGGCTATGGTATAAAGACAGACAGCTATCATTCCTCCTATTTACTATCCCAAGTGATAGTGTTTTTAGGGAATTAGAGAGGGCTTTCCAGAAAAATTAACAAGAAATTCACTGGTGAAATTAATGGACCTTTATTTGGCACATTTTTGGTCTTCAGACCATGGGAGAAGGAAGATGGTACAGTGAGAGACTTCCCTGGAATTGCTATATAGTTACACCAAACTCTTGTCCCTTCTTCCAATCTGAAGGGGAGAATCTTTGGGATCTCATTGTCATTCCACACATCTGGAAAGACAGTAGATGCAGACCAAGGCTAAGGATTTTATAAGGAGGGGTAGGGTCTAGCTCAAGTGCATTGGAGTGGCTTCCCACCTCTGATGTCCTAGGCAGGGAGCTTCCCACTCCTACCCCTCAGTAAATCTAGAAGTTTAAACAAAGATGATTTCAGATATGGGGGGAGGGGCATTATGAGGCGGTGGAGTGGGTGGAGGGACCACATCTAAAAAATGACAACTGTCAAATGAAAAGCTAGGCCCAGAAATTGGAGAGACTTTCTGAACTACCATCTGTTTTATCTCTAGACTACCATCCATACCAAGAAAGAAAAGTTTGTCGTTGTTTTCTTAAACCTTGGCCATAACATTCTTGTATGGCTTAAAGAGAGAATGAAGGATCCAGTAAGTATGCCCAGATCATGACTCCTTGCTTCCTTCCAGACAGCAACGAGAAGAAGAAACACCTGAAAACTTCTTCTATTTCATTGACTTTCAGAGGCACAACGCTGAGATTGCAGCATTCCATCTAGATCGGTGGGTACTTTTAGCCTGAAGACCAAGTAGATGGTATTGAGAGGAAGGGTGTGGTATGACATTTCTGAGAGTGGATCCTGGGTAGGACCCTTCCTGGCTCAATGTGACCACCTGACATTTCTTCCTACTGATCTGTTTCCTATGGGTTCCCACCATGTATACTCCCCATCTCATCACTTGTAGAGAGTAGCATATGACATCACAGTTGGTGATTGGGAATCTTCATCTTACTACTACCTTGCTTCCAGAGGTAGTGTGTGGTAGAAATAAATGATTGGAATCAGGAAGAGTTGGGTTCTAACTCAACCTTATATATTTACTAGTTCTACGATCCTAAGCAAGTTACCCTCTCTGAACTTCAGTTTCCTTAGCTAAATTATCTGGAGATAATTTATTATCCCCAACAAGATGGGGTAATAATAACACCCATTTCACAGGATTATGAGGACTAATAATTTAATGTATATAAAGTACTTTGCAAAATTTAAGGTGATACATGTGTTTTATTATTATTAGCTATCTTTTCTTTCAAATTTAACTTTTTTGGGTCACAGTTCTCCTATCTTTGAACTTGGGAGAATGATTTCTACCCCAAGCTATTGAGGTTCTGGGGAAATCAAATACGGTAAATTGAAAGTGTTTTCCCAAGTTTCTGATAGTTCCTTGTGGAGATGAAGAAATAGTTCTCTAAGGCTCCGTCAGGAAGGTGGCTGGTATGGCCAAGGGGAAGTGATGAAGTAGGACCATTGTCCCACTTAACTTAAAACTGGAAAATCCATGGAGGACACCCATCAGCTCTATTCCATGGTTACTCATTCACTAGTCTCCCCTGGCTAGGTCTATTCAGAATCCTGGACAAGTGTACAAGGTACAATGAATTTTGGAATTGGTTAGCCTGGGAAATGAACTCTACCTCTTTGTGTGTGTGTGTGTGTGTGTGTGTGTGTGTGTGTGTGTGTGCGTGTGTGTGTAGTGTATAGTGCAAAGTATGGTGAGGACAGGATTATTCTCTATTATACAGCAGCAAAAGAGATTCAATAGCCATTTCTTGAGCACCAGTTAAGTGTAAATCATTGTTCTAAGTCCTAGGGATACAAGATAGATAGACATAGTTGCTGTTCTCAAGGAACAATAACAGTCACAGTAACAATAATATTGGAGGAGACTTCCGATTTGGAGTTCCATATGCCAATGAAATCATAGATCAGTGCTATGATCAATCATTACAATAACAATCACAACTATTGACTTCTTACAGTGCTTACATACATGATATCATTTTACCCTCACCATTATCCTGTAATTGTGGACTAGGAAGGGACTAGGTATTATTATCTCCATTTTATGCATAAAACTTTGAGACTCAAAGCGTCCAAGTGACTTGCCCATGATCATGCTGCTAGTAAATATCAAAGGTAGAATTAAAAACTAGGATTTCTATCTAACAGCAGTTGCAGGAAGCAGAAAGTGACAGGTTCCATAAGAAAGGTTGGAGGAGAGGAAGAGAGTCATTGAGAGGGCACACTAATGTCCACTCCCTCTCTTTCAGGATTCTGGATTTCCGTCGTGTCCCCCCAACTGTGGGGAGGCTGTTGAATGTCACCAAGGAAATTTTGGAGGTCACCAAAAATGAAATCCTGCAAAGTGTTTTCTTTGTCTCCCCAGGTATAGAACAAGAACCCCAATACCTTCTAGGGACTAAGCATAGAGTGAATATATGTGGAAATAGGGTCATCACTCCACTGTCTTTAGTGCATGTACTTTGAGTACATGTACATTGAGTACATGAGTATTAGTGGCAAAGGGGACTGTTTGGGTTCAGTCATCCTAGTCTGTCACCTACTGACTATTTTGGGATTGATAGATGGCATATGTGACTAGGGAAGAGTTGTTCTGGGTGTGTGACATTAACTGGCCTGTATAGGTATTGAACGAGCTACCTTAAGTGCATATGTGTCAATAATCAATCCAGTAAATGGCAAATCTCTGTAATCACATGGATGCTGTAACACAGAAAGCAGGGACACCATGAGACTGAGGTCAGTGTGTCCTTCCTCCTTGTGGAAGTCATGAGAACTAGCACCCAGGTTCCTATTAAATAAATTACAACTTGTAAGGACCAAGTGGCAATTCTCGAAACCTTAAAAAACTATTTTGGTTAGGAAAGAGCTCATAGGATACTAGATTTAACTTGGAAGAGATTTTAGAAATCATCAAGTCCAACCCCTCCCATTTTTACAGATGAGGAAACTAAGGCTTAGAGAAATTATCTTGTCCATGATCACTCTGCTAGCATATGTCAGTTTTGAAGCTGAATTTGGACCCAGGTCTCCTTGACAGGATATTTAGTATTCTATCCTCTATACCATGTTTAAAGTAGAACCATGATTTCTTTGGTATAGGAAGCTCCCAGTGAGAAACCCCCTTTAACTAGTGCAGATTTGCAATTGCTTGGCAACTTAGTCTTTGAGAACTCTCAAAAATCTTAAAGTCATTTATTTTTTCAGTGCTGAGAATCACATAATCTGTCAGAGGTAGGGCTTGAACCAAGGTCATGCTGACCCTGAAGACAGCTCTCTATCTACTAAACTTCCATGTCACCTTTCTTCACATCCTCTTTTTTTTTTTTTTTGAGGCAATCAGTGTTAAGTGACTTGCTCAGGGTCACACATCTAGTAAGTGCCTGAGGCTGGATTTGAAGTCAGGTCCTCCTGACTCCAGGGCCAGTGCTCTATCCACTGACCACCTAGCTGCCCTCTCCTTCTCTTTTAATGTCTTCTCCTGCCAGTGTCTCATATTCTGGTCCAGGCCTGACTCAGATCAGTCCAGTGACTCAGGCTTGGGAATGGAGTTAAATTAAATTTTCATAGATCATGTAATAGTTAACAAAAAAAAAGTTTTCCTAACAATAGCATGGAAAGGATATTCATCAAAGATGCAGCATCGGTTGAGGGGGATACAGGTCCTCTCATCTATGTTCAGCAGGATGTGTCAACCAATACAGTACAACCAATACAGTTAGCAAAAGATGCTAATTCCTTGTAGATTGGGCTTTTGTGCCTTAAAGGACCTAGAAGCTATTTAAAAGTTCAAGCCTTAGTCCCCCAAACCAAGTAAGTCTAGAGAATGGTTTTCCTGCCTTCTAAGGAAACACTAGCCTAGCCTAAATGGCAGGAACCTTGCTTCATTATGTCATGGCTTGAATCAACTTCTCAGAGGCAGAGTTACAAATTCCTCCAAATCCTATGATGCTGGAAAGATTTCATGGATCAGCTCAGTGACAGCTTTTATGTCTATTGTCTGAAGACCCATTTGGCTAAGTGTGGAAAAACTCCCCACCAAACGGTTGATTTTTTTTTTTTTTTGGTCACAGGAACTTATGAGGATCATGAAACAGTAGAAAGAGAGTTGATTTAGAGTCAGATGACCTGGGTTCAAATCCATGCTTTAACATTTAACTACACGTATGACATAGAACAAATCAGTCACTTCACCTCTCTGAGCTTCAGTTTTTTATCTGAAAAATAAAGGGTTTTACCAGATGACCTCTAAAGTCTTTCTAATTCTAAATTAATGGTTATGTGTTCTACTAAAGTATAAGACTGGAAATATGCATGATAATAGAAATACACACCACAGCCAAATCAGGGGTTCTCGAAATATTTGTAAATTTTATTTTTTTAACAACAAAAAAAACTTTACGTAGTGCGCGTGCACGCACACACACACACACACACACACCAAGCTGGAGAATGGAATTATTCTTTATTTCATCTGCTCTCCCCCTTTTCTAATAGTTAATATTAGCTAGCATTTATATGAAAAATTTACAAAGCACTTTACATGTTATCTCATTTGATAGTGCAGACATTTTTCGATTTACATAGGTGGAACCTCTGCAGACTTCTACTAAAGTAATTTTTACATTATGCTAATTTCCCCAAGGATATGGAGAAGGAGAGGAGGAAGGAAGGGGACCACAGGTCTGTGGTGGGAGGAGGCTGGCACATAATTCAAGGACACATGGGGGCCAGGGACAGAGAATAGGGAGCAGGAGGAAGTACACAGGGAGGAATATGCAGGGGAAGTGCTGGCCAGAACTGAGAGGAAGAACATATAGTGCCAAGGAAGGAATAGACATGTGGGGGACCAGCTGTGGGCAGATGGACAGAGTGGGGAAAAAGTCACTTCTCTCGGTGCTGAAGGTCTTAAACCAAATCCGCATCCAGTGTACTGCTTTCACTCAGAGGGTTTTTTTAGTTTAGTTTTTTTAAGGTTTTTTTGGGGGGGCTGAGGAGAAGCTATGGAACACAGAGCCAAGGGACAAATGTGGAGAGACAGAAAGCACAGTACTGTACAGTAGAGTTTACATAGATAGTTTTTTGGAATGTAGATTTCTTTCAGAATTCTTTCTGTAAAGTACATAATGTGAATTTACTTTAAGCAAGAACTGTCTGTACATGTAACTCTACTGAATTCATGTTTTCTGCAGCTATAAAGACAGTGTCCTACTAAACCCATCCTGTTGTTTCTGTTTTCTCTCCTCCCCCATCATCTAGCCAGCAACGTGTGCTTCTTTGCTAAGTGTCCATATATGTGCAAGACTGAGTATGCAGTCTGTGGCAACCCTCATCTGTTGGAGGGATCCCTCTCAGCATTCCTGCCATCTCTCAACCTGGCCCCAAGACTGTCTGTGCCCAGCCCATGGATCCGATCTTACTCACTGGCAGGAAAAGAGGAGTAAGTCCCTATAGGAGCTGGGAATTTAGAGCAGATGGATGGAGTTCAGCCATTGGTCCCAATGACATGCTTGTCAGATAGTCCTGCAGTCCATGTCCTAGTTGGCAAAATGTAGCCACCAAATGTAGGGCCCATGGCTAGAATTGTCTCTTACTTTCAAAAGCAGCCCATAAGAGCCATCCCTTCTCCTTAACAAATCAATCAATAAACATTTATTAAGCATCTATGTTCCAGGCACTGTGACATTGCTTCAAGACTAGACTGGCTTATCACCTGCCCTGGTTCAGAGTCTATCCCTGCTGCCAAACTGTAGTTATTCCTTGGTGGACCTATGGGGTCTTCTCCCTGATCAATTTATAACTATCCCACATCAGTTATCTTCCATGGTTGCCACTAATATGTGCCTCTCTCCCACATCTACTCTATCCATGCATTGACAGGCTGAAAGAGATTTGTAATAGCCTCTCTGACTGATGTGGTCTCTGTTCTACCCTCTAGACCAGGGTCTATTCTCAGCAAAAAGATCCATAACGTCCTAAATAATCATCCTAAGTCTTTAGGAATTGGCCCTTTGGCTAGCCTGAATAGCCAACGTTTCACTGAAAAAACACCATAAGCCCAGAGGAAGACTAGTGGATCTAATGGGGAAGTAGGGGAAATAGAAGGGGATCTGGGACTATCTCTGGACCTTCTTCTTTTCCTTAGGTGGGAAGTGAATCCATTGTATTGTGACTCAGTGAAGCAAACTTATCCTTATAATAGCAGCAACAGACTCCTCAACATCATCGACATGGCCATCTTTGACTTCTTAATAGGTAACATAAAATAATCACATTTAAATAACACTTGAAGAAGCAATGTGGAATAATGGATAGAGGACTAGCAACGGAGTCAGAAAGATTCAGGTTCAAGTGGTGCCCATGGCACATACTTAGTTATGTAAGCATGGGCAAATAGCTTAACCTTTCAGTGACAAGGTAACTCTTTCAAATTATAAACTATACAAGACTTACTGACATAGAGCTTCCAAACCAGGAATTCCCTAAACCAATGAAATCACAGGTCTGAGCCAAATATGTGTGTGCAAGTATGTATAATATATGCATACATGTATATTTGCGTATATTGTATACTGCAAATGTGTGTACTCACCTAAGTGTGTGTGTGTGTGTGTGTGTGTATACATGTGTATGTAAAGTGAGGATTATAATACCTGACCTTGTCCATCTTATAGGGTTACTGGGATCACATGGGGGCAATGTTTATAACATACTTTTTATTTGTAAGTATTCCAACTCTGCTGCAGGAAGGGTAACTCCAATGGGCTGGCCACATTGTTCAAATGCCAAATAGACTATTTTGTAGAGAACTCACACAAGGCAAGTGCTCACATGTTGGTCAGAAAAAGAAATATAAGGACACTCTCAAGGTCACTCTTAAGAATTTTGCAATTAATTGACATGGGAGACACTGGTATAGAACTGCCTGGTATGGTGTACCCTCATCAGGGAAGATGTTGTCCTCTATAAGCAAAGAAGAATTACAGTAGCTCAAAAGAAACATGAAATAAGCAAATTCAGAGAATCTACCCCAAATGTTCACATGAACTATTTGTGTCTGACCTGTGGTAGAACATTCTAAGCTCCTACTGGTCTGATCACACTGTAATTTGACTCTGACATAGTGATTTCATTTTAGTCCTTTTTTTTTTTTATTAATTTTTAACATTTATTTTCACACAATTTTGGGTTACAAATTTTCTCCCCTTTTATCCCCTCCCCCCCCCCAAACCCGAGCTTTCTAATTGCCCCTGTGACCTATCTGCTCTCTCCTCTATCCTCCCTCCCTGCCCTTGTCTCCGTCTTCTCTTTTGTCCTGTAGGACCAGATAGCTTTCTTGACCCCTTAACCTGTATTTCTTGTTACCCAGTGGTAAGAACATTACATTTGGTCCTAACACTTTGAGTTCTAACCTCCTTAGCTCCCTCCCTCTCCACCCCTTCCCCTTGAAAGACAGGCAATTCAATATAGGCCATATCTGTTTAGTTTTGCAAATGATTTCCATACTAGTTGAGTTGTATAGGACTAACTATATTTCCCTCCATCCTATCCTGTCCCCCTTTACTTCTATTTTCTTATGGTCCTTTCCCTCCCCATGAGTGTCGACCTCGGATTGCATTCTCCTCCCCATGCCTTCCCCTCCATCCTCCCCCCCACCCTGCTTGTGCCCCTATCCCCCACTCTCCTGTATTATGAGATAGGTTTTCCTATCAAAATGAGTGTGCATTATATTCTTTCCTTTAGTGGAATGTGATGAGAATAGACCTCATGTTTTTCTCTTGCCTCCCCTCTTTATCCCACCACTAATAAGTCTTTTGCTTGCCTCTTTTATGAGAGATAATTTGCCCCATATAACTTCTCCCTTTCTCCTCCCAATATTTCTCTCTCACTGCTTGATTTCATTTTTTTTTAATATATGATCCCATCCTCTTCAATTCACTCTGTGCATTCTGTCTCTATGTATGTGTGCATGTGTGCATGTGTGTGTGTGTGTGTACTCCCACCCAGTGCCCAGATACTGAAATGTTTCAAGAGTTATAAATATTGTCTTTCCATGTAGGAATGTAAACAGTTCAACTTTAGTAAGTCCCTTATGATTTCTCTTTGCTGTTCGCCTTTTCATGGTTCTCTTCATTCTTGTGTTAGAAAGTCAAATTTTCTTTCCAGCTCTGGTCTTTTCATCAGGAAAATTTGAAAGTCTTCTATTTCATTGAAAGACCATTTTTTCTCCTGAAGTATTATACTCAGTTTTGCTGGGTAGGTGATTCTTGGCTTCAGTCCTAGTTCCTTTGACTTCTGGAATATCCTATTCCATTCCCTTCTATCTCTCAATGTAGAGGGTGCCAGATCTTGTGCTATCCTGATTGTATTTCCACAATACTTGAATTGTTTCTTTCTAGCTGCTTGCAATATTTTCTCTTTCACCTGGGAATTCTGGAATTTGGCCACAATGCTCCTAGGAGTTTCTCTTTTTGGATCTCTTTCATGCGGTGTTCTGCGGATTCCTTGAATATTTATTTTGCCTTCTGGTTCTAGAATCTCAGGGCAGTTTTCCTTGATAATTTCATGGAAGATGATGTCTAGGCTCTTCTTTTGATCATGGTTTTCAGGTAGTCCCAGAATTTTTACATTGTCTCTCCTGATTCTATTTTCCAGGTCAGTTGTTTTTCCAATAAGATATTTCACATTATCTTCCATTTTTCGAATCTTCTCGCTATGTTCTGAGATATCTGTCTTTCTCGAAAAGTCCTTAGCGTCCATCCGTACCATTCCAGTTTTGAAAGATCTATTTTCTTCAGTGAGCTTTTGAATCTCCTTTTCCATTTGGTTAATTCTGCTTTTGAAAGCATTCTTCTCCTCATTGGCCCCTTGCACCTCCCTTGCCAGCTGAGTTAGGCTAGTTCTCAAGGTGCCAATTTCTTCAAGATTTTTTTGGTTCTCCTTTAGCAGGGAGCTGATCTGCTTTTCATGCTTCTCCCTCATCCCTCTCATTTCCCTTCCCAGTCTTTCCTCCACCTCTCTAACTTGATTTTCAAAATTCCTCTTGAGCTCTTCCATGGCCCGAGCCCATTGGGTGGGCTGGGACACAGAATCCTCGATTTCTGTGTCTTTGCCTGATGGCAGGCATTGTTCCTCCCCATCAGAAAGGAAGGGAGGAAGTGTCTTTTCTCTGGTAAAGTACCCTTCAATAGTTTTATTTCTTTTCCCTTTTCTTGGCATTTTCTCCAACCAGTGGCCTGACCTCTGAATGTTCTCCTCACACCCACCTCGCCTCCTGGTCCTCCCAGCCAGCATTTGGGGACTGAGATTCAAATGCTGCTTCCCGCCTTAGGATTTTTGGCGTGGGCAGGGCTGCTATTCAGTGTGAGAATTAAGTTCAGGTGGTCAGGGGCAGGGCCGCCTCTCAGGCATAGTTCTCTCTGGGGGTTTATGCACAGACCTTCCACAATGGATCCAGGCTCCTGCCCGTTTGGGGAGCCCCCGTCTGCAGCTGCCTCTCAGCCCCCACCTCCCAGGGGGGCCCGAGCCTTGGGGGCACCCCACTCCCCTCTCAACCCGCCAAAGAGACTCTCTCACCCACCCCCGTCAGTCACCTGTTGGTGGGGGGGCCCGTGCTGCCGCTTAAGATCCCGCCTCCAGAGCCCTCTCAGATCTGTGCCTCTTGGAGCCATGGCCGCCGCCGCCGCCACCGCAGGTCCGGGCTGGGCTCCGCGTCTGCAGCGCGACGGACCTTTTGCAAGAGGTTTGCAGGTCCCTCTGTGGGTGGGGGGACCCGCGTGGCCACTGGAGATCCCGTCCCCGTAGCCCTCTCGGATCTCCTCCCCTCAGTGTCGCGGCTGCGGCAGGGCCGCACTCTGCTCCCCGTCCAGGCGCCCAGTCCGCGGCGCGAAGGATCCCCCGCGAGAGGTCCGCAGGTCTCTCTGGAGCAGGAATCTCCCTCGCTCCAATACTCCGTGGTCTCTGGGTGCAGAATTCGCCCTGGCTTGGTCCTCTCTAGCCGTTCTGTGGTTTGTGTGTTCAGAGCTATGTGTATGTGCGTCTTTCTACTTCGCCATCTTGGCTCCGCCCCCCATTTTAGTCCTTTTTGAGAATGAAGGACAATAAGCCAACCAATTTTTTTAACTATAAAGTATGTATGTGTGTCTGTGTGTGTACATGCACACATTTTACATTATACAAACATAAATTTTACATGTGTAGAAACACTTCACATATATATACATATACATGTGTGCATATGTAAAGTATTTTATATAGATAATATTTTATAGCTTAAAAGTGCATCACAAACATTGCTCCATATGATCCCAACAACCCTATGAGGTAGACAGGGCAGGTATTGTCATTTCCATTTTACAAATAAAGAGACTGAGGCTGAGAGGGATTAAATGGTTTGTTCAAGGTCATACAGCTAGTACAGGAGCCAGGAATGAAACTCAGGTTTTCTGACTCCAAGTCCAGTGTCCTTTCTGCTGCCTCTCAAGTAGGTAACTCTTGGGCCCACAGCCTAAACCTGCTATGCTGCTGACTTGCAGCATAACCCTGGGTAAGTTACTTAGCATATCTAAGTCTCATCACATATCCCTCAATATAACATGGGGATCATAACCTTAGTCCCTATTTTCTAATTCAATAGTAGGTTATAAAGCCACCAGAAAATAGAATTCAGTGTACACTATGATCTTTGGGGCAATTTCTTTTTAATTTAAAAAGTATGGGGAAAATTTTATTCACATATGCCTATATGTCACCAAATTCAGGGACCTTGAGCCTCCCAGGTGTGAATAAAAAAAAAAGAAAAAGGATGACGATGCTTGACCCACCTCCCTCAAAGGGTAAAATGAGATCCTGAATGTACTTTGAAAAGCAGAAAGGGCAATATCTATAAGTGTTAAAAACTGCAGACTAAGAGCCAAGCTCAAGTTCACAAGCAAAAGAAACTAAGTCTCCATCCTACTGTTAGGAGATCCTTACTGTTTGCATCTCCATTTCCTCACTATGCTCTGCATTGGTTCCCAAAACAGACCATACTGCCCCTGGGGGTGGTAGTAGCCTCTGGTGCATTTGGGGAGCATTAAATAAAAATAAGGGAGCTGCGGAAGCATAAGGAAAGAGGAGAAGAAAATTTTGGAAGTTTCATCTGTTGTGTAACAGAGTTAAAAGTCTTAATGATTACATTATTTTCCAAATAAACACACAAATGCAAGTTATAACCAATCAGTGATCAGCTCTACAGACAGGTCTTAACAAGCAAGTGTTGGCAGGTGAACATAGTATTGTTCACGGTCAGGAAGTCCAATATGCATTGGCAAGAATGTATGCGTGTAATGACTTGTTTACGATATGATGCTATACAGTTACATGATGCAACACTGTGTCATCAAAATTTCAATGCAGGAAAAATTCTCACAAATTTACAATAAATTATTAAATTTAAGATGCACCATTTTTTAAAGAAAATGTATATTATTTGAAATGATGCAATTAAAAAAAAACCATTATAGGGTTAAAGAAAAGTAGATTTCCAGGGGGCACTGAATAATTTTTTTTTAAAAGAAAGTGGTAAGCCAAATAAGTTTGGGAACCTCTGGTTCTAGGGTCACAGGAGGAAGTAGGTAGGGTAGGAATAAGTGGGTAGGATTATTAACTTGGGACTGAGACAATAAACATCATCCAGTCTGACCCCTTCATTTTCGAGGAAAAAACTGAGGCCCAAGGTCAAGAGATAGACATGAGGGTGAAGACAAGCACGGTGTTAACCTTCATGGGACCAACTACCAAGCAATCAGGCAGACAACCAAAAAAAATAAGGCACAAACCTGTATCCCATTTTTATTCCATGCCACAAATTGACTTTCCAAGGACTTTTATATCTGCTGAAGGCAGATCCTGGTGTTCTTTTAGCTGAAGAAGCCAGGAAAGGCAGAAAGAAATGATGTTGACTGGTAAAATCCTACATGATTACATGGCACCCCAAGGCTTCTTTCATAAAACAGCCCATAATCTGCACCAACTCTAGCTGGGTCGCCCCTGCAGGAGCTCTCATCTCGTTGCCCTGCATTCAGTTCTATACCCATAGGTCAAGTCAGACTGCAGTTCTTAGAGCTTCTATTTGCCCCTCTTCATCATTGAAAGGAATGAGAGGTCAGGAGACCAACCTGATGGCCTATGGCCTATTTCTTCCCTTTCTATATAGGCAACATGGACCGTCACCATTATGAAATGTTCACCAAGTTTGGGGATGATGGGTTCCTCATTCACCTGGATAATGCCAGAGGGTAAGAGACATCCCTTGTGTCTGTTTTCTTTCCTTCCACCACAAAAAAAAAAAAAAAAATCCTCTTCTCTACTCCACACCAAAATATACCCTCAAACAATTGTTAAGAATTCCCTAAATCCCAGCAGAGAAAGGATAAGGCATTTGTGTGCTCTTCTCTAATCCCTACCTATGGGTTACCATTTGCTAGAGGCTTTGTAGCTTCACATAACTCATACTCTAGGAAACATATTTTTCGAGTATTGAAAATATTCCATTTATAAGAATATTTTAGCCTGATTTTGGTTCCCATAATTGCTTACCTTGACTATCCCTAGGCTCAAGCTCAGAGAGGGTCCTTGCTCCTCCTATTCTCTCTTTCCTCATTCCCTTCTTTCTAAGTTCTTTGGAGAAAGGACCAAGTATTGTCCAATCTATGATATGTAATTTCCCTAAGAGGTGGGAGGTGGGTATGGATTTCTAACTACTTTTTTCACTGTAAACTTCTATAGGGTTAGTTTGACTCTCACAGATTTCTGCATTTCTCACTCCTTGTTTCAGGTTGTGGTTTGGTTATTTTTTTTTTTTTAATAACCAGATGGCTATTGCCTTTTAATTTCACTGAGGACAGTTTATGTTCAAGATTAGTCTCCACATCAGCTTGGTCATTTGGACATCCTGACTCATGTTTCAATCTTTCCTTAGTAGTAAAAGCAAGGACCAAGAAGTCACATTACTTGGTCACTGATTTTTTCCTCTGGTACGTCCATTTAGAAAAGCAGGGGGGAAAGGTAGCAAAGTGGATAGAGTACTGGCCCTATAGTTAGGAGAACCCAGGTTCAAATCTAGCCCCAGACACTTACTGTGTGACCCTGAGCAAGTCATTTAATCCTGATTGCCTCCAAAAAAAAAAAAATCTGAGGGAAGAAAGGGTGGGGAGGGGGAAAATTCTTCTATCCTGATGTCACGTCCCCAAGGAATCCTCATTCACCCACAGTATCTTCTCTTAGGTTTGGGCGACATTCTCATGATGAGCTCTCCATCCTCTCACCCCTCTCCCAATGCTGCATGTAAGTTTTCTTTCATCCTTTAAGCAGTTAAGCACTGTAACAGGTGACCAGGCCTCAGAAACCCAGAATTCTTATGGATTTGGACACGGTATAGAGCAAATGAACTCAATTTCCCTTCCTGCCTTTCCCCTCTGTGACTGATCAGAAACATTTTACATCACTAGTCGTCTTTTTCTGTAAAGTGCTTTGCACTGTGCCTGGCACGTGGTAGGCACTACGTCAATGCTGTTAGTACTTTTGTTAGTTCTTTAGAAGACTCAATCATTTACTTTAAGGACACTAAGGCTAACATTTAATGTTGTCAACAAGCCCACTGCTTTTCCCAGCATTAAAAGTCACGTCATAAGCGTTGCCCTTTTAGTCTTGAACAACTGTCCTAAATTAGATTCTTCTAAAAGGTGGAGTCAAATTAAAGGATAGCAGGTTTTGTCTGGCCACTGTTTCTCTAGATAATGTCTACTTTGCATCCATGACACTTCCTCTGTGTCTGAGCTATACGTAAAATTGTCCTCCTTTCAGCTGCTTCGGCTCCCTTCAGTTACAAAAAAATTATTCATATACCTAGCAAAACTTCCCCATTTCTAGCTGACTTTTTATGTAAGTAATCAAAATCCTTGATCAAGTTTTTTTGCTAAGTTAAATCTTCATCCATCTTCATACCACTACCTGTACCCTCACTTTATTCTCCATCTTATTAGTTTCTGTTTTCTGGATCAGAGGTAAGTGAAATTCCAGCAAGCTCTGGAACCAAGGAATATAGTCCAGATCCCTCCCTACCCAGTACCTTGTGAATAGGAATAATGTAGGAGAAAATATGCTCCTCTCAGTGCCTGTAATCCCTGCTACTGGGAATAATGAGGTTCTTAGATCTTAAGCTTGGGAATTCTAAGCTGCAGTGGGCTATGTTGATTTGGTTGATATTAGTATCATGAAGCCCCAGAAAGGGGGAGGGGGGCCCACCAGATTATCTAAGTAACGGCAAAGCAGTCCTTAATGGAAATGGAGGTCAGAGTTCCTGTGTCTGTTAGTGGTGGGACTGAGCCTGTGAGTAGCCCCTGCATTTCTAGCCTTGGTGAAATGAGGAGAGCCAGTCTTTAAAAACCAAAAAACATCCTAAGATTTTTGCTGGACTCACCATTTTACCTACTCTACATTTCTTCCCAAGCCAGTAACCCTACCCTAACCCTAACCCTAAGCCACTTTGGAATGCTCCTGGGTACCAAAGCCCACTTTGAATTTGGTTTAACAGTTGCTAACATTATTGCAGTGGGTAGCACATAGACACGTCTAGTTCAGAGGTTAACCTGGGGATTCATGAACTTTTAAAAAATGTTTTGATCATTAGTTTTTTCATATAATTGGTTTCCTTTTAAATTCTGTGCATTTTAAACACCTCATTCTGAGGAAAGGTAATATAAAGCTTCACCAGACAGCCAGAGGTCCATGACATAAAAAAAGTTAAGAACTTCTGGTCTGGTATTTTTATCTTTACATTCAAAAGATTAGAAAGTTCTTTTAGGCCAAGGACAAAAAGTTGGACAAAGGTCCTGAAAAATTTGAGTAAGCTTTACATTTGTCCTGTCTTCTCCTTTTTGCTTAGTTTTCACCAGAATGTCTCTTGGGAGAGGGAAGTCTCTGAGAACATTTATCAAACAGATGAGCTAGTGTGCATACTAAAAAAATTTTAAAAAAACTTTTGCTTGTTTGCCTGTCTCCCCCCATAATTCCTTGTCATTTCAGGATAAAAAAGAAAACACTATTGCACCTGCAGTTGCTGGCTCATCCAGATTACAGGTTGAGTGATGTGATGAGGGAGTCACTTCAAGAAGACCAACTCTCTCCTGTCCTCACAGAGCCCCACCTTCTCGCCCTGGACAGGAGACTACAAATCATCCTAAAGACAGTGGAAGGATGCATAGGGCTTTATGGAGAGCAGAATGTTGTAGCCACCGAACCATCAGAATTTTTAGCCCCAAACTTTGACCAAGTAGATTTGGCAAGCTAGGGTCTGGAGGTAGAAGTGTAAGCATCAGATTTAAGAAAAGGTCCCAGGAGACAGGCAGTGGACTAATTATCAGTTTCACCTGTTGCCTCTATTGCTGGTCAGTACTGAGACATCATGGTCTCAGAAAAGGTGTCAGGAGCTCAGTTGATTCTAATACAGCAACAAAAGTCTCCTGATCTTGAACTTCACTCTTGGAGGCAATACTTCTATGACAATCTACTGCCATATTTTCCCTAGACAGCAGGAACTCCACAAAGTTCACAATACTGTCCCTCAGGCTAACATATGACATGAAACCAGGGGAGAAATGGGTCCAAATCAGTTATACTCATATGGAGGTTTTGAAATTTTGACACTTGACTCCTGATAAAGGGAATTAACAAAAACAAGAGGCTTTGAATAAAAAGACAACAAATTAAGTGTACACTTATTCCCTCAGATTCTAGTTTTGATTCTGGGAATGATAAAAAAATGCTTTGCCCAGCTTTAATAAAAATTCACTGGATATTCAAGGTAGGCTTAAACAAAAAGTTGGCAAAGTGGAGCCATCTGACTAGAGTAAGACTTCAGGTTCTTTACCCTCATTCCCACCTTTAGAGCTCAATTAAAAAAGTGATACCTCTCAATGCATTCCAAAGACACACTTTATCAGAAGCTTTGTTAGCAGAGGCAGAGATAACAACAGTTATAGAGAGAGCTTTAAAGTTTGCAAATAGCATAACATACATTTAACCTCACAACAACCCTGTGAGGTAGGTTTAAAATACAGTAAGAATCTTTCTGGACATCAGAAAAGAGAAAAGTACATTATTTTAGACAGTATTTAATGCTGAATATTCCATAAGACAAAATACGTACAAGAGCCTTGGGACACAGGAAGGAAAGAAAGGGAGCTAATCCAGGCATGAACAGGTAAAGGCTGAGTCTGCTATAAGACAGTGGTGGATTACCTATACCCCTACCAGCTCCACAACTGGGTTAGTCCCTAAAATCCTCCTCACAAAGACTAACTGATCATGTCCCCCCCAACCACCCTAAGGGTCTAAATTGGGTTCATCTTCACTGCGGGCCTGCCACACAAGTAGGTATACTGTGATTTCCTAAATACATCTCTTCCCACTTTCTGAAGTCTGAAATTTTTTAACAGAGGTCAGTCTCATTCCAGAAATAAAGACTTAAAATTCAATTGCTTAGTTGAAGTACCACACTGACATCTATCCAAAAGGGTCATCACTTGACAAACAAGACTAACAAATTCTTTTCCTATTTTGACAGGCTATTAAAAAAAGTATGGTAGGATGATTCCAAATGCTTATAGGGTTTTCCCATCTGGACCCTGAAAGGCAAAGCTGAGGGAAGCCTCTAACGACAAAATTTTTTTGAGGAATGTCACAATTCTCCTAGTGTGAACCATTACCTTCAACTGTCAAAACAAGGTGTGTGAGGGGGTACTTTCTTCCCTGCACACACAACTCAGGAGTCTGTCACAAGTCAATACTGCTTCATGCTATTCATCAAGGTTTCCTTATTTTAACTCTAGCCACATTAATTGTAAAATAGCTTCATTCTGAGAATTGGCGATATTACTATTCTGCACAAGTAGTCCTCACTCCTATCTGTCTCATCTGTACGCTTTAGCAAACAGGGCAATCAGAATAAGTACTAAACAGCAGGGGTACGGAAGGTCCAGGGTCAAGGGACAGAAGCTATTCTTCAGTTAGGAGTCACAGTGGTAGAACCTCAAACTAGCACAGCCCTATTACAGTCTTAAAGTAAGTCACTTGGCTGCTACAAATACACAAACATTCACAAGTTTGGCTAGTTCTGAAGCACCAAAAGGCAGTGTGTTGCCTCTAAAAGGAGAGAAATGGGGCAGAATAGAGGCAGGATGACAATCTTAACAACTAACATTTTAATGCTTTCAGAAAGCAAGGGGAAGGATTTTTTTTTCCCTAACCTGCATTTTCCTCCCTCCCTTTGTCTCTGGACTCACAAAAATCAATTAGAAGCATTAGAAGTAGTCCAGAAAATGGTAAGTTGAGCTAAGACTTTAATTTGGCTGTGTAGAGTACTGGACACCTTTTTCTTCACTCTTGATATTCCAACATTCTTTCTGACCAAAATTCCAAAGGAAAGAGGTGAGCTTTTGCTTTCATTCATCAAAAATACCAGAAAACAAAACCTGCTATTCTTAGAAGTAACTTCCAACATGTGCATTTTGAGTGATTTCTGGTTGACAGACTTCTGCTTAACTTTCTGTAAATTAACACATTTCTTTCTCTAAATAAAACCTTCTTCATGGTCTTCCTACCAAAAAAACTGAATACCAATAGTACTGCGTAGGGGAAGAATGAGAATTAGTTTCAGCCTTTTCCAAATTTAGGGTTGAAGGGTACAACTTGTTAAGTTGATGAGTTTTAGGTACAAAAATAGTGACAAAAATAAGGCTCTCCATGTAGTGGTAGCTTTTTATTTTTTTAACTCAGAAAGTTGTTTAAGCTTTCTACTGAAAAATGCACAGGGCAGGAACTGCTTTGCAAAATGAATAGAATTGAATTTATTAGTGGTTTAATTTTGGGATGGGCTAAGGATAAGGCCACAGACTTCAAGATAAGAAAACAATTTTAGCTATGTTATGCACATCAGAGCTGGTTATCATGGAAAATATGCTGTAAGCTAGGAGGAAAAAAAGAAACCCAAATCACCTTTTTTATCCTCAGGTCCACAGACTTCAACAGCATTTATGACACAAGTTTTGGGCAGCACAATAAGGAACTATCTAAATATGCATTCCTCAACGTCACTTTAATTCATCTAGAAAATTTTGGGAAATTTTTTTTCTTGGTCCAGACCTGTGATTTCATTGTTGTAGGTGTAGAGAACTAACTCCCTTTACCAATGCAAATGGCAATTGCACTGCAATTTATAGTCCTAAAGACTTATGGAGGGGCACATAGGCAATATTTATCAGAGGTGAGACTTGAATCCAAACCTTTCTGACTCTGAGGGTACCCTCCATATACTTTACAATACTGGGAAAAATGGGAAGAAATATCAGTTTTAAGCTGTGAAATTACAGTTTGGGAGAAAATGCTTGTATTTTTAAAATTCAGTTTAAAATCACAAAATCATGTCAAGAAAAACTGTAGCAACATGATGTTGGTGAAAATTCAATAAATATTTACTGAGCTCCTACTATATGCAAGGCACCATGGGGGATACAAAAAGGAGTAAGACACAGACTCTGCCCTGTAGGAGAAAAGCTCCAACCTGAGCTATCACTTTAGTGCTCTGCTTTGGCAAAGGGCACACATAACTAGGGATCCACCCAAAGGAACTGCTGTTGAGTTGGATTCTCTTTTGGCTGTATCTATTTTTTGTCCATGGCCCCCAAAACAATACTGAACACGTTTAAGCTTGTTTGCCTTGGAAAGCAACATAAACCAAAAAAAAAAAAATGCTTTTTGACAACATCTGAATATACTAGTCTTAAGTTCCATTACATGTGAGGATAGATAAATACATTCACATGAATTGCTGTGTATATTAACAAGCTAGAAGCCTTCTGCTTATGGTCAGACATTTGAATAGTGACTAACTGGAAGCAGAGCTAGTGTGAAGATAAATATAAAGCTAAGCACTACGTCAAGCTTTACATCACATTTATATGCTGACTCAGAAAACTATTGATTCGGTTGTTCTTGTTTTTCTATAAAGTCTAGGAAAAAAGTTCAAAGGTTATTAACCTTTTGCCTTCAGAGTGGAAAAAAATGTTCTTGCTCTGGAGGTCCCTTCCAGCTTCAAGATGCTACGATAAATGTAATCTGTCTAAGATTGACAGGCACAGTACTCTCTTGCAGCAAATTATCATCAAAATATATTTCAGATCCATTCTTTGGTTGGTAAAGACTGAAATGGGTCTCTCTGAAAGTAAACTCTTCTTAGTATATTAACATAGTCCTACCCTAATTAACTTCTAATGATAATCATTTCTGTTTACTGGGATATGAGATTATTGAAGGGGGGAAGATGATTATATTTAATAATTTAAATGATTTTTATTTGCTTAAACTGCCATTAGGACAATCTTTAACAAAAGCAACAGAATATATTAGGATATACAGTATACCGATTATGATAGAACAATACAAAAATGGTCCACTGGTCATCTAATGTTTGCTTTCTAAGGCTGTACCTAAATGGAGCTTTTAAAAAATGAGTTCTAAAGGCCTGAATATTAGCTACAGTAACTATGCCAATTGTGATTTCTTACACATATTTAAACTGCACACAATAATAAAGCTAGCACTGATTAGTATTTAACCTAAACTTAGCTTATCTGAAAAATCTTTTAGGTAAAGCTACAAAAGGAGTAAAAACCGCAAGTTAAAAGATTCAGCAGGGAAACTTAATTAGGATGCAAGCATTATTATATTTATCTAAATAGGTATAGCTACACGTATATAGATCAATATATACTGGAAAGTGTGCATTTCTGTGGCATTCTAAACTCGTTTAGGTACGTTTCTGACACATCAATAAGGATCAGTCTTTACATTTAGTAACTAATGTAAGAAGAAAACCTAGATACAGATAAAAAAAATATTTTTTTAAATTGAAAAAAAAGTGATACTCATACATGAAGGTAAGTACTGGAAACCTTCATTCAACATTCTTTTGAAAAACAGAAATATTTATACATGGTGACTTTTTAACCTTCCCAAGACTCAGGTCAGGAGTTCTTACAACCAACATTTAAATCTGAAAACCATTTAAATCTTAGAACAAAACATACCATGACCAATGTAAATACTCAGGAAAAAACAGAAAGCATTATTAAAGTCTGTTGCATAACAAACACAAAAATGCTTGTTCTCACTCTCAGGTCCAGCTTCCCTCTATCAGATTACAATGAAAATGAAACCTTAAAATTGCTTATATTATGAAACTGTGGATTTCTGTTTTAAAAACTACTGAGAATCATTGACATACTTAGAATAATGTAAAACAAAGCTGGTAAATATTGAAGTATATTAAAGACTCAAAAGTTTTTTTACTTTTGGGAAAGGAAGCCTGACATAGCATTTTATATAAACTTAAAAACAAACACACTAACACACTCCCAACCTAGCATTACTTCTGGTTAACACAGCAGAAAAATATTAAAGCATATGCATTTTTAGGGACAGGAAGAGGTACCTGACACCACACTTGATCCACCTCACAGTTCCCACACTAGCCACAGCACCTCCATTAATCCATGGTGACAGGTTTTCCATGTGTATACACTCCCAGTCAAACCCATCTCCTGGAATCAGGCAGAGAACCTCATACAGAAGTCAAATGAAGGATATGCAAGCAGCAAAGGCTACAAAGAACAGTAAGAATATCTATCTCAAATTCTTTTACTGAGTCCAATTCCTGACATTTATTTAATATTTGGCACTAACTGGGAAATAAAGGATTCATTCTATAATTTGTGAATCAGTGGACAAATGTAGTTAAACATTAGTCCAGTTTTTTGCTTCTAAGATTTAGAATCAGGCTGAAAAACTGCTAATGGCAGTTGGAAACATGTCAAGCAGAAAGGCTTTTTCTATAAATCAGGGTAGTATCTAGTGTGAAGAGAAGTAAGCAATTAAGTGTGACAACCAAAAAATCTGGAGATTTTTAAGAAGAAATCAAAACATACTAAGTCATTTGAAAACCTGGCTGGGCTTTCCTGCTATCTCTAAACCACCATTTGACTATAAGCAAATGCCTCTCCACTGCACAGAGAATTAGAGTACCCATGCATTTTTTTAAACTTTAAAGAAGCTCATAAGGAGCCTTTTTTTTTTAACAAAAAACCAGCAGATTATGACCACAATCTAAAATATACTTACAATAACTGGGAAAGTATGTTTCATTTTTAAAACTTTTTCCACTGTTATATTCTTACTCTATGGCAATTCATTTGGTGGTGGGATCTGCCCTCACCAAAAAGCATGACACTCTGCCAAAAGTTGGACACTAACACTGCACAAAGAGAAGCAGTAACAGCAAAGTCTCCATATAACTCTATTTATTAAACTGGACACAGAGCACTTCAACTAATGCTCCAAATTAAAAATGGTGCAATGAAAGCAACTTTTTTTCTCTTTTTTTCATATAAACAGACAGGAAGCCACAATGACAATGGCCATGTGGTACTGCAAATGGGGAAAAGGACTGGGGGAAGCATAGGCTCAAGCAGGGAGAGCCACATTTCAGACAGAGAGTGACACAAAGCTATTGTACTGCTGGATGTTGCGTTTGAGGATGTCTGAGCAGGGACCAAGAACACGTTCAAATCGGGGTCGGTCCAGTTTAACGCATTTCAAGGGGCCACGGGCAACCACTGTGGCAGCTCGTGGACGGTTCATCAAAAGTGCAATTTCACCTGGAAGGAAGAAAAGAGAAAATGAGAGCAGGTTAATATCAACTACTTGGAACATCAGCGTTTTCCGAAGTCAGGAGTTCTTAAACTAGGGTCCATGAACATATTCTTTAAAGATTTTGATAACTACATTTCAATATATTTGGTTTCCTTTGTATGTTCTATGTATTTTATGTATTTAAAAACATCTGAGACAGACCTCATGATAAGAACTCCTATCCTAGGAGATTACTGCTAAACTAGGAATAGGGTTCACCTATGATTTCATTAGTCGAGGGAGTTCCAGTGAGAAACTGCCTCTAACAATGAAGATAAGAACTTCTCTGCAATTTTTAGTGTTAGTGCTCAGAATCACAGAGCTAGTATATGTTGGAGGTGGGTCTCAAACCCAGGTCTTTTTGGATCCAAAGCCAGGTATTTATCTAGCCTCTCTACTGATTATAGCCAAGAAACAGAACAATCAGAAGAAAGAGAGGTAATAGTCATTTATATAGGGGTATTACAATGTGCCACGCACTGTGCTAACGGTTTCTTACTAATATTATCTCATTTGATCCTCATAACAAACCTGTGAGATAGATGCTAATATTATCCCCATTTTACAATTGAGGAAACTGAGGCAAATAGAGGCTAAGTGATTTGCCCAGAGTCATATACCTAGGAAGTGTCTGCAGTCAGATTTGAACTTATGTCTTCCTTACTCCAAGTCTAGCACTCTATCCACTGCACCATCTCGCTACCAACGAACATAATCATTTATTAATTAGAGCAGAAAAAAAAGTGAACAGAAGGCAACAATATCCCCGTATCAGAGTAACTGATCTGCAATTCTTGTTTATGTAACTCATTTACTTAAGCGGTTTAAAACAAGAACTCTCAAGTCTTCTGTTTTTCTGAAAGTTAAGAAAATCTGTAGCACAAGCAGCTTCTCTTGGAGGCTAAGAGAAAAAAAGCTGTAATGGAAGGTTAGGACTTCTCATGGAAAGGTGAAGTACAGAAAGACTATTAACTAATCACATACCAAAATAATCAGAGGGCCCCAATCTTCCTACTTCAACAAATTCTTCATTCTCCGACCTACGCTGAAGCACAGCAGCTGAACCCTACAATAAAACCAGCACATTTTTAATCAAGATTACAACTGACAAAATCTTTTAGCTTTTTTGTGCAATTTCAGCATCTCAGCAAAATATATTCTCTCTGATAATTTCAAATCTACTAGTTTTTAATGTGAGGAAAAAAATCATGAATTTTTTCAATTACTTAACAACCTTTACTGCCCTCTTATGGTAGTGTTGCTTCCAGAGCAGAGCCAGTGGTCTAGGGGTTTCTACAAACTCCTTGGATCTAAGTGTTGTGTTCCTTTCCTTCACAATTTCATTAATATATAAATGAAATCTAGAAAATATCCTGAAATCTATTTCTTCATTATAATGACTTGCCACGCAAACAGTACTGATACACACATTGACACTCATACTTATTAGTTATTCACAAAATATGTTCAATGACAGGCCTCTGTTTAGCTAGCATGACGACAATTAATCTAGGTGGGTCTAAGAGCTTAGCTCTTTCTTCACTGTCTAGGGAGTGCCCTGGCTGCATTTCTGTCTCAGAAGCTGAATTTATCTAAGCAATACCTCTTAGCCAGGGTACCAAACAAAACAGCTCTCAAAAGGTATTAGATATCTTTGATAGACCAGCAGGAATCTTCGGAACTTCAAACTCAATGAATGCTAACGGTTCATATTTCACATGTGTTATTTTCCTCATTTAAGTATTTATAAAAAATATCAAGTTTAGGTTTCTTCTCCTGCGCTTTTTAAGTAACCTTTACTCACCTCTAAAATAATGAAGAACTCATCTCCCGGTTCTCCTTGCACTACAATCTTCTGCCCATCTTCAAACTGAACAGGTTCCAATGCATCAGCTACTGTGAGACGCTCCCATTTGTCCAGAGACTCTGGAAGACAAAATGAAAAAGGTTCTTTTGTATTTTTGGTAATATTTCTCCTCCCACTGCGACAAAGGGTGGCTTCATCCAATCATGAGGTATACTCGACCCCTAGATCCTTACTTCAGGAACTCACATGCCCAAACCTAACTTGAGATACATCTAAAAAGCTTCTCTTAAA
This sequence comes from Notamacropus eugenii, assembly GCF_028372415.1. NCBI lineage: Eukaryota > Metazoa > Chordata > Mammalia > Diprotodontia > Macropodidae > Notamacropus > Notamacropus eugenii. Next base: position 331,729,251 of record NC_092873.1, on the reverse strand, counting down.
AGCAACTATGCAATTCAGCTGTGAAAAACCATGCTAATAATAAGCACAGGACCCAAAAACACTAGTGTCATTACTAATTATTTCATAGGTTCAATTCATTGTAAATCAAATTTTAATCCTGTAAAGAAATGGCTGCAGTAACTATTTTTATATCCATGTACCTTAAGTACATAGCTTAGATTCACATCCATGTGTTTCTTACTAAATTGCTTTACTCTAAATTTCAATTAACCATTTCAGAGGCTGAAACCTCAATTAATCTTCTTAAATAGTAAATGTATCATTTCAAATAAATATTGTCCTGTGCTTAGGACCCTTAATAACAGATTATCACAGCAAGATGAAAAGCTTCAAAAATTGCAGTCAAGAATAATTATGAAACACCTAATGTCAAAACAGGGAGAAGCCCCAAAAGACAATTAAACCAGTTCAGTTGCTACTACTTTGGGGACTTTAGTTTTTTTTCTGTCACCTTTCTGAGATATAGTAATAAAACATTCAAAATGTCATCAGATTTCTTCCACAACCTACCACAAACTACACAAATTTCTCAGCATTAGTCCCTGACTCAGAATCTTCCTCTTCACACCATGCTGTGTCATCATCCATCCATTGGATTGTTTTTAAGACACATAATCTAATCATCTCTCACAACTAACTTCATGTTGAAATTTCACTCCAACTCTGATTGCAAAACTCTAATGAACGAGGAGGAGGGCAGAGATAAATTCAAGAATAAAATGATTCCTTTGATCACAGGCCATGTCCCTTACTGATCTGATTCCTACCTTCAAGAGAAAAAAAGGGGGCAGTTGTCTCAGAAGGACTGTTTTAAGACTTTAATTAAATCTTACTGGTAGGCACATATATCTTACTGTAAGCTTTTATAACTCCTTTCACATGTGTTTCTGCAGAATGAAAAGAATGAGCCATGAGTGTTCTAACAAGAAATAAACCAATAAACAAAGCATTTTTTGATTTATAATTGTCCCTCATATCTGACAGTTAACAGAAGCACAGTCAAGGGCAGAAAAGCAGAGTGTGAACAAAATGAAAAAAGGCAGCAAAATGGTCTAGAGAGCTGTTTCTTTCTTTCTCTCCCCAAGGGTGTTCTGTGATGAACATCACAGGTGACATTTACTCTGTGGCATGCCTGGTACAGTGTAGGATAAAGACAGTTTCTCTCACACAGGATTTCATACCTAAGAGCAAAGAGAGAAGGAACTGATAAATATGCCCTCAGTTGTCACGCAAAAGAAGGGAACCGGATACTGTGAAGCTAAAGGGTCACTCAAGCTATGATGTTATTGAAAATGTCATTTATACTTAATTCTCACCTTCACCTCACCATCCGTAGCCTTCTCAATACCTTACAATTTAGTTTTCAATCCTCTATCCAAAACTACTGTCTCAAAGGTAGTCAGTGACTTCCCACTCAAGAGGCCTCCTTACATACATCCTCTTTGACTTTTTTTCATCTTTTAACAATGTTGTGTACCCCTTCCAACTATATGCTCTCCTCCCCCACTAACTATTGTGGATGTCCCTCAAGGATCTGCCTGTAGACCTCCTTCTTCACTCTTTCCTTGGCAAGCTCATTCACACCTGTGGCTTCAACTACTACATCCAAAACAGTCAATCAATCTGTGTGTCTATGTTTCTCCCTCTCTCCTCTACCCCTTTTTTCTCATTCATTTAAACTTCTGTACTGAGCTCCCTCCTTTCTGCCTACCTGGGTGCCTCGCCAGCATTCAAATTCACTATGTTTAAAAACAAGCTTCTTTTCTCCCACAAACACTTCTTCCAACTATTAACTTCAATATCCCAACTCCCCATGATAATAATCTTAGTTATCATTTTTTTCTTTTTAATTGCTTATATCTAATCAGTTTGAAAGTTCATTGATTCTATTTTAGAAATATACATCTAGTTTATCTTCTACTACCAATGCTACCACCTTTAGTATAAGCTTTCATTACTATTATCACCCATCCTGTCACAGCCTCCTACAAAGTCCTTCTGCCTCAATGATGTCCTGTCAAAATTGATCATTTAGTCTGCTGCAGAATAATCTTTCTTATGCATAAATTTGATCATACTTGTCTACTCAAAAATCTTCATTAACTCTCTACCAATAGCTGTTCAAGCTACTCTACTCAACATTGAAGGCCCTCTGTATTCTAGTACCGCTCTACCCTTCCAGCATGATTTCATATTACTAACTCCTTACCAAACATTCTTTGCCCTCCAAAAAATGTCCAGTGCCTTCCCACTTCTACACCTTTGCTTAGGCTGTTCCCAATACCTAGAATGTCACAAGAGCCTACTGACCACATGTCATAAAATTAAAGATTCAGAACTGTAAAGGACATTAGATGTCATCTAATCTAATTCCTTCCCTGTACAAATGAGGAAGAGAGGCCCTGAGAGGTTAAGTGACTTGCCCAAGGTCACAGAGGTAGTGTCAAAGGTGGAATTTGAATGAAGAGTCTAGTCTCTTGATGCTAAATTCAACAAGCTTTCTACAGCACTACGTTCCACCTGCTGAATTTCTATCCATCCTTAAGGGAATAAGCCCAATTCAAATGTCTTCCATGGTTCATCTCCAGGCAAAACAACCTTCAACCTTGGATTTCACATACATCTTTCAATTACTAGTGTTCATGTTCTACATCACCACTAAACTATAAGCTCCATAAAGACAGTGACCATGTCTTATTCAATTTCTACCACTGCCTTACACAGTTAACATTGTGCTTAACAAATAACTGCTGGTCTTTTTGTGGTGGCTAAGAATTGGAAATCGAAGGGATGGCCATCAAGTGAGGAATGGCTAAACAATCTGTGGCACATGATTTTAATGGAGTATTATTGTGCTATTAAGAAATGACAAGCAGGAAAATTTCAGAAAAACCTGCAAAGAATTACATGAATTGATGCATAGTGAAGTGAACAGAATCAGGAGAAAATTATACACAGCAACAGCAATACTGTTGGATGAAGAATTGTGAATGACTTAGTTATTCTTAGTAATACAATGATCCAAGACAACACCAAAGGACTAACGATGAAGCATACTATCTACCTCCAGGGAAAGAACTGATATTGTTTGAATACAGACTGAAGCATGTTATTTTTCACTTTCTTTCATTTGTTTTCTTTTATTCGCGTCTTTCTGTACAAAAGGACTATTATGGAAATGCTTTACATAACTGCACACCTATATCTGATTGCTTACCAACTCAGGGAGGAGTGAGGGGAGAGAGGGAAAGGGAGAATTTGGAACTCCAAACTTTAAATAAAAATGTTAAAAAAATCTAAAAAAAACCCCAACAATTTCTGGAAAGAAAACTGGTGAATCGTAAAGTCACTGATTTCTAAGTCAAAAACCTCCACATATCACAATAATTAGTAAAGGGATGTTTATAAAGGACTCAATATGAAAGTGCCAACGATAATTATGGCAAAAGCAAAATGTTTATACTTTTGCACTTTATACCAAAGTATCATTAACAATTCAGTAAAATAATTTCAATATTCATGGCATACCAACTCACCTAAAATAGAAACTTTGCTGAGGAATTCTTCGTACATCTTCCGCTTTCTCAATGTGCTTCCCTACAAAAGTAAAGAGAAACTGAAATTCAATATAAATGTTTAATTGCTACTCCATGCTGTGAAAAAAACACAAATGAAGTTTCATGTAGGAAAATAATTCAACAAGTCATTTTTGAAAATGTATTGAATATTCAACCAGTCTTTGCTAAGGCTTTTTGGAAACATCTAGGTAACTGCAAAGATCTTCTACACATGGCTCTATAAACAAGTGGCAGGAGACAGAAGTATCCTGATCTTTAAGTTGACAACCAGACATGGCTATAAGAAATTTCCTAACACCACCATATGGTGAAATTGCAAGCAAATGAGAACTCTAGCTGATTTCTTACCATAAGGATTCTCCTATAGCTGTCTCGGTCAATGCCCCATAATTTCACATTTGTCTTTGCTTTCACAGTTGCCGCTCTAGGTGTTCCATAAATCAAAGCAAGTTCTCCAAAACTCCCTCCTTCTCCAACACTGGTTGCCCATTCATTGTTGACATAGACCTAAAAACCCAAAAGACATGACTGCATTGTTTCTGGAGAAATATGTACAGAGAGAGAGCTAAAAAACAGCTATCTTCAAAGGTTTGAGATCCTGTACTTCTATTTTGGGATATCAAATACATAAATGTTTAGAAATCAGAACAAAGAAAACCATATTTGTAGCTTACACTGAGTATAGTTAGCTATGGGTTTCATTTATCTAATAAGGGCCATATACAGGATCAGAGAAGGACAAAGAAAATTAACCTAGACAGGAATCCAGAACCAGTATTTATTCACAAAAGAGAAATAATGAGCCCCTCCACCCAATTTTCCAAAAAGTTTACCTAGCTCATCAAACTATTTAGAAAAAGGTATGAATGAATACCAGTTTTACTGACTTCTGAGACAGAAGGAACAAAATACTTATTTCTTTGGCCATTAGCAAAAGCATTTCCTATTGACTGAAGACAATGAAAAGGTAGTAGATTTATGACTTAAAAATTGATCAAAATATTTTTATCTCTTACATCCATCTCTCCTTGATCAATCACATAGAAGTTATCTCCTTCATCACCTAAATGAGAGAAGACTGTATTAGTCTTATTATTTCAGACAAAAACATATTTATGAAATTAAATATATAGAAAAAAATTCATGAATGGGAAAATTCTAGTGTCGAATAATAGAGACATCAGTCATTTAAAAAAAGTTCTTAGGAGGCACAAATAAACTCATCTTTTTACATCTCTGCAACATGGGACACTACTGAACACTCTCTCTCCCTTCTTGGATACTCTCCCCCTTCTTGGTTTTTCTTCTGTTTGATAGCTCCTTCTTAAGTCTCCTTTGCTGTACCATTCTCGATAACCTTTCCCCTGTGGCAATATACTCCAAAACTGCACAGGGCCCCCTTCTCCTCTTTATGCTCTCTCAGTGACCTCATTAGTTCCCATGGGTTCAATTAGCATCTCTACACAGATGATTCCCAGATGTACATATCTAGCTCCAGTGCCTCTAGAGAGCTTTCATATCACACTACCCACTGCCTACTGGACATTTTAAACTAGATGTCCCAAAGACATCTCAAATTCAACATGCCCATAGCAGAGTTCCTTCCTTTCCAAGTCTACCATCCCTCTTTTTTAATACCCTATGTCTGTCATGGACACCGCCAGCTTTCAAATCATTCAAGATTAAAGGTTCCAAGTCATCTTCAAATTCCTTCACCCTCCAATCCAATTAGATGTCAAGTCTTGTTGATTCTACCTTTATAACGTCTCTGATATTTATTCCCTTTTCTCCACTTTCTGGCCATCATTCCAGATCAGAGCATTCCCTGGACTACTGCAATAATAACAACCAAAAAAAGCTAATACCATCTCTGACATCATTAAGACATAAATTCCAGGAAAGTTCCCACTGACTCAATTGGTCAGACTTCATACGGAGTACTGTGTTCAGTGCTGGCACCATGGCTTGATCTGGAGTTTTCAGTGGAAACAACCAGAATGATAAAGGCCCTTGAATTCATTTCATAGGAGAATCAGTTGAAAAGAATACTCAAGGTTAGGTGGGAAGATAATATTTGTCTTTAAGTGTGTGAAGGACTGTCACATGGAAGAAGGATTAGACTTGTTCTGTTTTGCCTCAAAGGACAGAATAAAGAACAACATAGGGAAATTGCAAAGAGGTCAGTGTAGGCTTTTCAGGAAAAGTATCTTAACAATTAGAGAAGTAAAACGGGTTGCCCTGAGGGGTGACAGGTTCCACCTCCTTGGACTTCAAAGAGACTAAACAATCATTTGTTAAGTATATTATAGTAGGGGATTCCTTTTCATGTTGGCCTGGACTAAATGAGATCCCTTCCAACTCTCAAATTCTGTCCTTCTATGATTCTGTTTGGCTTTTCAAATGCATCTGGTTCCAAATTGTATTTCTAGTTTCATTGTGCTTTACTCCCCTGTCTGGCCAAACTGGCTTCCTGTCTATTCTTCACACAAAACTTTCCATATTCTGGTTTATTACGTACACACTTATGTGTGTGTGTGTGTATGTATATATGTATATGTATATGTATATACATATATATATATATATGTATATATATATAGTCTCTCTAAAAAGAAAAAAACAGCTCCTTAAGAAGAGTTCCATTTTTTCCCACAATTATTAATTTCTTTATTCTGTGAAAAAAATGGCAAGTGTCATTCTAAATCAGATCCATACGAATTCATGAGCTGATGCAGTTCAGAGACTTGGTCAATCATAATCATATATGGATTCCAGGAACACTTTGCTCTCATTTCAGAATATCCTTCCCAAGGGATGAACACATGTGAAGGCTCTACTACCCAGGATCTGCTGGATAGTTTTTTTAGTGTGTTCATCTAGATTTTCAGAAGAATATTGTTTCTGAGATTCTCAAAATATGCCTCTGTGCAGAGAATATTTGTCAGCAGAACATCAAGGTCATGGTTACACAGCCCAATGTGGATGGAATGACTAGCTCTGGAGAGGACAGCAGTCATGAAGAGTTCCATTTTTTGTTTCTTTATCTGTAACACCTAACATAATTCCTAAGAGAGTAACTATATCTCTTCCTTTGATTTATGATTAATCCCATCTATAAACTCTAGTGGCTCCTTGTTATCCATAGAATCAAATACAAATTCCTCTATTTGACATTTAAAGACTTTCACAATCTAGCCTCAATTTACTTTTCCAGGTGTATTACACATCACTTCCTTTCATGCACTATAGTTAAGCCAAACTGACATTTTCTAGAAGTTCCTCAGAAACTTCTCATCTACATAAATTTGCATAGAATGTCCCTTAGGAATAGAGCACTCCCTATGAATCTTAAAATACCAAATTTCCCTCAAACTTTAGCTCAAGTGACAATTTCCTACTTTATGCTTTCCCCTCCAAATCCTAAGACCGCACTGCCTTCAAAAATTGTATTTATATATTTTGGGTACATATAAACAGACACGTTGTCAATCACCAAAAGAATAGAAAAGTGTAAGGTTCTTGAAAGTAGTGACTGTTTCACTTTTGTCTTTTTATCATGGGATAGAGTAGGTGCTTAATAAATGTTTGCTGACAGGTTAATCAAATGGGAAAGTCAGCAAAAAAAAAAAAAAAATGAAGTGGAATGGTTAAAAAAAAGAATTAGATTATTTTCTTCTGATTTAAAAAAAAATGTCATGGAAATAGTGTTCCTTACCTTGTTGAATTACAGTCTCTCCAGCAATGAAAGAGGCTGGGAACATGGCATCAAAAATATCACTGCAATGGAGAGAAGTATTTCTGCTTATATCATATTTCAAAATATCCTTCTATCTAAGGATATGCTTCTATCTAAGGATATGGAAACTTGAATAAGGAGATTAGAGTTGCTAGATATTTTTTAGCCTAGGCTGCCATCAAAGGGATAAAAGTTCTAGCTACATCAACATTTGCCTCATTGCTTATGATTTTAACCACAAAAAATAATTTTGGCAACTCACCAAAAGAAATGACAAAATCATACTAGTCCAGGAAAAAAGACCTTTCTGAGTGCATCACTCTCCTAAACACACCTCAGGTGAGATAATCTATTCAACAATTCATAGGGTCTGAGAGCAGAGGTGACCCAACTGATAATACCTCAGAAATGCCTTACCACTTTATAACCAGTTTAGTCCCAGGATACTAATAATTAATTTCTACCTTTACTGTCAGTTAGGACTAGCAGCCAGATGGATTATCTTCTCTACCGTTAAAGTCAATTTCATCCCTCCATTAGTATCTCTATCCTACTCTTCCTTATTTTTCCATTTTACCCTTTGGTACTCTATTTGTATGCTAGTAAACTACCTTTCATAATAAAACTGTGCTCCCCACTTCAAAAATTATTTTGTATTTACTTGTATTTGTATTTGCTATTCCTCCCTCCCATCTAAAAGTAAGCTCTTTACAGTGCCAGGATTGTAAGTGTTTATTAAATGCTTGTTATTTTAAACTGAATACTAAAACTGAAAGGCAAACCAAAACCTACCTTCTCTCGTTGTCATCAAGATGTGAGAACAAGACATTTTTCTCAATGGCTTTAGCTAAAGCAGCCATAGTCTTGTAATCTTTCGGAATAACCTAGGGGAAAAAAATGAAAAATCTAGTGTCACAACTGCTAAAATAAGCTAGTTATACATTTTGAAATCTGTATTCCAATTTAATGCCAAACTACTTGATGAACACTGAAATGCTACTCTTTCAAATATTTACTATGATAGTCTTCTAACAATTGTGATTCTCACAGTAAATGATAAATCCTAATAATTAATCCATTTAACACTCAGGCAACTCTGGTTTCCAGTTTGAACTTAAGAAATGGAACAACTTGTCCATGAAAAGTGTGTGAGGAATATGTCTCAAGTTAGTTGATGAAGGCTAGCTACTTTCTGAAAATTGGCAATGCTAACAGTGCTGACAGTTAGGAATCTGTGAGCATGGAAAAGTTTTTTTTTAAAAAGTATACATGGTACCATTATTACAGGGACAGTAAGATAACTGACTGATGTATACAGAAGGAAGTTGGCAGATTCAGGAGAAAGAGTTAACAATCATGGAACATGTCAGAGGGTCTAGGTTCAAATCTTGCCTGTCATTTACCACCTCACTTAACATTGCTAGGCCTCACTGTCCCCACCTGCAAAATGAGATTGGACTAGATGACCTCTAAGGTACTTTCCAGTTTATCAATAATCATGAGATGGCTATTATTTGAGTCTTGAGAACATAACTGAAATTTTTAAGTGGGCCTCTGAACATGAACCATTTCCCACAGGTAGTTATAGCAGGTAATCTTTGTGGGTTCAACAGATGGTATTTCATTGACCTTGGAACCAGTCTGGGGCGGGGGAGGAGGTGGGTGTGGGTGTGTGTGTGTGTGTGTGTGTGTGTGTGTGTGTGTGTCTGTGTGTGTGTGTGTCTGTGTGTGTCTGTGTGTGTGTGTCTGTGTGTGTCTGCGTGTCTGTGTGTGTTGGGGGGAAATGAGGGCAGTGAGATTTCCTAATCTGCTAATCTTTCCTTACTCTCAAGGTCTAAGGCAACACTACATTCTATCCTTCAAATGGCGTTGTACATAACTGGAGCAGAATTACCTTTCTAACATATGATGCAGCATCTTCCTCAGTGTACACCTCTGCACTGATAGCCCCCCTTCGCCTCCGACCCTTAACCACTGGATTAGGAGGTGGAGGAGAAATTTCTTCTTCCCTTGATTCAGAATGGGTGCTTGCTTTTTGCTGAGTCTGAAGCTGTTTTGTTTCCTCCTAAAGAGATATGTTCATGGCACATGATCATTCATTGTAGAAAACTAATATTTTATTTAAATCACCCTACTTTTCCTCTATTACTATAAAAAAGGGGGAAAGAGTTAAGTTCAAATGAGAAAATAGGGATATTGAGAAGTTCCATAAGAAATACTCCTAAAATACAGCATTCTTTCTCAAATGTGATGAGGTATTATATTTCTGGTCCAATTTCTTTTAAACTTTACTAATGACAATTAGGTAATTAGGCAGCATCTTTTGGGAGCATAAGTTTCTACATTAGGTGAATGTTTCCGATAACTGAAACTTATGAAAGAGGCACAAAATATTTTTCATTTTAACATTTTTTTTTTAACCAAATCAACAAGCATTTAAGTAGCTACTATGCGTCAGGTACTCTACTAAGCACTGGGGATAAAAAGAAGGCAATACTATATCACATATTTCCTGCTACCTTAAACAGGGTACAATGAACACAATTTAACCTTTATTACTGATTAGCAACCATCAATATAATCATGAATTACTGTACTACAATTTATAACAAGAGTCATTCCCCAATAGGTAAGCACTCAAAAGGATATAAATAGGTAGTTTTCCAATGAAGAAATCCAAGTTATTAACAACTATATGAAAAAAATACTACAAATCACTAATTAGAGAAAAACAAATTAAAGCAATTCTGAGGTTCTACCTCATCCCCATCAGATAAGCAAAAATGACAAGTATTGCAGGAAAACAGGCACACTAATGCACCGTTGGTGGAGCTGTTAACTGGTACAGCCATTCTGGAAAGGAAATGAGAAACTGTACCCAAAAAGCTGTTAAAGAGGAAATTAATAACATGTCTATGAACTGACACAGAGCAAAACAAGCAGAAGGTAACAACTTACGTATACTGACAACAATGTTATACAGAAAAAAAATCTTTGAAAGTCTTTAGAAATATGATCAATACCATGATAAACTACCTAGAGGACTAAAGATGAACTATTCCAACATCCCCTGACAGACAGGTGATGGACTTAAAATGCAAAATGAGAAATATATTTTTGGATGTCACTAATGTGGGAATCTGTTTTGCTGAACTATGTATATTTGCTATGTCTTTTCTTTCTTAAACCTGTTCAATGAAAATAAAAGATTTTTTTTGTCCATTCACGTTCACCATGGGAAGAAAAGACAATAAATGCTTGTAAAAATAAATTACTTTTTTACAGACTTGAAAAAGGAAAGTCAAGAAGATCTGGCATGATACTACTGCAGTAGCACTAGGGGCTATCTAAAAGTAAAAGCACTTGAGACGATAAAGGAGGGGAGAGATGTTAAAGACAATGCAGAGATAGAATCTAAAGGACTTACTAAGTGATCAGATATAATAAAGTGAAAGAGAGAGAGACAGAAAAAAGACAAAATGTAATCCCAAGGTTCCAGTCATTGGAAAGAGACCAAAACTGTGGTATCACACAGAAGTGGTAAAAATTAGAAGTAGTAGATCAGAGGTAAAAATAATCTTAAACATGTTGAGTTAAGGAGGAATTTGTAAAGAGGTAGCAGTTGAAACCACAAGAATGAAAGTATCAAGAATTAGAACACCGAGGTTGGTCAAAGCTAAAAATGAATTTAACACTTTTATGGCTATGATTATTCATGATATAAGCAAAGTAAGCCAGAGAGATTAACAATTTTAAAGATACTGCTTTAAAGAGAACTCTAATGCATCTCATTAGAGTGTAAGCTAAAATGCATGTCATTTGTATTATGATGAAATGCTAATTAAAATCAGTTAATGTTCCATGTAAAACTATTCAAACCCAATTTGGATAAAATGTCTGTTAACAAATTCCCTTTCATCTAATAAAGGACATTAGAAGTAACAATCTGACCTACTAAAGCTAATAAATTAACTCAAAAGAAATCACTTCAATTACTTGCTCTTATTTCCCACCTTGGTTTAGCAACACACTATAATAACAGCAACACATTAACAAATTGTGTTATGTCCTTGTTTTTCCCTTTCTTCTCCTCCACCATACCACATTCTATAGCAAAGATTCTTAATTGTCTTGTGTGTATCATGCACCCCCCCTTTGGTAGTCTGAGGAAGCACTGAACCACCTACCAAAATATTTGATGCTTACAGTCATTAATTGAAGGAAATTCTAAATTTCAGTTAGAGGTTTGTGAAAATAAAAGATGTAATTTTTTTCCAACCAAGTTCACAGACCCCATGAAATATATCCATGGACCCGTACTCTTGAGAATCCCTGATCTATAAGCATGTAGTCTTACACCTGGGTACAAAAAAAATTAATTTCTTAACTACAAGATAGGGAAACGGTATCTTGGATAGTTGTTCTGAAAAAGATCTTGAGGGTTTTAGTTTTAGTGAACTGAAAACTCAAGAGCTGGCAGTGTGATGTGTCAGCCAAAACGCTAACACAATCCTGGACTACATTAAGCAGGGCAGAGCTTCAGGGAATGGAGAGGCAATAGGCCCAATGCACTCTATCCTGGTGAGACTTCACCTGGAATATTGCACTCAGTTCTGGTACCAGGTTTAAAAAGAACATTGATAAACTAGAAGAGTATTCAGTGAAAACAAGCAGGATAGTGAAGGACCTTGAGTTCATGTCATATGAAGATTAGTTGAAAGAAGAAGAAAACGTTTGAGGGATGGGGAGATGATAACTATCTTCCAAGTATCTGAAAGGCTGTCACATAGAGGAGAAATTAGATTTGTTCTATTTGGCACTAAAGGTCAGAAACAGGAGCAATGAGTGGAAATTACAAAGAAACCAAATTAGGCCTCATGTCAGGAAAAACTTCCTAACACCTAGAGCTTTCACAAGTGAAATAGGCTGCCCTGAGAGAAGGTAGGTTCCCCCCTCTTTGGAGGTCTTCAAACAAAGACTGGATGAACAACCATTTGAGTAGGTAACAGTAGAGATTACTTTGGTAATTGGCTAATTACTTTGTTGTTGGACTAGATGGTCAATGAGGTTTTCTTACAACTCACAAATTTTTGTGATTCTGAGCTTGCAGTCTAGGACAACTTTAGATCTTTTTTCAAACAGTTCTAACCATTCCTCCCCTCCAACCTGTACTTGCGAAACTAATTTTCTTCATAATGAAGTGTAAGACTTGACATTTATTTCTGTAGAATGTTGATCTTACTAGATTTATTCCAGTACTCTATCAAGGGGCTTAAGACCCCTGATCACCTGCAAATTTGATGAGCATAACATTTCTGCCTTCATCCAAGTCACTTAATAAAAATGTTAAACCTCACAGTCAAGCACAAATACATGACTGGAGTACTACAAGTTAACGATGATTAACAACTGCTCTTTTAGTCTAGACATCTAACCAGGACAGAATCAATTATTATTATTATTTAGTTCACACCTCTCCATCTTCTTGAAAAGAATAGTATGAAGCTGAATCAAAAGCTTTACTAAAATCTGAATATACTATTGTCAAAGAATTCCCCTCACCCACTAGTCTAATAATATTGTCAAAAAAGGAAATGAGGTTAGTCTGACATGACCTGTTCATGAAACCACACTGGCTCTCTTTGAAATCACTTCATCTCTTTCTAGATGCTTGGCAACCATCTCTTTAATGGTCCATTCTTTAATCAGAAATCAAGGTTAAACTCATTGGCCTAGAGTTTGTAAACTCTCTTCCTTACCTTTTTTTTTTTTTTTTTCGAAAACTAAGGCATCACATGCCCTTCTCCAATTTTGTGGTTCCATCTCCTGATCTTTCACATACTACTGTTGGAAATGGGTCATTTTTGCCCATTCTTTTGATCCCTATGGATGTAGTATCTTTAGGTCAGGTGACTTAAATCATCCAGAGCAAGTAGGCACTCTCTCACTATTATCTCTTTTCCTCTCTTGGGTATCAATTGCCTGAGAGTATATTTTTTTCTGTCATCTCCAGTGCAAAAGTTATTATTCTCACCAAAAAAAGCAAAATAATAAAGCATCTCTGTCTTCTCTGTTTTCAGTGATCATCTTTTTCCATACCCAAGCTCATTCATTTCTTTGATCCTTTTGGTCTCAATATAGCTTAAGAAAAAACTTGTCCTTGGCTCTCCTTGCCAGCCTCTATTCATTCTAAACTTTAATACCAGTGACACTATTTTGACAAAGCTATGTCGTATTCATATTCATCCTTCGTCTTAGGAAAAAAACTACCTAGGACTGAGGATTTAAGTAACTTGACTATAGTCACATAGCTAGCATATTTCACAGGCAAGATGTGAACCCATGTCTTTACTCCAAAGGCAGCATTCTATCTATTATATAACATTGCTTATCAAAGAGGATGATATTCTACCTTACTCTAGTTTTTTTTTTTAATTTTAAGATTTTAAAATTATTCATTGCTTGTAATCAGAACTACAAGTCAAAATTTCAATGTGGTTCCTAAGCTAACTTTTCTGTCCATCCAAAGAAGCAACTGGAAACATTTTAGGGCAGGAATTCTTAACCTAGGTCTGTAAACTTTTCTCTTTTAAAACTTAGTTATCTCAGTGTAATTGATTTCCATTTGAAATGCTAGATATTTTATTTTAAGGCATTTAAAAACATTCTGAGAGAAGACTAAGGCTTCTCCAGAGTGGCAAAGTGGACAAAGGTGATACAAAAAAGGTTAAGAATTCCTTCTTCTAGAGAGATGATCTGATCAAACAGCCCCACAACTTTAAATAACTCATTCAAGATAGGGATGTCCATGAGATCTCAGTTGTTTCATTCATCAGTCCTTAAGATTTTTCCTTTATAGAAAAGAAAATATTTAGTATAGAAAAAATTTGCTCCACATCAATCACAGGACAAATATAAAAACTTCAGACAACCAAAAAACAAAATCAGCACATATCCCTAGATCACCTTCTGAAAAGGGAAAACTAGATTAATTTTCCTTACACAAAGGTGCAAAAGACATAACCAAAAAAAAGTGAAAACTGGGGCTTCCTCGATAGATGCACCCTCCCTATAGAATGAGTAAACTTGGTTCATGATATATAAAAACAAATTATAGAATTCAGAATTTTTGTAATTCAGCCATGGGTTGGGCTAAAATTTGCATTCGTACTTATCATTAAAGGAAAGGAGTTCCTTGGTTATTTTTATTTCTATACACAAAAGTTATAAAACTGAATAAACAAGATTTTGTGGGAAATATTTAAGCTGCTTAAGAAAAATTCCATTTTAGAGAACTTTTCTACTCATTAAATATAACTATGGAATTGGCTAATTATATACCATACTTACCATTTCTTAATGCAGATAGGACAAACTGTCCTTTCACTTGTGTGCCTAGATTATTACACATGAATTTGAAAATGATAGAATCAACAGCATTTTGAAATTTATTACTATAGATTTTTCACTGACAAAGACTTACCAGGCCAACTGGTACAAGTTAGTAAGACTGATTAGCAATTAAAATTTAACAAGTGTTTAAATTTCATTGTTCCTTTTCTCCCCCAACCCCCATTTTTTTTGTTGTTTTGGGATTTTTTTTTTACCTTCTCCAGTCTCTCAAAGTATTCCCTAAGGAATGCCATAGGTCTGTCAGGTCGAACAGTACATAGCTGTACGATGGAATCCTTGAGGAGTGCCTGGATATTATGCTTCTGAACATAGAGCTCACATTCCCGGAGGCTCCGCTCCTCCTCACTGCTGGCGCTGCTGGTTGCCATCGCTTTAAGCTGAAAGAAGAATGTACATATATACTTGCATAAACTATTTAGAAAGAGAAAACTGAAATCAAGCTTCTATTCTGCTAAATATCTCAATCAAATGGTTCATAGAACATATAATTAAGTATTTCTGACTTCAGTGCTGTTCACAGTAACTGAATCCTGCCTTAGGAACTACATTTGATTCTTAATGGAATACCGTTTAACTCCATCTTTGATTTTTCCCTTCCCTATTCCCCTTCCCCAGGTAGGAAAGGGAGGTGGGAATTAAAGATGTAGCTAAACACTATTCTTCCATTAAGAAGCAAGTCCAGTTCCTAAGGCAAGGTTGGTTACTGTGAACATGTAGATATAATAAACTAAGCTATGGACCTAGAACTTTTCAGCAGCTATTCCTCAAACTGCTAAAAAGTTAACCCCTTGAGGGAGTTACACTAAGTCCACCTCATCTTAATGGTGTGGGATATATATGGTATATAGCAAACAGGAATAGTACAAGGGCATGCTTCTAAACATCTGTGATTTATTTCTAAGGTAGAACTCCTATCTAGTTAAGAATTTCCAATATATTAGGTACACCAGTTTACCAGTTGGCTTACTATTTGTCATGTCATTTTTTTTTTTAACAAACCATAAAAGGAACAAAAGATACTAAAGTCTAAAATCATGTTATTTCAGAATCTCCTATTTATGACATTAGCTTCTATCAATATTCAGACTTCCCCTGGCAGCAAGGTCCCATCAAAATATTTCTTAGTTATAAAATCATAGATTTAAAGCTGGAAATTTTTTTCAAGATTATCATAATTTAGCAGTTCTCAAACTTTTTGGTCTTAAGACCTTTTTACACCCTTAAAGTATTAGAGATCAGTTAGATCCATCAATATTTATTATGTAAGAAAGGAGAAGGAAATCCGCATTTACATAGTGCCTACTATGTGCCAGGTACTGAGCTAATTTATTTGATCCTCACAAAATATCAAAACTGATCAATTTTTAAAATAGTTATTTATTTTATAGCATTTTTATATAAGACTATTTTCTAAAACAAAACAAAAAGTACACAAAAATAATGGCATTGTTTTACATATTTTTGAAAATCTATTTAATGTCCAGTTTAACAGAAGACAACTGATTTTCATATCTGCTTCTGCATTTCAATCTGTTGCTCTGCTTGAAGTACGGAAAGAAAATCTGTCCTCACATTGATATGTAGTTGCAAAAGGGAGGAGCATTTTAATATTTTAGTATTATTGTGAAAAACTTTGTCCCTGCAGGCCCTCTGAAAGGGTTTCAGGGACTCTTGGGATCCAACAGACTACACTTTGAGAACTAATGATAGTTTATCCTTTTTACAAATGAGGAAACTGAGGTCAAAAGAATCAAAGTAACTTGCCCAAGGCCATACAAGTAAGAGGGCAGGATTTGAACTCAAATCCTCTGGTACTCTTTCCATTACACTATGCTGCCTAAACATTTTAATTATCCCTTTAAAAAAAGGCTCCAATTAAATTGGTAAATGCAGTCTTATAATATATGCCTTAAAGTTTATACATTTTGAAAGGTTCATTTGAAAGAGTTTTTGAAACAGGCTCAAACAAATTACTTTCACACAGGAATGAGATGGATAAAAATAAATTAGTTTCAAATTGTCAGTTATATATTAACTTAAAACTTGGTCATTAAAGTTTTTATTTTAATTACAGAGAAAACCAAAACATCATTAACTATATTTTCATCTGAAATACGACACACTTAATGGCAAAATAGATACTTATCTATCAAGCTCAAACCATGCTCCCCCCAAGCTCTTTAGCTAAAAAATGAAATGCACATGGAGGTAATATTGAAAAATCAATGCTCTTCCAGAAAGGATATATCATAAGCCTCCTAAAACTAATGAGTGGAGACTGGTTTAAAATAATAGGAAAAAACACTCTGACTCAATAGGTCTTCTGAAGCCCCACACTGTTACTCCTTTTGTTTTGACAACCTCCATGATAAAGTACCCTAACAAGCTAATCCTCATGCCTTCTCATCATAAACATTTTTTTTAGAAAATATTGTAAAATTCTGGACAAGGTGAAATAGTCCATGTGCATGATCATGCAAAACAAAATTTATTCTATTTTAAAAGAAAAGAATTGTTATTGATACGTTATTTACTATTGCTGTATATTAAAAACAAATAAGCAACCTAATAAATTGGCAATGAAAAATCTGGTGACTCTCTGACCATCCACAAATTAGAAACAATAAAAGCACTTTTCTGCTACAAATGGAATAAAACATGATACTCTGCTACTAAAAAGAGAGATGCAACATTGACTCAGATTGCACTACTACCCATTTTCCAGGTCATTCAACAATGTAGAATAAGGGTTCACTCTTATTTACAAGTACTAGGGGAAGTGACTCTGCATGTCAAGAAATCAAGAAAACCAGCAACTGCAGAGTTAAATTAGATCCTTTACCTTTCAAAGTCTGAAATCATTTCATGTATATATGACAAAAGTTATCACTATAAAAACACATTAAATTATAAATATCAACCCTGACTCTTCCGAGTCAAATCACAATAGCAGCACAATGCTTTAAAACACCTGATCATGGATTAGAAGGGAACTCAGAGGTAATCAAGGCCAACACCTTTGTTTTACTGATAAGGAAACTGAGGCCTCTAATAATGAACCAAGAGACCACAAGAAAATGAGAAGAAAAAATCTGAAATCACTTGAATCTCTGAATAACCCAAACATGTGCCATCACCTGATTGGAAAGATTTATTTTTAAGACTCTAGAACTACAAAAGCTCCCCCAAAAGGCTAATTATTCTAGATACTGCATTTCAAGCCGTTAGCAATCCCTGCTTTGTGATTCTCAGTCTAGAGCACTGCCTAGTGGGGTTAACAGCTTTCCTGCTTGGGTTAGCCTCCATTTTGACACAGAGAAACGTTCTTGCCAAGCTGAAGATATATTGCTTGGAAATGAAGTTCTCATGTTAAAGACAAACTTCTTGAATCTTCCATAATAGCACAAAATTAAAGTTTTGGTGGTGGTTGTTTTACAGCTTGCCATGCTCATATGGGTATTACTTGTGTCCGAAACTTCGTTTATTCAGAAATTCAGCAGCAATACCTCTTCAGTTTAAATGGTTTTCTGTCAAATAAGAGATTTAACATCTTATTTTGACAAAATCTTTCTGGTTCAGAACAATACCTATTAAGAAGGCAGCCTACCAAAGGCTGAGCCGATGCTAAAAAACAGAAGCCTGAGGGAGAAGGGGCACAGCGTTACAATGGAAGTAAACTAATGATTTTGTAGCCATTACACAAAAGCTACGTTGTAACTATTGTGGGATCTTACCATTTTTCCTGTATAAAACGAACTGTGCTTTTGTTACGACTCCAGATGAGAATAAATTACTCCCAAAAGGAAAAAATGTGTTCCTACTTTCATGTGGGGCAGGGGAGATAGAGACATTCAAGAGAATTGTTCAAGACTACGCCCGTAGCAGGAGAATCAAGACTGTAACCTGGGCCATTTAACCACGCATCAGTTTGGGTTTTTTGGTTTGGTTTAGTTTTGAGGAACAGCAGAATACTGCATTTCATTTCATTTACGCCCACAGGGACTCCGGAAAAGAATGAAAAGGGGAGGCCAAATTACCATTCCAGTAGTAGCTGGCAGGCAACAACAGTAGAGGAAAAGAGAGATGGGGGGGGAAGGGAGAAGGCAGGAGCAGAGAGATGTGTAAACCCGGTTTAGAGGTAGGTGAAGAACAAAGGAAGAGGAGGGAAATACTGCTCAATGGGGGGAAAAAGGAGAAGAAGGTGCATTAGATGACAAGAAGCGGGGTGGAGTTAAAACAAAATGCCGTCAGGGGAGTTTCATTAACAAAGACTTGTTTAGGATCTGTGTTAGAGGAACGGGTAATAAGAATAATAGCATACGATTGTAACAATAATAACAGCCATAATAGTTAACATTTATATATCGCTTGAAGGTTTGCAAAGCCCCCTAACCAATATCTCACCTCAGTCTCTCAACCACACTGAAAGGTATCAGATGTATAGCATTTGAAAGCTCGCAGACCACTTTCACATATTTTATTGTACTGGATCAGATTCGGATGCTCTTCTCTCTCAGCATCGGGAGGTGGGGGTCAGAGAACCGCAGGAACGAGGAAGGAGGGGGCTCGGGGATGGGCGGAGCCAGGGGAGGGCGCGCGCGAGCCGAAAAGGGAGGGGTGCGATTTGTAGGCGGAGGGAACCGAAGGTGAATGCTTCTCGTCTGGTGGCGGAGGGCTACAGAATACAGCAGCGAGGGCGGGGGGCGGGCGCAGCCCCGGAGGCCTGGCGGGGAAGGGGGAGGGGAAAGAACGGGTGGGTGCGGCCCTTCCCCAGAGCGCTCCGCGAGGCGCCATCTTGGATCCCTCCAGCCGCAACAAAACGGATCGGCCCGGCAGCGAAGCGCGACCGAGGCCGGACCCCGGACACGCTCCACTTACCGACGTGCTGGCAACCGCATGCTCAGAGGTCCCAGGAGTGGGCGGCTGGGAGCCGTCTTGAACACGTTTTGCGTCGCCCCCCTCCACTGTGGCGGTTCTCAGGTGCTCTCGACAGCCTGAAAGCTCCCCCCTCCCACCGGAAACTAACCAGCCACGACCAATCACAGCAAGATCACTGACGTCAATGGGCCTCGGTCTGGTCAAGGTGGTTGCCCTAGGCAACCTTAAAGGGGAAACCAGCGCCCCTCCCCCCTTCAAAGTCCCTCTCTGTCGAACCCCACCCCCTTCCCCAGGGACCCTTCTAGCCTTGGCCCCTTTCTCCTCTGGTCCTACTCTGCAGCCTTCCCCCGTTCCTCCTCTCTTCCCCCCTTCTTTTTCGGGTCCTTCCCGACCCCCGACCCTCTCACCTGCTCGTCCACAATCTTTCTTCTTGTGGCTCTCCTTTCTTGCTTTCTCTATTTCTCTTTTTATATATATGTTTTTCTTTCCCTCTCTCTTTTTCTCTTGGTCTCGTTCTAGACGCTACGCGTCCAGACTGTCCCTCAGGCTAGACTGTCTGCCTCGGTCTCCCTTTTCCTCCCTGTCTCCTTCTTCCTCTCCGTCCGTCCGCCTGTCTCTCGGTCTGCCCGAGCTCCACCTCTTCTCGTCGGGCTCCTCCTGTCGCCTCTGCTGCACTCCCTTCCTCGTCCTCTTCCTCTCCTTTCCTCCGCCTCTTCTGACTAGTCGGTCTTGTCTCCCCCTTTCCTAGCCCCAGACTCCTCACGTGGGCGGAGAGGAGGGGGTGGGGAGGCGCCTCTGCAGCTGCGCCCTCTTTCTCTGCAGCCCCTGTGCGGGGTGGGGCTGGAGAGGGGGGCTGGGGGGAAGGTTTCGTGCTGTTCCTGAGGCCCCGGGCGGCTGCGGCTGAGGCTGCGGCAGTGGATGCGGCAAAGCCCTGCTGCCATGGCAATGCTGCAGTGTCTGGCAGCTGCGGTGGCACGTCCCGACCTGGCCGCTCCCTGCCCAGGAGCCTCTTGGCAGCATGGGCTGGGAGGCTCAATTAGAACACCATCTAGCCCAGCCCCATCAGTTTTCAGACGGGGAAACTGAGTTCAAATAAAGACGGGAGACTGAAACTGCTTTCCTAGGGACGAAATAGCTTGGTCATAATTCCAGCCGTGGGAGTCGGGCTTCAAGTGTAGGTGATTTGACGCCAGTATAGGTGCTCTTTCCTCTGACACCTTATTGCCTCACCTTTTTCTCGTAGCCCAGTTTCCTCCAGGTTGTCATATACTGCATTTAAGACCTCTCAGGGTCCTGAAATAAAACATATTTAAGTCTTGGATTTGAACACAAAGGAGAACTCCTTGCTCCTGTTGTAGAGGAGAGTCCATCATCCTGGGATCTGTGATTCAATGAGAATGCTCACAAGCTGATGGGCCAAGATTATGAAGGAAATTATAAGTCTTAAGTAAAAATTTTAAAGAATAAACATACTAAGCTTCCAGCACATATTTATATGTTGCCCTAAAGCATATTATGTCATTTGACTGTGGCACTGAAGGAAAAACCAGTCAGTCTCCCTTTAGGTCATCAATTTTGACAAAGGGAGACAGAAAGGGAGAAAAAGAAATCTTACCAAAAAAGCTACCTTCACCGTTATTTCAGAATCCTAGAAACTGGATTGTTTTTAAAACACATAATCTAATCATCTCTCACAACTTCATGTCGAAATTTCTCTCCAAGCTCGGTTGCAAAACTATAATAATGAGGGAGACAGGCAGGAATAAATTCAAGGACAAAATGATACCTCTGATCATTTCTTACTGATCTGATTCTTCCTTTCAAGGGGAAAAAATGGGGAAGTTGTTTCAGAAGGATTGTTTTAAGACTTTAATTAAATCTTACTGGTAGGCACATAGATTTTGCTGTATGCTTCTGTTCTCTTTTCACATGTGTTTCTGCAGAACCAAAAGAATGAGCCATGAGTGTTCTAACAGGAAAGAGACAAATAAACAAAGGATTTTTTTTGATTTATGATTGTCCCTCTTATATCTGATAGCTAAGACAAGCACAGTCAAAGGCAAAAAAGCAGACTGAACAAATGAAAAGATAGCAAAATGCTATAGAGGGTTGTAGCTGGAAGTCTCTCTCCCAAGGGTGTTCTGTGATGAACATCACAGGTGACATTTACTCTGTGGCATGCCTGGTGTAGTGGAATGGTAGGATAAAGACAGCTTCTTTCACACAGGATTTCACACCTAAGAGCAAAGAAAGAAGGGACTGATAAATATGCCCTCAGCTGTCATGCAAAAGAAGGGAACAGGATACTGTGAAGCTAAAGGGTCACCCAAGCTACAAGGTTATGCCCTTTTTGGACCATGTGGGCTCTGTGCCATGTTTGGTTTTGATGTAATATTTTGATGAGACAGCCTCAGAGAAAAGACAGTAAATTGGGAATATTAAACATTTTCTCCTGTTATTTGAGTGACAGCTGCTTACTCAATAAAGAATGAGGTTTTTATTCCTACCCATCTGCACTATAGGCACCATTCCAACCAAGGGCAAGAACCATACTGTTTTCTCTGTCAATAGTATTAGCTTTGTTCCAAATGCCAAATCCATATTTACTGGAGAGTTGGGAAAAAAAAAAACAGGAAGAGAAGCTGCATATAGCTGAATTTGGGTGGGGTTTACTGAGGCAGCTGGTGATTTATTTTTTTTAAGTCATGATGGCTTATAAATTATATAAATTCCCCCTTGATAACTCCAGATAGGTGAATACCGGATTATATATGACATTTCTCAATGGATGTTCTTATATCACAATATGTAATCTTTGCCATATTATGCTTTCAGTGTAAGATTCCTCAGTGTCCAAATGTCTACTGTTCTTCATCCAAAGCTTCTTTCCCTATTTCCTTGAATAAATCTAGCAAACGTAAGTGAAATCTCAGTGAAGCTGAGAAATAAAATTAAAGGAAACAAAGCCCCTAAAAGCCTATATCTTGGGTCTCATTGTATTTAAGATTGTTTTTTACCAAGGACAAACTCATAGACTTCCAATGAGAGCAATTAAGACAAATTCTATCCTGTTTGTACTATTCAGTCATGCTGAATGTTTTGCCTCTCGTGGAACCAAAGATATTCAAATTACCCCCAATTTTGCAGATTTCAAACACAGCCTTCCCTTAGGAAACATTCAAATTACATGTTACCATGACTTGCATGTAGTGGAAAGAGAATAAATTTGGAAATGAGGGGACGTGGGTTCAAGATGGCTCTGCCACCACTGTGTGATCTTCAGCAAACCATTACATATCTGTGGACCCTAGTTTTTTCTTCCCTAATGTGAATGAGAGATTGGCCTGGGTGAAGTTTAGGGTCCCTTGTAGAATTCCCTGAATTATATGATCTTATGATTCCTATGGGAAACAGTTTTCTATCACTCAAGAAGCATTTATTAAGCCACTCAGCTAGAGAATATGATGTGGATGATGAGCCTATAAAGGAGACAGAGAAAGACTAGTCAAGCAGGTGGAATAAGAACCAGGAGAGAATAATAGTATGATGAAAACCCAGAGGGGAGAGAGTTATCTATGAGGAGAGGGTGGTAAACAGTGTCAAAAGCAGCAGATAAGTTGAGAAGGATGAAGACTGAGAAAAGGCTATCAGATTTGGCAATTAAGCAAGCACTGGTAACTGGAGAGAACAGTTTCACTTGAGTGATGAAGTGAGAAGCCAGAAGCCAGCCTGCAGAGGTTTCAGGAAGGAGAAAGAGGAGAGGAACTGAAAGTAGCAAGTGCTGGGTGATTTATCTTGAGTATTAATAAAAATTATAAATCAAGTTTCATGCAAATAGATATCAAGGTTCAAATCTCAAATAAATTTCCAATGAAGATGAAAGTATATTGAGGGGCAAGTTAAGTGGTGTAGTGGATAGAGTATTGATCCTGGAGTCACTCACTGTGTGACCCTGGGCAAGTCACTTAACCTTGATTGCACAACACACACACCCCCAATAAAGAAAGTATATTGAAAATCATCCCACTCAATAGTAGAATGGTTATAGAGCAAGACAATACTGGGAAGGATGAATCAGAGAAGCGAAAAAGTAAATAATCCATACAGGTAATGAGGATGTCCTATATCAGTGTATAACAGGGAAAGGATGTGAAAGATGCTGTGGAGGAAAAAAAATAAGATTTTTGCAACTGATTGAATTTGTGTGTGAGAGAGATGAAAGAGTCAAAGATAACCCCAAGGCTTTTAAATCAGTGATTGAATAAATGGCAATTCTATTGTTGGAAATACTACCTCTATCATGTGAAGACTTTCCCAGACAGAATGGGCAGATGAGAACATTTTGTTCCAAGGACCATGAAGGTAGCTGAAGCAGGCACTGCCAAGCACTTAAAGCTTGATCAGGCATCAAAGACACCAAGGGCATCTACTGCAACCTGGGCCATCACCAGTCATCTTGACTTTTGTCTTAGAATTAGACTCTGGTGACTCAGAAAGAGAGACTAAGGCTGATGACTGTGCAACTCTACCTCACTTAAATCTGATTCACATAAAAAGTCAAGATATCCCCTGTGATGTCATTGGTCCTCTTCAAAAACAAAAGATGAACAACAACTACAACAAGATAAAATGAGGGATCAGCTTCTTGCAGAAATATGACAGGCTTGCTTTTGGACATGTGAAGTTGAAGATGCCAGTGGGAAAGCCAAAGAAACTGTATAAACAATAAAGATACAGGTCTAGACCCTTAGAGAGAAGTTAAGGCTAGAGATAGAGCTTTGGAAGTAATATGTGCAAAAGTCAATACAAGACTTAATAAGCACCACAAGAGATTATCAGGAAGAAGAAGAGTGAGTGAATGAAACACTGATCAGACAAAGAAGTGGGAGAGAGCCAAGAGAATATGGAGTTTTTGAAACCAAGAGTGGAGGGTATTACCACGATCAGGGAGGCAGCGAAGCTGAAATATATGACAAGAGGGCTGTGGTTTTCAGTAGCCCTAACAAAGCCCTAACGAAAGCCCTAAGCCTTTTTCTCACATTGCAGCTGCCTATAGACAGTAGATAAAAGCAAGGAGAAAGCCATCCCTTCCAATCTTTTTTTTTTTTTTTTTTTTAAATATATCACTCCCCTAGTACCAAATGTCCTAGCGGGTGTTTTGGTTGAGCAGTTCTAATGAAACAACAGAGCTGTGCGTAATGACAGCAGAAAAGAGCAAAAGAATCGGGTCAGACCTCTTCATGACGCAGCAGTGTGGCTCAGGGTTGGGGGAAGGGGCAGGGGAAAGGGGACAGAAAGGGGAGCATTATTCTTTCTTTGTATATCTGGTTTAGTGTTCCCACTATTGTAGACCATGCCTCAAAGAAGCTCAAGGTTTAAAATATAATAAGCCCTTGTGGAGCACAAAATAGAATTAAAACCACCTTTACTGTGAAAGGATTAAAAAGAACAGAATTCCAAAGATGAAAAGAGATAAAATACTCCCTTGGTAGTCACCATAGCAACTGGAACATGAAAGTATTCCCCTGGTGGACAGCAAGAGCTAAGGTGAAATATCAATCTCTTCCCCAGGCTAAGCCTCTTTATGCTTCCATCTACTATCATCATCATCATCAGTGCTGTACAAAGAAGTGAGAGCTAGTGGGAGTGGGGGGAGAGGGGTGGAGGAGGGGAGAGAGGAAAAGAATTGAACTGTAGTCACAACAGCTACCAGACTACTGTACATCTACTTGCGTTCTCAACAGTTACTGTGTCAGACCTAGCAAATCCCACCACTTCATGACAAGATCCTAAAATTCTGTTGGGGATAGTCTACACTACAACAATCTTAAAACAGCCTTAACAGCTGGGGGAGGAGTTTAATGCAAATTAAAGACATTAAAACACAAAACAATATGTACAATCTTCTTAAAATATCAAAGGAATGATATCAGTGCAGTTCATAAAATGTGTTGAGGAATAAAAACAATCACGATAACCAGGATCAGCACCAGAACATCCATTCCACTGAATAAAAGAGTGATACTTCCAACACTATCACAGATCTGGGTAGACTGAATGAAAATGACTAAGAGGATTTCTTTTATGCAGCTCTTTCTGTGGCTTAAGTTGATACTGGGACTCACATTCAGTGTTCCTTGGTCCACCAGTCCCAACCTCTCCTTCACTAAGAACCTCATCAGAGGGATAATAACATATTTTCACCCATTTTGAAGTCACTACTGAAGGACTACCCATTCTTTTCAAGAGGAATTAGATGAAAAGCCCTCTCCAATTTCATCCAAGGCAGGGGTCTAAACCATTTTTAATGTATCTTGGAACCCTTTGGCAATCTGATGAAATCTATGGACCCTTTCTCAGAATATTTTGAAATGCACAAAATACAATACATAGAATTACAAAGGAAAACAACGTTATTGATATAATGATAGAATTTTTTCCCTCCCAAGTTTATGTATCCTCTAATATCTAGCTAAGAATCTCTGATCTAGAGGCTCAAAATTATTACCAGATAAGCTAAATAAAAGATCTCCTTTTATTTATGTGAACTCCCCATCTTCATAGTTTGAAAAAAGACAATTTCAACTTCTCCCATCATTAAAAAACAAAACCCCTCCCAATAATTTCACTCTTGGTCCCCCAAATCCATTCTTTAAAGGAGATGTCCAAAGTGGGGAGGAGGGAGAGAAACCTATCAAGGAGTTCTGAACCATTTTCATGGGTTATACGCAATCCTATGAGAGGACAAAAACTTAGAAAAGATAAATCTGCACAGATGATGGAAATAGAGAGGGCTAGAGGGGGTCAACTTGGACTATATACAACAATATTCCATTTTGATGAGAAAAGTCCTGAAAGTTGGATTCAAGAAACTGCTGGAGTAGAAAACCTGTTCCCTTTTTCAGTGTCTACTGATTTATCAGATACCCAGTCTCTAGAAGATAGGACAGCTAACTATGATATTCAAAGGCATCACAAAAAAAGCAGCTGTCATATCCATTTCACTGCTCCACAGTATCAGTTGCCTGGGGATGGTATAGAAGATGGAAAACTCAATAAATATAATAATAACGCGTCCACTATGGAACCTTCTTCCCAGTAAAATGGATACTCTGATCAGAGGTGATGGATTCATCGGAAAAAAGACAAACTCTGTAAAAACCTCTACAGTGACTTAACTGACACTTCAATCCCATGTCCTGAACAAGTGTGACCTTCAGTGGGGAAACTTCTTGCCCTTTGGTTGAGTAATATCAACATAATCTATTTGCCAATCAGAAGCAGGTCAAGAACTACTTGGGATCATACCCAACAGGCAGGAAGAGCATCACTGAACAGAAGGGACTACATCATTTTAGTCTCAAGGATCCCAACACAACATGGTATCACAACTGCCATGTCCAGATTGATGATGGAGCTAACCCCAAACTCTGTTGTTCTTGTGAGAGCATCAACCTGATTATTCAGTTCAGGAGAAGATGTATGATGCTTCTAGTAAGGACTAACATGCCCCAAAAATAGCTGTGTGCAATCAAAGAGAGCAGCAAATTTCTTCCATTGTTTCTGACCTGAAAAAGCTTTTAATCTTGCATTACAGAACACATACAAACCAACTTTGGATGAAGGGTAATAGTATGATCCTTTCTGTCTATTCAGCAGCAACCAGGACCCAGTAACATACAAGGAACTATTTTATTTTTACACATATTGTAATGAGTGGCCAGTTCAGGTAACTTACAGTTCCAAAAGTTTAACTATAATTTGGTTTAGCCACTCTGGACAAAAAGTACCCTCAGTCTGGTTTCTATGAACAGAAACCTCCAAGAATATAAGTCCCACAAAATGAGAAGGGCTCAAGGTAAGAGACAGCTGGGCAGCCTATTTTCGATTGCCCAATTTGATGGTCTTTCCTCAGGCCTCATCCCTCTTTGCCTACTACTTCATTTGACACTGTTGACCACTATCTCCTCCTGGATACCCTCTCCTCTAACTCTCCACAGCCTGGCCTCAACCTATCTTCTTGGACTCATTATACATTACTCTCTCTCCCTCATTTTGTGATCCAACCAAACTGACCTGATCTCTGTACTCCATCTCCTATCTCCATGTCTTTGAACTAGCCATCCCTCATGGCTGGAAAGAATTTCCTTGTTACCTCTACCTCATAAAGTCTAGTTCTTTTAAGATACAGCTCAAACATCATCTTGTACATGAAGCCTTTCTTGATTTCCCACCTGCTAAGGTTTCCCAAACTACCTTGTATTTTATATATTACATATACATATATGTGTGTGTGCGCATATATATATATGTACATACATTTATACATAAACTACTTTGTACCCATTTATATTTATTTACTTTATTGTTATGCTGTGCCTATTTAGGAAATGTTTGTTGCCTCCCCCATTAGGATGTAAGCTTCTTAGGAGTAGAGATTGTTTAATTTTTTGTACTTGTATCTTCAGCATCTAGCACAGTACCTGGCAATAATGGGCACTTGATAAATACTTCATTGATTGGTTGGTTGGTGGATTCCAAGTTATACCTTGTTCTGGTCCCCAGCAAAAAGAGGAATTAATTCAGTAAATATAGACCATCAAACTATCCAGATGGGGAATGCGGCTTCTTAAAAACCCAGAGAATAACAAGTCTCTGGATTTCCTTTTTTAGATGGGGAAACAAGTTTCAATAACTTATGAAATACATCTGGAATCATCTGAGGTCTCCAAATTTTTTTTATCAATCATTTTTATTGATAAAATTATGCAGTACACATTCCAAATATACATTTCAAGCTTCTGGATTACACAAATAATGGACATGTGATGAAAACTTCTTACACGAAATGAAACTGCAAAACCCTAAAATTAAATCTCAGAAAACACAATACATGTGTGATGGGCAAGAGGAGATAAATTATTTTCCCCCAACTTTATTAACTCATTTGTTTACAATTTTCAACAATCACTTCCATAAATTCCAAATTTTCTCCCCCTCAGTCCCCAAGATGGCATGCAATTTTATATGGGTTTTACTTACACATTCCTATTAAACACATTTTCACATTAGTCATATTGTATAGAAGAATTAAAACAAATGAGAGAAACCATGAGAAAAACAAAACAAAATATAACAAAGGAGAAAATAGTTGCTTCATTCTGCATTCTGACTCCACAGTTCTTTCTCTGGATGTGGATGGCATTTTGCATCTAGAGTCCTGTGGAAATGTTTTACGTCCTTACATTGCTGTGAAGGGCTAAGTCTGTCAAAAACAGTTCTCACACACTGTGACTGTTACTGTGTATAATGTTCTTCTGGCTCTGCTCATTTCACTCAGCATCAGTTCATATAAGTCTTTCCAGGTTTTTCTGAAATTCAACTGTTCATCATTTCTTATAGCACAATTGTATTCCATTACATTCATATACCACAGCTTGTTCAGTTATTCCCCAACTGATGGGCATCGCCTCAATTTCCAGCTATTGATCACTACAAAAAACTGCTATAAATATTTTTGTACATGTGGGTCCTTTCCCCATTTTTATGATCTCTTTGGGATACAGCTCTAGAAGTAGTATTGCTAGGTCAAAGGGCATTCACATTTTTATAGCCCTTTGGGCATAGTTCCAAATTACTCTCCAGAATGGTTGGATCAGCTTACAGCTCCACCAACAATGAAAGAAGAAATAAATTAAATCACAATTTTATTTACAAAAGTACTCATCAAACATTTTTTTAATAGTAGCTGTGAAGTCTCCAAACTTAACAAATTCCTAATAATTTAACCAGGTAAGCTAGACCCTGAATTTTCTTGGGAAAATCAAGGAGAATCTCTCACTCTTTGTCTTTGATATAAAATACCTTCCAATCCAGATCTTTTGCTACTGTAACCTCATCTACCCTGGTCAAAATTACATCACTAATATAATGGTGGAAGGAAGAATTTTAAAATTTCAAACCTTGTTCACAAGTAAATGCTAGGTTTCCCACAAACTAGCTCCCTTAAACAAATCACAAGCAGGCTTCCTTAAACAAAATCACAAACAAGCTTTCTCACTCATGCTAGCCAGCTGCCTGCTTGCCTGCATCCTTCAGTTCTAACTGCTCCCTCACTAATTTCCCCTCAGCTCTGCTGTAGCTCCATCTCTTCCTGTTCTACCCTTCCTGTCCCACCCATTCAGCACATTCCTTACACCAGAGCCTCCATGTGACTCAGACTTCCATGTGACTCAAGCAGGTCACATGGGCCTATTAATGAATGGGAAAGATCTTCCCATTTAAATTACCATTACATATAACTTCTGTATAGGGTGATTACAAGGAGAGATAAATACTACAAGTTCCATCACCATTACAAGGGAGGAAATATTGGTCAACACATAGCACCTGACATTGTTTAATATGAACTACATGTAATGGTTTAAGGAGCTCCAAGAGCTTCCTACAATAGCTGTACCCACAATAACTGGCAAAGAAGCTACTGTAAGCACCTATATTTGTAGGGACTCCCAAGAATTCATAATAGTCATGCCAACAATACACTTCCCCAGGTCAGTTACCACCATTGTAACCCAAATTTCTTTTACCTACCACCATCTGAACAAGGATGTGTGAAGCTACTACAGGATCCTAATATAATAGTTATCTGAATGCCAGTATCTTCGAGTCCCTTATATGTTTATCAGTCATCCTTTCTGAACCATAGCAATTGAGGCATATGGCTTCCTGTTCTTGTACCCTCACCCCTAGCCAAGTCCTCTAATTAAAATAGCTTTAACCATAGAGGAACCTCAAATTTCATTCAAGGGGAACTCATTCCAATAGTCCTTCAAATCTGGATACAAAGACTTGGATAGCTCCAAAAATTGAGGTTAGGTGGAGGACCAACTAGATGTAGTAGTAGCAGAGTAAAAAACCTTCACTACCTTGTTCCTTGATTTCTCCTTACACTGTTATTAACACCCCTATAGGCTGACCATCAGTCGTGTTCCCATGTACACTTACATTTTAAAAAGCAGGTGCAAGCCACTTTTCAAGAAAGAGTAGCATCATTCTCTGAATAACCTAACATGGCAGTAGATATCATATCTCATTCTATCTTCCATAGAGTGCCTATTTGTACGGACATCCCTATTTATCCCTAGTTACTATAGCTATATTAATCTCCCATTCAAACTTCACCAGTTGGCAGGCCCAGGCATATAGAGTCCTCTAGTCTTAAAAACCATAGCTAAGGCCTGGTCCATTCTAGTATAGCTCTGCCCCCAGAGACTGGATCCAATTGCATCTAAAGCTGAATGGGCATAAGGAATAAAAGGTTGTGGGCAGGTGGGTTGATTTTAAATTTTCATTCCCTTCATTACTGTTCACCTTTGAAAAACTGACCATAGAACAGAGTTTCTTAACCTGGGGTCCCTGAACTTAAAAAAAATATTTTGATAACTATTTCATTAAAAAATGGTTTTCTTTGTAATTCTGTGTATCTTATTTTATGTATGTAAAAACATCATTCCAAGAAGGGGTTTATACTGCCAAAGGGAGCCATGATGCAAGAAAAGTTAAGAGCCCCTGACATCTTTATGGAGCTGTGTAGGCAGAATTTTTAAAGGAACAAAAGTAATCCCCATCTGGGGCCTGAGTTGCTTGAAGTGGTTGTGCAAGAGCATAAAATCTGTAAGATCTCCCAGTGGATAAAATTCTTCAAATGACGAATGCTCTAATCAGCCCATTAGATCACATCCTTTCTGCATACTGTATAAATTTCTCTTTTAACTCCTCCAGTTTCTTAATTTTAGAAGCCCACCCACCCTAAGATTCCCAGACATTTGAAGTCACTCCATGAAAAGTGGTATGGGTTGGGGGTGGGAGGAAGTAATAAGGTAGGCCTGAGGTTCCTTTATGTCTGGCTCTAATCCTCACTCATTATTTCATCCACTCACATTTATTTTCCTGTTTTATAATTCTAATTTCTATTAAGGCATTTTGCATAGAAGATGCCCCTGGGTCAGAGGGAATGTTTTTTACATATAACCTATCAGTCCCTACCTCTACTAACATTGACTGCCTAAGTAAACAACAAATCCATTAAAAGGTTCTTTGACTTCAAGGAACATTCTCATCTATCTCTTCCTCTAATTGTCTAATACTCAAGGGGAAATTATTCTTACTTTCCTTATTTGGAAAATACCCCTTTTGGCAATATTTGACAATATTCTATAGATTTTTTTTTATGGTATATTTCTGCTTTCTTCAAACATATATCATGCTAATATCACCGGATCATTAAAAACCTTCTCTTTGTTGGAAAAAGGTTCCCATATATTTTAAACAATGATTTTATCACTGGGAACCTTTTTCTAGTTATCTCATCACTCACTCAAGATTCAGTTTCTTTCACAACACCATTCCCCCACTCAAGAAATGTGTGAATAGATAGGAATGCATAAAGAAACTCCAGCCCTAATCATAACAGCTTTGAAAACTTTGTCATGTTCCTACTCTCAGTGAAGCATTGGGGATGACCATCATCTTGTAATGAGTACCAAGCTCCTATCACACCTGTGTCATGGTTGTCTCTGGTGAAGGTTTGTACATTAGGCTATAAAGTAGGCTACTTAAAGTCTGGGACTCAGAAAACACCAAAGAATTTGGACAACGATGACTTTGTATTACAAGGTCAATGACATTTAACATCTTCTGAGCCCTGTCCTATTTTCTTGGATATCTCTCTATGTCAGAAGTCATGAGAGTATGTCATAGGAAGGAAGAAATCATTAGCAATGCTCAAGACAATGAAAAGATCAAGGTATGTGACCCCAAAAAATTCCACTGGATTTGACGATTATGAAGTTGTTGGTCTGAGAGAACTGTGTCAGTAGAGAGGTAAAGGAACGACACGTTACAAGATACCAAGGAGAATGAGAAGGAAGTAGAAGCATTGGAGCAAGAAAAATTTTTCAAGATATTTAGCAATTGTGTTTGTCCTTCACTGCCAAAGAAGACCATGCCATCAGAGAAATGATGACATGGCTTGCACTTGACTTTGTTTTGAGTGAGGGAGCATTGTGCAAGGTCACCAGCCTCACTTCTCCTCCAGAGGCATCTGATTCCAGTGACCAGATATTCATCAGAATGACTGGAGATGACCCAGGATGCACTGGGACACCTTGGCCCTTTAGGCCAAGGTCTTTGCAGGTACTCACTTAGAGTGAGGCAATGCCCATTCACTGAATAGGCCTGTTTAAGAAGTAGTCAGGGCATGGCCCCTTTAATGAGGCCAAGTAAAAGAAAGACATCAGGCTGGGAGGGAAACAGCAACAGTTACTACTGATAATCACTTTTTCTTGGCCTCATTTAAGGGGCCATGCCCTGACTACTTCTTAAACAGGTTTGCCTCTCTCTAAGTGAGTACCTGCAAAGACCTTGGCCTAAAGGACTCAGTGACCTAGTGCATCCTGGGTCATCTCCAGTCATCCTGATGAATATCTGGTCACTGGATTCAGATGGCTCTGGAGGAGAATTGAGGCTGGTGACCTGCACAGCCCTCCTTCACTCAAAACAAAGTCAAGTGCAAGTCATGTCATCATTTCTCTGATGGCATGGTCTTCTTCACCAATGAAGGACAAACACAATCATGTGAGTAAATGCAGCTGGCTGAATGGGGACGTCCTCTCCTGTCTGCCTCCCCCTCCTCTTCCTTCTCCTCTCCAAAAGAAAGTAAATTTGAATGGCCAAAAGATGACCAGTTGACTTGAGTTTTTCTGGCTCCACTCCTTTCCTTTCCTCCCCTCCCCTCCCATCCCCTTCCCTCCCCTCTCCTCTCCTTTCTTGCCAATGGGCCCCTGCCTAAGGGCTCTATTTAGCAATCACATTGTTGGTGGAGCTGTGAGCTGATCCAACCATTCTGGAAAGCAATTTGGAACTATGCCCAAAGGTCTACAAAAATGTGCATACCCTTTGGCCTAGCAATATGGCTTCTAGGATTGTATCACAAAGAGATCATCAAAATGGGAAAGGGTCCCATATATACAAAAATATTTATAGCAGCTCTCTTTGTGGTGGCCAAGAACTGGAAATCAAGGGAATGCCCATCAGTTAGGGAATGGCTGAACAAATTATGGTACCTGAATGTAATGGAATACTATTGTGCTATAAGAAATGATGAACAGGAAGACTTCAGAGAGGCCTGGAAGGATCTATATGAACTGATGCTGAGTGAAAGGAGCAGAACCAGAAGAACTTTGTACACAGCAACAACCACACTGTGCAAGGAATTTTTCTGGTAGATTTAGCCCTTCACAGCAATTTGAAAGACCTAAAAATGACCTAAAAAATTCTCAATGAACTCTTGAGGCAAAACGCCTTCCACATCCAGAGAAAGAACTATGGAATTGGATCGCAGAATGAAGCAAACCATTTTCTCTTGCATTTTGTTTTGTTTTGTTTTCATGGTTTCTCCTATTCATTTTAATTCTTCTATGCAACATGACTAAGGTGAAAATGTATTTAATAAGAATGTATGTGTAGAACCTATATAAGGCTGCATGCTGTTTTGGGGAGAGAGGGAGAAGGGAGAGGAAAGGTGGGGGACAGAGGGGGAAAATCTCTAAGATATATGGAAGTATTGTAGAAAACTGAAAAAGGTATTTAGCAATTAGAGCAAGAGGAAAATGAGATGATAGGTGGATGGGCTAGAAGACTTTTATTTTTAGAATTAGAAATATCTGATATTGGGGGTTTTTGTATATAGGAAAGAGATAGCAAAAAGGAGGAGATTCAAAGTATATGACAGCAATAACTAGAACAAGGTCCTAAAGGAGATGGGAATAGTATCAAAGAACACAAATAAATAAATTAGCTCTAAAGAGAAATAGATATATTTTCCTCTAAGCTAGAAGCAAAAAAGAAGAGAATGGATATTCATAATGAGAAATTTTGGAAAGGCAAATGATTTGCCTTCTGCAAGAGAAGAGTGAATGCAAACTCAAACTA
Source organism: Notamacropus eugenii (assembly GCF_028372415.1). Classification (NCBI taxonomy): domain Eukaryota; kingdom Metazoa; phylum Chordata; class Mammalia; order Diprotodontia; family Macropodidae; genus Notamacropus; species Notamacropus eugenii. Next base: position 331,694,631 of record NC_092873.1, on the reverse strand, counting down.
ACCCCTGTATCTTAAAAACCTCAGATTATACTTCAAATCCAACATGAGACATTTTGCCACCGATCCTGACACAGTTACCCTATCTTTATATAGAAAAGGATTCCTTGGAACAAATCTTCAGAGACCATTCTTAGAAAGGTTCATCAGTTCAGGTTGAGATGACCTAATTGGTAAAAAAGTGAATATAAACTTATCTAACCCATTATATCAGCCAACCACAACCATTAATCCATGACATTTTGCCATCCACCCTGCCACCACATACGTTATTTCTGTTCCCATCTTTTCCCACCTTTTGCTCTGGAAATAGAAGCCAAACCAATGCTACCATTGTGATTAGAAGGGACATTGCAATTCATTTCTGTAGGCTCAACTTACCATTCCTGTGACTCCCCAGACTAAAACTTTCCCTAGCCACTGCTCTTACTTTATATTGTCTCCTACTTTTAGATTAGCTCCTAACATATAGACTGTCTCAAATATATCCACGGTGCCTGGCACACAATAGGTGTTTAAGAAGTGCTTTTTCATTCATTCATTCATTCATTCATTTATTCATCCATCCATTCACTCATTCTTTCATTCAAGTTACCCCAAAAGAAACCTAGAGAGGCTACTAACCAAGTTAGCCTCAAAATCAGCTAGAGAAAGGAAGTAGATAGAAAGCTGACTTTGAAGTCATAAGGGCCTGGTTCATCTCCTACTTCTGACACATTGGCTGCATGATCTTGGGCAAGCTGCTTTACATCTCAGTACTCTAGGAAATTCTCTAATACTAGAAGTTTCCAGTCTGTTTTAGTAGAGGGAGTTTCTTCACCAAGGACTTCATTCCCTGTGCCAGTGAAATTACTGGTTCAAACATAACCAGAAAGGTCAAAAGACTAACAGAAAAACTAATTAACCAACCAACCAAACAGCAAGATAAATTAATTGATTGATTGGTCAACAATTACATGAATAAATAGTTAAATGAATGAGTGGATGAATAAGTAGATGAATAAATAAAGTTAGCTTAGCCTCCACTATATTTAACAGCTCTAACCACATTGGTAACTATATATCTCTGTCTGCCAGCACTCATCTGCCAACCCTTGTTTACCCAAATTCACCAGGCTACATAAGAGCTGGACAAAAAGCCCTTATGAGTTACTATATTCCAGGTATTATGCTGCACGCTGGAGCTACAAAAATAAAAATGAAGTAATAGCTGCCTTTAAGAAGTTTACCTTCCATCTAGAGTGAGACATCAACATATATAAGAAAAGACAAAACATATATAAGACAAATATAAGATAATGGCAGGGGTAAGGGGGAACAAGCAGCTGAGGGATCAGTAAAGATTTTATGGAGAAAGTGGAATTCCATTAGTTTAGAAGGAAATAATGTATTCTTAGGGGTAGAAACGAGGAGAAAGCATAAGGATAAGAGATAGAACTTCGTCTATAAGGAACAGCTAGAAAGCCAACGTGACTGGTTTGTGGAGTGTGTGAAAGAAAGTTATGTATAAAAAAGACCTCAGAGTCGTTTGGGGGCAGTTGTTAAGGTTCAAACAGAGGAGTTCATATCTGATCCTAAATTCAATAGGGAGCCTCTGGAGGTTATTGAGCTGAGGAATGACATGTACAATGGACCTGCACTTTAGGAAAATCACTTTGGCAACTATGTGGAGAAGGACTTAAAGATGGAACTACTTGTACTGGGAAACTAGGTAGTTCAGTGGATAGCATGTTGAGCCTGAAGTCAGGAAGGCTTATCTTTCTGAGTTCAAATCTGGCCTCAAACACTTACTGGCTGTGTGACGCTAGAGAAGTTAACCCTCTTTGCCTCAGTTCCTCATTTGGAGAAGGAAATGGCAAACAGCTCTAGTATTTTTGCCAAGAAACCCAAATAGGGTCACAAAGAGTTGCTCATAACTGAACAAGAACTACCACTAGTACTAAGGTAGTGTCCATGTGAGAAGCAGATAGATGCAAGAAATTTTATGGAGGTTAAAATGATCACTGGTCATAACTTTGCTGTTTTGTGCTTTGGGGTTAGCCAGACCTTGCTGGACTCTAGGGTATTCTCCCTAAATTCTCCATCCAAAGTCCATTCTCTTCTTGTACCCTCTGACTAGGTTTGAATCCCTGGATGCTAACCCTAGCCTGCTTACTTGAAATCCACTTTTCTTCTCCCTGATACTTGCAGAGATTTTATCAAATCCTAACTCAGTTTTGACCTTTGATCTTGTCCTTTTCTATAGAATAGCTGACCTCTTGATCATAACTCTATAACCCAAATAATTGTGCTATCTACTATTTCTTGTCAGATTAACCTTCAAATACTTGAAGACCTTTATGACATCTATTCCTAAATATTCTCTCCTCCAGAAAAAAATATTTCCACTTCTGTCAACCAGTTTCCTTATTGCCATAGCAGTGAGGTCCTTCGCTGTCCTGATCACCCTTCACTGGGTATTCTGTATCCTATCAATGTCTTTCCAAAACGTGGAACCTAGAATAGAACTCTCTAGTTGTGATCTGACCAGGGCACAGTACATTGTAACTATCACCTCCCTAGACCTGAATACTATACAACTTACCATATATCCTAAAATTTGATCTAAATTTTCTGACTACTGTGCTAAATTTTCTTGCTGGCAACACATTTTTGACTATTATTGAACTTGCAGTCCACTAAAAGTCTGCAGTATTTTCACACTATCCCTGTCTTGCACTTCTGAAGTTGATTTTTTTAAATCAAAATATACAACTTAATATTTATCTCCATTAAATTTAAGCACAGTGTTTTACTGTGAAATCTTTTGAAATTACAACTTTGTCATCTGGTATGTTAACTATCCCTTCCAGCTCTGTGTCACTTGCAAATGTGATAAGCATAGCATAGTATAATTTTAAAAATATGATTGCACCTGAAACTGCAAATCTACCCTGTATAATTTACTATTAGTTATCATGTAAATTTATTTTTTTCTCTTCCCTCCCACCCTAATGGCTGCCATTAGACACAAATTGTTGTGTATATATGTAAAATTATTCTACATGTACTTCTGTTTATCAGTTCTTTCTCTGGATGTAGCCAGCAAGAGAGAATCAACAATTTCAAATGCAGTGGCAAAGTCAAGAAGACTAAGAACTGAAAAAAGATCATCTTATTTAGCAGCTAAGAGATCATTGATACCTTTGGAGATCACTTCAATTGAATGACCAAATAAATGATTTTGCAAAGGGTAGAAAAGTAAGTGAGAAGAACTAGACATAATGAGAGTAAGTAACTTTTTCTAGGAGCTTAGCTTAGAAAGTTTGGAGAGATATAGAATGCCAGAGTTTAAACTTCCCTTGTCTTGGGGAGGTGATTAGCTAGATTTCAACTGAGCTTTAAGGTTTACAAGTAATTTATATTAGCTCATTTAACCCTCAAGAACCCTAAGAAGTAGATGCTATTATTATCTCTTCTGTACAGTTAAGGAAATCGACACTGAGGAATGTTAAGTGAATTGCCCAAGGTCACACAAGACACACAAAGGGTCTGGGCCAAGATTCAAATTTGAGTCTTTCTCATCTGAAATGCAGAACTCTATCTACTGTGCCATCTAGCTACCTAACAACAAAGGTCCATACTCTGTATGTTGATTAGAGAGACTACTCAAATTGATTGGGCCCCCAAGATCAATATTCCTCCCACCTCCTTTATGCAAAGAAGATCTTCACATATGTATTTATTTGCTGTATCTTCCCAGTAGAATGTAAATTCATTGAGGGTAGGGGCTGTTTTTTACTCTCTTAGTATCCCCAGTGCCTAGCACATAGAACATGTTTAATAAATGCTTGTTGGACTGGACTGAATTCTTGCAAAGGTTATCTTTACCCAATACCCTCATTTTTTTACTACATGTTTCTCCTCACTTTTAAATCTGGCATCTGTCTTCATGACACTATATTGAGACTTGTCTCTTAAATGTCATCTATAACCTAACACTAAACTCATATACTTTTTAAAAAATTCCTTATCCTGGACACTAATGCACAGTTGGGGGTGTTGTGAACTGATCCAACCATTCTGGATGGTAATTTGGAACTAAGCCCAAAAGGCAACTAACCTTTGATCCAGCAATTCCACTACTAGTTCTATATCCCAAAGGGATGATAAAAAAGGGAAAAGGACTTAAAGGTGCAAAATATTCATAGCATCCCTTTTCATGGTGGCAAAATATTGGAAATTGAAGGAAGGGATTCCTCATTGTCCATGACTTCCCTACTGCTTTTGACATAGTTGGCTATTCTTTCCTTGGCTTCAGAAACACTAAAATCTCTTGTTTCTTCTCCCACCTCTCTAACCTCTTCCCTTTCTCTTCCACTGGCTCCTTGCCTTCTTCTCAGTGTGAGTATTCCTCAAAGGTCTGTCCTTTGCCTTCTTTTCTATCTCTACCTTCTTTCCTTTGGTAATTACATTCACTCCCATAGTTTCAACTATTATCTTCATGTAGATTGTTCCTAATTCTTTACCTCTACTCCTGAATTCTCTAGGTTCTTTAAAGTTCCTCTAGCTTACATTTAAGAAATCTCCAGCTGATTGTCCTGCCACAACTTAAACTGAACATGTCTAAAACCCAACTCATCTTTTTCACCCTGTCTATAATTTGTCTTTCTTTTGGAGATACCATTGACCCAATCTATTAAGTCCCAACTTTTGTGTTACCTTTGACTTTTCCTTCTCTTTAACTTCTCAAATCCAGTTAGTTGCCAAGATCTGTTGATTTCACCTTCATAGCATCTTCTCATTTATCCTCTCCTCTATCTTCTCACTACTACCACTGCAGAAAAGATTCTTATTACCACCTTCCTGAGCTGTTGCAACAGCTTCTTAACAGGTCTTCCTGTAGCCATCATCTCCTCTCAGCAATTCTCAGTTATTTAGTCAGTCACTGAGTATTTACTAAGTACCAACTATGTGCCCAGCACTGTACTGAACCCTGGGGATACAAAGAAAGGGCAGAGAAAACCAATAATAACAACAAATTTTTAAAATCCCTGTTCTCAAGGAGTCCAATATTGTGGGAGGAGACAACATGTGAACAACTGTGTACTAACAAAATATAGACACAATACAATGGAGATAATATCAATGTGATGGCACTAAAGTTCAAGAGAACCAGAAAAGACTTCTTGCAGAAGATAGGACTTTAGCTGAGACTTGAAAGAAGCCAGAGAAGTGAAGAGGCAGAAATAAAGAGGGATAAGGTTCTAGGACTGGGGTACAATACTACAACAGTTAGAGTGAGGGCTTCTTGAGTTGGAGGAACTTAAAAATGAAAAGAACCAATCAGTTTCTCATACCCATTTCAGTTCTTCAATTGACAGCTAATGCCCCTCCAAATATGTAATTATGTAGTAACCCAAGAGTTTACACTAGGGAAGGGAAAAGGAAAATCATGCAAAAGACTTGTCCAAAGGAGATTTATTGAGGGATATTTTTTAAAGACTTCTGGAGATAGAGGGAGGATATTGTAGGCTTCCAAATCTGCATCCAGATTGAGATGATGGCATCACAATTTTCCAGATTGTGGTGGAGGATTCAACATGGCTCCCTAGCTTTCCCTTTTTTTTTTTTTGCATAGGCAAAGTCTCATCTCTGGTGTGTTAGATGTGTTAGCACATGCAAAACACGTCTCTGAATTTTTTTTTTTGCATAGGAAAAGATTAGGAAGTAGAGGAATGGAAGGGAATAAATACTTAGTAAACATTATTATGTACCAGTTACTATACTAAGTGTTTTACAAGTTCATTTGGTCCTCACAAAAATACTGAAATATAACCGTTATTATTATCTCCATTTTAATAAACCTGGCCAGAATCACACAGCTTGGAAAACTCTAAGGCTTATTGATGGAATAATAAATTGGATTCCAGATTTATGCTTTGGTATCTTCGAATGTAGTTATTAGTTGGGGACATTAGCATGGGAGTGAAATATTCCCTGATTTGTTCAATTGGCTAATTAAGGTGAGGTGAAGGATATTATCAATGAGGCCAGGTGCCATGGGGCTGTCCAGATGAACACTTAGCAATGAAATTATTGTTGAACAGAGAGAATGAGACCTTGCTAACTAGTTTTAGGGGTGAAAGCAAAAATTAAACAAAATGAACATTAATGTAATATTTACCAAATGTCTAGAAAGTGCAAGGAGAATGGCCTTGGTTTATTCTCTCAAGTATGGAATCAAAGGCCTCATAGATATGTTTGTATGCTTTGTTTTCTCTTCCCTGGGATTCTACATGTAAAATGCTAACTCATATTCCATACGAAATTGAAAGAATAAACGTCTAATGTTCAAAAGCTACTAGCAAGGGATAAAGGCCTTAATAATAGAACTATATGTAAATGTATGTACCTACATATGTGCATATGTGTGAGTGTGTATACACACATATATTCTAAGGCAAGAAATACTAATTCATTTATACTCTTCAGAGTAGAAAAAAATGGCACATGCAGAATTGTGAAAAGCCAAATCATGTTAAATCAAAAAGGGATATAGAATGACAGAAATAGACATTGTGAAAAGTACTGCAGCAGTTAAAGTTTTATTGTTTCCACTACAAATGCACGCATCAGTCATGCTACTTCTGGAACATCTACCACGTGCATCCCTTTCTCTCCATACGCACAACCACTATTGTAGTTCAAACTATAATCACCTCTCATCTGAACTATTGCAATAGCTTTGCACTTGATCTCATTGCCTCCAGTCTCTTCTCTCTCCAGTTCATCCTCCACACAACTATCAAATTGGTATTTTTAAAATACAAGTCAGTCCCTGTCAATCCCTTGTTCAAAAAGTTCCAGGTTTTGTAGTTACTGTTCAATTGCATTTGACTCTTTGTTACCTTGAATGAGGTTTTCTTGGCAAAAATATTGGTGTTGTTTGTCATTTCCTTTTCCAGTAAATTAAGGCAAACAGAGGTGAAGTGACTTCCCTAGGGTCACATATCTAGTAACTATCTGAGAATAGATTTGAACACAGGTCTTCCTGATTCCAGGTCCAGTGCTCTATCCACTGAGCCACCTAGCTTCCTGCAAAGCTCCATTAGTTTCCCCCTTTTCCCAAACTTGTCTGTTTTTTTCTTCTCATAATAAGGCTCAAACCTACTTTTCCAAGCTCATTGTACAATAATCTCTTTCATCCATTATGCATTCTAACCAAATTTGTTGCTCCCCATTGATAGCATTCTATCTCTTGTCTCTCTGTCTCTGTACAGACTGTTTCCATGCCTTGAATGGATCTCCTTCTCACTTCTTCCTTGAACGCATGCCTTTCCTAAACTTTGTAGACTATTGTGTGGGTCAGATATTACCTCACTATTGGGTCATAAGATATTACCTTACTACAGTTGTCCCTTTCACACACAAAATAATGTCACTCTCATGCCAGCTAGTTCCTGTGCTTATCACAAATACAATGTGTAACACACCAGAACTCAGTTTGTAAAGCTCTACAGTCAAGGCTAAACTCAGGTATAACCTCTTCTATGATTTCTTCTAGGATTCTTCAACTGCTTCATGGTGCTCTATATTGGTGACTTTTTGTTCTTTTCTGTCACATGTCTTCAGCATTTCCACCATGTATACCCTGTGTTGCAGAGTAATCACCTCTATACCAAGTCCAGAAAATGCATTTTCTGCTTGGAGAGTCTGGAATTCTTAAGGTACTATATTCAAGAAAATGCAAATAGATTTCCCATCCCTGGCATATTCATGATGATCATTACAAGTGGGGTGCAATGTTTCCTCAGAATCTCCAAGAGGCAGCATAGAATAGTGGGTAGAAACTTGGAATCTAGAAAGTCTGTGTTTGATTCCTGAACAGGTACCGGCTGGAAAAGTCATTTAGTCCTTCAGAACCTCAATTTTTCTCGTCTATAAAATGGACAGATAAGAGGCAATATGATGCAGCATAAAGAGAACTGACTTTTGAGTGGGGCACATTAGGGTTCAGGTCTTGCTTCTCCTGAATATGTGATATAATCACTTAACTTCTTAGTGCCTCAAGAAACTCTCTTAAGACTATAAATTGAATAAAAGGTATTTTGCTTTGGTAAAGGGAGTTTTCTCACTGGACATTCCACATACAGCTAAGTCTAATTATTGCATATAATGAATCCTCTAAAGTTTGTTGCATCATTTGAATTGGTACTACATTTTCCATTGTGCTGGAACTAATTATTACATTTTCCATAATTTGAACTTTGAATAGTATGAATTTGAATATATACAACCACTTCAGGGGAACTCTTATTCATACTAATGAGGATTTAGCTCCCACTAATTAAATCGTATGTCCAGTAAAATAATTAAATAAAATGAAATGAGAACAATAATAGCAACTCTCATAGGGTTTTTATGAGGGTCAAATAGGATAATACACATACATATGCATATATATATATATATATATACATATATATATGATACTTTGCAAACCAAAGAGTAATATATAGATGTTAACTATTCTCTAACTTTTTTTTTAAGTAGGCGTATGTGTGCATCCTTCCAAGGTGGAAAAAGATCCCTGTTTTTTATGCACTCTGACCACTCTTCACCTAACCCACAGTGATGGTAATGTCTTCCATTTTGGTTCATCCTAACCTGAAAGTTATTAGTTGTGGAGAAAGACACTTTCAGCTTGGTCAGGAGGGCTATCCTCACCTAACTTCAGAGCCTGTTCCCCCCATAAACTTTCTATTCTGAACAATAGACTTCTAAGAATAGAACTAGGTAATCTCCTTGACATCAAAACTTTTTTCCAAAGAATAAAGGCACTTTGGAATCTAAGCACCTAAGTTCAAATCCCAGCTCTGCCATTTATCAACTATGTGACTTTCCAGAAGGCATTCCCTTCTCTGGGCCTCACTTATCTTATCTGTAAAATAAGAGTAGCTGATTAGGTGACCTGTAAGTAAGGTTTCTTCCAGCTCAGAACATCACAGACCATTTAGATCTCTAGCAATGTGACATGAGAAATGCCTGAAATACTGGTAGATGCCATTTTTTTACACAATATAATCTTATGCTGATCTTTCTTTCCCTTCCCAGGGCATTCAGAACAGGAAAACCTATTCCATATTCCAGAAGACAGAGAAGGGACTCCTGAAGGAACTAAACCCATACCTTTTCCAACTTGGCTAGTTTTCCAAGTACCACATGAGTCATCAACCTACTTGTTCAAATGCAGCAAGGTCTGCCATAAGACTAGTTTGCTGATTCCTGGACTACCCACGGAATCTCAGAGCAGCTCAGAGGCAGTTATATTGAGAAAGACATAGGTTTCTTCTCCCTGGATCACTGTGATTTCAAGCTTTGCAGCTCCACCATTATAGTCTAATAGTGTCTACATTGGCATGCACATAAAGCTGGATAATTAGTTTTCCATATCATTTGGGGGCCCTACATCTGCCACAATATGGAGAAATTCTATTAATATTTATGTGTTTAATTTGGAACTGTGTCCAAACGGCTATGAAACTGTTCATACTCTTTGATCCACTAAAACCACTGCTAGATCTGTACCCCAAAGATATAAAGGAACGGAAAAGGACCTACTTATACCAAAAAATACTTATAGCAGCTTTTGCTATGATGGCTAAGAATTGGGAATCAAAGGGAGGCCCACCAATTGGGGAATGGCTAAACAAGCTGTGGTATGATTGTGATGGGATATTATTTTGCTATAAGAAATGACAAGGGGAGAGCAGCCCAGCACAGGCGTGGAGTGCAGCACAGTATGGGCCACGCTGTGGCAAAGACAGGACTGAAGTGGTCTTCAAGGTGCCACCACCAGCAGCTGCAGGTCCCAGATTCCTCAACTCACAAATGCCAACGACAGCTTCAGAGGTCAGAGACAAAGCTCTTTCACTTGGTTGAGAGGGGAACTCAGGAATCTAGCCCCAGCCCCAGGGATTGGCAGCTTCCATTTGTGGAGCCCTGGCCTAAAGTCCCTGGGGGAATTGAGCAGCTGATCTGAATCTCAGAACTGAGTGGCTGTCTGGGGGTGAGGAGGAGTGCTGGGGTGGTAGAGCTGGTGGAGGCTCTGGAGAGGGAATCTTGTTCACAGACCAGAAGGCAGACCAGGAGAGGAATAAACTCCTCTCCCTTGATTGTGCCACCTTAGAGGAACTGAGAACTTACAGGTCCTCAGAGTACACCCTCCCCTTGACAAAGAACTCAAAAGTCAAGTGACTGGCTGGGAAGATGCCCAAAAAAGGGAAAAAGAATAAGACAATAGAGGGTTACTTTTTTTGGTGAGCAGGTATTTTTTTTTATTTTTTCAAATGAGGAGGAATGATGCATACCATCAGAGGAAGACCTAGGGGTCAGGACTTCTGCATCCAAAACTTCCAAAGTGCATGTGCAGTGATCTCAGGCCATGGAAGAATTCAAAAAGGATTTTGAAAATTAAGTAAGAGAGGTGGAAGAAAGATTGGGAAGAGAAATGAGAGCAATGCAAGAAAATCATGAAAAGCAGGTCAACAGCTTGCTAAAGGAGACTCAAAAAAATGCTGAAGAAATTAATACCTTTAAAAACAGACTAACTCAAATGGCAAAAGAGGTCCAAAAAAGCCAATGAGGAGAAGAATGCTTTAAAGAGCAGAATTAGTCAAATGGGAAGGAGGTTCAAAAACTCACTGAAGAAAATACTTTTTAAAAAAATTAGAATGGAACAGATGGAAGCTAATGACTTTATAAGAACTCAAGAAATCACAAAACAAAACCAAAATAATGAAAAAATAGAAGACAATGTGAAATATTTCATTGGAAAAACAACTGACCTGGAAAATATATCCAGGAGAGACAATTTTAAAATTATGGGACTACCTGAAAACCATGATCAAAAAGAGCCTAGACATCATCTTTCATGAAATTAAAGGAAATTTTCCCTGATATTCTGGAACCAGAGGTTAAAATAAATAGTGAAAGAATTAACTGCATCACTTCCTGAAAGAGATCTGAAAAGAAAAACTTCTAGCTATATTGTAGCCAAATTCCAGAGTTCCCAGATCAAGGAGAAAATATTACAAGCATCTAGAAAGAAGCAATTCAAGTATTGTGGAAAAACAATCAGGATAACAAAAGATCTAGCAGCTCTTACATTAAGGGATTGAAGGACTTAGAATATAATGTTACAGAAGTCAAAGGAACTAGGATTAAAACCAAGAATCACCAAGAAAAAATGGTCATTCAATGAAATAGAGGACTTTCAAGCATTCTTGATGAAAAGAGCAGAGCTGAATAGAAAATTTGACTTTCAAACACAAGAATGAAGGGAAGCATGAAAAGGTAAACAAGAAAGAGAAATTATAAGGGACTTACTGAAGCTGAACTGTTTATATTCCTACATGGAAAGATAATATTTGTAACTCTTGCAATTTTTCTCAGTATTTGTGTTGTTATTGGGATTATACACACATATAAATAGACAGAGGACACAGGGTGAGTTGAATAGGAAGGGATGATATCTAAATAAATAAAATTAAGGGGTGAGAGAGGAATACATTTGGAGGAGAAAAGGAGAAATGGAATGGGGCAAATTATCTCTCATAAAAAAGGCAAGAAAAAGCTTTTTCAATGGAGAGGAAAAGGGGGAGGTGAGAGGGAAAAAAGTGAAGCTTACTGTCATCACATTTGGCCTAAGGAGGGAATAACATGCACACTCAATATATCTTATACTACAGGAAAGTAGGGGAGAAGGGGACAAGTAGAGTGTTTGGGGGATGGTAGAAGAGAGGGCAAATGAGAGGAGGGGGGTAGTTAGAAGTAAACACTTTTGGGGACAGATAAGGTCACAAGAGAGAATAGAATAAATGGGGTAGCAGGATAGGATGGAGGGAAATATAGGTAGTCTTTCACAACATGACTATTATGGAAGATTTTAGCAAAGCTACACATATATAGACTATATTGAATTTCTTGCCTTCTCAGTGGGGATGTGTGGGGAAGGAGGAAGAGAGAGAAGTTAGAACTCAAAGTTTTAGGAATGAATGTTGAGAATTGCTTTTACAAGTAACTGGGAAATAAGAAATACAGGTAATGGGGTATAGAAATCTATCTTGCCCTACAAGAGAAGAGAGAAGATGGGAATAAGGGAAGGGAAGGGTGTGATAGAAGGGAGGGTAGATTGAGGGAAGGGGTAATCAGAATGCATGCTGTTTTGAGGTGGGGGAGAGGAAAGATGGGGAGAAAACTTGAAACTCAAAATCTTGTGGAAATGAATGTTGAAAACTAGAATAAATAAATAAATTTTAAAAAAAAGAAATGACAAGCAGGATGATTTCAGGGAAACCTGGAAAGACCATGAACTGATACAAAGTGAAGTGATTAGAACTAGGAGAATATTGTACTTAGTAATAGCAATATTGTACAATGACTTAGCTATTCTCAGCAGTATGATGATCTAAGACAATCAAAGGACTAATGAAGAAGCATACTAAACATCTCCAGGAAAAGAACTGATGTTCTTTGAATGCAGACAGAAGCATGCTATTTTCACTTTCTTCATTTCACTCTTTTCTTTTATTCAAGTGTTCTTATGCTAAATGACAAAATGACTAATGTGAAAATGTTTTACATGATTGCACATGTATAACACATAGTTGATTGCTTACTGTCTCAGGAGGAGAAAAAGGAAAGAGGGATAGAATTTGGAAATCAGAACTTAAAAAAACCAAATATTTAAAAATTGTTTCAACATGTAGTTGAGGAAAAATAAAATATATTAAGTAGGAAAGATATATATTCCTGTGCTTAGAATAATGTTGCACTATTGCATTTCCCATAGTTGTCACACACCAACAGCTTCTCTAGATGCTTTAAAATAGCATATTTTGTATATATATAAATATATATTTATATATAATATATAATATTATAGTGTAATATATAATATAATATATATTTACATATACATGTATATATGTATATATACATATATTCATATATATATATGTGTATATACACACACACACACACACACACACACACACACACACACACACATATAGCATAGCCTCTTCTGAGAAAGTTAAACAGTTTCAAGTACCAAGAAAACTGAGATCACCATCATGGTGCCCCATCAGGGATAAGCTTTGACTGTCCCTTGAGTATCATTAATACAGTCACAAACCTGGACCACAGATGTCAAAACCCCTTCTTCAATAATTATCAAGAATAACTTGCCTATGACTTTCAAGCTTATATTCACTACCTCATTCAAGATCCTTCCAGTGTTCTTAAGCTTCCTTCTTCAAGTCCTACTGGGACAAACCCTTCCACAGTCAAACAATCTTATCTCTTCCTATAGTAATTGGATCTATAATCATAGAAAGTTGTTTGGGACATGATTGAGAAGAAATAGCAAGTCAACTGAACCCTTACAACATTCCCTTCCAAACAATTTTAAAATAACTTCTCAAATAAAATTTTGGACCAGCAGAACACATGACATCTTTCCAAACTAAAATAACTTAGGAGGTCATCAGGAAAAGGTCTGTACCACATGGATGGGGGCCAACCGTGAGCATACATGGCATCAGGGAGCACCAGTAATAGCAACAAGCCTTTGAGGCAGCTGCAACAGCAAAAGCAACAGCTTTGGGAGCTCTCAGTCCAGAGATGATGGTAAGGGGATCAGATAACCAGTCAGAAAGAGGTTACAGGGACCTTTCCTGTCTCTGGGTGCAGCTGGTGCTGATTGACAAGTCTATTGCCCAAATGCAATTCTGGGTCACGGTTCTAGGGCATAGAGGAACACTAGCATTTGTGGGCAATAGGGCCCTTCCTGGATAAAGGTTAGGGGACAGAGCTAAAAAGCAATGACTACACCTCTCCTCAGATCACAGTACCTTAGGAACACGAAAAAGTTGAAAACCTCCAATGTTATCTTTAAAAACAGCAGCAGAAAAAAAAAACTCATGAAGTTTGAGTCAGTGTCTCCTCATTTCCAAGTGAGAAGAGCACACTTTTAATATAAAGTCCAAAGTCAAGAAATAGATTGGAAAAATTAACAAACTACAAAAAAGAACTTGACCATGAAAAGCTACTATGGTGGCAAGAATGACCAATACACAAAGTCAGAAGAAAGCAATAACATGAAAACAACTACAATCAAAGCCTCAAAGAAAAATGTTAATTGGACCCAATCCCAACAAGAATTCCTGGGAGACTTAAAGAAAGAGAAAAGAGGGGTGGAAGGGGAAATGGGAAAAGAAATGAGAATGATGCAAGAAAATTATGGAAAAAGAATTAAAGGTTTGGTAAATAAGGGAAAAAATACTGAAGAAAATAAGACCATAAAAAAAATAAAATTGACCAAATAGTGAAAAAGGCACAAAAATTCACTGAAGAGAAGAACTCCTTAAAAAGCAAAACAGGCTAAATAGAAAAAAGAGTACACAAGAACACTGAAAAAATAATCTCTTAAAAATTAGAATTGGGCAAGTAAAAGCTAATTTCTTCATAAAACATGAAGAAACAATAAAACAAAGTCAAAAGAATGAAGAAAGTTGAAGAAAATATGAAACATCTCACTGGAAAAACAACTGACCTAGAAAATAAGTCAAGGAAAAATAGTTTAAGACTTATTTAACTATCTGAAAACCATGATTTTTTTAAAAAAGAATCTAGACATCACCTTTCAAGAAATTATCAAGGAAAATTGGCCCAAAATCTTAGATCCAGAAGTTAAAGTAGAAAGGGAAAGAATCCACCAATGATCTCCTGAAAGAGATCCCAAAATGAAAAGTTCAAGGAATATTACAAGTAAATACAGAACTTCAGTCAAGAAGTAAATATTGCAAGCAACCAGAAAGAAACAATTTAAATATTGTGAAGCCACAGTCAGGATCATACAAGATTTTGCAGTTTCCTTGTTAAAGGAGTAGAAGATTTAGAATATGATGTTCTTGAAGGCAAAAGAACTAGGATTACCAAGAACAACCTACTCAGAAAAACTAAATATAATTCTTCGGGGGAAAAAATAGGTATTTAATGACATAGAAGGTTTTGAGGCATTCCTGATGTAAAGACCAGAGCTGACTAGGAAATCTGATATTCAAACAAAAGACTCAAGAGAAGCAAAGAAAGGTAAACACAAAAGAGTAATCATAAGGCACCCAATAAAGTTAAATTATTTACATTCCTGTATGGGAAGATGATACTTATAACTCCCAAGAACTTTGTTATTATTAAGGCTATTAGAAGTCTACATAGACAAGAGGGTACAGCTATAAGTCTATTATGTTGGGGTAATCTCAGAAAAAGAGAAAGGGTAAGAAATACAGATGCTCTTCAAAAATGGGAAAGGGAGAGGTAGAACAGGGAAAATTTCCTCACATAAAAGAGGTGGCCATGGAAGAACTTTTACAGTAGAGGGGGGGAAAGGAGTGGTGGGCAATGATTGAAGTTCATTCTCACTGGAATTGGTTCAAAGAGGAAAGAATATATACATGCTCAGCTGGATATAGAAATGCATCTTACACAATACAGAAATTGGAAAAGGCAATGAGAGACATGAGCCATGGGGATGTGGTGGACAATGTGGGTGGATTAAGGGAGGCAGTTTTCAAACCAAACTTTTGAAGATTAACAGTATGAAAAGAGAGAGAGGAATGAAAAGAAGAAAACAGGATGGAAGGAAATACAGTTAGTAATCATAACTGTAAATGTGAATGGGATGAACTGACCCATAAAACAGAATGGAAAACACAATGAATTAAAAACCAGAATCCAACAATATGTTGTTTACAAGAAACAGACACACACAAAGACTCGAAACAGAGTTAAAGTAAAGGGCTGGAGCAGAATCTATTATGCTTCAGCAGAATTTTTTAAAAAGACCCAATTAAAACAAATAATTAACGTAATTACATTTTTCTAAAAGATACCCTAGACAATGAAGTAGTATCTAAAATTTTCACAGCAAGTTTTCCTTATAAAGGTCTTTCTCAAATATATAGGGAACTAAAGCAAATTCATCAAAATAAGAGCTGTTCCCTAATTGATAAATGGTCAAAGAATATGAACAGGAAGTTTTCAGAAGAAATCAACGCAGTCTATAGTCATGTGAAAATAAATGTTCTAAATAACTACTGATTAAAGAAATGCAAATTGAAACAACTCCAGAGTACCACCTCATCTATCAGAAATGACAAATGCTCAAAGGGATGAGGGAAAATAGGGACACAAACAAACTGTTGGTGGAGTTATGGACTGGTTCAGTCATTCTGAACAATTTGGAACTATGCCCAAAGAGCTATACAATTTTTCATACTCTTTGACCCAGTAATACCACTACTAGATCTGTTCCCCAAGAGGATCATATAAAAATGAAAAGGACCTAAATGTACAAAAATATTTTACAGTAGCTCTTTTAGTGATTGCAAAGAGTTGGAAATTGAGAGAATGTTTATCATTTGGGGAATGGCTGAACTAGTTGTGGCATGTGATTATGATGGAGTATTGTTGTTCAGTCATTTTCAGTCATGTCCAACGCTTTTTGACCCCATTTGAGGTTTCCTTGGCAGAGACACTGAAGTGGTTTGCCATTTCCTTCTTCACATCATTTTACAGATGAGGAAACCGAGGCAAACAGAGTTAAGTGATTCTCCCAGGGTCATATTTACAGCTAGAATCTGAGGCTAGATTTGAATTCAGGAAGTTGAATCTTCCTGACTCCAGGACCAACACTCAATCCATTGCACAACCTTGCTACCCCTATGATGGAGTACTACTGTGCTATTAAGAAATGATGAGGAGGGTGGTTTCAGAAGAAACATGGCAACTCCTATATAAACTGATACAGCGTGAAGTGAGAAAAGCCAGGAAATAATTTTATATAGTAAAAAACAATGTTGATGTTGTAGTAATGATCAATTGTGAAACACTTAGTTACTTTGATCAATACAAGGATCAAAGACAATTCTAAAGGACTCATGATGAAAAAAATGTTTTTCATCTCCAGAGAGAGAAATGATGAACTCTAAGTACAAATGGAAGTATCTTACTTTATTTTTATTCTTTGCAATATAGCTAATATGAGAATATGTTTTGTACAATTTCACATGTATAATTAATATAATTCTGTTTGTCTTCACAGTGGGTAGAGGGGGCAGAAGGGAGGGAGAAAATTTGAAACTCAAAATTTAAAAAGAAAAGAATGTTAAAAAATAAAAGTAATAAAAAGTAATTAAAGTAATTAAAATAAAGGTAATTTTAAAATGTTATAAAAAAAAGTAATAAATTAAACAACTCCCTCCCTCTTCCCCTGAAAAAAGTTCCCTGGGTCACTGAGAGACTAAATGACTTTCCCCTCGTCTCATGGCTAGTATGGAAGTAGGAGGTATCTGAGGTAGGAATTGAATCCAAGTCTTTCTGATTCAAGAACAGCCTACTACTATCCATCAGGCCATGCTGCCACTCACTTTAATAGGTGGAAGGAACCAATTCTAAGTCATATGATCCTATATCATTGTCCACATTTTAAGGAAATGAGGCTCATGCAAGGCTGCTCAAGACTTGTACAAGATTATATCGTTACTAAGTGCTATAGCCAGGACTTGAACTCATTTTTAAAATTTTTGTTTCCAATTTAAGGAATAAAACAAGTATTTCCATAACATAGTACAATAAAAAAGATGATTGCACATGAAACTACAAATCTACTGTGTACAATTTGCTATTCCTTTCAAATAAACAACAAAATTATCATGTAAATTTCCTTTTTTCTTCCCTTCCTCCCCAATCTTATTCTAGAGATAGCTATCATTAAACTGAAATATATATACATATATATATGTTTGTGTATGTATGAGAGAAATGTAAAACTATTCTATACATACTTCTATTTATCAATTCTTTCTTTGAATCTACATAACATCTTTCTTCATATGTCCTTTAGAGTTAATTTGGGTATGTATACTATTCAAAATAATTTATTCACTCTAAGTCATTCTTAAAACAATTTTCTGCTTTCCTTCTGATCTTGGCTGCATTTGTTTTGTTTATACAAAACCTTTTTCATTTAATGTAATCAAAATTATCCATTTTACACCTAATTTTGCTTTCTGCCTCTTATGTATTCATAAATTGCTTGCCTATCCATAAGTCCAATAAACATGTTCCATGTTCTACTTTTCTTGTAAATCTCTCTTTATATATCTTAGTCATGTATCCATTTTGACATTATCTTGGTAAATGGTGTAAGATTTTGGTCTGTGTCCAGTTTCTGCCATACTGCTTTCTAATTTTTCCAACAATTTTTATCAAATAATGAATTCTTATTTCAAAATCTTGTCTTTACATTTGTCAAATACTAAGTTATTATGTTTATTTGCTGCTGTAAATGGCATGTCTATTCTGTTTCATTGATCTACCTTTCTATTTCTTAGTCAGTACCAAATAGTTTTGATAATTACTGCCTTATAATACAGTTTAAGTTCTAGTACAGCTAAACCTCCTTCCTTTACACTTTTTTTCATTATTTCCCTTGATATTCTTGACCTTTTGTTTTTCTAATTGAATTGTTATTATTTTTTACCTCATTTCTAATCTCAGTCTACAGTTACTTATTCCAACGTTTCTTCAGGATGATCAGCGACCATAATCGTCAAGTATCTTATCTGATATTCTTATGCTACAAACAATTTGGATACTACTTTTAAGGAAGGACATCTATAAGCAGGAAAATGTCCAAGAGAGAGTGACCAGTATAGTAACAAACTTGAAGCTAAGAAGACCATGTGAGAATTAGTGGAAGGAAGTTGATTGTTTAGACTGGAAAAGAGAAGATGTAAGGCGTATTTCACCAGCAGCAGAAGCAGCACCATAATAGTTTATAGAGTTTCTTAATCTTAGAAATCAATCAATCAATCAATATTTATTAAGTATCTACTATGTGCCAGGCACTGTGCTCAGCACTGGGATTACAAAAAAGAGGAAAAAGACAGTTCCTGGCCTCAAGGAATTTACAATCTAATGAGAAAGATGAAGTGCAAACAAATGTATACAAAGCAAGCTATATGTAGGATAAATAGGAAATAATTAACAGAGAATAGGCACTGGAATTAAGAGAGTTTAGGAAAGGCTTCCTATAGAAGGTAGGATTTTCGACAAAACTTAAAGGAAACCAGGAATGTCAGTCAGAAAGGAGGAGAGGAAACATTCCAGGCATGGGGGGATATCCAGAGAGAATGCCTGGAGCCTAGAGATAGAGTGTCTTGTTCATGGAATAGCCAGGAAGCCAGAGTCACTGGGTCTTAGCACATATTAGGGAGTAATAAACAGTGCAGAAGCTTTGACCTGCTCCATTTCTGTCCTAGGCCAGTTTTTCCCTCCTTACTCATTATGGTGGCTCCCTCCTTCACACTGATGAGGCTGGATTTACAAATGATTTACCAGATTCAGCCTCCCCATAATAAGGATTATAGTTATTAGCTACTATGTCTAGTAAGGGATATATTTACAGAGTATGACCACTTGTTGTGGGGGGACTCTCATTTAGGTTAGATAGGCAGTATGGTAAGGCAGGAAGGACTTTGGATATGGAATCAGGAGCACCTTCTTTCATATGAGTCAAGAGAAACTTCATTTTGACCTTGATATTTCATAACTCTGACAATGAGTGAGTCATTTATTCTCTCTGGCCTTGAGTCTTATCTGTAAAACAAGAGAAACAATTCCCAGTAGTACTTCCCTCCTAGAGGGTTGTTTTGGGCATCAAACAAGATAATATATTTAAAGCACTTGGTGAACCTTACGGTGCTGCAAATGTCATCCGCTATTATTATTATTTTAGTGCCTAGAAGCAATATCATCTCCTTATACAAAGAACATTTATGTAAATTGTGACCAGGAATAGCATATTTTGCTTTTTTGTGAGTGAAATTTCAGAAAAGACTCATAAAATTGTGTTCATCAGGTTCATGAGGAATTAACTAGAGTAATAAAGCATAATTTCTGAGTGCACTCTAAAAGAAAATAGAAGGTAAAACCAAAAGAATTTTTTTAAAAAAATCTTATAAATAATGGGTACCTTTTTGCCTTTTCTTTTAGGAATATTAGGAGCTGCAGTGAAAAAAGTGTTGAACCTTAATCAAAGGGCTAGGGTTTGAATACTGGTTCTGCTTCTTAGTACCTGTGTGACCTTAGACAATTCATTTAACCTCTGGTCCTAAGGTTCTTTAGAAAATGAAGAGGTTTGGATTCGTCTTCATTCTAGAATCTCAATACTAATTAATAGCTAGCTAGAAGGACTAAGTACAAAGAAAATGGATTTTCTTTATATAAATATAAAGTAAGGATTATACAGTGTTAACTCCTCAATGGCAAGGACTCTTATGCTTTCATTTGTACCCCTAGCACCTAATACAAAACCCAGTCCATTGCAGATTTAATAAAAGATTGTTGACTGAGGCATTGACTCAGTCAAAAAGAAAAACCTTAGCTTTAAAAGGCCAAGGTCTCCAACTGCATCCAGGGCCATCTCCTGTCCATCTGATCTGTATCTAACCACTGCACCAGAGGAGAAAGTGAAGCTGGTGATTTTGCACAGCCCTCCCTCACTTAAATACAATTCACTTACAAGTCAAGGCCTCACCTTCCTGAGGTCTTTGTCATCTTTAAGAACAAAGGACGAACCACAACAAGATAAATGCCAATGGTAGACTGTTCCTTTACGGGCAGCGGCTGTTTTTCCTGTTGACTCCACATCCTCAGCACCGAGGGCAGTGCCTTGAACAGAGTAGGTGCTTAATAAGTGCTTATTGAATTGAATTGAATAGCCTAACTCAAATGGTCAATAAGTGGTGAAACCCCAAGCTTGGCTTCATTGTATCCCTCAAATTGTCTATAGGAGCATGTTCTGTGGAGCAACAACTTAACATGGACTGAAATATCAGTCATCATGTTAAGGGGCAGGAGAAAAGAATACACATCTATTCAATGTAAGCCCTTTACAAATAGCTCATATGATCCTCATACCAACTCTGGAAAGTACGTGCTCTTATTGTCCATTTTATAGTTGAGGAAACTGAGGCAGGCAGAAGTTAAGTTAAGCAACTTGCTCCAGGTCATAAGGCTAAGTGTCTAAGTGAGTCAGGTCTTCCAGATTCCAGGCTCAACTATCTATTGCACTATGCTGTTTGATAGTAAATAACCTAAACAGGAACCTTCTGCAATCTCAATGGACTTTACCTGGATATTTTTCATAGAAAAAATTTGGCAGAACTATTATTTTTATTTCCCCATTTAAAATTTCCAACAGAGTCCCTATTGGCATACCCCAATCTAACATCACTTATTGGTTTGTTAAGAACTCAATTCAATTCAATAAACAGTTTTTAAACACCTACTGAATCCCCAACATCGTTAGGTTCTGGCAGCTAGGTGGTGCAGTGGATAGAGCACCAGTGCAGGAGTCAGAAGGATCTGAGTTCAAATCTCACCTCAGACACTTGACACTTACAAGCTGTGTGACTTTGGGCAAGTCACTTAATCCCAATTACCTCAGCCTGGGTCATCTCCAGTCATCCTGATGAATATCTGGTCACTGGATTCAGATGGCTCTGGAGGAGAAGTGAGGCTGGTGACCTGCACAGCTCTCCCTCACTCAAAACAAAATCAAGTGCAAGTCATGTCATCAATTCTCTGATGGCATAGTCTTCTTCGGCAACAAAGGACAAACACACAGGTTCTGGCAATAAAAAAACACAAGTCCCTGCTCAAAATATTTATAGTCTATATTATAGGGGAATTTTTTTCATAGGATCATAGTACTATATATTTTGAGCTATGAGAGAGTTTATAAATCAACTATTCCAATGTCTACCTTTACAAATAAGGCCCAGAAATGTGAAATGTTTCCCAAGGTCACACAAATAATAAGTAGCACAGATGGATTTCAATGAAGAACCTCTGACTACAAATCCGGTGCTTAGAACAGAGATAAGTGGAGCCAGAGCCAACTGGGCAGAGAGCCCAATGACGTCAAAGAGCCATGGATGGGTGTGGTTATAATGCTATAATGACACTGTGAAATGATGTTGCCTGGTGCAACACTATGCAGGTTATGCCTGCTAGACTCCAGGAGCCAAGGACAGAATAAACATATTAAGAAATCCATCCTGTATTTTCTGCTCTGTTCAGGCATTAGTCTGGTTAATGCAGAACTGATTGCAGACCTGACTTCTCCTTTGAGAAGAATTTTTTTCTTTTTGGCAAATCAACATGTACTGAATCACTAAATATCTCATGGATTTCTAAATTGGAGACCTGCACTTAATAAGCTTGGTTTCTATCACTCAAAGGAATATCAATGAGTCAGGCATGAGCTAAAAGAAAAGAGTATAATAGACATGTGATTTCTTTCTTTTTCTGTGATGCTAAAAAAATAAAATAAAGCCTCGATAGTACAGGCATCAAAATGAGAGGAAAGGGAAATTTAGAAGGCCATATTGCCAGAGTACATAATCATAGGGTCAATGGCAAGGTGAAAACCAAAGAGAATTTTTTTTTCAGGTCTGACTCATTGTTAGTAAAAAGACGATTTCTTCTCACTTTTTCTCTTTGTCCCTTCTGCAAGAAAGCCAATCTAGTCTCTCCCCTTTCCAGTCATTCTTTTACACAGCTGCCACATTAATATTCCTACGTCACTCCCCTGCTCAAACACTTTCATTAACTTATTACTCTCTCTAAAAAATAAAATATAAACTCTTGCATTTGGCTCATAAAACTTCACAATCTGGATCCAAGCAGCTTTTGCATTATTTCCCTCTGCATTGCAGTTAAACTGCCTGACCTGCTGTTTCTCACACATGACAACCAGAATCAAATCAAGGCAGGAAGCATTTAAATGTGTCCTAGGTACCAGGCACACAGCTACATGTTGGCAATAATACAAATACAAGCAAAAGGAAAGATAGTCCCCACCCCCAAGGGGTTTGCAATCTAATGAAGAAAGATAATACATCAAAGGAAGCTGAAATTAAGCTAGAAAAGAAGAAGGTACTCTGGCCAGGACATGGAGGAAAAAGAAATCCAAAGAGTCTACAAGTCAACTAGGAGGAAGAATCAAAGGGATAGTTAGGTAGTATGATAGATAGAATGCTGGACCTAGAGTCAGGAAAAAGTATTAATTCAAATCTGGCCTCTGACCCTTACTAGTTTTGTGGCACATAACCTCTATCTACCTCAATTTCCACAGCTATAAAATGGAGATCCAAGGGTTGTTGTGAGGACAAAATGAGATGATATTTGTAAAGTACACTATAAGCCTTAAAAGCATTTTGTAAATGTTATCATTATTGTGACATTCTACTTCATGACCTCATGCTTTTGAACATGCTTGTAATCTATTCACTTCACCCACTAGAATCCTTAGCTTTCTTCAAGGGTCAACTTAGGGTCAACAAGAATTCAATCTTCATCATCTCAATTGCTAACTCCCTTTGCCAACTCTAGGAAATTACATTTTATTTACTTAATAAATATTTTATATGTGTATGTCTGTGCACAGGTTAGTTCCCTCCTGTAGAATGTAAGCTCACCTTAAGTCAGAGACTTTTTTTATCTCTATAGTTCCAATGTCTATTGTAATGCCTTGAACATAGTAGGCATTCAATAAATGCTTGTTGGCTTGAAGTGAATTAATGTTAACCCTGTACAAACCTAGGATTTGGAATATCTTAAAACCCTAAGATAATATCCTCAGACAGTTAGACTCTTCTGAAGGACATTAGTCAGCATTCAACCATTTATGTGAGGGCAATCAGTCAGAACCTGCTGTTCAACTGACCTTTCATTTTGAACAAACAGCACAGAATGTGAAGTCCTTTGTTTTTCTAGAATCTGACCCAGGGTGGTCTGAGTTATTTAATATTGTTTGCTGCAGGGAGCAGCTTACAGGCTGAACTCAAAATTTTTTCCGGTGATAGCTGGTAGGTTGTCCTTTCAGCCTTCAGCTAAATGGTTTGATCTTGTACTTGTTTATCTATTTCCTGTGCCTCTAGGGAAAACAAAAACAAAAAACCCAATACCTAGGCTGGAACTCTTTGTGTTCCATGCTTTATATTTCAGAATGAACATTTTCTTTTTATTAAGCAAAGTAAATATAATCAGACTTTGATTAATCAGGAAGACATTTTCAAGTGAGCCCCCAATACTTGTTTTTAATGATCATTTCAGAGATGTTTTAGTTTGCTGATAATGCAAAAAATACTGTAAATACTCAATCCAGAAAAAAAATGTTAACCCAGAATGTTAAGCACCATCTACATTCTATCTCCTATGTATAGTCAAAGAAAAATTAAAATGGCCTTCAATCTTATATGGCTCATTTTCCCAGTTGATAAATGGTCAAAGGATATGAACTCCCAGGTTTTTTGTTTGTTTGTTTGTTTTTTGTATTTAAATTTATTTATTTAAGCTTTCAACATTCATTTCCACAAAATTTTGGGTGGCAATTTTCTCCCCATTTCTCCCCTCCCCCCACCCCACAACGCCGAGCATTTTAATTACCCCTATCACCAATCTGCCCTCCTTTCTAACATCCCTCCCTTCCCTTATCCCCATCTTCTCTTTTGTCCTGAAGGGCAAGATAAATTTCTATACCCCATTACTTGTATTTCTTATTTCCTAGTTACAAGGACAATACTCAACAGTTGTTCCTAAAACTTTGAGTTCCAGCTTCTCTTCATCCCTCCCTCCCTACTCATTCCCTTTGGGAAGGCAAGCAATTCAATATAGGCCATATCTATGTAGTTTTGCAAATGACTTCCATAATAGTCGTGTTGTGTAAGACTAACTATATTTTCCTCCATCCTATTCTGCCTCCCATTTCTTCTCTTCTCTCTTTTGATCTTATCCCTCCCCAAGAGTGCTCCCTCCTCCCACTGCCCTCCCCTCCATCATCTCCTCCACACCTCCTATCCCCTTCTCCCCCACTTTCCTGTATTGTAAGATAGGTTTTCATATCAAAATGAGTGTGAATTTTATTCCTTCCTTTAGTCAAATGTGATGAGAGTAAGCTTCATGTTTTTTTCTCTCACCTCCCCCTTTTTCCCTCCACTGAAAAGTCTTTTACTTGCCTCTTTTATGAGAGACAATTTGCCCCATTCCATTTCTCCCTTTCTCCTCCCAATATATTTCTCTCTCACTGCTTAATTTCATTATTTTAAGATATGATCCCATCCTATTTAATTCACCCTGTGCTGTGTGTGTGTGTGTGTGTGTGTGTGTGTGTGTGTGTGTGTAATCCCACCAACTACCCAGTTACTGAAAAACTTTCAAGAGTTACGAATATTGTCTTTCCCTGTAGGAATGTAAATAGTTCAACTTTAGTAAGTCCCTTATGACTTCTCTTTGCTGTTTACCTTTTCATGCTTCTCTTCATTCTTGTGCTTGAAAGTCACATTTTCTTTTCAGCTCTGATCTTTTCATCAAGAATGCTTGAAAGTCCTCTATTTCATTGAAAGACCATTTTTTCCCCTGAAGCATTATACTCAGTTTTGCTGGGTAGGTGATTCTTGGTTTTAGTCCTAGTTCCTTTGACTCCTGGAATATCATATTCCATGCCCTTCAGTCCCTTAATGTAGAAGCTGCTAGATCTTGTGTTATCTTGATTGTATTTCCACAGTACTTGAATTGTTTCTTTCTAGCTGCTTGCAATATTTTCTCTTTGACCAGGGAACTCTGGAATTTGGCCACAATGTTCCTTGGAGTTTCTTTTTTTGGATCTCTTTCAGGAGGTGATTGGTGGATTCTTTCAATATTTATTTTGCCCCCTGTTTCTAAAATATCAAGGCAGTTTTCCTTGATAATTTCATGAAAGATAATGTCTGTGCTCTTTTTTTGATCAAGGCTTTCAAGTACTCCCATAATTTTAAATTGTCTCTCCTGGATCTATTTTCCAGGTCAGCTGTTTTTCCAATGAGATATTTCACATTATCTTCAATTTTTTCATTCTTTTGGTTTTGCTTTGTGATTTCTTGGTTTCTCACAAAGTCATTAGCCTCCATCTGTTCCACTCTAATTTTTAAAGAACTATTTTCTTCAGTGACCTTTTGAATCTCCTTTTCCATTTGACTAATTCTGCTTTTTAAAGCATTCTTCTCCTCATTGGTTTTTTGAACCTCTTTGGCAATTGAGTTAGCCTATTTTTGAAGGTGTTATTTTCTTCAGCATTTTTGGGGTCTCCTTTAGTAAGGTGTTGACCCACTTTTCATGCTTTTCTTGAATCTCTTTCATTTCTCTTCCCAATTTTTCCTCCACCTCTCTTACTTGATTTTCAAAATCTTTTTTGAGCTCTTCCATGGCCTGAGCCCATTGAATATTTGTTTTGGATGTTTGGGATACAGAAGCCTTGACTTCTATGTCTTTCCCTGATGGTAAGCATTGCTTTTCCTCATCTGAAAGGATGGGAGAAGATATCTGTTCACCAAGAAAGTAGCCTTCTATAGTCTTATTTTTTTTCCCTTTTTTGGGCATTTTCCCCAACCAGTTACTTGATTTTGGGGTCCTCTCTCAAGAGTAGAGTATACTCTGGGAATCTGTAAGATCTCAGTTCCTCTAAGGTGGCACAATCAGGCGTGTACTGGTCTGGATGCAGAGAGAGATTTTTGTGCCCAGAATCTTAGCAATTACCTCTCCATAGCCACCTGGCTTCCAGATCCGCCAAGTCATCACTGGGGGCTGATTTTCAGATAAGCTGGATGGGCAGGGCCGCCATTCAGTGTGAGACAAAGACCAGCTCCCCCAGGGCCTCCACACAGGGCCTAGGCAAGACCCAGCTCTTCAGTGCCCCCAGGGGTTTTACACTCTAATAATGGTCCGGCTGCTGCACCTGCCCATGTGGCCACCTGCCTATGTGGCTTCTGTGGCTGCTGCCTAAGGCTGGAGCTATGGAAGGCCCTTCTCCCTTGCTGGCCAGCTGAAAAAATCCTATCACTGACCTTTGGCGCCTGTGGGTTGAGGGATCTGCAAACCTGCTGCTGCTGGGATTGGGGATTCGGAGAATGGAGATTCCGCCCCCAAGGGCTGTTTGTGAGCCACGCTGTGTGGCTAAGGCCAGGCTGGGCTCTGCTCCATGTCCAGTGTGACCAACATTTCCCGTGGGCCTTTCAGGTCACCCTGGGCTGGAAATCTCCTCCACTCTGTTGTTCTCCACTTCTGCTGCTCCAAAATTTGTTAAGAGTCCCTCTCTACAGATATTTTATGGGCTGTGTGGGGAGACCCTGCATATATGTGTCTTTCTACTCCACCATCTTGGCTCTGCCCTCCTGATGAACTCCCAGTTTTAGGAAAAAGAAATCAAAGCTATCATAGTCATATGAAAAATGCTCTAAGTTACTATTTATTGGAGAAATTCAAATTAAAACAACTCTGAGGTAGGATCTCACACCTATCAGAAATGACAAATGCTAGAGGGGGATAAGGAAAATAAGTGTTTGTGGGTTTGTGAGTATAACACTTTGATGGAATCCAACTATTCTGAAGAATAATTAGGAACTATTCTCAAAGAGACATAAACATTGCCAACCCTTCGACCCAGTGATAGCCAGACCACAACTAGATCTATGCCCTAAAAAGATCAAAAGAAAAGGACCTATAATACAAAAATAGCTATAGCAGATCTTTTTGTAATGGAAAGAATTGGAAATTGAGTGGATGCTCACCATTTGAGGAATGGCTGAACAAGATATGTGCTATAAGAAATGTTGAGGGGGAACAATCTCAGAAGAAAAAAAAAACATGGGAAGACCTATATAAACTGATGGAAAGGGAAGTGAACAGAACCAGGAGATCATTGTACACCAATATTGTAATGGTGATCAACTGTGAAATACTCAGCTTCTATGATCAATACAATGATCCAAGACAATCTGAAAGAACTCATGATGAAAAAATGTTATCCACGTCCAAAGAAATGATGAACTCAAGGCAAATTGAACTTTTTTTCTGCTTTGTTTTTTTGCTTTTTGTGATATGGTTAATATTGAAATAAGTTTTGCATGATTTCATATCTATAACTGCTATGTTTCTTTCAGTGGGCAGGGGAGGGATGGGAGGTATAGAGAATTTGGAACTCAAAAAAAAACTTTTTTTAATGATAAAAATAAATAAAGAAATAAATTTTAAAACATCTTGTATGGCTCCCTTCTACTCCAATAATGATGACAGAATGACAGAAAGGGGGACAGACCACCAAGAATTTCACTATTTTTAGAGCATCTTTAAAAATTAATTTACCTATTAGTACTATAAATGGGACATTCTTTTTCAATGACCAACAAGTGAATACATCTCCAGAAAAACTGAATCAATTTAGGAATTTTCCCTATAAATCAAACCAAAAGACAGAAGAAATGGCTATGTAAGTAAATGGAAATAGTTCACAGGTTCTCTTTGGAGAGGAACTGGTTTTATCATGCTTCTAAAGACAAGAAGAAGTGGGATATTTAGTCACTTTCTTTTGCTTTGTCCATTATAAGAGCTTGCAGAATGATGCTAATAAAAATAATTAAATATCTGTGCCAAGCTCTGTTACAGCATGTAAAGAGATACATTAATTCTATGAAGAACTCATTAAGACTCTCCAAAAATCAAGACATTTTGATACTCAGTAACTTCAAGGAAAAAGCAGAAATAGGTGAGGGCATGACAAATATGTTGCAATATATAATGCATGAATAAAGAATGAGAAAAGTCAAAGACATAAACTTTTAGAAGCCTCATGCCCATAAATCATGACTACTTAAAAAAATAGATTGCGCTATATGTTGTATATACATTGAATAAAAATAATTTTTTTTAAATTTAACTGATTTTTACTAGAGAAGAAACAATCATTACTGATATGAGAGTCATTCCTGATTAGCTGTGTATCGCCAGACCACTGGCTTATTAGAACAAAGATCAAAATTAATATAAAACTAGAAAAAAGGACAAAGATGAGAAAAAGATATAATGTACAATTAAAAACAACTCCAACTGAATCAATGATGCTAAAAATTTGAAAATGTATGAAAGAAAACATCAATATGAATCATAAAAATTTCTTAAGACATGTAACTGAAATAATTCAGTTGTCATAACAAGGAGATCAAAAGCACCTAAAAACTGCTGCAGACAGAAAACATAAATTACCTGCCAAGCAGAGAGATATAGTAACCAAGGGAAATGCTAGTTTAGATTACTAGCTTGTTTATTTAAAAAAAAAATCTTATACAGAAGATTAGTAGAAAATTAGGAATGGTATTACCTCATCAAACAGCAAAAAAGGGGGCAGAGAAAATTACTTTAAAGAAAACCTGCTAATTCTTCTTTACAACACGACTAATACAAAAAAATGTTTAATGTGAATGTCTATGTAAATCTTATATCAGATTGCATACTGTCTTGGGGAAGGGTGAGGGGAGGGTGGCATAGAAAATTATAAAACTCAAAAACTTGTGGAACTAAATGTTGAAAACTAAAAATAAATCAATTAATTAAAAAAGAAAAGAAAACCTGGTGAGAGATTCAACTTAATAAAGTTATCCCAAGTTTATTTAAAGATGAGACTTCAAGGAAGACAATCAGGCTTTTTTGGGGGGAGATATTTGTAAATACTTTTAGAATAAACTCTTTTTATCATCTAGGATAATGGAGTCAACATATTTTTATACTAACATCATAGTGCTGGCTGACTATATAGAGGAGGTGAAAATGGAATTAAAGAGAACAAAAAAAAGGAAAAGTAGTTAAGACTAGACTAAAGTTACAACAGAGAAGGTTACTGCTAGAGATGACTCAATTTAGATGCATGGAGAGATTAATTCTCAAAGAATCTGAAAAAGGAGATGATATCAAAGGAGTGGAAAAAAAATGAACATTAATAATAATGATAACAAAAGTTAACAGAGAAATAATTGTATTCAATAGCCTCGTGATTGTTAATTTCAAGTAACATATAAAACAGAGACATATTCTTACCTAAGGTGTTTGTCAATGTTCAAGTTATGAAGATAATGTAAAGTTCAAGTTATGGAGGGATTCCTATAGTTATTAAGGTTATTCAGCTACTCCCCTTTGTGCTTGACAATAAGTTACTTGCATCAAGTCCTAGAACATAACTAAGCTTCATGGAAGAGTTCCATAGTCACTCAAAATAATTTGAGCTAACTATCCACACAGGAAAAGCCAAGCAAATTAGTAATGCCTATTGTCCAGACTATGACATAAAGGGATGGAAAACCTATTGTAATCATCTATCAAAATATACAATTTGGAGAATTCATTGAAATTCATTTGTATTTGTATTGCCAATACCTAGCATAGTACATGGTACATGTATGCTTGTTGATTGACTGCCAAATGATACAAATGGAAAATGAGTTTAGCCCATAACTGAACAGGAATAAAAGGAGATTGGGCCTGATTATATTTGCAAATGGCAGAATCCTTTTAATAACCCCAAGTTTTTGCCTGAAACAAAGTCTATATTCTCCTGGAAAGTATATTCTGGAATTGTAGCATGACTGCAAGTTCTACTACAGTTTCTAAAGTTTTGAACATGAGTGTCAACCAAAGGGTAATGGAGAGGTGTGGGCAGGCTGTAACACATTACAAACCAGGAGTTATGTAGCAGAAGCTAACTAATTGATATGTAGTCAGGACTATCCCCACCTTCCAAAACCTCATGTAATTTATTAAGAATTGCTGAGTCAATAATGATCAGTCTCCTTATTGGCTATAGAGCTAGAAGAGAAGAATTCCTGTATAAAAGGGAGTGGCTTTACCCCTCTTCTCTTTCCTTCCAGCTACAAATCATGCAAGATTGTTTACAACTGTTTTCTGAGGGTTGATGTGGCATAGGCAGCTGGATCCAACCTTCTATGGGTCTATAAATGCATGGTAGTTAAAGTATATGTACTGCCAAAAAATGCCTGAGTTTAATCTGTTTATGTTTCCTTTTTCCTGATCTTAAAACAACACATACTGATCATGAGATGTACATAGATAGGATTAGAAATAACCCTGAGTTGGAGATAACCATATCAAATAGAAACTGAGTGGGGGCAAAGGAAGAATTCCTAGAAATTAACTACTCCAGTACTCTTAAAAACATGACCTCCAACCAGAAAATTAACCCAAACTTGTCTACCTCACCAATAGAAAAATGCTGGGAGCTGTTTGGACAGTGCTGAGCCAACGTGAAGTCTATAATGCTTAATTAGCAGTCCTATAAACTACTTTACATTCTGATAAGATTTAAATATTAGCTTCTCAGTTGGTGTAAGAAAAGTTAGGTTTAATTACTGGATGCTGTTTTAAGTTTGTTTTTGTCAAATACCACTTTGTGATGTCCCATGTATAGTACTCCCTTTGTGTGTAAGAACAAAATACCTATCCCATACCTGATTCATGTTAAAAACTGAGTACCCTCTTTTTTGTTTCTCACCATTGTAGAGAGGTCCTAGATTGAATCACAATCTAATTTGCTCTTTGAAAAAATCATCCTTAGGGGCACATGGCTAGGGACTTAACGAGTCAATGAATGTGGAAAAAGGGAGCCTCCTCTCATGATAGGCAGACTCTCCAGGACTGAACTTGGTCCAAATAGAATATCTGGGTCCAGAGCAGATGGATTCCTTGGGTGGCAAAGAGAGCACCACAGTAGAAATACCATCAAAGAAATGTATAAATGAAAAAGAAGAATGACTGGTCATGTGGTAAGAGAGGAAGGTAATTGACAGACAGTCTCTGTGCTTTATTTGCATCTTCATAATGACAAGATAAAATGAGGAAGGCCCCTAACACATTAGGTAGGTCTCTTCTAGTGAATTTATAAGAGGTCATTCACAAGAACTTCACAGATGGGACAGGAACAGATGGGTTGCCATCAGCAATACTGGAGGAAACATATCAATGAAACATAGATCTATTTGTATGTTTGAAAAGATGCATATAAGACTTCCAGGAACCAAGATGGCAAAGTAAGCAGTCAGTCCCTCTCACTCTCCCTTATTGATCTCTAAAAACCCAGAAAATATCATCCCAGGAAAAATTCTGGAACAGCGGAGCCAGTAGAAAGACAGGACACAGCAGTATTTTAGCCCAGGAGGCATAGCAGATTAATGGGAAAGGTCCCTCTTGCTCTGGTGGAAGAGGAGCAGTACAAGAATGAGGCATTCCAGCAAGCCCCACCTCAGCAAACCAGTGGGAGATTCTGAGTCCCAGGATGGTGGAACAGACTAGCAATACCAGGACCTCCATGTGCTTTGACACAGTCAGGGAAACTGGCAGACTCTAGCTCAGACTACCACCATGAGTGCTGGTGGGCACTGTGTTTGTGTCTGTGCCTCACATGTCTGTGCTTCAGATGCGCAGGCATCCTCCAATGACTAGACTCCACCCTACTCTGCCAACTTCAGTATAGCCCTGGAGAAATGCAGAAAATCCTACCTGGCCTCACATCAGTCATACCACTGGGACCCCAGCTCAGCACCAGATGAGCTACCAGATCCCTACAGCCTCTAACTTCTAGCACCTGAGGCCCCAGAACACAAAGCCAGTGATCTGGCTCCTAGGAAGCTGCCCCAGAAGCAGACATCAACTTTAAAAGCCAGGAAAAAGGCAAACACCATGAACAAAAGCAACAACAGCAACAACAACATGGACCATAGAGATTATCAAGTGATGGGGAAAAATCAAAATACAAATTCAGAAGAGGATAACATTGTCAATATACCCACATCTGAAACCTCAGAGGGGAATACGAACTGATCTCAAACCAGAAATCCTTCTCAGAAGAGCTCAAGAAGGATTTCAAATATCAAATAAGAGAAGCAGAAGAAATGAGACCCAAAAAAATGTTGAAGAAAATAACACCTTTAAAAATAGGTTGACTCAATTGGCAAAAGAGATTCAAAAAGCCAATGAGGAGAAGAATGCTTTAAAAAGCAGAATTAGCCAAATGGAAAAGGAGGTTCAAAAGCTCACTGAAGAAAATAGTTCTTTCAAAATTAGAATGGAACAGATGGAGGCTAATGACTTTATGAGAAACCAAGAAATCACAAAACAAAACCAAAAGAATGAAAAAATGGAAGATAATGTGAAATATCTCATTGGAAAAACAACTGACCTGGAAAATAGATCCAGAAGAGACAATTTAAAAATTATGGGACTACCTGAAAGCCATGACCAAAAACAGAGCCTAGACATTATCTTTCATTAAATTATCAAGAAAAACTGCCCTGATATTCTAGAACCAGAGGGCAAAATAAATATTAAAAGAATCCACCAATCACCTCCTGAAAGAGATTCAAAAAGAGAAACTCCTAGGAATACTGTGGCCAAATTCCAGAGTTATCAGGTCAAGGAGAAAATATTGCAAACAGCTAGAAAGAAACAATTTGAGTATTGTGGAAATACAGTTAGGACAACACAAGATCTCGTAGCTTCTACATTAAGAGACTGAAGGGCATGGAATATGATATTCCAGAAGTCAAAGGAACTAGGACTAAAACCAAGAATCACCTACCCAGCAAAACTCAGTATAATACTTCAGTGGAAAAAATGGTCTTTCAATGAAACAGAGGACTTTCACGCATTCTTGATAAAGAGACCAGAGCTGAAAAGAAAATTTCAAACATAAGAATCAAGAGAAGCATGTAAAAGTAAACAGGAAAGAGAAATCATAAGGGACTTACTAAAGTTGAACTGTTTACATTCCTGCATGGAAAGACAATATTTGTAACTCTTCAAACTTTTTTCAGTATTTGAGTAGTTGGTGGGATTACACACACATACACACACACAAACACACACACACAGACAGAGACAGAGAGAGCACAGGGTGAGTTGAATAGGAAGGAATCATAAACTAAGGGATGAGAAAGGAATATATTGGGAGGAGAAAGGGAGGAATGGAATGGATCAAATTATCTCTCATAAAAGAGGCAAGAAAAAGACTTTCCAATGGAGGAAAAAAGAGGGGAGGTGAGACGGGAAAAGTGAAGCTTACTCTCATCACATTTGACTCAAGGAAGGAATAAAATGCACACTCATTTTGGTGTGAAAACCTATCCTACAATTCAGGAAAGTGGGGGAGAAGGGGAGAAGCAGGATGGGGGTGGGGGAAGATGGAAGGGAAGACAATGGGAGGAGGGAGCAATTAGAAGTCAACACTCTTGGAGAGGGACAAGGTCAAAAGAGAGAATAGAAGAAATGGGGGGCAGGATAAGATGGAGGGAAATATAGTTAGTCTTACACAACATGACTATCATGGAAGTCATTTGCAAAACTACACATATATAGCCTATATTGAACTACTTGCGTTCCCAGTGGGGATGGGCAGGGAGGGAGGAAGGAAGAGAAGTTGGAACTCAAAGTTTTAGGAACAACTGTTGAATATTGTTCTTGCATACAACTGACAAATAAGAAGTACAGGTAATAGGGTATAGAAATTTGTCTTACCCTTCAGGACAAAAGAGAAGATGGGGGAAAGGGAAGGGAGGAATGTTAGAAGGGAGGGCAGATTGGTGGTAGGGGTAATTAAAATGCTCAGTGTTTTGGGGTGGGAAGAGGGGAGAGATGGAGAGAAAATTTGGAACTCAAAATTTTGTGGAAATGAACTTTGAAAACTTAAAGTAGATAAATAAATTCATTAAAAAAAAAGAAATTATCAAGGAAAACTGCCCTGAGGTCTAGAATGAGAAGGTGAAATAGTCATTGAAAGATTCCATAATCACCTTTTGCAAGAGATCCCAAAATGAAAACACCAAGGAATTTTGTATCCAAATTCCAGAATTATCAGATCAAAGAGAAAATACTGCAAGCAGCCAGAAAGAAACAATTTAAATATCATGTAGCCACAGTCGGGATTATGTAGGATTTTGCAATTTCTACATTAAAAGATTTGAGGGTTTGAAATATGATATTCCATAAGGCAAAAGAGATTGGATTACAACCAAGGATCAAATACCCCGCAAAATTGATCATAATCTTTCAGGGGAGGATATGGACATTCAATGAAATGGGGGCCTTTGAAACCTTCCTGATGAAAAGACCAGAGTTCAACAGAAAATTTGGTCTTCAGATACAAGACTCAAGGGAGGTATAAACAGGTAAACAGGAAAAAACCAAACAAACATGTTATTCAATAAGGGTAAACTGTTTACATTCCTACATGGGAAGATGATGCTTTTAACTCTTGAGAACTATATCTTTATTTTGACATTTTGAAGGGGTATAGATAGGCAATGTCATGGGTATAACTTGACTTTTGATGTGATAAAAAAATCTAATTAAGATATGAAAGAAGATTGTACTGGGAAAAGAGGAAAGGAGGAGATAGGAAAGTGTAAATTATATCACATGAAGAGGTGCAAAGACCTATTACAGTAGAGGGAAAGAAGGGAGGGAGTTGAGCATTGTTTGAATTTTACTCTCATTAGATTGGACTCAAAGGGGGAATAACATACTTGGCTAGGTATAGAAATCTAACTTGACCTATGGGAAATATCAGGGGAAAGGGGAAAGAAAAGGGAGGGATGGGTAGAAAGGAAGGAAGAAGGAATAGGGGAAAAGGGAAAGAAATGGGAAAGGGCTGACAGAGGAGAGGGCAGATTGAGGGAGGCAATGGTCAGAAGCAAAACACTAGTGAGGAGTGAAAGGGAGAAAGGGGAGACAAAAGCATAAATGGGGAGGGGGGGAGTGGGATGGAGAGAAAGACATAGTAATCATCTGTGAATTCTAGTTGGATGAACTCACCCATAAAATGGAAGCAGATAGCAGAGTGGATTAAAAGCCACAATCCTACAATATATTGTTTACAAAAGACACAGAGTAAAAGTAAAAGGTTGGAATAGAATATATTATGCTTCATCTGAAGTTTAAAAAAGCAGGGGTAGCAATCCTGATCTCAGACAATTCTAAAGTAAAAATAGATCTAATTAAAAGAGATAAGGAAGAAAACTACATCTTGTTAAAAAAGTACCAAAGACAATGAAGTAATATCATTACTAAATATATATGCATCAAGTGCATCAAAGTTCTTAGAGGAGAAGTTAAGGGAATTACAGGAAGAAACAGCATAACTATACTAGTGGAGGACCTCAACCTCTCCCTCTTAGAACTAGATTAATCTAACCACAAAATAAATAAGAAAGAAGTCAAGGAGGTGAACAGAATTTTAGAAAAGTTAGAGATGACAGATTTCTGGAGAAAATTCAATGGGGATAGAAAGGAATATACGTTTATATCAGTGGTACATAGCACCTACACAAAACTTGACCAGGCATTGAGACATAAAAATCTAACAATCCAATGCAGAGAGATGGGAATATTAAATGCATCCTTTTCAGATCATGATGCAATAAAAATTACATGTAAAAAAGGACCAAGGAAAGGTTGACTAAAAATTAATTGGAAACTAAATAATCTAATCCTAAAGAAGGAGGGGATCAAACAACAAGTCATAGAAACAATCAATAACTTTATCCAAGAGAATGACAATAATAAGACAACATACCAAAATTTATGGGATATAGCAAAAGTGGTTCTTAGGGGAAATTTCATATGTCTCAATGCTTACATGAATAAAATAGAGAAAGAGGAGGTCATTAAATTGGGCATTTAATTTAAAAAGCTAGAAAAAGGACAAACTAAAAATCTCAAATTAAATGCCAAATTAGAAATTCTGAAAATCAAAGAAGGGATTAACAAAATTGAAATTAAGAAAGCTATTGAACTAATAAATAAAACTAAGATCTGGTTTTATGGGGAAAAATAATAAAATAGATAAAACTTTGGTTAATTTGATTAAAAAAATAAACAAAGAAGAAAACCAAATTACCACTATCAAAAAAGAAAAGGGTGAATTCACCATAACTAAAGAGGAAATTTTAAAAAAATAATTAGGAGCTATTTTATTCAACTGTATACCAATAAATTTGACAATTTTAGTGAAATAGATGAATATTTGCAAAAATATAAATTTCCCAGATTAATGGAAGAGGAAATAAACATGTAAATAACACTTTTTCAGAAAAAGAAATTGAACATGCCATCAATGAACTCCCTAAGAAATATCTCCAGGGCCAGAAGTATTTACAAGTGAATTCTATCAAACACTTAAAGAACAATTAATTCCAATATTATATAAACCATTTGGGAAAATAGGTGAAGAAGGAGTTCTACCAATTTTTTTTTTATGATATAAATATGCTGCTCAATTCTACACCAAGAAGAGAAAAAACAGAGAAAAAAATTATAGACCAATTTCCCTAATGAAAATAGATACAAAAAATTTAAATAAAATATAAGCAAAGAGATTGCAGCATGACGACAATACACTATGACCATTATCTCAATAGATGCAGAAAAGGTTTTTGATAAAATACAACACCCATTCCTATTAAAAACACTAGAGAGCACAGCAATAAATGGTAAGTAGCATTTATCTAAAACCATAAGTAGGCATTGCATGTAATGGGAATAAGGTAGAAGCATTTCCAGTAAGATCAGGAGTGAAACAAGGATGTCCATTATCACCACTGTTATTCAATATGGTACTAGAAATGTTAGCTTTAGCAATAAGACAAGAAAAAGAAATTGAAGCAATTAGAATAGGCAAAAAAGAAACAAAATTATCATTCTTTGCAGATGATATGGTGGTATACTTAGAATCTTAGAGAATCAACTGAAAAACTATTTGAAATAATAAACAACTTTAGCAAAGTTGCAGGATATAAAATAAACCCACATAAATAATCAGGATATCTATATATTACCCACAAAGTCCAACAGTAAAAAATAAAAAGAGAAATTCCATTTAAAGTTACTGTTGACATTATAAAGTATTTGGGAGTCCACTTGCCAAGACAAATCCAAGACTGATATGGCCACAATTACAAAAAATGTTCCACACAAATAAAGTCAGATCTAAAAGGAAAAATATCAATTGCTCATGGGTCGGCCAAGCTAATATAATAAAATGACAATTCTACCTAAATTAATTTACTTGTTCAGTGCCATACCAGACTATCAAAAATGTATTTTATAGTTATAAAAAGTAATAACAAAATTCATCTGGAAGAGCAAAAGGTCCAGAACATAAAGGGAATTGATGAAAAGAAATTCAGTGGAAGGTGGTTGAGCCATACCAGATCTTAATTGTATTATAAAGCAGCAATCATCAAAACTATTTTGTACTGGCTAAGAAATAGAGTGATGAATCAATGGAATGCTAGGTACACGAAACACAATAGTCAAAGACTATAGCAATGTACTGTTTGATAAATCCAAAGATTCCAGTTTCTGGGATAAGAACTCACTATTTAACAAAAACTACTAGGAAAACTGGAAAACAGTATGGCAGAAATTAGATATAAATGAACATTTTATACCCCATACCAAGATAAAGTCAAAGTGGGTACATGATTGAGATGTAAAGGCTGACACTATTAGCAGACTAGGAGAGCAAGGAATCTCTTAACTGTCAGATTTGTGCATAAGGGAAGAATTTATGACCAAATAAGAGATCAAGAATATTAGGAAATGCAAAATGGTTGATTTTGAGTACATTAAATTGAAATTTTTTTTCAAGAAACAAAGCCAATGCAACTAAGATTAGAAGGGAAGCAGAAAGCTAGGAAACAATTTTTACAGCCAGTGTCTCAGATAAAGAACTCATTTCTAAAATATATAGAGAATGGAGTCTAATTTATAAGAACACAAGTCATTCCCCAGTTGATAAGTGGATAAAACGTATGAACAGGCAGTTTTCAAATGAAAAAATTAAGGCTATCTATAGTCATACAAAAAAAAATGCTCTAAATCACTGCTGATTAGAGAAATGTAAATCAAAACAACTCCGAGGTCCCACATTCCACCTGTCAGATTGGCTAGCATGACAAAACAGGAAAATTATAAATGTTGAAGAAGATCCGGGAAAGTTGGAACACCAATGCATTGTTGGTAGAGTTGTGAACTGATCCAACCATTCTGGAGAGCAATTTGGAACTTTGTCCAAAGAGCTATAAAAGCGTGCATGCTTTTTGATCCAGCAATGCCACTTCTAGGCCTGTATTCCAAAGAGATCATGAAAACAGGAAAAAGATCACATATACAAAAATATTTACAAAAAAAAGCAACTTTTTTTTGTAGTGGACAAGAATTGGAAATGGAGGCGATGTCCATCAACTGGGGAATGACTGAACAAACAGTGGTACATGAATGTAATGGGATGGTGGTGGTTGTCCTTTGTCTTTGAAGAGGACCAAAATGACATCACCATGATCAAGTGAAATTTCAGTGTGTCTGACTGTGGCTGATCAGACCAATATGAGCTCAGAATGCTCTACCACAGGTTGGGCACAGATAGTCCATGTGAATATTTGGGGTGGATATCCCAAATTTGTGCATCCTGCATGTACTTTGTGCTATCTCAATTCTGCTTTGCTCAAAGAGCACAGCACCCTTTCTGATGTGGACACATCATGCTGAACAGTCCTGTGACAGTGTCTTCTATGTTGCACAGTCAAATCCAAAGTTCTTGAGAGAGACCTTGAGAGTGTCCTTGTATTGTTTCTTCTGTCCACCATGTGATCGCCTGCCCTGTGTGAGTTCTCCATAAAATAGTCTTTTTGGCAAGTGTACATTGTGCATTCAATCAACATGGCCAGCCCATCAGAGTTGCACTCTCTGATGCATAGTATGAATACTTGGCAGTTCAGCTTAAGCAAGGACTTCGGTGTCTGGTACCTTATCCTGCCAGGTGATCCTCAGAATCTTCCCAAAACAGTTCAAACGGAAATGATTCAATTTCCTGGCATGGCACTGGCAGACTGTCAGTGTTTCACAAGCATATAACGATGAGGTCAGCACAATGGCTCTGTAGACCTTCAGTTTAATAGTAGTAGTAGCAGTAGTCAGTCCAATACCTCTTCTCTCCCAAACCTTTCTTTGGAGCCCCCCAAACACTGAGCTAGCTCTAGCAATGTGTGCATCAACCTCATTGTCAATGTATACATCCCTGGAAAGTATACTACCAAGGTAAGTGAACTTATCCACAGCCTTCAAAACTTCTCTATTTGTTGTAACAAATTGTTCCATGTATGGCTGGTGTGGTGCTGGATGATGGAGCACCTGTGTTTTCTTGGTGTTAATTATTAGACCAAAATTAACACAGGCAGCAGAGAATTGATTCATACTTTTTGCATCTCAGCTTCAGAGGCTACACTGAGTGCACAGTCATCTGCAAACAGAAAATCATGCACCAACACTCCCTCCACTTTGGTCTTGGCTTATAGCCTTTTCAAACTGAAGAACTTACCATCAGTATGGTAGCTGACTTTGATGCTCTGTTATTATCTTCACTGAAAGCATTTGTCAACATGGCTAAAAACATCAGCTGAAAAGCATGGGAGCAAGCACACAGCCCTGTCTCATTCCAGTGGTGACTGGGAAGGCATGAGTGCATTGTCCATTAGTCAGAGCTCAGGCAAACATGCCATAATGAAATTGACATACAATATTGATGAACTCTGGGCAACCAAATTTTGACATAATTTTCCATAAGCCCTTATGAATAACAGTGTCAAAGGCCTTGGTCAGATCTACAAATGTGTACAGACCTCTGTTCTGCTCCTGGCATTTCTCCTGGAGTTGTCAGGCAGCAAACACCAGACTGTTCCTCGGCCCTTTCTGAAGTCACACTGGTTCTCAGGTATATGACCATCTTCCAGGTGAAGGATCAGCCTATTAAGGACTCTAGCAAGAACTTT
Organism: Notamacropus eugenii; assembly: GCF_028372415.1. Lineage (NCBI taxonomy): Eukaryota > Metazoa > Chordata > Mammalia > Diprotodontia > Macropodidae > Notamacropus > Notamacropus eugenii. The sequence goes on along the minus strand of NC_092873.1, from coordinate 331,653,820 downwards.
GCTAGCCATGCCTAAGAGAGAGACTTCCCTGCAATTGTTGTAGGTCAATCTATTTATTCCCTTTACCCTTATAGAGATGGACAATGGAGGCATCCTTAAACTCCTGGGGTAAACCTCCTCTTGCCATATAACCTGGAAAATTTCAGTCAGCTTTTGTATGAGTAATGGTACCCCTACCTTCTAAATGTCAGCTGGAATAGAATCAACATCAGGTGCTTTGCCACATGAAAGGAGCCTAATGGCCTCAAAACCTCTTCTTCAGTTGGAACTTCAGCTAAGGAGAGATTGACTTCAACCTGAGATAAACGGTCAGTGGCCTCAGCATTGATTGATGATGGTCTGTTGAGAACACTGTGGAAGTGGTCAGCCCATCTCTCTAGGATCATGTCCTTATCACTAATCAATGCAGCTCAATCAGCACTGAGTAGTTGTGATGCACCATAGGTCTTTGGTCCATAAATAGCTTTCAGGGAATCATAAAAGTGCTTTGGATTCTTACTATCAACATAAAACTGAATTTCATCTGCCTTTTTACTGAGCCAGGAATCCTGCATGTCTCTAAACTTTGCTTGTACTTTGCTTTTGATGGAATTAAATGCCTTCTTAGAGATGGCTGAACTATCCTGCTGGTAAATCCTGTAGAGTTCTCATTTTTCATTTAGCAGCTTCTGGATTTTCCCATCTTTATCAAACCAGTCTTTGTGTTTGTGAGTGTTCTGACCCAGATAAGCAAATGCAATACTGTACACCAAATATCTGAAAGCTGCCCACTCCTTTTCTGCTCCACTGTTGCCAACTGTGTCTTGGCTCAACTGCTCCTCCAAGTCAGCAACAAACTGTTCACGCTCGGAAAGGAACCCTGATTTGTTGACATTAATTCCTCTGGTAGTCATTTTGCCTTGGGGTGGCACTTTTGATGAATGCAAGTATTTGGCTTGGAAAGGTTAAGTCTATGATCAGTCCAGCGCTCTGCATCACACGTTGCCTTTGTCACTCTCACATCTTGTCTGTCTCTTCTCCTTACAATCACATAATCTATTAGATGCCAATGTTTGTTGCCAGGGTGTATCCATGAAGTTTTATTGCATTGAGGTAGATGGAAGATAGTGTTGGTGATGAGAAGGTTATGCGATGCACAAGTCTTCTTCAGTAAATGACCATTGCTGTTTCCAACTCCATTCCTCCCTAGGACTCCCTACTAAGTCTGGTAGTCTGAGCCTACTCTAGAATTAAAGTCATCCAGAATTATGTTTGTCCTCTTTTTGCACATTGACAATAAGGGTCTCTAGGTCTTCCTAAAATTTTTCTTTGATTTCCTCAGGATTTGTCATGGTGGAAGCATAGGCATTGATGATGGTGGCATGGTATTTTCTTGTGAGTGGCAATCTCATTGTCATGAGCCTGTCATTCATTCCTTTTTGCAGGCATAACAGCTTGCTGATTAGATTAGTTTTGATTTCAAAACCCACACCAGCTTGACAGTGCTCCCCTTCACTGCGCCCACTCCAGAGAAAGGTACATCTAGCTCCAACTTCAGTAAGCTGGCCTTCATTTGCCAACCTTGTTTCACTCAGGGCTGCTATTTGGATGTGATACCTGTCAAGTTCTCTTGCAACAAGAGCGGTTCTTCTTTCAGGTCTACTGGATTTTGTGTTGTCTATTAGTGTGTGCATGTTTCATGTACCGATGGTGAGCGGAATCATCTTTGCAGATGTTTTCGTACATTTTGTACATTTTTGGTGTGTGTTTCGACCACATAGTGGGATTCCCTGCCTGCCACAGTAATCAGGCCAGGGTTGGGCAATTGGATGATGTTCAGGGCACCTTTTCTAGCCCCATTCCTCACACCAGGAGGTGAGCAGCGCAATCCTTAAAAGGTTGCTCAGACACCCAGTGTACTGCCAAGTCTCAGTGCTGCTTCCAGAGAGAAACAACCCTATGGCCTGGGCCACCTGTGTGCAGAGTTGTTACTATAGCTCCTAGTGTATCCGCACCTGCTGCTTCATCACTTGCCTGTCACCACGGGACTTTGAGGCATAATATTGAAATGGTATGAGTAATGTCTTTTGATTCATGCGTAAATTGGATTTAAGTGAGGCAGAGTTGCACAAAGTCATCAGCCTCACTCTCTCCTTCAGTCTTCACAGTCCAGTGGCAGGACAGAGTCAAAATGGCTTATGATGGCTCAGGTTGCAGTGGATGACCTTGGCCTCTTTGGTGTCTAACCAAGCTCTAAGCACTCCTCATCACGTGCTTCATCTGCTCTCATGGCCGTTGGAACAAATTGTTCTCATCCCCCCATTCCAGCAAAGGAAGTCTTCACATGCTTGGGGTAGATGCCCCCCTAACTCACCAATGGGTTTGAGAACGCTTGGTTACCCTCAACCTGGTTTGGCCCATCTGCCAAAACAACTTACCAAGGTGTTGCCACTGTGCATGCTGCAGCTTCTTGCAGCCACAGAAGAGAGTTAGGTGGAACAGGTGGATACTAAAGGTAGAAAGAGCCCCCAAAAGGGTTCAGCAGCCATCACACCAAAGGTACTGGTCGTCCTTGAACACACCCTACACCCCATGTAATGGGATACTATTGTTCTGTAAGAAATGATGAGCAGACAGACTTCAGAAAAGCCTGGAAAGACATGAACTGATGCTGAATAGAATGAGCAGAACCAGAAGAACATCATACATAGTAATAGCCACAATGTGTAAAAACTGTTTCTGATAGACTAAGCCCTTCACAGCAATGCAAGGACCTAAAACATTCCCAAAGGACTCAAGGCAAAATGCCATCCACATCCAGAGAAAGAGCTATGAAACTGGAATGCAAAATGAAGTAGACTATTTTCTCTTGTGCTATGTTTGGTTTGGTTTTTCTCATGGTTTCTCCTATTTGTTTTAATTCTTCTATGCAACATGACTAATGTGAAAATGTGTTTAATAAGAATGCATGTATAGAACCCATATAAGATTGCATGCCATCTCAGGGTGAGGGGAGAGGAAAGGGGAGAAAATTTAAGACTTATGGAACTGATTGTTGAAAACTAAAAACAAATTAATTAAATTTTAAAAAAAAGAAAAACCTGGAAAGACTTACAGGAACTGATGCTGAGTGAAGTGAGCAGAACCAGGAGAACACTGTACGCAGTAACAATCACATTGTGGGATGACGAACTTGGATAGACTTAGCTTTTCTCAGCAATGCAAGGATCTAAGACAACTCCAAAAGATTCATGATGGAAAATGCTATCCACATCCAGAAAAAGTATTATGGAGTCTGAATGCAGATCAAAGCATACTATTTGTTCTCTCTCTCTCTCTCTCTCTCTCTCTCTCTCTCTCTCTCGTTTCTTCTTTCTCGTGGTTTCTCCATTGGTTCTAATTCTTCTTTACAACATGACTAATGTGAAAATATGTTTAATATGAATGTATATTTAGAGCCTATCTCAGATTGCACACTGTTTTAGGAAGGGCAGAGGTGAAGGAGCAGGAGAAAATTTGGAACTCACAATCTCTTGGAAGTGAATGTTGAAAACTGAAATTAAATACATTAATATTAAAAAATAAAAGATTAACACAACAAATTCCAGCTGTTCTTTTTTTGAAAAAAAGCTAGGTGGCTAGATCCTATAAGGATCTTCTACATCCTACAAGGTTCTTCTTTGAGTCAACAAAAGATAAAGATCTTGCTCTGCTCCAGTTGTTTGAACATGACTCAGTTTATTTTCAAAACAAATGATTTTTAAAATATTTTCCTTAGTTCAAAATATGCCAATGTTTTCTTTCTACTTTGGGGTTAATTTTTTTGTTGTTATGTCTTAGAATTTTAAGATGAATTTAAACGGTCTTTTCTTTCCACACTTTAGTATATATGCTTCTGTATTTCAGTACAGTTGTGAAAACACAGTACAAAAGAAATGAACATTTTTCTCTTTTAGAAAAAGGAAAGATGGACTCTTGCCTTCAAGTCATAATTCTACAGTAAGGTAAAGGAAAAAAAGATGAGCAACTATAGTCAATGGTCATTATACATTCCACATTACATGCCAATATTGCAAAGAATCTGATTTCATCTATGTGAGTGTCTCCCCGCCCTTCTCATTTTCCAGCAGCACAGATGGAACAACCCGTCCATCTCTTCTCTTGCTGTGAAATTCTTTCCCATGTCTGTGAATCTGCCAGCAAGCAGTCTCTCAGGTCACTGTAGGCTTTCCTCTGGTTCTTTTTCATATTCCATGACTACTAATGAAGTGCTACAGCTATCCATCTGTTTTCTCTTACTATCATGACAGACCCACTGCTTTTCTTGTTAAGTTATGAAGGAGTTTCAGCCAAAAAATGTCATTGTTAAAATTGCAGAGCCTTGGAGTATCAATGCTGTGATTATTGCGTGGCAGAAAAATAAGAGTACTAGAATACGTTACTGAAAATGAAGGCAGTATGTTGTCTGGTTTGATCTACTGTGGCCCCAGAGGGCAGAATCAGGAGCTATGACTGGAAGATGGAAGTTACAGAAACAGTTTTCAGCTCAATGTAAGGAAAAGTTTCCTAATAATTGGAATCGTCCCAAAGTGTCATGGGCTGCCTGGGGACAAGGGAGGGTAATGAATACTTTACTCCTCATCCCTGGGAGATTTCAAGCAAAGTCTGTATAACCACCTGTCTAGGATAAGGTCAAGGGATTCATGTTCAGATACAAGTTGAATGAGATGATTTCTAAGATTCCTTGCAAAGCTGAGATTCTGTCATCCCAGTCCCTGGCCATGCTGATTCCCTATGGGACCTTGGCTAAGTCAGTTATTTATCTTTGTGTTCCAGCATCCTGTCTTGCTTTTAACAGGTACTTAATAGATTTTTTTGAGTAAGTGAATGAATGAATTTAACTTCTCTGGACCTTTGATTTCATCCTTAACAGCAGAGAAATTTATTTTTTTTTATATTTGGTATTTACTTATCTGTACATATGTTTGTTGTTCTACTCCCACCCCCAAACACCCAGAATGGAAGCTTTTTGATGCTGGGACCATTTCAGTTTTGTTTTCATATACTTAGCATCTAACACAGTATCTAAAACACAGTTGTCATTCAACAAATAATTGAGGAAAGAAGGAAGGAAGGAAGGAAGGAAGGAAGGAAGGAAGGAAGGAAGGAAGGAAGGAAGGAAGGAAGGAAAGAAGGAAGGAAGGAAGGAAGGAAGGAAGGAAGGAAGGAAGGAAGGAAGGAAGGAAGGAAGGAAGGAAGGAAGGAAAGAAGGAAGAGAGGGAGGGAGGGAGGAAGGGAGGGAGGGAGGGAAGGAGGGAGAGAAACATGGCTTGAAGTGCATAGTATTTCAATGATTTGCCCAATATCAGTGAAGCAGGATTTATTGTCAGAAGAAGGATTTCATCTAGATCTTCTTGATTACAAGCCTAGGACTCTATCAACCATGGGACCCTGACTGCCTATCTAGAAAAAGGGAGTAGCTATGCATATAAGGACACAGGGAGGATGCATGATAGGAATAATATCTGAGAAAGCTTTTGGACTCTTTACTGGAAACTGGCTCTGTATATAGAAACTTTCCTGATCATTTGTGCAATGCGTAGGTTTAAGAGGCCTTTGAACTGTATCCTCCTATATCATGTCCTCACCCTCCCACTATAATTTCTAGCACCTGGTCCACTCACTCTTCATCAGAAGACACAACAGGGAAACAAATACTTTGAGCTCATTAATCTGTTGACAACAAATAATATTTTTTTTCTATTTACCTTGAGGAAAACTTGAGGGAGGTTGTGTCTATGGGCTTTTTTGTTTTGAACTTTAAAGGGTTATTCAGAAATTGCAATTGGGAGTTAAGGGACATTGCCTTATATCCTGCTCACAGGTCCAAATGTTCTGCTGCCATTAATCAAGAGGTAAGACCCCTACTGTCTCCCTTCTGCTGCCAGCCTTCTCACTATGTGAGACATTAGACCACAGGGGATCAAGTAGGCAGTATGGGCAGGTGGTGACATCCAAACCATTCCATTTCAGTCTCATCTCCTGCAAAAGGGGAAGTCCATCCCAGGAAATAGCTGTCACTGGTATCTTTTTATTCTGTTATGAAGTTCAGTGCATCTTCAAAAGCAGTCACATCAACAGCTGATTCCCGCTCATGGCAAAAATAAGCCCCAGCAATGCTAGAGCTCTTCATCTGACTTACTATTCTAAATTTGGTATTTTGTGGTCTTCAAACTATGTCAGCTGAAAGAAAAGGACTTCAAAAGGTCTTTGCGCCAAGGGGACTTAAAAAACTTTTTAGAGTCCTAGATACATTTATGCAAAAACATAATTTGTATAATAATCTCATTCACTTATGCATTTTTATATTGTTTTGTTCAACACAATTAATCTATGTTCTTTTACAACCACTCCTCCATGAGATTTCTGGTGATAGAAAATCTGCTACTTCATGAAAAAAGTTTATTCCGCTTATTTAAAGCACTCATTATTAGGAAGTATTTCCTCACATAAAGGTTAAATCTGTCCCTCTGCAATTTCTACCTATTGTTCTGGTCCTATTCTCTGAAGTCAATCAAAATTAATTCAACCCCTCTTTTATGTGACACCCTTTAAAATATTTGATTAGAGTTATTTTGTCCCACCTACATCTTCTCTTTAAAAAAAATTTTTTTTATTTTCCCCAATTATGTGCAAAAACAATTTTGAACATTGATTCTTAAAAATTTTGAGTTTCAAATTCTCTCTCTTCCCCCTCCCTTCTTCTTTCTCTAATACAGTAAACAAATTGATAAAGGTTACACATGTGCAATCATGCAAAACAATATTTTCATATTAGCCATTACATCTTCTCTTTTACAGGCTAAGTACCCTAGTTTATCCAAAGGATATTTGTCTCTAGTTCCTTTACAATGTTGGATACCTTCTGGATCTACTGCTATCTGTCAGTATTCTTCCTAAAATACGTTATCCAGCATGCCTTAGGCAGTCTTCTTATGCCTCACCATGTATCTAGAGGTAACATAGTATAGCGAAAATAGTACTCTGGATAGAATCAGACAATGGCTACAATTTAAATCACTTCACCTCTGTAAGCCTCAGTTTCCTCATCTGTAAACGGTAAATAACAATACCTGCACTATGCCCCTCACAAGATTATTGCAAGAAAAGTGTTTAATATAAATGTCAACTGCTGATGCTATTACTAAACCAGCTTTGTTAGTTGCTATGTTCTCAAAAAGTAGAAACTTATTTTAATAGGAAATTAGGCAAAACAAAGTTAAAAAGGGAATATGCTTTGCCAAAGTGTTTTAATGTATTCCAAAAGGCTTTAAAATAGAAATTATTCTTATAATAACTGGTGTGTTTGACTCTATAGCACTCCCATGCTTCACTAGCATGGATATTTGAGAATTTAAACCAGGAACTCTACCTGGGGTCCAGAGACCCCACCCCCAAGGGATACCTGGATAGTGTTGGGGGGGGGTGGTGATATGAACCATTTTTTACAAAATATTTTGATAATTGTATATCAATATAATTTATATCCTTTGTAATCTATGCATTTTTGTTTATATTGTGTCCTTTGATTTTTAGTACCTGTAACACTTCTCAGAGTGGATTTCCCTTGGTTAGATCATTCCTTCACTCCTAATTTGAAGCGAGATCTTATCTCACTCCTACTTGAAAAATTACTTTACTCATATATTCTTTGATACGTTATAATTTGTATGATTTCTCCAATTTCTAGTTTCTACTTTATTCATTAGAGGTTTACTAGCTTTTGGAGATAGGAGAGATTGCTCAAACCTGCCCTTTCCCCCAAAATAGGCTGAAGACTTTAATGGCATGATGCTCCTCCTCCTCCTCTCCACAAGGTTGAACTAGATCCTAGGTCAAATCTATCTATGCTATCCATGACCTATGTCTATATATTTAGAGAACTCATACACACATATGTCTTATAGACCCAAAATTAACCAGGAAAACAGTATGCACAGACCATCTTCTTTGTCATTCATACATTTTTGTCTATAAATTTTTTGTCTTCATTCTGCAAGATAAAATCAATTCAGAAACTCACACCTCAGCACTCTCTACCCTTGAGACTCCTTCTTCTCTCTGGTTAGAGAAGGTAGAAAGTAGACATCTGGAAGTTCCTCCCTGATCCTCCCCACTTAAGGATAACTGGGGAAATTCTCCTCATCATTTCCCACCTAGCTACTTTCCTGGACTTTATCATCTCCAGAAATTCATCTTTCCACAAGGTGAAAGCAATTCAGAAACTCACACCTTGTAAGGGTAATTTAAATGGGAAGATCTTTCCCATTCATTAATAGGTCCATGTGACCTGCTTAAATGACATGGAAGTCTAAGTCACATGTGCTGGGAGGAGCTTGTTGAATGGGTAGAACGGGAAAGGTAAAATAGAACTGGGTGAAAGTAGATGAGAGAGGTAGGGGGCAGAGAAGAGAGGACATAGCCAGCCAAGTAAGCAAGGCTTGTGAGTGTTTGCTTGTGGGAGGGCCTCTGCAAGGGGGCAAAGGCTTGGGAATGGCTATGTCCCCTACAGTGATAATATGTATTGATTTCTTGGTTACTATGATGGATTTGACTTTCTGGTGTTGGGATTTGGCTTTCTAGTGTCTGAATAAATGTTTTTCTTTTGCCTTCTATATGGAAAGTCTGTTATACTTTGCAATTCAGAACTACATTGGCATATTCATAGTCATAGTTGGTGCTGTGAATGTTGCCTGGGTGATACACAGCTCCAGATGAATTCCAACTCTGGCTGTATAACTTCATCATACTCCTGTCTGTGTAAACTTCTTCGCAAGCCCCCAAACTCTTTACCTTCTTTTCATGTGTTGTCTTATCCATTAGATTGTGAGTTCCTTAAGGATTATCTTGTGCCTTTCTTTGCATCCCAAGCACTTAACTCAGTGCCTTGTAAAAAGACACTCAATAAATATTATTGATTAGTTCCTGACTGACACAATGACTACAGCACTGTAAATTAAACAAGTAATACATACCTTCCCAAACTATGCTCAGTACTGTGTAATTATAATGACCAAGCTTAGTCCCAGAGTCAATAAAGTATACTTCCCATCCTTCTTTGTAGAGTTGGGGACTTAACCTCTGTTTGTCTCAGTTTCCTCAATTATAAAATGGGGATAATAATAATGTCTACCTTCCAGGTTTGTTGTGAGAATCAAATGAGATGATATTTGTAAAGTGCTTAGCATAGTGCCTGGCATATAGTAAGTGCTTCATAAATGCTACAAAAAATGTTGATGTGGAACATTGCACATACTATATATCACCACATTTACTTGATATGTTGATTAGCTTTGTTTTCCTTTTTCTTTGTTACAACAAATGGTTTTCTGGTTGGGAGAGGGGAGAAAACTATGTATTGCTATACTAAACACTCTGTGAAAACAAAAGATGTCAGTAATTTTTTTTTTTAATTTTCAAACAGTATGTGACCATGGGCAAATCATTTAATCTCATTTCCCAGGCAACGATCCAGAACTTGAAGTTGCAGAGGCATTATCAGTAACTTCATATCTATACCCATTAACTATAACAATCCACATCAGTAAGAATAATAACCACCTCGAGATTACCCACACCGTGAGATCACAGGTCTAGACAGAAAAAAGCGGGAGAGGAATTAGACGCAGATGACATCCACATGGAACTAGGGCTTAGACATATTCACTTTCATCTCTGAGATCTTTTTAAAATATAAAGTAATGGGAACCAACAAATAAAGGGTAAAGTATTTGATTCAACAACTAAACATCTAATAAAGTAAACATATTCAAAGCACTCTCTGTGCTAGGGATATTCAGATGAAAATGATGCGGTCATTCCTCTCAAGGAGTTCACAGTCTAATTGGGAAAGGCAGACAACAGGGTGACTAGGACACATATACAAATAATTATTATAGAAGATAGGTTTTGGAGGCTGCCTGGTATTGTGAATAAGTCTCTGGAGTCAGGAAGACCTTGATCCAAGTTTTACTTTTGACAAATACTGACAGTGTAAGTTAAACTTTCAGTGCCTTAGGCAACTAAGACTACAAGTCATACCTGTAGTTTCCCATACTAATTATTACAATTTCAACACTGGAAATTACCTAAATTTTTGAAATCGCATGTCTAGACACCTTTCCTTATCCCTGATCCTTTAGAAAACAATTAGTAAAAACAAAACAAAAAAAAGGACAGTCAAGGAAATGCTATGTGAAATTTGAGAAAGGAGAGATCACTTTCAGCTGGGTGGGTCAGGAAGGATTCAAGGAGCCATAAGGAAGGTGGCACTTGAGTTGGACCTTGAAAGAATGAAATGACTTCAACAGATGGAGATGGGGGATGGGGAGAGTTTATTCCAAGCACATGGGATGTCATATGTGAAAGCATAAACATGAGAGAGAAGAAAACAAAAACAGGAGATGAAGTACAGTCTAGTTTTTGAACTATAGGCTATGTGTAGTATTAAATAAGACTAAATGGGAGGTCATACTCAGATTTTGTAGGATTTAATGACAGGGTGAGGAGTTTTAACTTGATTCACTAGGCAAAGGCATAGGAGGGAACAGTGACAAAGGTGGTGGGGTGGACTGGAGTGGGGATAGATTGGTGGCAGGAAGGTCATTTAGGAGGGCTTTGTAACATTTTGCTGTATGTGATAACTTAACCAAACTACATTGGCTGATGCGAAAGTAGAGAAGAGAGGTTTGATGCAAGAAGTATTTTGAAGCTAGGAAGACCAGGTTAAAAATTAAAATCTCTTCATACTCCTTAAGGACCTAAAGAAATCATTTTGAAGATGACTCTTCTACTGTGCCCCTTAGTGTCTCCAAACTAGATTTCTTTCAGGGAATTGTATGGTCCTTTATGGAAAAATGCTTTATTTTTTACCAACTCTTATAAATATTAGTATTTGTAGAATAAATATATATACATTTATGTATATATTTACATGTATGCATAGGTATACATAACATATGCATTTATACATAATATACTATGTGTATGCTTTTAAACATAATGCATTTACACATGAAATATGTGAAATGTATATATAATTATACATACTAACTATATAAAAATGCATTCATGATTTTACTATGCCTATTATTTCATAAGTATAAGGAATTTCCAATAAGGAAACTCCTTTTACCAATAGAGGTCAGTGCCAAAAGTGCAACTTCTAGACTTAACAGTCTTGGAAACTTTTAGTGACTTACTAGGGTCATCTGCATATACATATATAGAATGTTGACTGCAGTATGTGGCTGATGTCATAATTAGGAAAAGAGAAACAAGATCACCTCTAGAAAGATGGTAGCTTAAATTTGTGTGAGACCAGACTAGATCTCCCAGAAGAAGGAAAGAGAAGAGTGAGAGGATCTAGGAATGAATCACTTTAAAATCTGATGACTTTTCTTGTCAGTCTAATGTTTTTCCTAAGGGTTCTTATTTGTCTATATATTACTTGTTCTTAGCTGATCTCTATAAATGAACCCTAATAGGAACATCTGACCAAAGGACATTTCTAACTTCAAAGGCATCATTTAAAATCAACTTACTTCAAATATGTAAGTTAATCCCCATAGCCATTATTTAAGAAGACCATGCAATTGGTGGGGGAAAGAGTAGGGGCTTTCTGTAATCAACTAGAATAAAGAGATCATGAAAATGAGGAATACAAAAATAAATTTCTGCACCAGCTTTTTAGGCAATGCTTATGAGACAACCCTCATTTCCATTTATAACATGGTCTCTCACTTGACAGCAATGTGTAACAAGGAGCTGCTTACAGCCAGTTCAGCAGTTCTTGAGCCAGCTTTGATCCTGACAGGTGTTAGTGAAATTAAATGAAAATTCTCAACATCAAACTGGAAAATGTCATTTCAGTTTGTCACCAACCAAATGTGCCAACATTTTGCATTGATGCAGCATATTAGTTCATGCATAATGAATACATTATTGTGTTATCTGAAATGGTACAACTAGAAAGTCATTATTTTTTACCATTTTCATCTTTCATTATCTTTCCATTTACTTATCAATATTTATACTCAGATGCCAGTATATACATAGCACTCTAAAAAGTATGTTAAAAAGACACAGTCCTTATCCTTTTAGAAATACAATCTAAGGACAATAATTTAGAACTGTTACTTTTTAATCTCCCAGAATTGTCTCCTTGTTCTCTTGCACTTGTAGGCTCCCTTGTACACTCAAACTTTATAGTATTACTTTATATATGCATATCTATCAGTCTATCTCTCTATATAAGCATATATATGCCCCCCACAGTGTGGATATAAAAAGTAGTATAGTCCTGATAACGTTATGTGTCAAACAAAAAAAATTAGAACAGATGATTTGAGAAAGAATATTCCTTTTTGTAAAGTCTCATTAAAAGTATAGTTTCTTTTCTTGAAATAAGCAGTTTAAAAAAAGAAGCTTTTTTTAGTATAGCAAAAGTATAAAGGTACAGTAAAAAAAGGTATAGTAAAAAAAGGTATAGAAAAAAGGCATAGTAAAAAGGTATAGTAAAAAAAAAATCTTTATATTATCGTTTTCTAACCATAGGATGCTTGGTTATATCACTAAGATGTTCTTGGTGGATCACAATGTCTGGAGTTTTAAACTGTAGATATTTTTACAAAGAAGTTGGGGAATAAGAAGTTCTGATACCCTGTTCATGGTTATACAACTGGTGAGATTCTTTCTTGCCCCCCTCCCCAAGACTGAGGTAGAGAACTAGTCAATTCATCTCCAAGTCTTTATTAACACATTCTTAATTTCACTTCAACCCTGATGTATGATATCACAAATATGCATAATTGGGAGCTCTTGTTTAGGGAGTGTGTGTATCTTTGCTTATTGTTTGGATTTAGGATTTCATGGATATAGGGAACTCCCAGACTGGAAATTCACACTGTGCAATTGGCAACTTGACTGTAAACAACATGATGTTCTCTTGGATGCTGAGAAGTTAAATGACTGATCTATGATCACATAAGTAGCATGTGTCAGAGACAGGACTTGAACCTAGGTTTTCCTGATGCCAAAGTTGGCCCTTTCTCCACTATGATATTCTATCTCCCTACAGAAGATATATCCTGTCACATTTTTCCCAAGCAAAAATCTAGGTATTCAAAGTACTCCCTTTGGATAGAGTTTCAAAAAAAAATAAAGTAAAGAAAGTATAATGTGGTCTTATCTCAATATGTGTATTAAGTCTCTCACAGGGAGGCAAAAATAGATATCTCTACCATTTCCTCCCCCACTTATCTCTCAGGGAAACTGTGCGTGTGTTCCTCCTTCATTGCTGAAGAAGGCCATGCCATCAGAGAAATGATGATATGACTTGTACTTGACTTTGTTTTGAGTGAGGGAGGGCTGTGCAGGTCACCAGCCTCACTTCTCCTCCAGAGCTATCTGAATTCAATGACCAGATATTCATCAGGATGACTGGAGAAGACCCAGGATGAGGCAATTGGGGTTAAGTGACTTGCCCAAGCCAGGAGAAGAAGCAGGAAGTTTCTGGCCAGAAACTTCCAACTCTGCTCTCCTCAGGGAGAGAGAATGTCAAGCTAGGAATAAATCTATCTGCTCCCTTAAATATTACTAATATAAGGAAAGTAACTGTAAGAATGCCAAGCTAGGCATAAATCTTATCTGCTCCCTTAAATATTACTAATATAAGGAAAGTAACTGTAAGATTCAAGGTAAACTCTAGATGACTAATGTGGAAAGAGACCCCCAAGCTTTATGTCACAAGGTTGATTCCCTTCCTATAAAATACCAGTTCCATAATGAACGCACATAACAAATAGCAAAGAAACCAATTTATTCAAGTTGATAGCAAAAGAGAAAATCAGAAAATGTGTGTATGTGTGTGTATACACATATTAGATAATGCATATTTAATATTGATATTCTATTGAAATTAAGATATCTCATCTCAACTAAAAGACAAAGAGAGACAGAGAAGAGAGAGAGAGACAGAGACAGAGAGACAGAGAGAGAGACAGAGAGAGAGTTCCAGATCTCAACCAAGGTGAAAATTTCCTGAGGACTCTAATATAGCAAGTTGAAGATAGGAAAATGATGAAGACTACCAGCTGCTCTTATGTCAGCTTCTTCCCAGAGTCTTTCTTTCCCATTAACAACCTGAAGAGAGGTTGGCATTGAACATCTTCTTTCTTAAAGCTGAAAGCTAGAAGAACCCAAATCACTCTTCTCTTCTGCTCTCACCAAATCTGACCACTGCCATCACCACCACATAAACACTGGGCATTGATCTCCACCAGTGAGGACACAGTCATATACTAATGGACTTTAAGGCTCGGGGAGGAAAGGGAAGGAAGGAAGCAAGCAAGGAAGGAGGGAGCGAGGAAGGGAAAAAGGACAGGTAGAGAAAAGAAAGAGAAGACATTGAATCATTTTTAAATGCACAGGAAAAGAAACTAGAAAGAAGGACAAAAGGAATCAGACAGCTTTGGAAGTTACATATTGAAATTATATACTAAAAAAAACACGATGTGCATAATAGGAATTCACAGTTTCATGTACAATCTTTTTTGTTCTACTATATATATTAAAATATCCATTTTATTCTGTTTTTTTAATTTTTAAAAAAATTTTCCTACCTTTTCCCCATGCACCAATAGCATATATATTAAATACATAAAAGATTTTATTATACTGGGTTAGTATGCATATGTTTTTTAATTATTTATCTCTATGCTTCATCAGTTTTTATGTGATTATCTTTTGTAGGTTTTAACTATGATAAACAGTTGTGTTTCTACAGTTGCATAACTATGATATGATAAACAGTTGCAGTTCTACAGTCTAGGTGGAGGCACCTAGATGGTATAGTGGATAGAATATGGGACTGGGAGTAAGGAAGACTTGATTTCACTTCTTGCCTCAAATACTTACTAGTTGTGTGACTGTGAGCAAATCATTTAACCTCTCTGTGCTTCACAGTTTCCTCATCTGTCAAATGGGAATCACAGTACCTACCTTGTTGTGCTGTTAAAATGATCAAAAGAGATAAAGCAGGTAAAGTGCTTTCCAAACTTTATATAGATATTAACCATTATTATCATTGTCCAGTACATATATCTTAGATGGGCACTCAAAATGAACAATGAGTTATACCTAGAATTGAACAGTAGCAAAATCACCTGGATTACCTTTGAAAATTGCGCACTGCAAGCCAAAATGGTAGAGTAAAGGCAGGGACTTGCCTAAGCTCTCCTGAATTCCCCTCTAAATGACTTTAAAGTGGTGCCTCAAAAAGAGTTCTGGAATGACAGAACCAACAAAAGAACAGACTGAAAGAATTTTCAAGCCCAAGAAAACTTAGAAGGTTGACAGTAAAAGTCAATCTCATTGGAGTGAGAGTGGAACAAGTCCAGCACAGGCAATACCCCAGGAAACCAGCAGCAGATCTTGGGGGCAACTGAATCATCATCAACAGTTTCCAGAGCTCTCAGCCCACAGGTGGTAAGGAGATCAAACAACTGGTCAGAAAATGATTACAGAGGACCCTTTCCTGGCACTGGGAACATGACTCTGTTGCACTCCCCCTATACCATTCTGGGCTGCAGTCCCAGGGAAAGAAGGAGCATTAACACACCAGAGCCTGCAAATACAGGAGAGTAGTGACCCTGGTCACAGTTCCAGAGCAGAAAAGAGTATCTATGATTACTCACAGAACAGAACGCAGGCCAGGAGTGCCATGATCACACCTCTCCCTAGATCATACCACCTTGGAAAAACTAAAAATTTACATATTCCCACATCCAACTCTGAAAAGAACAACATGAAAAACCTGAAGCTTGGGACAGTACCCCCTACACCCCAGAAACAAATCCCAAATTTAACATGAAGTTAAATGTCAAGAAATAGACTGGGAAAAATTAGCAAACAAACAAAAATAACCTGGCCATAAAAAATTACTATGGTAACAGAGGAGATCAAAACACAAATGTAGAAGAAGAAAGCAAAGTCATAACAGCTACATGCAAAGACTCTAAGAAAAAAATGTGAATTTGTCTCAAGCACCAAAAAAAAAGGATTCCTGGAAGAGCTCAAAAAGAATTTTAAAATCCAAACAAGAAAGGTAGAGAAAAAATTGGGAAAAGAAACAATAGCTACACAAGAAACTCATGAAAAAAAAAGTCATCAGTTTGGTAAAGGAGGCAACACACACACACAAACACACATACACTGAAGAAAGTAACACCTTAAAAAACAGAATAGGACAAATGGTAAAAGAGGCACAAAAATACACTGAAGAGAAGAACTCCTTAAAAAGTAGAATTAATCAAATGGAAAAGAAGGTACAAAAGCTCACTGAACAAAATAATTCCTTAAAAAATTAGAATTGGGCAAGTGAAAACTAATGATTCCATGAGACATCAAGATACAATAAAACCAAATCAGAAGAATGAAAAAAATAGAAGAAAATGTGAAATATCTCACTGGAAAAATAACTGACCTAGAAAATAGATTATGGATAGATAATTTAAGAATTATTGGACCGCCTGAAAGCCATGATCAAAAAAAAAAGATTCTAAAAATCATACTTCAAGAAATCATCAAGGAAAATTGCTCTGACATGCTAGAAACAGAGGGTAAAATAGAAATTGGAAAAATCCAATGATTACTTCCTGAAAGATATTCCAAAATGAAAATTCCCAAGAATAACATAGCCAAATAACAAAGCTCCCAGATCAAGAAAAATTTATTTCAAGCAGCCAGAAAGAAATCATTCAAATATTATGGAGCCACAGTCAGGATAACACAAGTTTTAGCAACTTTTACACTTAAGAATTGGTGGCCTTGAAAAATGATATTCTGGAGGATAAAAGAGTTAAGATTACAACCAAGAATCACCTACCCAGCAAAAATGAGCATAATTCTTCAGTGAAGAAATAGATATTTAATGAAATAAAGGACTTTAAAGCATTCCTGATGAAAAGACCAGAGCTGAATAAAAAAAAAATTGACTTTCAAATACAAGACTTAAAATAAGCATTAAAATGTAAACATGAAAGAGAAATCATAAGGGATTCAATAAGGTTAAACTATTTACATTCCTACAATATAATACTTATAACTTTTAAGAACTTCATCATTATTAGGGCAGTTAGAAGGAGTACACATAGGCAGAGGGCACAGATGTGAGTTGAACAAGTTCAGGTGATATCTAAAAAAATAAAATTAAGGGGTTAGAAAGAAGGATATACTGAGAGAAGGGAAAGAAAGAAGTAGAATGGGGTAAATCATCTTACAGTAAAGAGGCATGGAAGAGCTTTTACAATGGAGGGGGAAATGAGGAGAGGTAGAATGGTGGACAATGCTTGAACCTTATTCTCAACAGAATAAACTCGAAGAGGGAATAACATACACATTTAGTTACATATAGAAAACTATCTTACCCTACAGGAAAGTAGGAAGGGAAGGGGATAAGAGGAGGTAGATGAGAGTGCTAATAGAAGGGAGGGCAGACTGGAAAGGAGTGGTGGTCAGAAGCAAAACACTTGTCAGGAGAATTGAGTGAAAGGAGAGAGACAGAGACAGAGAGGGATAAACGGGGAAACAGGACAGAGCAAAACACGCAGTAATCATAAATGTGAAAACTTTTTTACAGAAATTTTCTCTGGTAAAGGCCTCATTTCTCAAGTATGTAGAGCACTGACTCAAATTTAAAGAATGCAAGTCATTCTCCAATTGATAAATGGTCAAGGGATATGAATGGGCAGTTTTCAGATAAAAAAATAAAACTATACATAGTCATATGAAAAACAAATACTATAATTCACTGTTGATTAGAGAAATGCAAATTTAAAAAACTCTGAGGTACCACCTCACACCTATCAGATTGGCTAATATGACAGAAAAGGAAAGTGACAAATACCGGAGTGGGTCATGGAAAAATTAGTACACTAAAGGACTATTGGTGGAGCTATGAACTGATTCAACCATTCTGGACAACAACTTCGAACTATGCCCAAAGGGTTGTAAAACCATGCATACCTTTCGACCCAGTAACACCACTGCTAGTTCTGCATCCCCCCCAAAAAAAGATTTTTTAAAAGGAGGGAGGGAAAGAAACCTATATGTACAAAAATATTTATCACATTCTTTTGGTGGTGACAAATAATTGGAAATTAAGGGGATGCCCTTTACTTGGGGAATAGTTGAATAAGACATGGATGGAATGTGTGAGGGAATACTATTGTGCTATAAGAAATGATGAGCAGGCCTTTCCCCCAAGATGGCACCAAAAGCAAAGAAGGAAGCTGTTGCCCCCCCCCCCCCCCAAAGCAGAAGCCAAGTCCAAGACCTTGAAGGCCAAGAAGGCTGTGTTGAAGGGTATCCATAGCCACAAAAAGAAGATCTGAACATCCCCCACCTTCTGGCAACCCAAGACACTAAGACTAAGAAGGCAGCCCAAATACCCTCAGAAAAGTGCCCCTTGGAGGAATAAGTTTGATCACTATGCCATCTTTAAGTTTCCCTTGACCACTGAGTCTGCTATGAAGAAGACTGAGAACAACAACATCCTAGACTTCATTGTGGATGTCAAGACCAGCAAGCATCAGATCAAGCAGGTAATAAAGAAGCTGTATGATATCAACATAGCCAAGGTCAACACACTGATCCAGCTTGATGGAGAGAAGAAAGACTATGTCCAGCTTGCTCCAGACTATGATGCTTTGGATGTTGCCAACAAAATTGGAATCATCTAAACTGTGTCCCACTGCACCTACAATAAAAAGTCCCCCCCCCCAAAAAAAAAGGAAATGTTGAGCAGGATGCTTTCAAAAAAACCTGGAAAGACTTATGTGAACTGATGCAAAATAAAGTGAAAAGAACCAGAACAATGTACTTAGTAATAGCAATATTGTAAGGATGATCAACTGTGAATGACAGCTATTCTCAGCAATACAATGGTCCAAGACAATTCTGAAAAGCTTATGATGAAAACTGCTATCCACCTCCAGAGAAAGAACTAATGGAGTCTGAATGCAGATTGAAGCAACTTTTTTTCATTTTCTTCATTTTTCTTTCATTTTCTTTCATTTTTTCCTGTTTTCTTTCACAACATGACAAATATGGAAATATATTTTGCATGACTGCACATGTATAACCCATATCAAATTCCTTCCTTTCTCAATGAGGGGGAAGGGAGAGAAAGAAAGAAAATGTGAAACAAATTTTTTTAGAAAGAATGTTAAAAATTATTTTTACATGTAATTTTTAAAATGCTTTAAATAGTAAAAAAAGAAAGAAAGAAAAAAGAAAATCACATTTCTTTTAATGACTTCAAGTTTTTTTTTGAAACAATGATCATTCTTGTTTGTGTTAATTTTCCTCCAGTTACAGTGCATGATTGCAGGTTATGGAATACCACAATCTCTGAAGAAGTGTAATTGGGGATTACTCAAAGGGCAATGGAGCAACACATGATGGACATGAGCAGACTCTAACACATTACTTGTTTGTAATACAGCAATTATATAAATGGTGTAAAGAATGTCATCTGAGAAGTGTATGACTGGGGGCAGATGTGGGAGCTGAGATGGTTAAATACTGCAAGGAAGGAATAATTAATATACTGCCCATGTGCTCCACTGCTTTTCACAAAATGTCAGGAGAACTTCAAAAGAAACTCAGTTTGTTGGATGAACTCATGACAAATTTACAGGAAGATGTGAATGGGAGTAGCACAGACTGGGCAGGCATAGACAGATCAGGAGCTACATTGTTGGAGGGGTTACCCACATGGATGAGATCATAGGTTTAGACTTGGATTAGATGTTAAAGGCCTTCTAGTCTAACCCCCTTATTAATTTTTATAGATAAAAAAGAGGTACAGAAAGGTTGGCTTGTCCAAGGTGGTAAAGCTGGGTTTGAGATTCTAATAGAGTCAATATTTTTGTTCTAATGCTTATTTGACTTGATTCATTCGGTTGCCATCTGCCAAAAAGCTGGAATTTCTGGATATATTGATGGTTTACATAGATAACTCAATTCAAATTCAACAGGATTTGTGATTTCATCAATGTGGGTATTCCCTTCAAGGACGTACATTCCAATGCATCCATAACTGCCCATTGTATGGGATTGCAGTCTGTATCCTCCTAAATTTACCAGAAAGGGTCCCCTCTATATGCCATATTTTCTTTTGACATAATTAGGATATCAGTGCAGGTTATTCAACACTTATTCTTTTCTCTCACAACATTACCAGCCCATCTTCTTTCTCACTCATATTTCTTTGATAACATCTTTTACTCCACTTCTTTGCAGTTCCTTGTTTGTACTATGTGACAGCCTGCTTATAACTACCACATGTCTCTGCAATGCCTTTTGGGTGATATCATTTTAAATTTTTTGAAGGTGGTAGGGTCTCATGATTGTACATGGCTATGTATATGAACAATTGATTCAGGAATAGCTCTAATATCCATAATATTTTTTCCTATCAATTAAAATATAATCAAATTTTGTAGTGTTATTCAGTATCCACCATTTCCAATCCTTTTCTATTCTTTTCTTGAAATTTTTCAAGATCACAAAATCACAGAATTTGAGAATTTGGAAAGACCTTAGTGGCCATGTAGTATAAACCATACAAAAGGAATTACCCCTAGAACACATCTGACACATAGTTTTACACACTGGGTTAAAATACCACTGAGAAAGGAGAACCTACCACCTCTCTGTGAAGTCCATCCTACTTATGGACAATATTAATTATTAGGATTTTTTTTACATCAAACCTAACTTTGTTGTTTGTAACTTAGACCCACTATTCCTTGTTCTGCCTACTTGGGGAGAGGGGAGCAAATAGAGCAAGTTTAATTCCTCTTCCACGTGACAACTTTTCAAATACTTTAAGACAGTTATCATGATCCCCCTGTAAAAAAACAAACAAACAAACTTCTCTTTATCAAAGCAAAAGTCCCAATCAGCTATTTACATGACTTGCACAAGATACTTCATCATTCTGGTTTCTCTACTTTTGACACTCATCAGCTTATCAATGCCCCATTTAAAACTGTGGTGCCTAGAAGTAAAGACAATATTTCAGATGAATTCTGACCAGGATAGAGTACAGTGAGACTATGACTTTCCTATTCCTAATTGCTTTGCCCCTCAATACAACCCAAGATTAAATCGGCTTTTGGGGCTGCCACATCACACTACTGACTCATATTGAAGGTGTGGTCCACTAAAGCCTTTAGATATTTTTCAGAATTATGACTCTTCTATCTTACTTTTGTGATGCTGATTTTTGTACACAAATGAAAATTTTACATTGATCAATATTGAATTTCATTATTACTATTCATTTTGTTTTTTCAATTTCTAAACTTAAACACCAAAAAATGAGCATTTCTGTATAAAAAGCAGAACTAAAAAAAGGGGCAGTATATGAAACCATCAGTCAGGTAGTGTAGTAGGTAGAGGGGAAGATCTGGAGTAAGAAAGACCTGCATTTGAATCTGACCTCACACTAGCTGGGTGACCTTGGGAAGTTACTTAACCTAACTTCTGTTTACCTCAGTTTCCTCACCTATAAAATAGGGATAATAATAGCACTTATTTTTCTTTTTATCCTCTTTTGTACATTATTTAATTTTTCAATTTTTAAAAAAATAAATTTAGTTATTTATTTTTAGTTTTCAACGTTCACTTCCACAGGATTTTGAGTTCTGAATTTTCTCCCCTTCTCATCCCTCCCCCCTCCCCAGAAAGACATGTATTCTGATTACCCCTTCCCCAAATCTGCCCTCCCTTCTATCTCTCCCTCTTCTCTTATCCTCTTCCCCTTTTATTTTCTTGCAGGGTAAGGTAAGATAGAAGTCTATACCCCATTGCCTGTGTATCTTATTTCCCAGGTGCATAGAAAAAAATCTTTTTAACATTCATTTTTAAAACTTTGAGTTCCAAATTCTCTCCCTTCCTCCCTCCCCACCCACCCTCATTAAGAAGGCAAGCAATTCAATATAGGTTATGCATGTGTAGTCAGTCACACAAAACACTTCCATAATAATCATGTTGTGAAAGACTAACTATATTTACCTTCATCCTATCCTAGCCCCATTTATCCTATTCTCCTCTTTGACCCTGCCCTTCCTCAAAAGCGTTTGCTTCTGATTATCCACTCCTCCAATCTGCCCTCCCTTCCATCTCCCCTACTTTCCTGCAGGGTAAGATAGATTTCCATACTCAATTGAGTGTGTGTGTAATTCCCTCCTTAAGCCAAATCCAATGAATGTAAGGTTCACTCATTCCCTCTCACCTACCCCCTCTTCCCCTCCAGTGTAAAATCTTTTTCTTCCCTCTTTTATGTAAGATAATTTGCCCCATTCTACCTCTCCCTTTCTCCTTCTCCTAGTACATTCCTCTTTCACCCCTTAATTTTAGTTTTTAGATATCATCCCTTCATATTCAACTCACTCTGTGCCCTCTCTCTATATATATTCCCTCCAACTACCCTAATAATGAGAAAAGTCTCATGAGTTACGAATATCATCTTTTCATGTAGGAATATAAATGGTTTAATTTTATTAAGTCCCTTATGATTTCTCTTTCCTGTTTACCTTTTCATGTTTATCTTGAGTCTTATATTTGAAAGTCAGTTTTTCTATTTAGCTCTTTTTTTTCCTCAAGAATACATACAATTCCTCTATGTCATTGAATATCAACTTTCCTTCCTCATTGATTACACTCAGTTTTGGTGGGTAGGTGATTCTTGGTTTCAATCCTAGCTCCATTTCCTTCTGGAATATCATATTCCAAGCCCTGCAGTCCTTTAATGTAGAAGCTGCTAAATCTCCTTTTATCCTGAATGTGCTTCCATGATACTTGAATTGTTTCTTTCTGGCTGCTTCCAATATTTTCTACTTGACCTGGGAACTCTGGAATTTGACTCTAATATTCCTGGCACTTTTCATTTGGGGGTCTCTTCCAGGAGGTGATCGGTGGATTCTTTCAATTTCTATTTTATCTTCTGGTTCTAGAATATCAGGGCAGTTTTTCTTGATAATTTCTTTAAAGATTATGTCTAAGCTCTTTTTTGATCATAGCCTTTAGGTAGTCCAATAATTTTTAAATTATCTCTTCTGGACAAATTTTCCAGGTCAGTTGCTTTTCCAATGAGATATTTCATACTGTCTTCTATTTTTTTTCATTCTTTTGGCTCTGTTTTAGAATTTCTTGGTTTCTCATAGATTCATTAGCCTTCATTTGCTCCATTCTGATTTTAAAGGAATCATTTTCTTCACTGGGCTTTTGAACCTCCTTTTCCATTTGGCCAATTCTGCTTTTTAAGGTATTCTTCTCCTCATTGGCTTTTTGGACCTCTTTTGCCATTTAGTCTAGTCTAATTTTTAAGGTGTTATTTTCTTCAGTATGTTGGGGGGTCTCCTTTAGCATGCTGTTGACTCATTTTTCATCATTTCTTGCATCACTCTCATTTCTCTTCCCAATTTCTCCTCTACTTCTCCTACTTGATTTTCAAAATCCATTTTGAGCTTTTCCTTTGCCTGAGAACAGTTCACATTTTCTTAGAGGCTTTGGATGTAGGAGCTTTGACTTTGTTGTCTTCTTCTGAGTGTGTTTTGCTTTTCCTTGCTACCCAAGTAAATTTCTATAGTCTGAGGTTTTTTTCCATGATTTGGACATTTTCCCAGTCAATTATTTGACTTTTCAACTCTTTGTTAAGGTAGTTCTCTACTTCCAGTGTGGAGGGTGTACTTCAGGGGTTTTGTGCAGCTGTTTTCAGAGATACTTCTAAGGACTTGTACATTTTCAGTTCTTCTAAGGTGGTATGAGCTAAGGAAAGATGTTTACTCCTCTCCTGGCCTGTGCTGTGGTTTGTGAGTGACCACAAGCACTCTTTTCTGCCCTGGAACTGTGAGGAGAGTTACCTCTCAACTGTTGCCATAAGCTCTGCTATGCCATTGCTCCTCCTCAAACCAGGACTGCGACCCAGACACAAGTATGGGCAAAGCAATAGAATCCTGCCTTAGCACCAGCAAAGAGATTCCTGCAATCTCCTTCTGATTGGTTGATTTATCCCCTTACTGTCTGTGAGCTGAGAGCTCTGGAAGTGGCCACTGCTGTCTTGGGGCTATCCCCGGGGCCATGGTTAGACCATGCTCCTCCTTCACCCAGATCTGACAGATCTTTCCTACTGACCTTTTAAGTTGTCTTTGGCATTTGTTGATTGAAAAGTCTGGAAATTGCCACAGCTTCCTGTAATTCAGTCCCCTGAGCCCTGCTCTGGGTTTCCTGGGGCCTGGTCTGTGCTGGTGCATTTTGTACTGTACTGTCCTCCTCTCTCAGTCTGATGCAACACACCTTTCCTGTTGGCCTTACAGGTTGTCTTGGGATGAAAATGTCTTTTACTCTATCATTTTGTGGGTCCTGCTGCTCTAGAATTTGTTTACAGTCATTTTTTACAGTTATTTGGAGGGGTTTGGTGGAGAGCGCAAGTGAGTCCCTGTCTTTACTCTATTATCTTGGCTCTGCCTCCAATTTCCTTCCTATGCATTACTTTAAAAGTGTTTCAATGATCCTCTTTTTTCTGGCACCACTGTTATTAACCTCCTTCTACCCCATCAATCACCCCCTTCAAGTACAGAGAGAGAGACAGAGACAGAGACAGAGAGAAACTTATGTAGCAATAAACTCAGCCAAGTAAAACATTGTCACAGTGGTCATATAAAAAAAAGTGTATGTCACTTCTTTCCCCGTGAGTTGATCAATTCTGTCAGGAAGTGGGTGACATGCTTTATCAGATGTCCTCTGGAGGCATGACTAGCCATTGCATTGAACAAAGCTATTAAATCTTTCAAAGCTGTTTTTCTTTACAATGTCGCTGTCCTTATACAGATTACTCTCCTTGTTCTATTAACTTCACTGCCCAAGATTATCTGAAATTATCTCCTTTGTAAATTGTTACAATGCAATATTCCATTGCCTTCATAAGCCACAATTTGTTAAGGCATTCCTTATGTCATCCCCTTTGCTACTAGTTCTTTTGTTTTCTTTTAATATCCCCCTCAGAACAAGGAAATTTATTTTGCTGGCAATATTCCCTCACAAGTATTATCCTCCCTCTACCTATCTCCTATTTCCTTTTCTGAGTTTGATGAATGTTTATACCAAACTGCTTGTGGGTGAGTGTGCATTCAACCCCTCCTTAGTTTAGGTTATCAAGAACATATTTGTATCATATAAGGAGAATGCAAAGATTAGTTCTTTCTTATTTTTGCAAACAGTTTATGCAATTAATTGCTCTTTGAGTATTTGGCAGAATTCACCTGTAAATTCATTTCATCCTATAGTTTTTCCTTCGGGAACTCATTTTTGGCTTGCTCAGTTTCTTTTTCTGACACTTGGTCATTTAAATTCTCTATTTCTTATTCTATAAATATGGGTAATGTCAATTTTCTATAAATATTCATCTATTTCATTTAAGTTACCGGTTTTGGCATATAACTGGGTAAATGAGTATTTCATAATACCTTTCATTTCATCTTCGTTTGTCGTGAATTCTTTTTTAATCTGAAATTTTCAAAATTAGATTAGCTATTTATTTTTAAAAGCTCTTATTTTTATCAACTTAATTTTTTGTTTTTAATTTCATAATCTCTTCTTTGATTTCAGAATTTCCATTTTGTTGTTTTATTTTATTTTTTATAATTTACTGCTTTTGACCCACATGTCCAAAAATATTTACAGCAGTTCTTTTTGTAGTGGCCAAGAACTGGAAACTGAGGGAACACCCACCGATTGGAGAATGGCTGAACAAGTTGTGGTATATGAATATAATGAAATAATATAATGGACAATAGTATTGATGATGAACAGGTGGACTTCAGAAAAACCTGAAAGACTTATATGAACTTTTACTGAGTGAAGTGAGCAGAACCAGGAGAACATTGTACACAGTAACAGCAACATTGTGTAATGACCAACTTTGATTAACTCTTCTCATCAATACAAGGATCTAAGACAATACCAAAAGACTCATGATGGAAAATGCTATCCACATCCAGAGAAAGGACTATGGAATTTGAGTGCAGATTTAAGCATACTATTTTCTGTCTTTTTTTGTTGTTTCTTCATTCTCGTGTATTTTCCCATTGGTTCTAATTCTTCTTTACAATGTGACTAATGTGGAAATATAATAGTACATGTATAGCCTATATGAGATTGCATGCTGTCTGGGGAAGAGGAGAGTGGAGGAAAGGGAACAAAACTTAAAATTCAAAATCTTATAGAAGTGAATGTTGGAAAATAAAAACAAATATATACATTTTTTTTTAATTCTGTCTTTTTAGGTTTATGTTTGCTTATTTGTTTCATGTCTTTTTATCTTATGTTGATGAAAGTGTTTAGATTTAACCTTAGATTCTTAACTTGAAATCCATAGAAGTTCCAAGGAGGGACTTCAGTGAATCCATGAACTTGGATGGAGAAAAATATATTTTTTTCCACTATCCTCTAACTGAAATTTAACATTTTCTTCTATTGTAAATAAACTTTTAAAAAACTATTATTCTGAAAAGGGGATCACAGACTTCACCAAACTGTCAAAGGGGATTATGGCACACACAAAAAAGCTACGAATTCTTCATATAGAAATACAAATTTTCCACTAACACCTGCTTTAGCTGCATCACAAAAGTTTTGATAGGTTGCCACATTATTATCAATTTCTTCAAAGAAATTATTGTTTCTATGATTTGTTTTTTGACCCCACAAATTCTTTAAGATTTAGTTTTTTAGCCTTCAATTAATTTTAAATCCCTATATTGATCATATATTGAATGTACATTTTATTTTATAAAGAGTAGATATATTTAAAATTTCTGATTTCCTGCATTTATTTATTGGGTTTCTAAGTCCTAATACAAGGTCATTTCTGCAATAGTGATACACGGAGCCAAGAAAGATGTATGCTGCTTTTTATTCTTATTCAGTAATTGCCAGGGTTCTAACTTTTTCTAAAAATGTTGTTCAGACTGCTGGAAAAACTGGAAAATTGTATGTCAGAAATTAGATATAGCAAGGGTGGGGAACCTGCAGCTTTGAGGCTACACATGGCCCTCAAAGTCCTCACATGCAGCCCTTTGACTAAGTCCAAGTTTTACAGAACAAATTCTTTTATTGAGGACCTCTTGGTCCTCAAGTGTGACCCTCTGATTGAATCCAAACTTCACAAAACAAATCCCCTTAATAAAAGAATTTGTTCCTTAAAATTTGAACTCAGTCAAAAGGCCATATGGGACAATCTAGAAGGCCACAAGTTCCTCACCCCTGGATAGACCAACATCTTACATTGTATACCAAGATAAGGTCAAAATGATATGTGATTTAGACATAAAGTGTAATACCATGAGCAAATTAGAGTGAGAAATAGTTTAGATATTAGATTTATGAAGGAAATAATTTGTGATCAAACAAGAGATAGAGAATATTACAAGATATACAATGGGTAATTTTGATTATATTAAGAAGTCTTTGCACAAGCAAAACCAATGGAAGCAAGATTTGAAGGAAAGCAGAAAGCTGGGAAACAAGTTTTACAGACAATGTCTCTGATAAAGGTGTCATTTCTCAAATATATAGAGAATTGAGTCAAATTTATGAAAATATGTCATTTACTAATTGATAAATGGTCAAAGGAAATGAACAGGCAGTTTTCAGATGAAATCAAAGCTGTCTATAGTCATATTAAAAAATGCTCTAAATCACTACTAATTAGAGAAATGCAAATTAAAATAACTCTGTGGTACCACCTCACACCTATCAAATGGGCTAATATAATAGAAAAGGAAAATGATAAATTTTGGAGAGGATGTGGGAAAATTGGGACACTAATGTACTGTTGGCAGAGCTGTGAACTGGTCCAGCCATTCTGGAGAGCAATGTGGAACTATGCCCAAAAGACTATAAAATCATTCATACCCTTTGACCCAATAATACCACTACTAGGTCTGTATCCCAAAAAGATTTTAAAAAAAGGAAAAGTACCAATATGTACAAAAAATATTCATCACAGTTCTTTTTGTAGTGGCAAATTGGAGATTGAAGGGATACCACTGGAGAGGAAGAGAGAAAATTTGGAACTCAAAATTTTATTTTAAAAACAAATGTTAAAAATTGTCTTTACATATAATTGGAAAAAATAAGATACTATTTTAAATATTATTCAGGACCTTGTTTCTTTTTGTTGTTGTATTTATCTAGGTCTAAAAGGGAAACATAAAGGTCCCTAGTATCCTTTTGCTCTCTACTTTCCACATAAATTAATTAGCTTTCCTTTAAGTAGATTGATGTGATAAAATTTAGTGTATAGATATTAAGTACTGATATGAATTCATTGTTGAATATGTCTTTAAGCATAATGTAGTTCCTTTGTTTATCTCATTTAATCATGTCTGTTTTTACTGTTTTCTTGACTAACATGATTGCTACTCTGTTTTAAAATTCATTTAAATCATAAGTTTTTAACCCAGGCTTTTATTTTAAATCTGTATAAATCTTTATGTTTCAAGTATGTTTCTTATAAACAACATTTTGTTGAATTCTTTATTTTAATACATTTTGCTATTCTATTCCATTTTATAAGTTCATCTCATTCATGTTAATAGTTAGGATTATTAATTATGTATTTCCTAGTTACATTTCATATAATACAACTTTTATTTTATTACTTTTTTAATTAGCAAGTATTATTTTTCTCTCTTTCCTGTCTCCCATCTACCCTCAACAAAACAAAACAAAACTCTTAATAATGATGCGTAGGCAAGCAAAGCAAATTTTCATGTTGGCAATATCCAAAAAAAGCATACGTCATTCTGTTTCTAGAGTCCATCAGCTCTTTTTAAAGAAAGTTGCCTTCTTTGTTACTACAAAATAAAAGGCTATAAGTATTTTTGTACATATTCATTTTTCTTTTTCTCTGATCTATTTGGGATATGCTCCTAGTAATGGTCAAAAATATGAACATTTGGGATATGCTTCCAAATTATATTTCAAATTGGCCAGAACAGTACATAGCATTACCAACAATGTATTATTGTTCTGATTTTCCAAGAACCCCTTCATGAACTGTCATTTTCTTTTTTGGTCAAATTGGCCAATTTAATGAGTATAAGTTGGGAACTCAGAATTGTTTTAATTTGCTTGTCTCTATTAGTGACTTGAGTTTCTTCCTTTTGAAACTCTTTTTCTATCCTTCCATCATTTATAAATCATGAAAGGACTTTTATTCTTAGCAATTTGAATCAATTCCTTATGTATCTTGGAAATGAGAATTTTATCAGAGTATTTTGCTGAAAATATTTTTTTCCACCAGTTATTTTCCCTTTTGATTTTAATTGCATTTGTTTTTATTTATATTAAAACTTTTAAATTTTATGTCATCAAAATTGTCTATTTTATCATCTATGAGCTTCTTTGTCTTCTATTTGGTCATGATCTTTTCCACTGTCCATAAATTCAAAAGAAAATTGCTTCTGTGCTCCTCTAATGTAATTATAATGTAACCAATATAATAATTATCACTATAATACCATTGATATAAAGCCTTCTATAGGTCAGGTACTATGCTAAGTGTTTCACAAATGTTATCTCACTTTTATCCTCACAGCAACCCTGGGAAATAGGTACAATTATGTGTAGCTGAGCAAACTGAGGCAAACAGAGGTTAAGTGATTTATACAAGATCACATAGCTAGTAAGTGTCCAAGGCCATATTTGAACTCAGGTCTTTCTGACTCCAGCTCTAGTGCTCTACCACCTAAGTCATGTATTTATATGTAATTTATCTTGGTGTGATAGGTGGGCTTTGCTCAGGTCAGTGCCCAGTTACTTCATATTTGATGACGAAAAAATACGAGGCATTAATAAGTCATTCAACATAACAAAAGTAGTCTTATTTATTCATAGCATCTGAAAGAATATTCAGTAAAGGTACTCCAGAACTTTGCTTGGGTAGAAGCAGTCCTCCTTGACTTCACATGGAAACATGTCTGATCAATAGGGCAGGATGTGGTACCTTTTGTGCTTTGGGGACACTCATAAAGTTTAAATGATCCACATCTGAATGGGTCAGGTTTTATGACCTTAGGCAACCAGGAAGCCATTTCAATATTTTTAGAAGCAACCAGGTCATCAAGGCAACTAGAGCCTTAGGTCCTGAACTAATCAAGTCCTAGGGAGAGCTTTTGTAACTTTTCAAAGAAAAACTAACCTAATTTATATTAAGGAAGGAGTTAGGATATTGCTGTCCTCACATTTGGTATATGGTTTGAGGTATTAGTCTAACTCTACCAGAATTCTTTCCAGGTTTTTTTCCTCAATAGTTTTTATTTTTTTATTTGCTTTCTTCTTTTAAAAAAAAATCAAAGAGCACTAAATCCTCACTTCAGTCGCTGGACCCTCACATTTTCTCTTCTCTTTGCCCCCTTACGTAGTTGTTCAGTGATTTCGGTTGTGTCCAACTCTTCATGACTGCATTTGGAGTTTTCTTGACAAAGATACTAGAATGGTTTGCCATTTCCTTCTCCAGTTCATTTCATAGATGAGGAAACTGAAGCAAATACGGTTAAGTGACTTGCCCAAGGTCACATAGTAAGTGTCTGAGGCTAGATATGAACACATGAAGAGTAGTCTTGCTGATTACAACCTCAGCGCTGTATTCACTGTGTCACCTACTTGCCCCCTTAACCTTTTTTTTACAAAGAAAAGGTAGTGAGAAAGAAATGTGCTCAATGCTAGTCATTTATAACTGAAGTAATCTACTTCTGATACCCTAGCCCTCTTCTCTTTCCTCACCCAAACTCTAATTATGGTTTCTTATCAATTCTTTCTTTTCTTATAATCCTTCCTCATAATCTATCCTCTTAAATTGCAGTTTGTTTTGATTATGACTAATACCTCTCTGATTCTACCCTCCCTCTTAAATCCTCCTATGCATCTCTCAAGAAAAGAAAAAGAAAGAAAACAAAAGAGTATAGTCAAGCAAAGCATATTCTCACATTGGTCACATCCAAAACTGTATTTCTGTTCTGCATATTAGTCCATCACCTTTCTGTCATGAGTTACCATATCATGAGCTACCAGATAATTTTTATTTCAATCTTTGCTGAAGTACTTATGTGAGAGCTAGGCTATTAAGCCCCTGCTCACCCTACCACCTTTTTATCCATCCTGTTTTTTTTTTAAATTAGATATACTCCTCTAGAGCCATGATCCGGTCCTGAGTTTTATTTCACCAAGTCTAAGTTATACCTAAGCCATCAAATTTGCCTCTTTGCCTTAGAACCTCTAGTTCCCCTTGCTTGTTGTCTAAACTTTTGTCTAGGCATTCAGTTATAGACATTTGAGAATTATGTTTTACTACTAGTTCCTTTATTGAATTTTGTCTCCTGTGAATATCTGGGTATCTCAACTGCTAATCTTTTTTTAAAGACTCTAAGAGATCTAACTAGGAAGGTATACCTAGTCTTCTCCCTCCTCCATTCTTTTTAATTTAACTTCATTTTGATTTGATTTCCAAACCATCTGGCAAATGGATTTTCATCAGTATTTGTTAGGTATACTCCATCTCTGGCCAGGAATATGTCATCTCTTTATTTTAAACTGTGCTCTAGGAGCCCTCATTTCATCCTCAGACATCATCTTCTTAGCCAGCTATTCATTTCCCAAATTAATTTTTCTCTAATAGGCAAGAGGGAGGATAATGCACCCTATGTCCTTATTGTTTTCAGTTTCTTGCCCAAGACTTCATAATCATTGGCAATACTTTTCATGTTTTTTCTGACAATGTTATCTATGCACATCTGCATCACCAGAAGTGAGTAATGACATTTTTCCTGACACATCTTGAAAGGTTCTATTATATCTTGGATACCTGCCCTGGGAAGACAATAGACCTCTCTTTCATTATCAAGTCTACAAATAGTGGTCTCAGTACCTCTAAGCAGAGAATCACCTACTCTTCCATCCTTCCTCTGCCCTTACTGAGTGTGTTTTCACTTGATAGCATCTTTGATTCCACTTTATCATTCTTTGGAGGAACAAGCTGCTTCTTCCTCCTCATAGTATCTAATTCCTTCTTTAGGAAGAGTCTCAGCTTTGTTTTTAAAATTCTAATTGTAGAATCAGGCTCTTCCTTCCCTTTCTCCGCTGTGCAAAACTCTCTAACAAAACTCTCTAACTTACTATTCTAGCAAGTATTGTCTCTCCCTCCACTTCAGATCTCTATTGTTTCCTCCAAATGAAGGCTCACTCCTCTTTCCTTTAGGAATACTTTATTCACCTTATAACTGACTGTGAGTTCCTTCAGAGTAGGGACTGTATTTTGCCTATCTTTGCATCTCCAAAGCTTAACATATTGCTTGGCATATAGTAGGTGTTTCTAAATGTGTACTGACTGTCTTAAAACCTGGAGTGTAGAGACTTATTTTAAGGATCCCTTCACCTTTTCAACCTAGAAAAAGCTATGAGTCACCATACCCACCTAAGAAGGATGCTAAAGAGTAAAGTGCTCCCAGGCTAAGATTAAATCTTTTCTTTGAGTTCTCTGTGTCTAATGTTCAATCATACCCCTTTGCCTCTGACAATTATTAGACTCAGGATTAGAAATTATCAAGCACCTCTTAGACCGATTTTCTTGACATGCAAATGGATTTGAACCAGAATATAGGATAGTTGAAATAGTTAAAATTCTTGTCTCCCATATATTTGCTTATATGCTCATCTGGCAACAAAATACCCAGGGAGTCTTCAAGCTGTCCCCATATAACTATAAAATGTTGATCTGTACAGTATTTTCCTTTGTGATCAAGCAGTAACTAATACTGCCTAATTAACATTACTGACTGATAGCTATTTACCCAAAAGTATCTATTTTCTTCTTTTCTTAATTTTCAACCTACTCCACCAAATTTAAGAATAAAAGTCATGACTTTTATCTCTCTAAATTTCTCCTGAAGGGTTCTCAGCAATATAAAATGCTAGATTTGTAGTATATTTCCCCAAGAGAGATGAACACAATAATTCAACTTTGTATCCCTGTGTTCCCAGGAGAATAAACAAAAACAATGTTTCTTCTAAGTAAAGAATGAGATGTGTATAAGTTGAAGTGGAATAGCAGTTACTTAACCAAACATCTCTCATCAAGCAAATTCAATCTAGTTAATTTTGCTATAAAAAGTTTATCCCTATTGCTTTATGAAATCCAGCTACGTATTCTTTATAACTCATATTTAATTTTAGAAGATCCAGATTATACATTTTAGAAGAATAATCTTTTAAGATGATTTATCAAACTTCCACTAAAATCTTGCTCTGTTCTCTTTTTATGATACAAAGATAACAATATATTACTGAAAACTATGTTAATGGAGAGTAAGATATAGCAAATTCTAGTAAGTTGGGAGGATTTCAGGTATAGTTCCAGGAATACTGTTTGTCTGTAATTTAATGTAACAATAGACAAGCTCAGATCCAAGAACATCCATGATTCCTCCCACTAAGGTTTCAAACTCTGAGCTCATACATGTTCTTCCTCCCTTAAGATTGTAAGGGAATGAAATGGTTTTCTCCGACTCTCTGGCTCTTTATTCCCATACCCAAGAGTTCCAGGGAAAAATCACACAAAGTTTAGACTTGGTACATATTTAGGGTCTCCCCAAAAGAGGGTTGAAAGGTACTAAATGTACAATGTCAGTCAAGTATAGGACAACTGTTTATTTTTTCCTCACAGAAGAAATACTTAAAATACAAAAACCTGTAAACATTCATTGACAAAGATTTAAAACATGAAACAATAACCTGTAACTCCCATTATACTCTACCAGGAGATTGATACTTGAAGCATTAAAATGTAAAATATTTAGTGGTATTTAGGAATGGCCATTTTACCTTCACCTTTACCTGCACTGTCTGAACAAGTCCATCAAATTCCATGTTTTCCATCAAGCCAGGAGTTCTGGGTCAGGTTTGACACAGACTGGTCAAGTGTTTCATATTCAGAATTGGAATGAAGTGAAATACTTGAAGAATAAACCATGTAATATTTAATTGAAGGAGGAATACTTAACAACATGGAAAGAATAGTTAGCAAAGATACAGCATTAATTAGTTCAGTTGATCACAACTCAGGTCTCCTACCTATATAATTGCTATGGTAGTACTATGATACCTGCATCATGTGAGAATAATGTGTCAGACCTGTAAAACCCCTGAATCTTCATATGCTAGGTTTCTATACCTACATGTCCAAGAAGCCAAGTCTTCAGGACAGATTTACCACCTTCTAGGGAAAAACTTGTCTAGTCCAAGTGGCAACTGCCTTGTTAGATGTTGCTCCCAAAATAATCCAGGTCTTGAGATTACCTTCCTGTCAGTGGTCATTTTCTTCTAGAAAGAGATAGTTGTGGGATACTACCCTAATCAACTCAGGATCACAGCTCAGTGTTTGACCTCTCAAACATATGAGGTTGCCTCCAAGTCAAGAAATATCCATGTCAGGATTGTTGTTCAATAACCTATTCCCATGAAAGAAATACAAAGCAAAAAAAAAAAAAAGGCATACAGACGTCAATGGTCAAACTCACGTAAGTAGCACATGTGCGTACTGCCATGCATGAGCAGCCACTGGACCGCTTAGGTATGGGAAGGAAAACAGAAATCATGTTCCATCCAGTCACCAGAAGTTCAAGGCAGAGGTGTATAGGATTGAAGGAAGAGAAGAGGGAACTCTAAATGAAGTGTCACTCATGTTAATTCCTATCTCAAATGTAAATCCTCTTTGCAGAAGCTTCCTTTCCCTACTGTCATTATGGGGACCAAGGGAATCCTGCGCCATCCTCAAACATAAGTCCTGAGTCAATATACATGGCCTACCAGAAGAGGCATCCTTCACATCAAGGGGGCTCCCCCATTTACACTTATTACACTAAGAACAGCCCGGCTATATTTTTCACCAAAG
This sequence comes from Notamacropus eugenii, assembly GCF_028372415.1. Lineage (NCBI taxonomy): Eukaryota > Metazoa > Chordata > Mammalia > Diprotodontia > Macropodidae > Notamacropus > Notamacropus eugenii. The sequence continues at coordinate 331,618,761 of NC_092873.1, read as the reverse complement.
TTTGGTTGACAAGTGTTTAATTTTTAATTTTTTTTTTTACCTGCAACAATTTATCAGTTGAAGGAACTTGAGGAAAGATTCAGGAATACATGATTTCTATCATCAAGTACCAAAGACATTTTCAAGTGGGAAACAGATTAAGATTGCTCAACTTGGCCCCAGAACACAGACCTGGAAAGAAGGTACAGAGAGACAGGTGTAGGTTTGATATCACAAAAAACTTCCTAACAATTAAAACAATCCAAGTATTATCTCAGGAGGTGGTGGCTTCGCTTTCATTGGAGGTCTTCCAGGAAAGACTAGATGCTCATTTGGTGGCTGGAGCTGGAGCCCAGGAGACCCTATATCAAAACCTGCCTCAGATACTTACTAGCTATGGAATACTGGGCATACTTGAACCTCAATTTCTAAACTTAGAAAATGGGAACAATCGTAGCACCTACTTCACAAGATTGTTACAAGGATTAAATGAAACAATGTATGAAAAGCATTTTACAAACCTGCAATATAAAGGTGAGGTATTTTCAAGTGGGCGGGGTGGCGGGAGAGTTGCTGGTGGCTACTTAGGTGGCTACTTAGATCCTTGCTTACTCTGAAATTCTGTGATTCTCAGATTTTCCCCAAGGTGAGCATTTCCCAAGCTCCTTTCCAGCAACTGGAGTAAACATGTCAGTCACTAGGTGGCACCATTTACAAACAATCTACTTAGCTGGTAGGCAGATCCTCAGAAGAAATGTATTCACTGTACTCCTCAGAAAACAAGCGCGCGCGCGCGCACACACACACACACACACACACACACACACACACACACACACACACACACACACACACACACACACACACACACACACACACACACACACACACACCCATGTCATGATTCCTGAATTTTCCCTTCTTTAGACTAAAAATATCAAATTCTTTCCATGGATGAATCGCTATGGTGAAAAACAAATAAAATTTATCAGACCCTATCACCCCAAACCGAAATTATTTATCTCTCACCTAAGTAGCTGGGAAATTCTACAGTGGAGTAAACGAGCCATCATCGATGTCTATAAACTAATCCTCTTTCAGTTCTGTCTCATTTGTCCTTTGCATCAATCTTACAAAGGCTGCCACACTTTGACACAGGTCCATAGGTTTCTCCTTGATTACTTCCTTTCCTTGTCTTCACATTCCCATCTCTGATACAGTGAAATGAAGTGCTAGAATGGGATCAAATCCTGCGTCTAACTTCTTAGAAGCTCTGTGACCTTGGGCAATTCATTTAACCTCTGAGTCTCAGTTTCTTCACCCTGAAAATTGGACTAATAATATTGTAGCAACTACCTCAAGAACTATTTGTTATGAGACCCAGATGAGATCATATATGTAAATACATTTAAAAAAGAAACCTTCAGCTCTAAGAAATGTTATCTACTTCTACTTCTCCTACTGCCCTAGCTCAAGATTTCCCTTCTGGTATCAGGCACACACCACAACGGGTCTGTTACAAGTGGTAAGGAAATCCTGATAACTCCTGGCAAGATAACACCTAACATAAGATAGCAGCCTCTTAACTGACCTGCCAAACCTATTGCAACATCAGATCCTCCACAAAAATAAACATCCTGATTTCAGTTTGCCAGCTTTGTCTTGACTATGGGTCAATTACTCAACTATAGGTACAGAACTAGTGACCCAGTTGTGCTGGTAATTGTACACCCAAAAAGCTACAGTGTCATTCAAAAGAAATTTGTAAAATGTCTCCTATGTGTCCAGCCCTGTTCTAGGCAGATGCCAAAGGGAGTTTACTGTACACCGTTAGGTACATAATAAGCTTAAGAATATTTTATGAATAAAAGAATGGTTGAAAAATGTACAGAATACAAAATCATTATTTTTTTACTGATTTTTTTTTATTTACTGATTTGTTTTAAAGTATGTGATTCAGTAGAGAAAAACTCTGCTTTGAATGCTATCTTCCAACCAGATGTCTCCCATACATACAACAAAATTATTCAAGATTCCTTGAAAGGTGTAACAATGAAGATATCTTCATGCAGTGATCCTATGATTTATTTCAGGAAAGGTATACAATACAAAGGTACTTTCGTCCTGTATGTTTACCAAAGTTCACCACTGTCATTGAAGAAAATCAGCACAGAGTTCACATTAAAAGGAGTCTCTAAAGATAGTGAGGTTCTCCAGATTCTCCTGTTGGTAAACGTGTGTGTGTTCATCCTTCATTGCCAAAGAAGACCATGCCATCAGAGAAATAATGACGACTTGCACTTGGACTTTGTTGTGAGGGAGGGAGGGTTGTGCAGGTCACCAACCTTACTTCTCCTCCAGAACTGTCTGAATCCAGCGATCAGATATTCATCAGGATGACTGGAGATGACTCAGGACGAGGCAATTAGGGGTAGATGACTTGCCCAAAAAGTCACACAGCTAGTGAGTGTCAAGTGTCTGAGGTGAGATTTGAACTCAGATCCTCCTGACTCATGCACTGGTGCTCTATCCACTGCACCACCTAGCTAGCCTTGGTAAAAGGGTAAAATTTGATTAGTTAAAATGTGTACCAATGGAGGGAACAGTAAAACCACAACATCATAGACCACTGTGAGTATTTAAGAATACCCGAAGAACTTAAGAGAAGTACAGGGCTCCTATAGAGGGTCTATACAATGAAGAGCTGTTTGAATAAATAGAATTCCCAAAGAGAGCAATGCAAGGCAGTATGTAATATTCAGTTGTGTAGGACAGCCAAAGAATGCTATAAGAGTTTAAATAAAAGGGAAAATCAGTTTGGGTTAGGGGAAGGGTCTGTGGAAGAGGAAACCTTTCAAGGAGAACTCTGAAAGGCAATGGATAGGATTTAAACAGAAGCAGGAAGCACAGAGGCAAGACAATGTATGAGACAATAATAAGATGAACCCTGTGCTAGAATAGAAAGACAGGCAGACAGACAAAGAGATAAGTAGATGATAGAACATGTATTAAATGCGTATGTTCTAGGCACTGTGCTAAGTATAATAGGTACAATATGAGCAGGCAAGACAATTCCTTTAAGGAATTTACAGTCTAAGCCTAAGGCAATAAATAGAAGGATCTTGCTAGGGAATATTACAACACCATGCATCTCCAAGGCAATATTCACAGCATCGATGGTGACTATGAACATGCCAGCATAGTTCTGAATCACAAAATATAACAGACTCTCCACATGAAAGACAGAACCAAAACATTTATTCAAACACCAGAAAGCCAAATCCCAACACCAGAAATCCATCATAGTAACCAAGAAGTCAATACACATTAGCAGTTCAGGGGACAATGCCATTACCAAGTTTCCCCCATCCCCTCCCCTGGGGCCTTCCCACAAGCAAACAATCACAAAACTAGCTGTACCTGCCAGGGTCCTCTCTTCTCCACCCTAACTGCTTTCTCCAACTTCTTCCCAGTTCTGCTCCACCCTTCCTGTTCCACCTGTTCAGCAAGCTCCTTCCACCACGTGTGACCTAGACTTCCAGGTCATTTAAGCAGGTCACATAGGCCTATTAATGAATGGGAAAGATCTTCAAATTAAGCAAAAATGCATTAACAATACTTTCTGCCCCAAGGTCTTTCTTACCATTTCATAGGTCAATGGGGCAACTGGTGTGAACAGAATTTTACAACAATATAACAAGGATCACACAAAATAACCACATAAAACAATACCTTAGGGTATGACTTGAGCACAATCACCCTATTTTTCCCCTCTCAAACGAACGGGGCCTAAAATCTTGGGATAAGGTACAAAGGTCTCCTCTTCTATCACCACTTCCTGCTGACACTGGACATAAAGCTGTTGAGAGGTCAGTTCTTTAGCTGGCATCCAGAGCTTGATCATGCCAGGTCCAGGGGGCACACAGCACATCAGACAGGGGGTGACATCCAGCTTAAGCAATCAGGCATCTGCAGGTGGAGGGTACTAGACCTGTAGGAAACAAATCTGACAAATGAAGTGAACAGACAAAAAGACAAAAAGAAGAAAGGAGACAATAACCAGAAGCAGGGTAGATGTAGGGTCAGCTGTGCTTCTGGAGTCCATGAACCCACCATCATAGCCTCATTCATGGTAGAATATATTTAGTAACCATCTTCTCTAGAATAAACAACAGTTATGGCATTATCTTTCCCATGTGCTCTAATTTCCACAGCCTTTGGAACATCATCTGGCTTCTATTTTATCCATACTTTAGCTCCCAATTTTATTCTATCAATAGAACCCAACCCTTCAGTTCCTCTGCTAGTTATTTTGGAAGGAGGGTCAGTTTTCACAAGGGATATTGTTTCTCAAGAAATAATAATCACTTGAGTTCAATGGTAATGGTAATTTAAATGGAAAATCTTTCCCATTCATTAATAGGCCCATGTGGCCTGCTGGGTCACATGGAAATCTGAGTCACATGGAGCCTGTGGTGAGAGGAGTTTACTGAATGGGTGAAACAGGAAGAGACACAAAGAGAGCAGAGCTGAGAGCAAGTTAGTGAGAGAATGGTCAGAACTGAAGGATGCAGGGAAACCCACAGCTGGGCTGTGAATGTGAGCAGGGTATTTTGCTTAAGGGAAGCCTGTTTGTGATTTGTTTAAGGTGAGCTGGTTTGTAGGAAGCCTAGCAGGGGGAAGCTTTGGGGATGGTGTTGCTCTCTGCTTTGTTATTGTATATAGATTTTTGTTGCTGTGATGGATTTGGCTTTCTGGTGTCTGAATAAATGTTTTGGTTCTGTTTTCCATGTGAAGAGTCTGTCGTATCTCACGATTCAGAATTGCATTGGGATATTCATGGCCACCACAGATGCTGTGAATATCACACTAGTCTATCATTTTTACAGAACTATATGGGTCCATCACCTAAATTTTGGATTGTTACAATAATTTCTCATTGATAATTAGAATCTATTACTCCAGCCAAAACATGTATTCCTTGAAATGCTAATCCTGATTTAGGTAATATCCATTCAAAGTGATTTTTAGGGATTCTAACACATTCTAGTAGAGATTTTTCTTTTCTATCCAACCAAAAATCTTCTAAATAATGTAGCTCAGATCCTGCCAAACCAGGTGCCCCTGGATACAGTGCTGGGACATCTGGCCTAACAGTCCAATACTCAATATTTGGGATCTTATATGTTTGTTGTTTTCTAATTTGCAGATCTGAGGTCATCATTCTAGCTAGAGGTGTACTTCCTCCCAATGGTCTACTATTCAAATTACATAAAGTGGTGAACAAATTATCTTTCCAATGTTGATAAGAATTATTAGATTTTAACTTCCTTAACTGCTTTCAATAATCCATTCATTCTTTAAATTAACCCAGATGTTTTTGGATAATATGGAATATGATATATCCATTCTATATTGTTTAAGACACAATATCTCTTCATTTCATTACCTTTGAAATGTGACCTGCTGTCATTTTGAATGTGCATTGGGGTTCTATAATATAGACAGGATATCTAGGGTTTTACATTGGGTCACATTCTTATAAGGACAAGTCACTAGTATTTAGTGTCAACACAATAGGTATCAACACATGTACATATAAATTTGCATCCTTTATCTTGGGGTAGGCGTCCAATATAATCTATTTGTCAAATTTGGGCTGGTACTTTTCCTCTTGTCATCTCTCCAGTTACTACCTGAGGGATAGTTTGTTCCTTTTCCAAGTGACATATATAACATTCCTCTGTTACTTGTTTTAACAATGAATGAGAGATAACCTCAGTCTTGTGCCCACTGGACTCATTTTGCTAGAACCAGATTATCACTTGGTATCAGAGTAGGGATAATATGTTGAGTAGCAGTCTCTGCTAGTTGATCAGCATGTGCACTGCACTCACATTCTGGTGTAGTGAGGCCATGTGAGAATATACATGAAAAACTGACAAATTAGTAACCAAAGAGATGTCCCATATATCTTCCCATAATTCTTTGCCCCAGACTTGTTTGCCATGAATTTCCCAATTTTGAGTTTTCCACATGGGCATCCATGTAGCTAACCTATTAGCTACTGCCCACAAATCAGTGAACATATGACACAGTCCTCCTTGTTCTGTTTTGGTAGCTTGATGTATTGCCATATGTTCTTGACTACTTCCACCTATCCCAGTACTTTCCAAATTCTACCTAGTACATGAGTTACAGGCTATCACTTTCTAATGTCTTTTGTGTCCCAACCATATATGTCTCTTTTGTTCTTCAGTTAATCTATCATCCCTCATTCCATTTTACCAAGGACGATAACAATTGTTGCTTTGGTTCTGGGGGTATATCATTTCCCTCACTACCTATGTTTGCTATAGATTCACATAAAGCAGAAACTCCACTTTTGCCTGTTTTAGATCTATTTCTCCCATCCTTTGAGTGAACCAACTCAAAATATCTGTGATTCGCTGCTGAGTAAAATCCTCAATTATCTCCCTAAACACCGCACTGTCCCCTGGGTTCTGTTTTCGCCTTAGTATTGGGCATGCTTCTTCTTGAGAAGGCTCCCCTTCTAACATTTTTTCATTTTCCCCTTCTGACTTTGTTACATTTTCCTCTCATGTACTCTCCTGGCAGTCATCACCATGGCAACTAGGCTGGATCTGTACAAAGGCATGCACACTTATTTTACCAGCCCTTCCCTTCTTCTTCTGAGCTAACTAAACATCCTTTTCATCCACCTGAGACCCCTGAATTTGCTCTTTTAAAGGAGAGCCTGAATGCTGAGAATTCCCATGCAAACTAGAAAACTCTTTCTATCTGATTTCTTTTTCCTTCAGCAGCTCTTCTTTGTTTTTACACCTAATATGGTAACCTGCTAATAAAATCTATTCTCTCCTACACATCCCTGCCAGTTCTTTCCCTGGTTTTATTGGTATTCCTTGTAAACATCTTTCCAAATCTTTAGTTTCCAGTTTTCATAGGGTCAAGTACTTTTGGCCCATTTCCTTGCTAGGGAGGAATGAAGTAAATCTTCCCACCCTGGGATATCCGTTTCTTCCTCTGTAGTCTTTCTGCCTCCAAATAGAGATTTTATACCCTGAAATCCTGTTTGTGATGCCAAATGTAGTGCCAGTGCAATATTCACAGCACCAGTGGTGACATGAATATGCCAGAATAGTTCTGAATCACAAAATACAACAGATTCTCCACATGGAGGAAAGAACCAAAACATTTATTCAAATACCAAAAAACTAAATCCATCATAGTAACCAAGAAGTCAATACACATTAGCACTGCAGGGGACAACACTATTCCCAAGCCTTCTTCCCCCCTCTCCCAGGTCCTTCCCACAAGCAAACACTCATAAAACTAGCTGTGCCTGCCTATGTCCTCACTCCTCAGCTCTAACTGCTGTCTCCAACTTCCTCTCAGCTCTGCTTCACCCTTCCTGCTCCACCCATTCAGCAAGCTCCTCCCACCACATTTGACTTAGGCTTTCTGTGGGGAAAAAATATGTTAACAATACACACCAGAACTGAACAAGACCTTAGAGGTCATCTAATACAACCCCCTTATTTTGTAGAAGTAACAACTCAGCCCCAGATAGGAGAAATGACATCCAAACTCACAGTATTTATTTCACATAACATTTGGTAGATAGGATATAGGCAAAATTCCGAAATCATTAATTAAATAACTACCATGTCACTTAACAGCAATATGTCAGGCACTGTACTAAGTAGTGTGGATACAAAGGAAAAAACAAAAAAAACTATGCCCTGAAATAGTTTATATTCTGTTGGGGGAAATAGTGTATGCACAGGAGAGAGGAGCCAAGTTAGCAGAGTAGAAAGATACACATATGCTAGCTCCTAACCCACAGCCCATAAAATACCTGTAAAGAAGAACTCCCAACAAATTCTGGAGTAGCAAAAGCCACAGAACATCAGAGTGGAGGAGATTTCTGTTCCAGAGAAACCTGAAAAACTGACACGAAAGGTCTGTCACACACCAGACCCAGAGCAGAGTCCAGCCCTGCCTTGGCCCCTTGGCACCGAAAGGAGCAGATTCGAGCAGGCTTCAGGGACAGAATCTCCAGTAGCCACGCAGGTCCCTCCACCCACAGGCACCAAAGGTCAGTGAGAGGGTCTTTTCAGCTTGCCAAGAGGGGAAAGGGGTGTTTCCATGACTCAGGCCTCCTCGGGAGGCAGCAGCAGACAAGGGCTCCCAAAGCAGGCAGGAGCCCAGATCCATTGTTGAAGGTCTCTGCATAAACCCCCTGAGGGAACTGAGTCCCCTGTATGGTGGCCCTGCCCCCACCTGAGCACCTGAACTTAATCTCACAACTGAATAGCAGCCCTGCCCCTGCCCAAAGCACTGAGGCTGGGAAGCAGCATTTGAATCTCAGCCCCTAAGACCTAGCTGGGCTGATCTGGAGGTGAGGTGGGTGTGGAGAGGAAACTCAGAAGTCAAGTAACTGTCTGGGAAAATGCCCAGAAAAGGGAAAAAAAATAAGACCATAGAAGGTTACTTTCTTGGGGAACAGATATCTCCTCCCATCCTTTCAGATGAGGAAGAACAATGCTTATCATCAGGGAAAGACATAGAAGTCAAGGCTTCTGTATCCCAAACATCCAAAAGAAATATTCAATGGACTCAGGCCATGGAAGAGCTCAAAAAGGATTTTGAAAATCAAATTAGAGAGGCAGAGGAAAAGCTGGGAAGAAAAATGAGAGAGTTTCAAGAAAGGCATGAAAAGCAGGTCAACACCTTGCTAAAGGAGACCCCAAAAAATGCTAAAGAAAATAACACCTTGAAAAATAGGCTAACTCAATTGGCAAAAGAGGTTCAAAAAGCCAATGAGGAGAAGAATGCTTTAAAGAGCAGAATTAGCCAAATAGAAAAGGAGGTTCAAAAGCTCACTGAAGAAAATAGTTCTTTAAAAATTAGAATGGAACAGATGGAGGCTAATGACTTTATGAGAAACCAAGAAATCACAAAACAAAACCAAAAGAATGAAAAAATGGAAGATAATGTGAAATATCTCATTGGAAAAACAACTAACCTGGAAAACAGATCCAGGAGAGACAATTTAAAAATTATGGGACTACCTGAAAACCATGATCAAAAAACAGTCTAGATATCATCTTTCATGAAATTACCAAGGAAAACTGCCCTGATATTCTAGAACCAGAGGGCAAAATAAGTATTCAAGGAATCCACTGATCACCACCTGAAAGAGATCCAAAAAGAGAAACTCTTAGGAACATTGTGGCCAAATTCCAGAGTTCCCTGGTCAAGGAGAAAATATTGCAAGCAGCTAGAAAGAAACAATTCAAGTATTGTGGAAACACCATCAGGATAACACAAGATCTAGCAGCTTCTACATTAAGGGATTGAAGGGTGTGGAATATCATATTCCAGAAGTCAAAGGAACTAGGACTAAAACCAAGAATCACCTACCCAGCAAAACTGAGTATAATACTTCAGGGGAAAAAAATGGTCTTTCAATGAAATCGAGGACTTTCAAGCATTCTTGATGAAAAGACCAGAGCTGAAAAGAAAATTTGACTTTCAAACACAAGAATGAAGAGAAGCATGAAAAGGTAAACAGCAAAGAGAAGTCAAAAGGGACTTACTAAAGTTGAACTGTTTACATTCCTACATGGAAAGACAATATTTGTAACTCTTGAAACTTTTCAGTATCTGGGTAGTTGGTGGGATTACACACACACACACACACACACACACACACACACACAGAGACAGAGAACACAGAGTGAATTGAATAGGATGGGATCATATCTTTAAAAAATGAAATTAAGGGGTGAGAGAGAAATATATTGGGAGGAGAAAGGGAGAAATGGAATGAGGCAAATTATCTCTCACAAAAGAGGCAAGCAAAAGACTTTATAGTGGAGGGAAAAAGAAGGGAGGTGAGAGAAAAACATGAAGTTTACTCTCATCACATTCCACTAAAGGAAGGAATAAAATGCACACTCATTTTGGTATGAAAACCTATCTTACAATACAGGAAAGTGGGGGATAAGGGGATAAGCAGGATGGGGAGGATGATGGAAAGGAGGGCAATGGGAGGAGGGAGCAATTTGAAGTCAATACTCTTGGGGAGGGACAGGATCAAAAGAGAGAATAGAAGCAATGGGGAGCAGGATAGGATGGAGGGAAATATAGTTAGTCTTACACAACACAACTATTATGGAAGTCATTTACAAAACCACACAGATATGGCCTATATTGAATTGCTTGCCTTCCAAAGGGAATGGGTAGGAAGGGAGGGATGAAGAGAAGCTGGAACTCAAAGTATTAGGAACAACTGTCGAGTACAGTTCTTGCTACTAGGAAATAAGAAATACAGGTAAAGGGGTATAGAAAGTTATCTGGCCCTACAGGACAAAAGAGAAGATGGGGACAAGGGAAGGGAGAGATGATAGAAGAGAGGGCAGATTGGTGATAGGGGCAGTTAGAATGCTTGGTGTTTTGGGGTGGGGGGAGGGAGAAAATTTGGAACCCAAAATTTTGTGAAAATGAATGTTAATAGTTAAATAAATAAATTTTTAAAAAATAGTATATGCACAGTTAAGGAAATAGAAAATACATAGAAATCAATATAAAGTAATTTCACGGACAGAGAGAACAGTAATAAAGAACCACAGGAAAGACCTCTGTAGATGAGCCTTAATTGGACCTAGAAATAAAAGATAGCACTTTCCAGGTAGAGGCAGTCTGGGAGACAGAATGTGAATATGAGGGATAGCACAAAGGCCCAATTTGAATGGAAGATAGAGTGCATGAAAGAGAAAAGTGTGAAATTGGTCTAGAAGACAAGTTGGAATTGAAGGACTTTAAATGCCAAAGTGAAGAGTATGTAATTTGTCCTAGAGGCAATAAGGAATTGGTGATGGTTTTGAGAAGAGAAATGCAATGATCAGATCAGTGCTTTAAAAAATACTCATGGAGGGCCCAGAGCCAAGATGGTGGAGCAACAGCATGCACTTTCTACAGCATTCCTCCAAGCCCAGCCAAATATCAGTAAAAAATGACTAAACAAATTCTGGAGCTGCAGAACCCACAGAATTATGGAGTGCAGCAAATTTCTAGCCCAAGAGATCTTGGAAGGTCACTGGGAAGTGTCTATCGTGCCATGCAGGGGGCAGGGCATAGTACGTGGGCTGCACCAGGACAGACAGGACCTGAGCAGGCCTTGGGGGGACTGAATCTTTCACACCTGTGGTGGTTTCCAGACTTCATGACCCCAAAATGATGAGGAAAAATTGGAAGGTCAGTGGGAAAAGCCTGTGGGACCAGTGCAGGAAAGTGGAATGGTCTGATCTGAGCCCCAGGGTGGCAGAGGAGAAAGTGGGTAGAGAAACCTGAAGCAGCCACAGAAACAATAGGGGCAGAGACCCTATTTTTGGAGCTCTAGGTCCACAGATTTGGGTAATCCAGTGGCTGACAGTATACCCCTCACATCACTGGAAGCAGAAATATACCTTGAGAAAGAACTCAGAAGTCAAGTAAATGTTTGGGGAAATGAGTAAAAATCGGAAAAAGAATCAGACTATAGAAAGTTACTTTGGTGATAAGGAAGATCAAAACATGCAAACAGAAGGAAATAAAGTCAAAGCTCCTCCATCCAAATTCTCCAAGAAAAGTATGAATTGGTCTCAGGCCATGGAAGAGCTCAAAAAGGATTTTGGAAGTCAAGTGAGAGAAGTAGGATAAAAATTGGGAAGAGATAGTGCCATACCAATTAAACTATCAGACAATTATTTTCTAGAGCTGGATAAAATAATATCAAAATTCATTTGGAAAAACAAAAGGTCCAGAATATCAAAGGGACTAATGAAAAGAAATGCTTGGGAAGGTGGCCTAGCGCTACCAGACCTCAAACTCTACTATAAAGCAGCAATTATCAAAACCACTTGGTATTGGCTAAGAAACAGAGAGGTAGACAAGTGGAATAGACTTGGCACTCAAGATGCAGTAGGCAAGGAATATAGCAACCTTCTGTTTGATAAACCCAAGGACCCCAGCTTCTGGGATAAGAACTCATTGTTTGACAAAAATTGCTGGGAAAACTGGATAACTGTGGCGGAAATTAGGCATAGACCCATACCTGACACCGTACACAAGAATAAAGTCCAAATGGGTACATGATTTAGGTATAAAGATTGATACCATGAATAAAATGGAGAAGCAAGGAATAGTGTATTTATCAGATCTATGGAGAAGGGAAGAATTCTTTACTAAAGGAGAGATAGAAAGCATTATGAAATGCAAAATGGATAACTTTGATTACATTAAACTGAGAAGTTTTTGCACAACCAAACCCAATGCAACCAAAATCCGGAGGGATGTAGTAAATTGGGAAAGAATTTTTACAGCTAAGCTCGGGGATAAAGGCCTCATTTCTAGAATATATAGAGAACTGACTCATATGTATAATCATACAAGTCATTCCCCAATTGATAAATGGTCAAAGGATATGAACAGACAATTTTCAGAGGAAGAAATTAAAGCTATCTATAATCATATGAAAAAATGCTCTAAATCACTATTGATTAGAGAGATGCAAATCAAAACAACTCTGAGGTACCACATCATACCTATAAGATTGGCAAACATGACAGAACAAGAAAATGATAAATGCTGGAGAGGATGTGGGAGAATTGGAACACTAATTCACTGTTGGTGGAGCTGCGAGCGCATCCAACCATTCTGGAGAGCAATTTGGAACTATGCCCAAAGGGCTACAAAAATGTGCATACCCTTTGACCCAGCAATATCGCTACTAGGACTATATCCCCAAGAGATCATAAAAATGGGAAAGGCTCCCACATGTACAAAAATATTTATAGCAGCACTCTATGTAGTTGCCAAAAACTGGAAGTCAAGGGGATGTCCATCAATTGGGGAATGGCTGAATAAATTATGGTATATGAATGTAATGGAGTACTATTGTGCCATAAGAAATGAGGAACAAGAAGACTTCAGAGAGGCCTGGAAGGACTTATATGACCTGATGCTGAGTGAAAGGAGCAGAACCAGGAGAACTTTGTGCACAGCAACGACCACAGTGTGTGAGAGTTTTTTCTGGTAGACTTGGAATTTTGTAATAACGCAAAAACTTCTTATAAAAAAAAAAATCCCAAAGGTGGTTCTCAAGGCAAAATGCCTTCCATACTCAGAGAAAGAAATATGGAAGTCATTCACAAAATGTAGTAGATCATGTTTGTGTATGTGTATGTGTTTGTGTATCATGTTTTGATTTGTTATGTGATTTCTTTCATTTATTTTAGTCTGACTACATAGCATGACTATAGTGAAAATATACTCAATAGGAAAGTATATGTAGAACCTATACAGAATTGTATGCAGTCATGGGGAGGGAGGGGGTAGTGGGGGGTAGGTGTGGGGGGGATAAAATCTCAATTGTATGGCAGTGATTGTTAAACATTAAAAAATAATAAAAAAAATTAAAAAAAATTAAAAAAAGAGAAAAATTGGGAAGAGAAATGAGAGTGATGCAAGAAAATCATGAAAAATGAGTCAACTGCTTGCTAAAGCAGACCCCAAAAATGCTGAAGAAAATAGCACTTTAAAAAATAGACTAACCCAAATGGCAAAAGAGATCCAAAAAGCCAATAAGGAGAAGAACGTCCTAAAAAGCAGAATTGGCCAAATAGAAAAGGAGATCCAAAAGTTCACTGAAGAAAATAATTCCTTAAAGACTAGAATGGAGCAGATAGAAGCTAATGACTTTATGAAAAATCAAGAAATTATAAAACAAAAACCAAAGGAATGACAAAATAGCAGAAAATGTGAAATATCTCATTGGAAAAACAACTGACCTGGAAAATAGATCCAGGAAAGACAATTTTTAAATTATGGGACTACTTGAAAGTCATGATCAAAAAAAAAGCCTAGAAATCATCTTTCATGAAATTATCAAGGAAAACTGCCTTGATATTCTTGAACCACAGGGTAAAATAAATATTAAAAGAATCCATCAATCACCTCCTGCAAGAGATCTGAAAAGAAAAACCCCTAGGAATATTGTAGTCAAATTCCAGAGTTTCCAATTCAAGGAGAAAATATTGCAAGCAGCCAAAAAAAAACAATTTCAGTATTGTTGAAATACAATCAGATAATACAAGATCTAGCAGCTTCTACGTTAAGGGACTGAAGGGTTTGGAATATGATATTCCAAAAGTCAAAGGAACTAGGATTAAAATCAAGAATCACCTACCCAGCAAAACTGAGTGTAATACTTCAGGAGAAAAAATTGCCATTCAATGAAATAGAGGACTTTCAAGCATTCTTGATGAAAAGAGCAGAGCTGAATATAAAATCTGACTTTTAAACACAAGAATCAAGAGAAGCATAAAAAGGTAAACAGGAAAGAGAAATCATGAGAGACTTACTAAAGGTGAACTGCTTACATTCTTACATGGAAAAATAATATTTGTAACTCTTGAGACTTTTCTCAGTATTTGGGTAGTTGGAGGGATTATGTACATATAGACAGAGGGCACAGGGTGAGCTGAATAGGAAAGAATGATATCTAAAAAAATAAAATTAAGGGGTGAGAGAGGAATATATTGGGAGGAAAAAGGGAGAAATGAAATGGGGCGAATTATTTCTCATAAAACAGGTAAGAAAAAGCTTTTTCAATGGAGGGGAAAAGGGGGGAGGTGAGAGGGGAAAAGTGAAGCTTACTCTCATCACATTTGGCATAAGGAGGGAATAACATGCACACTCAATTTGGTATGAAAATCTATCTTACACTACAGGAACGTAGCGGACAAGGGAATAAGTGGGGTGTGGGGGGGATGATAGAAGGGAGGGCAAATGGGAGGAGGGGATAATTAGAAGTAAACACTTTTGGGGAGGGAAAAGGTCAAAAGAGAGAATAGAATAAATGGGGGGCAAGATAGGATGGAGGGAAATATAGTGAGTCTTTAACAACATGACTTTTATGGAAGTCTTTTGCATAACTACACATGTATAACCTATATTGAATTGCTTCACTTCTCAGTGGGGATGTGTGAGGGAGGGAGGAAGGGAGGGAAGTTGGAACTCAAAGTTTTAAAAACAAATGTTAAAAATTGTTTTTATATGTAACTGGGAAATAAGAAATACAGGGAATGTGGTATAGAAATCTATCTGGCCCTATAAGAAAATGGAGGAGATGGGGATAAGGGAAGGGAGGGGTGTGAGAGAAGGGAGGGCAGATTGGGGGAAGGGGTAATCAGAATGCACAGTGTCTTAGGGTGAAGGAAAGGGAGAGATGAGGAGAAAATTTGGAATTCAAAATCTTGTGAAAATGGATGTTGAAAACTAAAATTAATATATATATATGTATATATATATATATACATATATATATACATATAAATTTGGGAGTTATGTGGAATATGGATTGAAAGAGGGAAAGCCTGGAAGAAAGTAGACCAATTAAGGAGGCTATTGCAATAATTTAGGCAAAAAGTTATGGGCCCTAAATTAGAGTGATGGTCATATGAGTGGAGAGAAGGTGATGTGAGTGTGCTTTAGAGGCAAAAACACTGGGCCATTACCAGTCATCTTGATTTAAATCTTGCACTGGACTCCAGTGACTCTGGGGAAGAGAGTGAGGCTGATGACTTTGCATAGGTCTGCCTCACTAAAATCTAATTCTCTTGGAAGTTAAGACATCTCCCTCCTGATGTCATTGATCCTCGTCAAGAAGAAAAATTAATAACAACAACAACAAGAGGTAAAATCAGGACTTAGTAAATGATTGGATATGGGGTTTGAAGGAGTAAAGGCTTGAGGATGACCCCAAGGCTGTGAAACCTGGGAGCTCTCAACTAATAAGGGAAACTTAAGAAAAGAGGTGAGAAGTAAATATATAAATCTATACACCATAAATATAAAGTATCCTTCTTTTGATTTGTACTACTAGGCTCAAATTCTGTTTAGGTGTAAATTCAGGCGTGACCATAAATATTGTCTCTGGCCTTTATCTTTTTCCTGCTTCAATCTTGAGTTGCCGTGGGTATTGGTCCAGCATTTGGATGTTCCTAGGGTTGTCTCTTTTTTCTCCTGGCTGCTTTAGCCCCAGGGGCCACTTCCTAAAGAGAGCACTGCATGAGTCTATTGTGTTTATCCCAGAAATGTCCTGCCTTTGTACCTCAAAAGCTTTGCACAATAAGCACAAGATGTATAACATGCTAAACCAGTTTTGTGTATGTACATAGAGCAAATAACTGTCAGCTGATCAGTACAAATATTGAAACACATGAAGCAGAGCTGTCTCACTGAGGGGGCTGGGAGCATAATCTCTCCACCATCACCTCAGTCTCTGGCAGGGTATGGAGGATTAGGTTCACAGTTTAGCTGAGTTCTTAAATAGCACAATCCCAAATTCCAAGTCCAAAGCCCTACTTGGGCTCTAGTCCCATGTACCCATGCTTCTCAGGGCTTCTACTATACATCCAACCTAGAATCTTGATTCCAAAGTTATCATGGTTCAAATTCCCAGGTCCAATGAGCATTCTACCCCTTGTACCTAGAACTGAAAAGGCAAACGAAACAAACCAAAACACAACTCCCAAGCTGATTCTTAAGGTCACTGGGTAAGAGGAGGACCAGGTCAGTTCATGATACCCACACTGTGGGTAAATAACAGCCTTTCCCCTCCCTAGGGCAGAGCAAGAGAATATGTACCAGTCTGGCAGTTTAAAAAGATGCAGTCTTTTTCAACTATGCAACCAATGGAAAGAGGCCATTTACAACCATACAGGAGGGGAATTCAGGATGCCTCTATATTAGGTACTCTGAGCATGCTGCAAAGCCCCAATTCCATGAGAACCTGAGCCTCTCAAAACAGGAGTTACTCATGGGAAGACATATAAATTGATGACCAATGAAATTTGTGGAACTAAGAGAACAGTGTACATGAAGGAAAACTACACTGAAAGACTTCAGAACTCTAATCAGTACTGTAACTAATCACAACTTCAGAGAACTCATAGTGAAGTATACTTCATTTCTCTCAGTAGAGAGGTGGTAAACTACAGGTGCAGAATGCTGTGTGTGTGTGTGTGTGTGTGTGTGTGCGCACATTATAAACATATTTTAGACATGGCCATTTTGTTGATTTTTTTCTTGATCGTACTCATTTGCTACAAGAGAGGATTTTTATTTGGGAGGGGGGAGTTATTGGGAAATAACAGTAATATAAAAAAGAGCATCAAAAATCATTTAAAAAGAAAAAATAGAAGCAAATGGGATGTGAAGTAAAGGTAACAAGTACAGCTTTATCAAGGAGTTTACTATGAAAGGGAAGAAACTAATTTGATGGGTGACAGGGTTAAATGAAAGTTATGAGACATAGGGGACAACTGGGTATATCTATAGACAATATGAAGGAATATAAAAAGAGCACCAAGATTAGAATTATGGAACCTGATTTCAAAGTTGGCTTCTTTCACTTACTACTTTGTGTGATTGGGAATGTCACCTAACCTCTTCTCTGAATATAGATTTCTTCTTCTCTGAAATGGACTGTATTAATTTTAAGGTATGTTTAATTGAGAAGAAATTATTTAAGGGAGAGAATCAAGACCATGAGAAGGGAAAGGTGATAGATATAATAAGAAAAAGAACTTTCTTCCTCCTAGACTGGGACAAATAAGGAGAGAATGGAGGTGGATGCTGAAGGAATATGAGGTGGAAAATTCTGAGAGAAGAGGGAGTTTGTGACAGATGGCATTAATTTTCTAAATAAAATATGAGGCAATGATCTCTGATGAGAGGGAGGGGGTGATAAACTGCCTTGAGGAGAGAAGAGAATGCCTGGAACAGATGCTTTAGCGAATGTGAAAGGAGGAGTCAATCAGAGAAGAGTAAAAGGTTGCTGTGCAGCAATGTTTACACAGTTGAAAGTAGATAACATAATTTTGTAGTGGACCTCAGCACAGTTCTGTGATTTTTCTCCAGCATCATTTGAGTACAAGGAAGAGAGGACTGGATTTAGGGGAAGGATGCATGGTCAAGGGGGAAAGAGACTTGAGTGCAAAGCATTACATTGAACAGTGATCTAAAAGAGAAAGGAGATAAATGAGATGATGAAAGCAAGAGTGACAGACTGGGAAAGCAGGGAGCTGTAGAGTGACTGGAAGCTTTAACATTTTACACTGAACAGGCCCCAAACTGAGCTCATTATCTTCCTACCCCCCAAAATAAATTTCCTTTCTTCCAAACTTCCCTGTTTCTATCGAAAGTATCAACATCCTTCCAGTGTCCCAGGTTTATAACCCTGTATTATTCTTCATTCCTCTCTCTCCCACAGCCCACATTTCCATTGACTTGCCAAATACTGCTGTTACTAGTTCTACATGTTTCATATCTGACCCCTTCTCTCCATTCATACAGCTACCAAGCTTAGTTCAAGCCCTCATCACCTCTCACCCAGATTACTGCAACTGGTCTCCTGGCCTCATCAGTCCCCACTTCCGCCCAGGCCACAAGCTGCTGCCAAAGTAATTTTCCTTAAGCACAGATCTGACTATTTGAGGTCTCTCCTCAATCAATTCTCTAGTAGCTTCCTATTTCCTCTAAGATAAAATATAGGCTACTCTACTTAGCTTTTAAAGCCCTAGAGGAGACAACCTACCCTCCAACCTATCTTTCAAGCCTCATCGGGTATTTCTCTTCCTCCTGTAATCTCCAATTCAACCAAACTGACCTTCTCTCTGTTCCTCACTTAGAATACCCCATCTCCCATCTCAGTGCCTTTGCATTTACTGCCCCCATACCTTGAAGGCACCCTCCTTTCTTAATTCCTTTCTCTTAACTCCCTCCTTCCTTAATGAAGAAACTTAAATACCATCTTCTGCATGAAGCTTTTTCTGCAGCCCCCAACTATTATTGGGTGCCCGTCTTCCCCATTGAGCTTCGGCCTATTCACTGAATGGGCATTACCTCACTCTAAGTGAGTACCTGAATAGGCCAAGGTCTCCCATTGCATTCTAGGCTTTCTCTAGTTATCCTGATGAATATCTGGTCACTGGATCCAGATGGCTCAGGAGGAGAAAGTGAGGCTGATGACCCTGCACAGCCCTCCCACACTCAAAACAAAGTCAAGTGCAAGTCATGTCATCATTTCTCTGATGTCATGGTCTTCTTCGAAAACAAAGGACAAACAGAGGCAGACGGAAACTATTTTGTATATATTTCCTTCACATCCATAGAATATATATTGTATATATTTCTTTAATGACTTTTATTTGTATTAATCATTTCACAGTTATGCCACATACGTATATATATATATACATATATATATATATACATATATATATATAGTTACAAATATATCTATGTATATGAGCTTGCTCTTCCAGCTTTTACTGGCCCTGGTAAACTGAGTCCTCACATCAAGACTGCTTCTTCTCCCCTTAGAATTTTAGGGTATCCTGAGGGGCTTGGAGTGTCTTTACAATGCCATAGCTCACAAACTCCAAATGTTATGCTTCCCCTCATGATTGTCAATTGATATTAGTCAATCAGATAATTAGTTTTTATAAAAGAGCATTTTACTAAGGTGAAATAGTAAGAATAGCTGAACAGAATATGTTTCTGACACAACCCTCTCACTGGTACATACAGAGTTCAGGGGAAAGTGTGCTCAAGATTGGAGATCATACAATAAAAGAGTAACTCAAAGCTCCAGGAATTCTTTTTCTGGAGTCCTCAGATCATTCCTTTTAGGTATGGGGGAGCTTTCTTTAAAATGTGTGTGTATAATATTTTCCCCCAATTACATGTTAAAACAATTTTTTAAGATTTGGGCTTTTTTTTTTTTTTTTTAAGTTTTGAGCTTCAAATTATCTCTCTCTCCTTCCCTCCCCACCCTTCTCCCTCATTTGGTAAGCAATCAGATATAGGTTATATGAGTGCAATTATGTAAAACATTTCCATAATAGTCATTTTGTATAAGATGACTCAAACAAGCAAAAAAAGAATAAAACAAAGAAAGTGAAAAACAGCATGCTTCAGTCTATTTTCAGACAATATCAATTCTTTCTCTGGAGGGGGATAGGATTCTTCTTCATTAGCCCTTTGGGATTGCCTTGAAACATTTTATGGCTGAGAATAGCTAAGCTATTCACAGTTCTTCATTGTACAATATGGTTGTTACTGTGTATAATGTTCTCCTGGTTCTGCTCACTTCACTTTGCATCAATTCATGTAATTCTTTCCAGGTTTTTCTAAAATCATCCTGCTTTTCATTTCTTATAGCACAATAATATTCCATCATAATCACATACCACAGTTTATTTAGCCATTCTCAAGTTGATCGGCAACCTCTCAACTGTCAATTCTTCACTACCACAAAAAGCTGCTATAAATATTTTTGCTCAGTATATCTAATGTCTTTGGCTTCCAAAGCCCACATTACCACAACAATTATTACTATTCTGGGAATACTGCTGGGATTCTGATGAGAAGTCTAAATCCTCTAACTTCAATGAAGGGTTACACAAAGAAGGAGACAGAGGTGTTTCCTCTCCCCCATCTCCACCACCACCAAGGGATTCCCTCTCCTCTAGGCTTCCAAAGACTCTAATGCTGGCCTCCAAACTGGTTTGCTATTTTATATAAGATGGACAAGACAGATGGGAAAAATATCAGTTTAATACACTTGATTGACTTGTTCCTACCTAGCTCATGCCTCTTGATTGATTTAATAGATGTATTTTTTTAGTTACATTAAATAAGATAAAGTGAGATTGGCTCAACTTAGCCCCCCTTTACCTATCTATCTGTCTCTATATATCTAGATGTCTATAGGTAGAATGGTAGATAGATAGATAAGCAGATAGATAGATGCTTGTTGTGTCCCCCATTAGAATGGTTTGAGTAAGGATAACTTCATTCTTTATACTAGTATCCCTTGTGCACAGTGTAGTACCTGATACATAGCAAGTAATTACTAAATATTTGTTGATTGTGGTAAAATAAGGAATAGGTTTAAGAGGCACAAACCACATGAATAAATGGAAAGATAGAATAAAGTCAATGAAATTTAAAATTCTGGATCGTGAGGGTGGAATACTTGTGGATGATGATAAGACAAGAGTATGGTTATCCCTGTGTGTATCTGGGGGTAGACTGAAAGTGTGGGTCAGCAAAGCTAAGGAAGTTGATAAACAGAGAACGAGGAGTTTTCACTACAGTGTCCTTTGATTATTTGAGTTTGCTAGCTGGGTTTGGGTTTGAGTGGGCAGACTGCCAAAGGTCTGGTGTCCGGCACTTGATTAACCAAACAGGCAGCTCCATCTCATGCTTTCTTCCTTCATTTCTTTATTCTTTTCTCCAGTTTCTATGGGAATGTGAGAGAAGAGAAAAGGACTTAAGTTGAATATGGAGAATGAAATTATGTAGGTGACTTGGAGACAGTCAAAATCTGCTGGACTCCTCAACCAAAGAAGCTACCATGAATGCAAGTAAACAAGCCAGACATCTGCCAGCCCTCTGACCAGAGACACTCCAGGGGTATTCAGAAAGTGTTAGCACTCTGCTTCCAGGAAACAGGAACTCCAGGAGTTTCAGGAATCTGAAGCAGTTTGAACACTCTAATCACTAACACAGGGTTAGGGCCAAGCACTTCTCTGATTAGTATCCCCACAGGAGGCCACAAATCCATGGCAGCCCAACCTGAGATATTCAAAATTGTCCTACAGACTGGATCACTCTGACCAAAAATGATTCAGGAGTATCTAAAACTTGTCAGTGTTCTGAGCATAGACAGCATGGGGAAATGGAAACCATGAGTAGGATCCAAACAAATCAACTGAAGGACTAAATATGGCTTAACTACCACATCTAAGAGCTCAGGAAGAAGTGGAGCCTGTCCCTGGCTCAAAGTCCCAGACTAAGAACTGAGTATGAAAATGCAAATAAATAAATATCAACTATACACACACAAAAGAAAAAAATATTATGGGTCAACTGAAAACCCAGTGGCAACCTCCCGTCTAGTATCTCCAACTGTTTATTAGATATCTTAAATTAATGTCCTGTAGACATTTTAAACATAACATGTCAAGAATTTAAACTCATCTTTCTTTCCCTAAATTTTCCCCCCTTCCTAAATTTCCTATTACTGTGAAGGGCAGCGCCATCTTCCCAGTCACCCAGACTTGCAACATAGGTGTCATCCTCAAAACCAATTTGTAGCCAAGTTCTGTATTTTTTTCTTTCATAACATCTCTTGAATATGCCTTGACAGTGTTATCCCTCTAGTATAAGTCATCATTACTTCATGCCTAGATTATTGCAATAAACTTTTTGTTGGTCTTCTTGCCTCAAGACCATCTTCAACACCTGGCAAATTGACCTTCCTAAAACACAGATCTGCCACATCACACACACACATGCCATTCAATAAACTCCAGTAACTCTTTCGCTTGCTTGGCTTTAAAAGTCTTTAATAATGTGGTCCCTTCTTACCTTTCCAGTCTTTTTATACCTTACTCTCCCCTACTTCCCCCTTACTTAGAAACCCAAAAACATTGCTCTACTTTCTATTCCTGGCACAAGACAATCCAACTCCCAACTCTGGGTATTTTCACTGGCATTATCTACCATGCCCACAATTCTCTCCCTACTCATTTACATCTCCTACCTTCCATGACTTCATTCAGTTCCCAACTAAAGTATCACCTTCTACATCAATCCCTTCTAGATTCCCCATTAATACTAGTTCCTTCTGTCTTTTGAGATAGCCAAATTTTAGAGATATTCAATTTTCCTTTATATATCTTGCTTGTAAATAGATGCTTGCATATTGTGTCTCCCCACTAGGAATTGACTCCTTGAGAGTAGGGACTGTCTTTTGCTTTTGTTTCTTTTGGGTTGGGTTTTTTTTTTAACTTGTCTTTGAATCTTCAGAGTTTAGCACATTGCATGATACATAATAAATGCTTAATAGATATTTGTTGACTGACTGAAAGAACAACTCTACAACAACTATAAGCAAAAGTTCAGAGGGGGAAAAAAATGGCTTGGCCAAAATGACTCCAAGAGTACCTGGAAGAAATGAAGCAATAAATAAGAAATGAAATTGTAAGTGAAACGAGAAAAGAATTAGAATTCTTTCCATCCCTACTAACTATTGTCCTATATCTCTTCTGTCTTTTGTAGCTAAACTTCTTGAAAAGGCCATCTACAATAAGTGCCTGGCTTTTTCTCTCTCATTCTCTTTTTAACTCCCTACAATCCCTTCAGATCTTATCATTCCACTGAAACTGCTCTCTCCAAAGTAGCTATTGATTTCTTAGTTGCTAAATGCAATGGTCTTTTCTCAATTCTCATTCTTCTAGACTTCTCCAAAATCTCTGACTCTGTGGATCACCTTTTCCTTGACACTCTCTTCTCTCTAAGTTTGCAGGACACTGCTCTCCCTGGTTTTTCTCTTATCTATCTGATTTCTCTAACTCCTTTGCTGGATCCTCTTCCAGATCACACTATAGGTATCTTACCATAGGTGGCCCTCAAGGTTCTGCCCTGGGCCTTCTTCTTCTCCCTTTATGCTACTTCATTTGGTGATCTCATCCACTAGCATGGAATTAATTGTCATCTCTTAGCTGAAAATTCTTGAATCTACCTATCCTGCCCCAAACTCTCTGCTGAACTCCAATCTCACAGCTCCAACTGCCTTTCAAACACCATAAATAAGACATCTAGTAGATATCTTAAACTTACCCTCCATACCTCCTACCTTCCCTATTACTAGGGAGGACAAAACCATCCTCCCAGTTCCTCAGGCTCATGGCCTAGGATTCACTGGGGGATTCCCCACTATCTCTCACTCCACTGTCATTCAATCTTTGACCTAGACCTGTTGATTTCATTTTTGGAACATTTCTTGAATCATTCCCCTTCTCTCCTCTGACACTGCTACTGCTCTAGTCTAAGCCCTCATGTCTCATGCCCAGATTACTGCAATAGCCTGCTGATGAGTCTCCCTGCCTCAACTCTTTCCCTACTCCATTTCATCCACCATTCAGTGATTTTCCTAAAGCACAGGTCCAATCATGTCACCCTCCTACTCAACAGATTCAGTGGCTCTCTGGCATATAAAGCCCTTCATAACCTAACCCCTTACAACCTAGTCCCCTACCCGATACTTTTGATCCAGTGACACTGGCCTCCTGATTGTTTCACAAACAAGAGTGGGGTAGA
This sequence comes from Notamacropus eugenii, assembly GCF_028372415.1. Taxonomy (NCBI): domain Eukaryota; kingdom Metazoa; phylum Chordata; class Mammalia; order Diprotodontia; family Macropodidae; genus Notamacropus; species Notamacropus eugenii. The sequence goes on along the minus strand of NC_092873.1, from coordinate 331,594,539 downwards.
CACCCTTAGCTTCTGGCTATCCTCCATGTCTAGAATGCTCTCCCTCCATAACTCAACCTACTAACTTCTCTGACTTCCTTTACTTCCCAACTAAAATACCATCTTTTACAGGAAGTCTTTCCCAACCCCTCTTAATTCTAGAGACTTCCCTCTGTTAATTATTTTCAACTTATCCTGTATGTAGATTGCTTTGTATATATCTGTTTACATGTTGTCTCCCTCATTAGATTGTAAGTTCTTTGAGGGCAGGGACTGGCTTTTGTGTCTCTTTGCATTTCCATTGCTTAGCAGGATGACTGGCACATAGTAGGCAATTAACAAATGTTTATTGATTGATTGATTTTCCAGGTCAGGTCAGCAGAAGAAGACAGAGAAGATAGAAGAAGTTGGTAGACACTGGGGGATGTAGTCTAGTACTCTAACATCCAAGGAAAGGTTGTGTTTCGGAACTAGAGGAGGTAAGAGACCCATATCATGGCATTGTTCAGCAATAGATGCTAACTGAAAGCTTTGTTGTCCTGCCTCATTCTTGATCACAGATCCAAGATGGACAGAGGACGACACCTGCACCCCTGGGTAGTGTTTTGGAGCAGTTAGCTGCTGTGGGTCATGGAATGTGTTCCAAGAGAGAAGCAAGTTCAGAAACAAACAGTAGCAAAATTACTAATCCCTGGGAACAGAGTGAGATCTCAGTTCTAGCTTCTAGCCCAAGCTGAAGTTTGTAGAGAAATAACTAGGGCAAGAATCTCAGACAAAAGGGGAATCGACAATTCTATCACTGAACCAACAGAACTATCCAGCTCAGTGACTGAGTCCAAAGGCATTATACTGTTGCTGAGACCAAATTCCTAAAAATCATGGCAAATCCAAACACTTAACATCATAAAAGAAAAGTGCCCAGCTCTTTTCCACCCAAAGGTCAGAGTAAAAACAGCAAGAATCTACCAGTTACCACTTAAAAGAAATGAAAACTCTCAGGAATTCCATAACCAAAAAAAAATAATAATTCAATGAGTCAGGAAGGAAGATTTCATATATCATGGGACTACAATCAAGATTACACAAAACCATGCTCCAACTACTATAGAGGAGGGAAAATACTGGAATACAATTTTCCCAAAGGTTTACCACCAACAATAATTTATCTTTCAAGAGTGAGGGTAATTCTATAGGCTGGGGGTGGGGGGAGAGGAAGGAAATAGATATTTAATGGAATAGGAAACTTTATAGCATTCCTGATGAAATGGCAAACATAAATACAAATTTCAAAAAGGAAACTAGAAATGTAAATACATTTGAGAACTTGGAAAGAGATGAACATGGATGAAGTGTTTAAATTCTAATAGGTAGAAAGGAAAAAAATGTTCCTTCCAGACCCTAACATCTTTAAAAGTGATAGAGGGAGCTGAATATGTGAAAAAGAAAAAGCTTGGTAGCATTTTCTGTTCTTTTTTGGAAATCTTTAGAGAAGAAATAAAATAGAGCAGAAAAGGAATATACAGTTTTATGATTTTAATTTTATGAATTTAATTCGTTCCAAGATTCTGTTCATCATGTGATTTGTTCATATTGCAAAGATCATTTCTCCATAGAAAATAATGTAAAGTCAGATGATCATCCCCAAAATAATCATATAAAAATAGTTATTTATAATTTTAAGTAAGTTTTTTTTGTCCCTAATGCACCTGAAATACAATAGCAATGATTAATATACAACATAAAGCAAAAATAAAATAAATTAACCTGCACTTTACCTTTGAGAAGAATCATGGCTGGCATGAGGGAGATGAGAGGGAGGAGGAGGGTTATTGCTTGGAAGGAGCATCTCCTTCTATGAGAACATCAGGGATTTCAACATCAAAAGTGTTCTCTCTTGTGCCACTTTCACTAAAAGACTGCCTTCACTTATTTTTCATTTTTTAGAATCACTTTCATGTTTTGATTCACTGAATTTTTTTCTTTACATTCACTTCTGACTAGGAATCCATCTAACAATACTTGTTTTTGATGTTTTTTTAAATTAATTTATTTGTTTTTAGTTTTCAACAATCACTTCCGAAAGTTTTCAATTTTCTCCCTCTCCCTCCCATTTCCTTCCCCAAGATGGCATGCAATCTTGTATGGGTTCCAAGAAAAAAAACCAAAACCAAAACCATTGTCCTAGTTGAACATCATCCCTTAGCGATGTTTGTGCTGCAAACTTTTGTTCTTCCGACAAGACAAATTTTGTGAAAAATTATTCCTTGACCAGCGAAGCCTATGTAAACCAAGTTGTAAATCAAGGTTCTACTGTACTGGGGAAAAAATGAGGAATAAGGGAATAGAAGTATTTCTCATAATTAATGGTCTGAGAAGAAGAGTATATAAACATAGAAGAAGGTAGAAGGAGCAGAATCACATGAATCTCAATTGTAATTAAACTGGACAAAGGAGGTGACAGTGAAAGTAGTCATAATTAAAAGATATCAGTAGAGAAACCACATATTTAAAGGCACCATTGACAATGAAATAACATCAATGTTTAATAAATATGCAACAAATAGTTTAGCATCCATTTAAGCACTAAAGGGGTGACTAGTGATAGTGCTGATAACAAAGAAAAGAAAAACAAAACCTCAATGAAACATTTTTGTTAATGCACAGAATAAAAGGAAGTTCAGAGAGAGAGAAAAGTGGGATAGCACTTTAATTTTGTTGAACATATATACTTGAGGAAAGAAAACTGCTCATAGTAGGAGTTCACAACTTTATTTACAATACTATTTTTTTCTGTTCTCTGGATATGGAAAATTCATATCTGTTGAATTTTAAATAATAGAACTATTATAATGGAAACCTTGGAAAAAATAAACATGATTTTTTACAAGGCAGAGCAACTTTTTCAGAATCAACTAAAAGAGAAGAAATAATGAAAAGAATGAAGGAAAGGAAAACAGCAAAAAGTGCAATTTAAAAAAAAGCTATTAATTTTAAGAAGATAAAAAGATTTTTTTTAACATAACTTAGAAAAGCAAAGGGACAAAAGAGAAAAAAAAAGATAAGAAAGAATGAAAATAAATAAAAAAGAAACAATTCAAATAAAGCTCCTGAACTCAGAAAAGAGTAGACAAACAGAAGTAGGGGAGAAAAGAACCCAATGGAACAGATTAGCATCAAATTAGGTAAAGTAAAGTTTAAAGTTTAAGTAAAGCTAAACCTAGGAAGAAAAAATTTCTAAAAGAGGAAGGGGATTTTTTTTAAAAAAAAGATATTGAAAAGCAAACAAGGACAAAAACGGAGGAAAACACAAGTCTAACACTCATAACTTTATACGTAGGTAGACTAAACAATCTAATAATATTAATAATTATAGGTTTACAAACTCTAAGGTTTGCAAAGTACTTTACATATCTCATTTGATCCCCACAACAACCTTTTCATATAGATACTACAAGTATCCCCATTTTACAGATGAGGAAATTAAGGATGAGGAAGACTTAATAACTTACCCAGTTTTAGCTAATATGTGCCTGAGGCAAGAACTCAGGAATATTCCCAAATCCAAGACTATCACTCTATTTTTGGCACCACCTAATAAAAGGGAAAAAGGTAGTAGAATGAATAAGAAAACAAAGTTTCAATAATGTGGTATCTGCAAGATATACATCAAGTAATATGATTAATTTATCTTTTTCCTAATATTAAACTATCCTCACATCCCTGGTAAAAATACAACTTGATCTTATAAAAAAATTTTAAAGAAATTACTATAGTCTTTCTGCCAACGTTATTTACATTTTTGAACAATAGTTATTCATATTAGAGAAAGAACTGGCAAACATAGACAAAAGATAAACTTTATATTTCTTTTTCTTTGCTTTATCTTTTCTTGGTGTAGGTATTAGGATTATATATGTGGCACATGCAACATACATATATTTACATAAATGTAAAAGGAATAATAATAATAGCTAGCATTTATATGATGCCTTAAGGTTGCAAAGTACTTTACAAATATTATTTCACTTTATTCCTACAACAACCCTGGGTGGTAGGAGTTAGTATTAATTCTACTTTATAGCTGAGGAAACTGAGGCAAATAGAGGTCAAGTGACTTGCCCAAGATCACAGCAAGGAAACAGGGCAAGATTTGAATTCAGATCTTCCCAGCTCCAATGCTCTATCCACTGTGGTACCTAGCTACCTAAAAAACAAACAAAAACAGCAAAGTAGTTAACTACAGGGAGGGAGGGCAACAAGAGTTGGGGGAATCAGGAAAGAATTTAGGTAGAAGGTGGAACTTGAATGTAATCATGAAGGAAGAGATTCTGTGGGGCAGAAATGAGGAGGAAATGCATTCTAGGCACAGGGGTCATCAAGTGCAAAGGCATAGATATGGGAGATGAAATATCTTATAACAATGAAGTTGGAAAGATAGGTTAGATATGGTTGGTGAAGGATTTCAAAAACTGAAGAAAGGAGTTGTGGCTTAGAGACAACAGGAAGCCCTTGGAGTTTATTGAGCAAGAGAATAACGTTGTCAGATATGTGCTAATTAAAAATCATTTTGTTAGAAATATGAAGGATGGACTGGTGTGGTAAAGGCTAGAGAGAAGGAGACTAATTAAGAGGTCACTGCAATCATGTAAGCAAAAGATGATAGCTGTTTGAAAAGAGAAAAGAGGTTAGATGTTAGATATGTAGAGGGAAAATAGCAAGATTTAGCAATGGATTGGAAATGTGGGATGAGGGAATGTAAAGAGTGGAGGATAACAGTGAAATTAACAAGGGCATTCTTGGGGGTTTTTAGTTTGTGGTTTCTTCCAGGTGACTAGTAGATTCTTTCTAGTTTCATTTTGTCTCCTGGTTCTATTAGATTGGGATAGTTTTCTTTCATTATCTTTTGTAAAATGACATCAAGGTTTTTTGTTTGGTCCTGATTATTAGGGAGGTCAGTGACTCTTAATTTCTTCTCAAACTGTTTTCCAGTTCTGTTCTTTCTGATAGGCAGTATCTGGCATTTTCTTTAATTTTTAATTTTTTTTTTTACTTTGCACCAGTGTTTTTGTTGTCTCTAATCATTAAGCTCTGCTTTTTCCCTTTCGTTTTTCAAAGACCCCACCAACCCCAATAGGTTTTCTACCTTTTATTTTAATCTTTTCATTTTCCTTCCAATTTTTTACCCCTCAGAGCTCTAATTTGTAATTTTATTTTTAACTGTTGCTTTATTTCTTTCAGTCACTCTTGTAGTCTTTGTCACCAAGTCATTTTTCTCTTATACTCTTCTTTGTACTTGCTTTGGAGTTAGTCTTTTCTTCCAGGTTTAATTCTTGGGCTCCTCTGAATCCACAGTATTTCTTAACATCTGTTCATTCCTATGTTTGCTGTCATTGACCCCTTTCCATCACTCACAGATTTCAGTTCTGTTCACTGGGCCTTGTGATAGTTTCTTGGTAAAATCTCTCACCTTGCCACTGTTGGCTTCTGGCCATCTTTTTGTGCAGGTGTAGGCCATGTGCCAGCTGGGCATCTACTACATACTGCATTTTAAATGGAATCGTGGAATGAAATATGTTGTTCATAGTCTCCACTAGGTGGTGTTCTAAGGTAAATAGCAGGAGCACTGAGCCTTGGTCCCATGATTTCCTCTAACATGGCTGGCAGGTAGAAAGCCAAAGCACAAGCAATGATTTCAACTGTCAGATTTAAAGATCACTTTTTAGTCTTGATCCTTCTTGAGTTCTTTGTATTGTTCAACATTCTCTCCTCCTAGAGAACTGTCTTCCCAGCCTTTATTGGTCCATCATTCTAGTCAATGTGGGTATACAGCAAGGCTCCATTTTGGGTTCTTTTCTCTTTTTTCTCTAAACTCTCACTTGGTAACCTTTTCAGCCCTGATAAATGAAATGACCATTTCCATGCAGATGACTTCAGAACTCCAGTTCCACATCACAAGTTGCCTATAATCATGTCAAACTCAATGTCCCATATACATATCAAATTTAACATGTCCAAAACAGGGCTCACAGCCTTGCTCCTTAAACTCACTCCTTTCTGAATTTCCCTATTACTATCCAGGGCAGCACAATCCTTCCTTTCATCCAGTTTTACAATGTTAGTATCATCTCTGACTCCTGACTCTCCCATCTAATAAATATCTCATCAAAATCTCTCACATAGACATCTCCTTTACACATATATAGTTGTCATTCAATTTTCAGGCCCTTGTTAACCTCTTTCCTAGACTCTTACAATATACTTTTATTTGGTTTCCCCATCTTAAGCCTTTCCCCTTTCCAATACATCCTCCACACGGCTGCCAAGGTTATTTTCTAAAGGGAATGACCCTATTTTCTAAAGTCGGACTATATCACCTCTCTTCTCCCTACATATACATACTCAAAAAGCTCAGTGACTCTCTATTACCTCTAAGATCAACTTATTCCTCTTACTTTTTACTTGTTTCGATGTCCTTGGCAGTCAGTCACACTGGTCTTTCTGCTCTTCGTATGTAACAATCCATCTCACATCTCTGTACTTTGCCTTGACTTTCCGCTGTGCCCAGAATGAACTCTCTCCTTATAGTCATTTCTTGCATTACTATCAGTTGTGGAAACATGACAGCTACCCCTAAGGCACCTGGATGATGCACTCAAACTAGAAAAATGCACTCTGGCATATGAAAGGTCTTCTTCAGCTACAAAAATATGCTAATATTTACTATGTAAATCTAAGATTGTAATAAGTGGATACTGGATAGGTAATCCAGAGAATGTAGTACACCGGTTCATTTAACTTCTTTTGTCCAAAGTCTGGTAGTTAATGGACATTTGTATCTTTCCATTTTCATTATCCCTGTCATAGGCTGCTGAATTCTTTGATGACATAAACGACCAACAGTTCTTCCAGACTGTTTTTATTGTTTTCCATCCCTGATTGTCCCAGACAGTTAGTTGTGCATCAGTGAATTAAATTGCTACTTAGGCCCCTTCTCTTATTGAGTTATGCTTCGACCAATCCTTTCAGTCTTCTGGTACTGTATTAGGGAGTCACCAAGGTCAAATATCTAAGTATCCACTACTCAGTTTGAAAATCCAGTGTTCTGCCAATATTTATCTTCATTCTCTTGCAAGTGTCTGCACTGGCTGCATTGGTGAATATGTAGATAAAGTATGAAGATCCCAACTTGTATCCTGTTGATATTTTGAATAGGGTGGAATTGTTTCCCATCAGTACACACTGACATTTTAGTAAACATACAGACATAATATCAATGCAACAGAAATATAATGGAGATCATAAAAGTAATATCAATAATTTTTTAAGTAATAAAATATATCAAATCACAATGTGAATAACATACAGTGAATAAAAAACACTTGAGGACAACACCCTGCAAAAACGGAAAATAAAACTGGCAACAAAATGGATCATTTCTGGAACAAATAGCTATAAACATTATGGTAAATAGCCAGAAAATGTAGTAAAATCTATGCATCCAAAACCTAAAATCAAACAAACAAAAAAGATAACATGTTTAAAAGAAGCTGAAGTAATGGGACTGCTCAGGGTTGGGAGAGAAAAAAGAGTCATCCCCCGCCCCCTCCAGAAAAAAGAAGAAAAAACCCTTCCAGAGGAAGCAGATGAAAATCTCATTGGAGGCTAAAATAGGATAGCAACCGGACCTGTCATTTCAATGGTAGAGGGATTTCTCAAGTGAGGCAATCACTTTTACCAAAGTAGATCCGCACCTTCTCTGAAATTTTTATCTTGGGAAGTAGCCTAGAGAGATTAAGTGATTTGCCCAGGGCCTCACTGCTCATTGTGTAAGAGAGACTTGAACTCCATCAGGCCATCAAGGCTGGCTCTCTATCCGTTACCTTTGATGCCTTTCTTAGAGAAAGAAACAAAGCAATATAAGCAACAAAACTAAAACAAAAGCGGGATTGAAAATGTCCCCCTCAGGAAAAAAAATCAATGGATACAAAGATATTTAAAATGAAGCAAATGGGACTCAAAGGCCCAAGGAAAGTGAATAAATCAAAATTCTTTCCAGTCAATATCAGCTAAACCTGATCCAGGGAGCAGGTCAATTCCAAAAAACTGTTACAATTAATCTAAGGCACAAGAGGGAATTTAAATGACCATTCAAAAAAAAAAAATCATAAAACTTAAGTCCCAATAATTGGATAGGAGAAATAACAAGAGAAAAAAGATAATCTTCCAAAATTAATCCCCAAGGATGAGGTTTCTACATATAAAATTGTAAGAGGTCCCCAAGTGTCAATATTTTGTTGGAGAAAAGGGTGATTTATAATATTTGTGCAGGGCCACCACATACAACACTTGATGTGTTCCATGTTTGAGGGGGGAGGGGCTGCTTTCCCTTTTCCTCAAGGACTAACCTCTGTTAGGTCTAGGAATAAATTTATAATGTGTGTTATTAATTTCTCTCTGCTTATAGACTCTTGATTATGAAAACATGCTTTCTTAGGGGCCCTATTTCAATCTACTTCCATAGTATCTGTAAGCACAGCTGGGTGGTACAGTGAATAGTTTAGAGTTTGGAATCAGGAAGACCTTAGCTCCAATCAAGCCTCAGACATATACGAGTTGTGTGACCCTGGGTAAGTCTTTTAACCCTGTTTACCTCAGTTTTCTCATTGATAAAATGAGCTAGAAGACAAAATGGCAAACCACTCCGGTATCTTTCCCAAGAAAACTCCAAGTCACGATAGACTCATACGCAACCGAACAATTGTGGATGGAGTCACTGTTTTCTACTCTCATTTCCCTAAGATTCAACTTCACTAAAGTCATTACTTTACAAAAATCCAAACCTTTGCTATTTGTATCTGCTTAATACAGATCACACAAAACGATTAGTAATAACCAGATTTTGTTTTATACAAAGTTGTTGTTCAGTCTTATCAGACTCTCCATGACCCCATAAAGGGCTGTCTTGGCAAGGACACTGGAGTGGTTTGCCATTTCTCTCTCTAACCCATTTTACAGATGGGAAAACTGAAGTCAGTGTTAAAAGACTTGCCCAGGGTCATACAACTAGTGTTTGAGGCCTGATTTGAACTTAAGTCTTCCTGAGTTAAGTTCTATCTACTGCCAATATCTAGCTGCCTCCTCTTGCAAAGAGAGGGAATAAAATGAAATGGACAATGAATGACAATGAATGAAAGGACAATGAATGACAACAGTAGGAAAATTCATTTGGATAGGAAAAAGAGGAAGAATAAGCTTTTTTTCCTGAGTTCAGTCCTCTCCCCAAGAGAGAAAACTATTCATGAGCTTAAAGGAGAAAAAAACTTTGAGCTTTTTATCTGCAAAAGAAATGATCAGTTCTTGGCCAAAGGGAAAGAGCACTTGTCAACTTCTGATTAACATTAATTGCTTGTGGGGTATTCCAGAAGACCTTGATTGCCCCAGGTGATGGTTTACAAGAAGATAGAAGTTGGAACAAAGTGGTGGAGGGCCTTGAATGACATGTAACTGGTTTAAATGAGGAGCTAGTCAAGGTTTTTAGTACATGGGGGAATGACATGATCAAATATGTGTTTGTTTCTACTGTGATGCAGTGCCAGACATGACTAATTGTTGTTTCCTCAGTATTGTATTTCACTGTGATTACTAGGAATTCTTTTTATTTTTTTTCTGGCATAACACCCCTATTAAAAATGTTTGATCTTTGTTACTGGCTTTGCTATGGCTGAGTCAGAAAGTATTTGACATTTCCTGAGTTTTCCTTTTCCTTTGACTCACTTGCTATCTGGAATGCAACAAAGATGTCTCTTTGCGTCATTATTTTTTATAAATTTCATGTTTCTTATGATGTAGTTTGTCCTGCTGTTCCACTAATTTTTTCCAGCATAATACTGGTGAATCCTTATTTCAAGTGAATATAATGTCTCAAAATTTTATCATCCCCCCCAGCATATTTGAAAATAGGAACATAAGTTAACAAGTTTTAGAGAATTTTTTTAATCTAACTTCTCTTCATTTAGCAAAAGAAGGAACTGAAGAAAGAAAGAATATTGGATTTGGTGTAAGGAGGCAGCTGGTTTTGAATCTGCTTCTAATACTTACATGTAGCATGACCCAGGGCAAACAATTTAACTTCTCTGAGCATGGCCAATGTGCTGATGTGTTTTGCAGGAAGGATTTGTTATGAGGGAGGGTTGTATTGTGAGGTGGAAAGGAGAGTCACTAGAAAGTGATGTCAATATTAAAAAAAAAAAACCAAGACATTAAACAACAACAACACACAAAAAAAAAAAAAACCCTTTGTTTTCTTCTCTGAAGAGTGATGATGGTAACAAAAATAATAATAAAACTGTAACCCATATGTCAATAGATCCCTTAGACCTCAATCTCCTAGGAAGAACGAGTTCAATGGGGAGGAGACTGGAGGTACGTGGAAGTGGGAAAAGAGAAGGATCTCCTGATAGTAATGATCCTCTAAGTCTCCTCTTGGAATATCAGAAATGAGTTTGTGTTTCTTTAGGCCCCTGCAAGCAGCCAAGGTTACCAAAATATTAACATAAAGAAGTTTTGTTCAATGCATGCAAAGAAAGAGAATGAACTCATACCCAACCTCCTTTAGTGAATGAATAGTTACAATCTCCTATTCGGGAACTCAGGTTTTCCCTTCACCGTATAGGTTCAGTCACAGTCACTGAAAAAGAGATGAAATACTGTTAGTGTGAGTGGAATTCAGGACCTCAATGCAATTCAGCTCATTGCTTTGCAGTTTCTCTTGACAATGTTTTCTCCAATACTGCTAGGAACATACAACTAGCTTCACTCCTTTAGCTTTCTGTCTCAATCACTGCCTCTCAGCACATCTCACAGCTCTCCAGACACTCACACACTCACATTAGCTTTTTAAGTACATGTGCTTTCAAGGCTCTCCTTCAGCCAGTAAAGCTTATTTTGGAACTGCTTGGATCCTTTCAGCATGAATCCTCTGGTACACACCCACTATACTTATAACACCTACCTGGCAGGGTTATTTTGAGGAAAGGACTTTTTAAACTATCAAACGCCAGCTTACTTTGTTGTAAGCTATTTCGGTTCCATGATAATATATGGCTTATACCACATTTTTTTGTTATTGTTGTTTTCTGAAAGGATGAATAATAGAAATTTTTTTTAAAGATACACTTGTTCACTTGGTACAAAATAATATATAAAGTCAGCTTACATAGCTTTCCAGGAAGAAATAAATTTCACAAAGTGAGGTACATTTATGAATTTGCTCTCAAGTTTTATGAAGTCTGCTATTTCCTCCTCACCTTACAGTTGCAGCCTAGAGACCTTAAGCCTCTTGCTTCCCGATGCAGTGACTCAGAGCCAGATCTAGAAATAGAACCCAGCATTCCAAACACCATTCTAACTAGGAGGTGTTGTACAAATTGTCTTGCTTCTCTAAATAGAACATTGACTTACTGTACAGAGGACTGAGGTATAAAGCTGAGCTGGCAGGTAATGTTCCTTTGACTTGGAACATTAAAGTGCAGTAGTGCCACACCTAAATAGAAGTTTTCATTCATAGCACAGCCGTGAACCAACCTAGAAGTAAAATATCTTTAAAGTGCCTTATAATTCTTTCATCAGAGAGAAAGAAGGGAACATGGAACAAAATGAAAAAGGGTCAGGTCTTTTCCACCTCAGGATGCTAGGGCTTGAAATGCCACTGGGGATGTCAACCTCAAAGATTTATATTATCCAATCCAATTTCTCTGCCTTACCTTGATTCTAGGCCCATAGCTTCTAAATATGTACCTTTTCTCTCCTCTCTTTCCCCAAGGTTGCATATTCGTTATTTATAACTCAGGACTCTAGGAATTCAAGTTTTAGTCTCCTTCTTTGAGGAATTTACAGCACGGGGAAGGCAAAAGTTAACAGATGGACTCCCTCTCCCAATTTCAAAGAAATGGATTAATTCAATTCAACAAAATTCAATTTAACATCTTTTGGCTCAAAGATGTATTCTTTCTTCCTGCCGTTAAGAAACAAGTGTTGGGAAGTATCTTCACGTTGAAGACACCCTTGCTCTTTAATGAAACCTATGCTTTGCTTACCGGGAACAGGTTGGTAAAAATAGTTACCGAAGCCGGGGGTGCAGGACTCTTTCGGGCAATGGGGCTGCCTCCAGGGGCACGTACCAGAGGCTCCAGATGTGCCTCTCCTTCCTAAGGGACCTTAGCTTTGCACCTCTCCACCCCACAGCCCAGGCGAAGAAAACACTACCACGTGGCCTGTAGCCACGTAGTTAAACCCTTAGGCCAATGAGCGACCGCGTCTCTGGGCCAGGGGCAGGGTCCCTTACCAAGAAGTACCACCCCCAGCTACTAGCGATTGGTCGATCCGGCAGCCCCGCCCCAGAGTGGGGTGGCTACCAATGGCAGGCGGCTGTTTCTGGCCCCACCCAGTCAGCTGCTCGGCCGTGCCGGGCTGCCAGCTGTGGAGGTGGGCCGGGGGGGGGTGCGAGCGGGGAGGGGGGGGCTTGAGGAGCCGCTGCCGCCGCCGCCGCCGCGGAGAGGCTTATCTGGGCGGCTGTCGCGACCCGCCATCACCTGTCAGGCGGAGCCCCTCTCCCCTCGCCCCCATGGAGGCAGAGGTGGCCGAAGTCCCCCCGGGTGTGGCGGAGGCCGAAGCCGGGCTCAGCTGCTTCTCCTTCAACCAGGACCGCACGTAAGCAGCGCTGCCACCTCCACCCCTTCCGAGGCCTATCGCCCGGCGACTCCCAGCCAGGGGTGGGGCGGGGTCTGTCGCGACCGATGTCGGGCTGAAGTCTCCTCCCTTCAGTCCTATGAGAGGCAGCGGGGGCGGCCAGCAAGGGGAGAGGTGTCATGTCGCCGCTACTGGGTGATTTGAGGGGTGGGAGGGCATGAGTGAGAGAGAGAGGGAGAGGGGCAGTCACATGATGGTCACATGATTCTCGACCCCCGACTTTCCCATCTCCCAAGGTCTGATTTCAACCGTGGCATTCAAAGCGAGTTAACACCCAAACCAAAGGCTGCTCGCCTTGAGCAGGGACGGGTGGGGGGAGGGAGAAACGGGGGGAAGAAGGAAGAAAGCAGAAAAAAAGAGGGTCGGCTGATGGTGGGAAAACAAGAGGAGGAGGGGAGGGGAGAAAGGGAGCAGCGCAGGTTGGTCCGAGCAGAGAGGAGAGGAGCTTGAAGAATGTGGGGCACGTAGTAGGCGTTTCAGAGCGGGCTGGAGGAGGCTAGAAGGGGGATCCAGCGGGGGTGTGAAGCGTTGTTTTCCCCTTCGTCCCTTGCCACGGTAACGAGGCAGCTGCGCTAGGACTCGGGACAGAGATGTGGCAGTCTTTTCAGCTAACCCTTCCTGCTCTGGGCCAGCCTTGGTGTTCCCCTGTTCCCAACAAGTCAGGCACCAAAGTTGTGGCTTCCGCCTGGTCTCTCATTCATCTCCTGGGACAGAACCAGAACCCGTTTTTCTAAATCAGAAGAGGCTTTTTGCACAAATGTTGCCTTTTGCAGAGGAGTTGAGCATCACATTGTCTTAAATGAAATTCAACATGTATTTTTTTTAGGTGCAGAGCTGCTGTTTGCTAGGCACTGGGTACAAAGAAGAAAAAAAAAAGCCTGTGCCCTCAAGGAGCTTGATATATCTCCTCGGTTCTCCCCTTTGGGCCTGGTTGTTAACTGGAGTTGCTTATAACCTCAACATAAGTTGTTAAACTGTAATTTAGGTGTTTTGACCCAATATGCTAGACTCTCTCTTTTCACAAAACTATTTTTCTTACAGCCATGTGGACAGCCTTCTTTCATATATAGTCCCAAATCATCAGAGAGTTGGCTACTTCCTATTCTCACTTCTGGTTGTGCCAGTTTTCCTCAACTGTAAAATGGGAATAATAATAGCATTTACTTCACAGGGTTGTTGGGAGGCTGCAGTGAGAGACATATTTAAAGCACTGTATAAATGCTAGTTATTCTGAGTAGATTTCATGCTTGAGCTACGGCGGCTACAGAGCTATGCTAATATTGAACATTATAGCCCTATAATTAAGGTCACCCTGTACTCTTATGTAGCCCAGCTCTCCATTCACCCTGTTTTTATTTTAAAACACACTGTGCCTCACAATGTGCCTTTGTTTGAAAATTTTTGTGTAATTGAGCAGCACAGCAGCTTAGGCTTGATAGCATTTTAAAGTTTTGTAAGATGTATTTTGCAAGAAGTTGTGGCTGTTGAAATGCCTGGGTGATATTGCTCTTGCCAATTGCGTACAGGTTAGACAGAAGGGGATCCGTTTGCAAATTAATAATAGATGCTTGAAAATTTATGTTAGAACTCAATGAGTAATGGATTTTAAATAGTAATTTTAACTTTATTGTAGTGTTTTTTAACATTGTCAAATAAATATCAGCTTCTGCTGAACTATTAAAATAGCACATTATTTTCAGATCTGTGGGGATGTTTGATTAACTTCCTCAGTTCCTACTGTCATTTCATTTTTTTTTAGATGGAAGCTCTCTGTTGGGCAGCCTAATCTCTTCTATAAATAAAAGTTGTCGTTATAGTCCCTGTGAACCATGGATTAGGTGACACAGTTTTAAAATAAATCAGTGCCCATCATCAGACGTATTTAGTATGTAGTTGTATTCTTTGTAAAAGTAGTTGTTGACACTCAAGAATATAAAAGACATAACTCATGAGTGTCTGTGTGAATAACACGCACTTTTAAGAAAAGGGGCTTTTTGAAATCTCTTTTCATAAGAGGCAATAAACATCACTAATGTAGTAAATCTTAGAAACATTGATCTGGAAGTTGGAAGTCCTTGATTCAAATTCAGCCTCATGTCTAGATCTTGTAGCTAATGAAAAGAATTTTGAATTAATAGGACTCACACTTTCCCACAGATAAAATGAGGATGCTTCACTCCATAGTTGAAGCAAAAGCACTGTTTAAAAATTACTATAAAGTGCTAAGTATTTAAGTCAATGTTACATGAGAATAAGCAGCATTTTCCCCTCCCTCCCTTTGTCAATTTAAAATTTAGGTATATAGCTAAATGCTTCTTTGTTTTATCTTAAAGAAATAAAGTAAGTTCCTCTTCGGAGCTTGGTTTCTTTTTTCAGTCATTGCAGTTATACTGGTGCTTAAGCTAAAAGAACCCTATTTTTTAAGTAAACATTTAATGTAAGAGTGGCATTTCAGCTAGTTGAGATTGTTAAAGAAAGGAACAGTTACTATGGTCTGTAGAAGGTGACTGTATCAGTGTATAATTAGAAGGTGTGGAAGTCCAGTCTTTATGTTAATGAAAGAAAAGGCTATAGCCATCCAACCCTATAATAATGGTCATTGCTTCACTTTAATTTATACTTTGTTGTGAAGTTTAAGTTTCACCTTGATAATTTCACCACAGAGGATAATAATAAAATACATTTTATTTAGCACTTTTAAGTTTTGCAAAGAACTTCACAAACACTTCATTTGATCCTGATAACCTTGTGATACAGTATGTTGGTGGTTAAACAATGACCTCTGACTCAGCAAGACCTAGATTCAAGTCTTGCTGCTACAAAGTGGCTTTGTGACCCTGAGCAAGTCACTTAATCTCTTCAAGCCTGGCAGAACAGGTAAATATTATAGATTAAGGGAGGTTCCTCACTGAGCTTTCCCTACACAAATGAAACCCTAGGCCAGACAAAATAAGAACTTTAGGAGACAGTATTAGAGGGTTAGGTACTAGAGGAATTATTATCATACTTATTTTGCAAACTGAAACAAAAAAAGTGACTTGCCCATGGTCATATTACTAAGTGTGGGAGGCAAGGGTCCAATCCATATTTCCCCTGTCTCTAACTCCAAAACAAAATCTTTTATACAACTCTACCTCTGCTTACTCTTATACTAGGATTCTGTTTTGTTCGCTGCTAATTTAGATGCACCTTATTAAGAACAAAACACTAAGCTGAAAACATAAATTGGCGTTCAAGAAGATCTTGGCCTGCCTCTCTATGGTCAACTGGGCTTATTTCCTCAGGGAAATCAGAGTCACTTAAAGATTATCTGTGTCACTTAAAGTGTGTGTGTTTGTCCTTCGTTGCTGAAGAAGACCATGCCATCAGAGAAATGATGACATGACTTGCACTTGACTTTGTTTTGAGTGAGGGAGGGCTGTGCAGGTCACCACCAGCCTCACTTCTCCTCCAGAGCCATCTGAATCCAGTGACCAGATGTTCATCAAGAGGACTGGAGTTAGTTGAAATATGAAAAGTTAAATCATATTAATTTTGTCCAAATTGTGCCAGATAATTGGTTTGACTTATTTAAAACCTAAACTTACTGATTATTTTGATTTCTATATATCTAAATATATCTATATTTATATGTATGTATAAAATTTAGAATGATAGATTCTATTCCATCATCACTTTTTGAGCTGAGAGAACAGCCATTTTCTATTCAATTTCACTATGTTTATTTCACTTCTAAAGCAAACCAAAAAACTCTTCTAAGTACCAGAGATGGGCAGTGATCAGTGACAATTTAGAAATACCCCTATATCATTGCTATCTAACTTTTAAGACAGCTATATGTACTTAGTAGATTTTCATATCATTAATAAATAGACTAATTTACAATTTGCATTTGAAATTTAAACTGACCCTTTTATTTTGATTATAATTTTGCCTGCCGGCCAATACGTACCTGATTATATAGGAATTTACCAATTGAGACTCAGACTGTGGGGGGGGGGGGGGGAGGGGGCCAGGAGAGTGTATGTTTGTTTTCTTGGCAGACAATATGCTTTACTTGGTTGAGAGAAGAGAAAGAGGGTTTGTTTCATTAGTCTGCTCTACTACAATGCATCTTGTCATTTCCATTCTTTTATCTATTGCAGATCCCTAGCAATTGGAACCAAAACTGGGTATAGGTTATTTTCCTTGAGTTCTGTGGAACAACTAGACCAAGTCCATGAAAGCAGTAAGTCATTATTTAATTTCATTCCTACTTAGTCATCATTTTAAATGTTAATTTCTAGCATTGGAGAATCCCACCCTCTTCCTTTTCTTGTTCCTTATAAACTTGGTCTGGATTTTCCAGGATTTGAAAGGGATCATGGTACTGCCTCATTTTCCTTTAAAGCAAAAGGTTGTAGGGAGGCAATTAATGATCTCTTGGGTGATGACTCAAGTAAAATTCCTTTGTATTATGAAATTCCCTCATTTGAGACAGTTTTGCTAACACATTTTCTTGGGTTTTAATTACAAATGAAAAATAACATGAGGTGTAGAAGGGGAAGTGCAATTGTAAAACCTCCCTCTGTAGGTGACTAGTTTTGTGACTTTAGTCAAGTTGCGTAATATCTCTGGAGCTAAATTTCGTCATTTGTAAGATGTGTATAATGATACACATGACCTACCTCATGAAGTTGTTAGTTGCTTTGTAAATTATAAAGTGCTATATAAATGGGAACTTTTTTCCCTTCTTTTTGGGTAGACACGATTTAATTGGTAGAAGAGATTCCCAAAGAAGAAATTCCTTCTGCCAGTGCAGATCAACAACTGTTCTGCAATTTATAGTCTTTGAAAATTCTTTAGGGCTTTCTTAGAATGTGACTTGGCCAGGGTCACATGACCTGTGGACTTGAATGAGGTCCTTCTAACTCCCATTCTGCCTATCCGTTATATTATATTCTATCCATTCTATCTTATATTCTGTCCTTTATATCATACCACTAGTGTTATTTTATGTTATACTCACAATTTTATTAAACAAGTTAGTTAATAAGAGTTTATTAAGTGCCTTATATGTGTTAAGTGCTATGCTAAGCTCTGGGGATACAAAGAAAGGCTTTGTCTTCAATGATTTCACAATTGAATCAATGCAAGCAACTGTACAAACGAACTATATACAGGAAAAATAGAAATAATCATCAGAAGGACGGCGCTAGAATTAAGAGGAATTGGAAAGGCTTCATGTAGAAGGTGAGATTTTAGCCTGCACTAGAAGGAAGCCAAGAGGCAGAGATAAGAAGGGAGGGCATTCCATACATAAGAGACAGCCAGTGAAAATGTCTGGAGCTGTAAGATATAATGTCTTGTTTGAGGAACAGCAAGGAGACCAGTATAATAATAATAGTCATAGCTGACATTTATATGTGTTTCCTGTGTGCCAGATACTGTGCTGATCATTTTACAATTATTATCTCATTTGATCCTCACAACAACCTTGGGAGGTAAATGCTATTATTATCTCCATTTTATAGATGAAGAAACTGAGGCAAACAAGGGTTAAGTGCTTTGTCCAGGGTCATACAGATAATAAATGTCTGAGGCCAGATTTTAACCCAGATCTTCCTGACTCTAAGCAGGGCACTTTATCCTTTGTGCTGCCTAACTGCCTCACCAAATCAAAGAATACATAGCAGACTGTAAGGTGTAAGAAGACTGAAAAAGATTGGGGGAGGTAGGTTATGATGGGCTTTGAACCAGTAGATAAGTGGTCAGTTACCTATGTCTTATTGTTTGTCAGCCTCTGGAAGATTGGCAACATTTGCTTCTGTGGCTATGAAACTATAAAAAACTTATTCCTTAATTTTAATAATTGCACCCACCTTATTCATATAGTATCAGTATAATAGCGATCTAAGGATTCTGCTGCATATTTAAAATAATTCAGTCTCAGGAATAATTCCCTGCAGGCTAAATAATCTGGTAGCACTAGTAGTTCAGGTTCTAAGAAATGCTGTAAAGAATGTGTTTAATTTATTTTACTAACTGTGGCTCCCCCAGGAAGACAGTGAAATGATAAATTTTTTAAATATCTTTTTTTCATATATTCATGTAAATCAGATTTGGACTTATTTGTAAAAGACCTCTCATTTTTTTCTTACATCTCTATAAATTAGGCAGAAAACTGACATATTTTAACAAACATTTCTTCACTCTCCACTATATGATGACCACTGTGCTAAGTGCTGGAGAGTCATACAAAGTTTTGATAAAACAAGACCTCTGCCCTTTCAGACCTTCCAGCCTAGTAGGAGGAAAAGACAGATAACTATTTATTAATATTATGTGATAAATTATTTAGATTAAAATGTAATATGAAGTCCCAGAGAAAAGTTCCTACTGACCAGAGGATAGGGAGGGTAGAAATAAAGGTAGGAAACTAAAAAAGGCTTCATGAAGAGGTAGTTTTAAGTTGGTCTTTAAAAGATAGATAGGAATTCAGTAGTCAAAAGGAGTGAGAATAATGTACCAGGCATAGGAAGCAATATGAACATAAGCATAAAGTGGTCTGCTTTTTGGTTAAAACATAAATTTGTGGAGGAGAGTTCAGGAAAAGTAAGTTTGTGCAAGATTATAGTAGGTTTTTAATGGCAGGCAAGAGAACTTTATCTTTACTCAAGTGACAATAGGGACCTAATTGTTGTTCAATCATATCTGACTCTTCATGACCCTGTTTAGGGTTTTCTTAGTAAAGATATTGGAGTAGTGTCATTTCCTTCTCCAGCTCATCTTACCAATGAGGAAACTGAGGCAAAAAAGGGTTAAATGATTTGCCCAGCATCACATGGCTACTAAGAAGAGTCTGAAGCTGGAATTTAACACAGGTCTTCCAGACTCTAGGCCTGTCACTCTATCCACTGCACTGCCAAGCTGCCTAGGGACCTGATAAAGAGTTTTTAATAGAGTAGTGATATGACCACATCTATGCATAAAAAATTACTCTGGCAAAGATGTGAAGAATCGATTGAAGTAGAGAAAAAATGGAGGCTTAGAAGACCTCTTGGAAGAATATTGAAATCAATTCAGGTGGATAGGAATAAAGACATATGCTAAGGTTATGGGAGTGGGAGAATAAAGAGGTTGGGAACAGATGTGAGGGAGGTCATGGGCTCCACAGGACATGGTAATTGATAAGAGAGGCAAAGAGAAAGAATATAAGGTAAATGGAAGTGCCAAAGCTGAAGTCTGAGGAGGGAATGTGGGGGAAAACAAACAGCTTGGTTTAGAACCTGTAGGCATTTGGAGGTGCAGGTCTGGAGCATGGAAGAAAAATCAGGAGTGAAGATAGCCATTTTAAAGGTCATGGTTGAAGCCATGAGAATGAATTGCCAAGGGAGATTACATTAAGAAGTTTAGAAGATGGTGACAAATCAGCAAAGGAGAGGAACAATTAGAGAAATTGGAGGAAAGCCACAGGAATATAGTGTTTCTGAAGACAGGAAATGAGAGTATCCAAAAGGAAACAGTGTTTGATTGCTTGAAAAAGAAAGTTTTAGAGAAATCAGGGAGAATGAAGGCTAGAGGGGAAAAAGGATCATTACTTAGTAGTTAGTCTTTAATAACCTTAGAGTGTCTTTAGTACTGTGAAAGCCAAATTAAAAGGTTTTGAATAAAGAAGTGGAGGCCCTCAATGTAGATTTTTTAGGAAACTTAGCAGTGAGGAAGAGGAGAGAAATGTGTGACTTGGTAGTGAAGTGGTTTTTTGTTTTCTTTTTAGATTGGGGAAACCTGAGCATGTTTGTAGTTAGATGAGATATTAATAGCAAAAAAAAAAAAAGAGTGAAGATAAATGACAGAGGATGATCATAGAACTTGTCTCCCTTTCCCCCATTTTACAGAGGAAGAAACTAAGGCCCAGGGAAGTAAACTGACTTTCCAAGTTCACTCATGGAATAAGCATCAGAGGCAAAAAACTCCCAGGAACATCATAGTCAAAATTCAGAGCCCCCAAGTCAAAGAAAATACCACAAATGACCAGAGAGAAAGTTCAAATACCAAGCAATCACAGTTAGTATCACACAAGACTTGGAAGCTACTACTGTAAAGAAGGAATCATGGCATATCATATTCCAAAAGGCAAAAGATAATGATTTACAGCCAAGAGTAACTTAAATTGTAAGACTGGAGGAAAGGACCTTTAATGGAACTAAATAGAAAACTTTGAAACATTCTTGATGGAAAGATCAGAGTAGGGTAGAAACTTTGAAAAAGTAGAGAATTTTGCCCAAAGTGAAAAAACAAAAACTTAGAAAGGTGAACACATTTGGGATCTTGAAAGGAATAAAAGATGATGAAATGCTTATCTTCTAATAAAAGTAAAAATAAATATTCCAGATCTGATGTCAGGGGCAGTTAGGTTGCACAGTGGTTAGAGCACTGGCCCTGGAGTCAGGAGGACCATAGTTCAAATCTGACCTCAGATACTCACTAGCTATGAGACCCTGGGCAAGTCAGTTTAACCCCAATTGCTTCTCAAAACAAAAACAGTCTTAAGTGATTAAAGTAGGTAGGAGGAAAAGAGGAGATACAAGGGTAAGGGAAACAGCTGGCTTCAGTTTTAGGTCACTAGCATTGATCACATTCCTTTCTTTTTACCACCTTCTTTGTAAAAAGGGGACCAGGAACAAAGTTAAAAACAGAACAAGATATGTTGGAGGGAAATACACAAAATGATAGATATCTGGCCATTATTGAATGGTAATAAAAAGCAATATACACATTCTCAATATTTTATGGCACCTTTACATAAATGCGGAAAAGGAGAAATATTTTTAAAAAACACACACACTTACTGATCACAATGCCTTAAATATTATAAAGGACCTCTAAAGAGAGGATTAAAACTTAAATGGAGAATTCACTCAAAAAAAATTGTTGGGTCAAAGAACAGATCATAGAAATGGTAGAGAATTTCATCCAAGAGAATGACAATATACTTTGGGGGTATTCCACAGCAGTTTTTAAGAGAAAATTTATATCTCTAAACATTTGCAACAACAAAAGAAAGACAAAACAGGTCAGTGAATTAGGCATGCAATGAAGTAACTAGAAAAGCAGCAAATTTTAAAATCTGCTCAACACTAAAGTAGAAAATCAAAGAAGAGATTAATAAAATTAAAGGAAAAATGAATTGATTTATAAATAATTAAAACTAGGAGTTGGATTTTTTTGTAAAAACTAAAAAAATAGACAAATTTATTAGGAAATCTGATCTTCAAAAAAAGGAAATGAAATTGACAATATCAAAGTGAAATAAGAATTCACAAAAAATGAGGAAATGAAGTTATTAGCAACTATTTTGCATAATTATATGTAGAAAACTCAGTGCCATATGAAATGGATGAGTACTCCCCAAAATTTACATTTACCCAAAAAAATTACAACTACAATATCTTCTTGACAGGCTTTTGGTTGACTTTTTGTGCAGTTCTGAGGAAGAAAAACTCAATTATTGTAGTTTCACAGCATTCTTAGTTATTATTGAGTCTCTTGAACATTTCAAAATTTTGCTAGAAAAGATATGTGAGAGCTGGGTAGTCTGTCTCCCATTTGGGTAGCTGTCTTGATTGGAAATTCCAGTATGTAACTTTCAAAGCTATGTAGAAGAATTAGTCTTAGGAGTGGGTTTGGCTTATCTTCTGGGGCCGGAGAGAAAGGATCCTATTACTAATGATTTGGGAAACAGGAGACCATAGCTGAAGGAGTTCTTGTCAGATTACTCCAAAATTCACTAAAAAAGTGGTGCAAGTAAGGGAATGCTGGGGAGAAGAGGAGAAAAGGTTGGAGCTATTGTAGAGAATGAGTCAATAAGAATAGGGCAGTAGGATTGTTGAGCAACAGCAAGGACTTAGCTGAGCTTATTCACCATGAATTTGTAGTAGAGAAAGACAACTCAATTTTGTGACTCTTCAGCAGCCATATGAAAGGGATAGAAAAATTGTATGATGGATGTTGATCACAGATTAGGATTAGCAGAATTTAGGGGATAGTCAGACTTCCAAGTGTGTTATAAAGTAGTAGTCCCCAAAAGCATTTAGATACTAATTAAAAAACAATAGAATAAATATGTGTGGAATAGACTAGGTAAGCAAGAAGAAAAAGCAGTCAAACGGTCTAATGATTGATAAATACAAGAACAAATTATTGGGGGAGAAGGATTTCAGCTCAACACAGATTAAGTTTAGACCAAACAGACATCTTATATCATCTTCCATTATAAGGTCAAAATAGATAACCTGAATATAAAAAGTTACATCATAAAAATGGAGAGAATGAGATTGTGTACCTTTTACAACTACAGGATTCTTAACCAAACAAAGGATAGAGAAAATCAAGACAAAATAGACTTTCTGATTCCATAGAATTAAAAGACTTTTTCATATATGAAATAATAAAAGTAGAAGAAAAATAATTTATATTAAATATCATTGAAAGGACTAACATATATAGAGAAGTGACACAAATATATAACACAGAGGGCTATTCCCAATGGATAATCACTTGTTAAAAAGAATGAACAGTTCAAAAGGATTACAAACCATAAACATCCATTTGAGAAATATTCAGAATTACGTAATAGAAAGAGAAATGTAAATTAAAACAACTCCAAGAGTTCATTTCACATTCATAAATTGGCAAACAGTGATCAAAAAATGAGACCAATCGATGTTGAAGGAGCTATGGGAAGCTAAGTATATTAACTTACTGGTGGAGTAGTGACTTAATTGAACTATTCTCTACATCAGTTTTCAATTATGCAAAAATAGCAGCTGAAATGTCCCTAGCCTTTGAGCCATCAATCTTACTATTAAGCACAGAACCTAGGGAAATAAAAATTAGGAATAAAGGTTCAATATTTGCTAAAATATTCAAAGCATCTTTTTGTAATAGCAAAGAACTGGGAGGAGTAGTTGTTGATTAGGGAATGGCTGAAAAAACTATAGTATGTGAATGTGACAGAACATTTTCGAGTAATAAGAAATGACAAATATGAGAAATTTAAAGAAACATGGGATTTGTATGAACTTATATGCAGTGAAATAAAAAAGAAGAAAACAGCAGGTAGCTAGTGATGCAGTGGAAAGAGTCAGGAACTGCTTAGTTAAAATCCAGCCTCAGATACTTTATAGCTGTGTGACTCTGGTTAAATCACTTAACAACCTCTTGCCTCAGTTTCCACAGCATCTACTTCACAGAGTTGTGAAAATCAAATATTATAAAAGCACTTAATACAGTGACTCTGATATAAGTCAGAAGATATCACTAGAACAGATTTTCTTTTTGAAAGAAAATTAGGGGACATGTGACTCTAGGGTAATAGTTAATGAAATATTAAGTTGGCAGACCAGGTTGCAAATGGAGGCAGGTAAAGCTAAGAGTGGGTGAAAAGGACTATGAGAGTTGAAATGGGATCATTACAATTGATAAGTGTAGTAGGAAAGGAGTACGGAATGATTTGATCAGAATAGAATTCTCAAATTCTAGATCTTGGATTTTGCCCAATTTGAAAAAAATGATGACGTCTGCCATGTTGCTATGTCGCTAAAATGATTTGAAAAAATGAGGTGACTAGAGTTGAGGAAGTAGAAAAATATTTTAATTAAGCTAGTAGAAAAGTCATCAGTACACATATTGTGTTTCTATGGATGATAGCAAGGGATGGTGTGGAAAAAAACAACCAATCTTCTTTACAACGTGACTAATGTAGAAATACGTTTTTAATATGATTGTACATGTAAAGCCTGTATCAGATTGCATGCTATCTTAGGGAGAGGGGAGGGAAGGAAGGCAGAAAAATTTGGAACTCAAAATCTTATAAAAGTGAATGTTGAAAACCAAAAGTAAAGAAAGAAAAAACAATCAAGAGAAAGTCAGTGGAAAAAGGTGAGATGGTAGCCTGGAAGTCAATTAATGACAGCCCCAAGAATGAGCAGGGTATACAGCACAAGCATGTCTTTTAAGAATGAGTTAATTATAAGGAAAGAGTTCATGGCCAAATAAGTAATAGAGAGGATCCAAGAAGATAAAGTAGACATTCCTGATTACATAAAATGAAAAAGTTTTTATGCAAAAAGAACCAAATGCAGAAGAAATTGGAAATAGGTAACTGGAGGAAAAATACTTGTAGCAAGTTTCTTTGATAATGGTTTAATTTCTAAGATATGTAAAGAATGTATTCAAGCATGAAATACAAAATGGATGATTTTGATTACATTAAATTAAGAAAGTTTTGCACAAACAAAGCCAATGCAACTAAGATTAGAAGGGAAGCAGAAAGCTGGGAAACAATTTTTTACAGCCAGTGTCTCTGATAAAGGTCTCATTTCCAAAATATATAGGGAGCTGAGTCAACTAAGTTGATAAAAGGTCAGAGGATATGAACAGGCAGTTTTCAGATAAAGAAATTAAAGCTATCTCTAATCATATGAAAAAATGCTCTAAATCACTATTGATTAGGAAAATCCAAATTAAAACAACTCTGAGGTACCACATTAGATTGGTTATCACATGACAAAACAGGAAAATGATAAATGTTAGAGAAGATGTGGGAAAATTGAAACACTAATGCATTGTTGGTGGAGTTGTGAACTGATCCAACCATTCTGGAGAGCAATTTGTATCCAAAGGGCTGTAAAACTGTGCATACCCTTTGACCCAGCAGTACCACTTCTAGATGTGGATCCTAAAGAGATCATAAAAATGTGGAAGGGACCCACATGTACAAAATTATTTATAGCAGCTCTTTTTGTGGTGACCAAGAATTATAAATTGAGGGAATGCCCATCAATTCCAAGTTGTGGTATATGAATGTAATGGAATACTATTGTTCCATAAGAAGTGATGAACAGCAGACTTCAGAAAAACCTGGAAAGTCTTGCATGAACTGATGCTGAGTGGAGTGAGAAAAACCAGGAGAATATTGTACACATAGCAATAGTAACATTGCATGATTTCCCACCTTGATAGACTTAGCCCTTCTCAGCAATGCAAGGACCTAAGATAATTCCAAAAGACTCATGATGGAAAATGCTGTGCACATGCAGAGAAGGAACTATGGAGTCTGAATGCAGATCGAAGCATATTGTTTTTTCTCTTATTTTTTTGTTTCTTCTTTCTTATGGTTTTTCCCTTTGGTTCTAATTCTTCTTTACAACATGACTAATGTGGAAATATGTATAATATGATTGTACTGTATAGCCTGTATCAGATTATATGCTGTCTTGGGAAGCGGGGAGCAGAGGCAGGGGGTAAAAATTTCAAACTCAAAATCTTATAAAAGTGAATATTGAAAACTAAAAATAAATGAATCTTTTTTTTTAAAAAAAGAACAGATTGAAATTTATTAAAAATAAGAACCATTTCCTAATTAAATCATCAAAGGGAGGTAACAGGCAGTGTTCTAAGAGGAAAAAAAATGCAAGCTGCCAATAGCCTGTGAAAAAATGCTCCAGGCTTGTGCCACAAAGAGATGAAAGCAGAAAACGAGCCTGTACAAAAATATTATAGTACATTTTGTGATAGCAAAGACTTGGGAATAATGGGATGTCCATCAGTTGGGGAGTGGTTGAACAAATTATGGCATATGGATGTAATGGAATATTATTGTGCCGTAAGAAATTATAAAAAGGGACATTTCAGAGAAACCTGGGAAGACCTAAATGGACTCAGACAGAGAAAAGTGAGCAAAACCAGGAAGAATGATTTATACAGTTGATAAAAATATTGTTGACAGGCAACTTTGAAAAATTTAATTCTACTCAAAGCAGTGACTAACTATGATGTCAGAGAACTAATCATCCCTCAGATGAAGAACTTAAGGTGCAAACTGATAGATATTTTCTGGATATTACCAATCTGAGAATTTGTTGTTTGACTACGTATATTTCCTACAAGGATCTTGTTTTTCTTTTTTCTTCAATGAGGTTGGGGGGGAAAATGTGAGGAAATTTTTGTTTATCCAAAAAAAAAAAATTGTTAAGAAAAAAAAGGAACATATTGAAGCATGATGATAAGGAAATTGTGCCGAAGTAGTAGTAAGGCTCAAAGCCTCTGTACCTCTACTACTGGGCAGGTTGGGGAATGAGTAGGTTCTGGTTTGTTTTATTACCTGTGGTTCAACTCATTTAATTGTGAATAAGTAGTGCAGATATGAAGTCTACATTTAGATAGAAATAGAAGCTTAAATCAAGCTTGGATAATGATTTATCAACCTGGCGTTCTACATGGAGAACAAGGGAGAAATTAAAAAACAAAAACAGTACTCAAGTTTCATTAAACTGGAAATAGAGGTCAGATCTGACCACACCTCTTGATAAAGCCTCTCAGTATTAGGTGCAAGAGAGAATTGGAGAATTAGGGAGGCTACAGTACTTCAGTTGCTCCATGTTGTCTTACAACCTAGGAAAAGGTAGACTACATTGAGATTTCCCCAAACCTCTGTGGTTTTTAAAGCCAATTAACAAGCCACCTCGTTATAAGTAGAAAAAGGAGGCCCAGACATAGGGTAACCTATAAAGTTAGTGATAGAAATGAGATGCCTAGTTCCTTCCTCTGTTGATTACCTACAATTTATCCTGTTTACATTTTATTTGTGTATAGTTTTGTTTTCTTTTATTCTTCCATTAGACCATGAGATCCTTGAGAGCAGGAACTGGGGTTTTTTTCCCTTTCTTTGTATTACTATCACGTAGCACAGTGCCTGGCACATAAAGCAGAACTGAAGTAGCTCAAAAGAAATGCAAGATGTGCAGATTTAGAGAATCCACCCCACATGTTCATATGGACTATTTCCGCCTGATCTTTGGTAGAGCATTCAGAGCTCATAGGTTTTACCAGCCACAGTCAGACACACTGTAACTTGACTGTAGCATAGTGATGTCATTTTGATCTTCTTCAAGAAGGAAGGACTGCAACCATCCAGCCTGACTTATCATATTGCCTGGCACATAGAAGCACTTAATAAGTACTTGTTGATTGACTGTTTGCCAACCCATGGAGTCATCTCTATCATTTTGAACTTTTAAAAGGTAAACTGAAATAATTATTCTGAGTAGTAAGAGCAGTATTGTTTTAAAGACATGATTAAAGATGCTTACTAATGGTTCACATGTTGTGAGTAGAACTCAAGGAAAGTTAAGAATGAGGTTATCCCAGGACTCCTAATCTTTATACTCCTGTGTAGGAAATTTGTAAATTATATTTTTTTTCTTCTCCATTTAGGTGACATACCAGATGTCTACATTGTAGAGCGCCTCTTTTCGAGTAGCTTGGTTGTGGTGGTTAGTCACACAAAACCACGGCAGATGAATGTGTATCATTTCAAAAAGGGTACAGAAATCTGTAACTACAGCTATTCTAGCAACATCCTGTCCATAAGGCTGAACCGACAGGTAAGGAAGAAAAGTCCCCTTTTTCAGACAGTATAATGATAATG
Source organism: Notamacropus eugenii (assembly GCF_028372415.1). Lineage (NCBI taxonomy): Eukaryota > Metazoa > Chordata > Mammalia > Diprotodontia > Macropodidae > Notamacropus > Notamacropus eugenii. The sequence goes on along the minus strand of NC_092873.1, from coordinate 331,566,341 downwards.
CAAAAATCTGCATAAAGTAATAGAAATTAATACTCATAAGCATCCATTATCCTGCTTTGGAAGATGATTTTATTTTCTAAAACAGTGCTGCATTTGGCTTCTCTCTCTTCCACTCTCCCAATAAGTGAAATGTTTGCTCACTAAGGTGCTTTTCTGGGCTTTCTACCTAGAGGCAGCTAAGTGGCACAGTGGATAAAGCACTGGACTCAGAATCAGGACAACCTGACTTTTAATCCAACCTCAGACACTTACTGGCTCTGTGATCCCAATCTATTCTCTTAACCACTATCTGCCTCAGTTTCTTCATCTGTAAAATGGGAATTATAATAGCACCTACCTCCCAAAGTTGTTGTGAGGATTCATTAGATTGTGCTTGTAAAGTGATTAGCAGAATGCCTGACACATAATAAATGCTTGTTTCTTCCTTCTTTCTTTCCTTTTGGTTCTCTTCCAATAGATTTATAGTAGTCAAATTAATATATAAAATTATTTTAAATAGTGTTGTCATTTCTGTTGTTTATTTCTCATTGATAATTCCCTGTTTAGTTCAGGCCTGATGTATTTCAGCTATATGCCACAGGAATTATAGGAAGATCATGACATGTTAAGGTGTATCAGAGCCAAACTCCCTCACAAATCTCCCAGTAAAGTTCGAAAAGTGCGCAAAAAGGAGTAATGATAAAGAAAGTCAAAGAGAAACAACTATACACTTTTCTATCCAGTGCAGGAAAACTGCCAGAATCCAGCAAAAGCTTGTAGCAGAAACAGGCCAGGTAGATAGAAGACTGGGTAATCATTCAAAAACAGCCAGGTCCTACAACAAGGGACAGGGCCAGACATATATACAGCCAAGGAACCCATACTCAAGCCTCTGCAGAAGACAGGGCCATATCAATGCGAGCACAGCTCATTCCCCAACCTCCATGGGAATAAGAGCCAGAACAGTTCCCAGTGCAGGACCCCAAACCCACAGAGTCCACATGGAAGGCATTGCAGGAGACAGGGTGCTACTTTTCCAAGATTAGTATTTAACCCAGAGCCTCTGCCAGAGATAGGGCCAGACAGTGTCCAAACAGCCCATGCTCAAGTCACAGATGGTCCATAGTAAGGTGAAGGGTTAGGGTAGCACCTTGAGAAGTCAAAAACCTGGGGTCTTGGAGGCCTGCTACCAACACAGTCAACATTTGTTGGGTCAAGGCCATAGTCAGGAATGGAACCAACTCCATGTTAGAAACTGTGCCAGGAGAAGAAGGCAGAAAAAGGAGCTAAGGCCCAAACCTAAATTGAGCCAGTAGGAGACAAGGCCCCAAACCAAGGATTCCTGTAGATGTTAGGACCTAATCTTAGCTATGTCATCTAGGACCAAGTAGGGCCTGCCTGCACCGTCCAAGAGAATGAAAAGAATCATAGTCTGACTAAAACACAAATCTCCAAATTGGGTGTGAAGATGTGAGTTAAGAAAAGAAAATGCTGAACACAATGAAAAAATGCCTTATACTGAAAGAAGGCCCCTAAGTAAATCTAGAAGAGTAGCTTCTTACCAAGTAGATCCTCAGAGAAAAAACTGTACCAACCACAAAGACTGTAAGAGTACTTGTAAAAAATGAAACGATGCAAAAATGACCAACCTGGAAAACGTCTCAAGGAGAGACAATTTAAGAATCACCAGACCATCTGGTGGTCATAACCAAAAATAAATGAATAAGAAGGCTGGGTGACATATTTCAAGAAATCAGACAAAAACTGCCAGATCTATTAGAACTAGAGGGCAAAATGATGATGGAAAAAATCTACCAGTTATCTCCTATGGTAGGAGCAATACTCTAAGCCCTGTCCTCATACAAGTTAGGCTAGTTTTGTTTGTTTTCCCTTAAAAGTTTTAAAAATCATCCTTGAGGTTTTAAAAGTTTTAAAGTTTTAAAAATCATCCTTTGAGCCTTTGAGGCTCAAGCTGTTGACTTCACTTCTTGGTTACCTGAATAACAAAGCAGCCACAAGGAGCTCCAGGAGCTCTCTGCTGCATGTGTGGTGAAAAATGATGGGAAATTCTGGCAGCGAAACTTTAGTCAGATCCTTGTTGAATATCCTCTCTTCCTGTGGCTAAGTAAATTTTCTTTTGTTAATCTTTGAATGGCTTCTCAGTGTCTCTTCTTTTTTTCTCCAACATCAAACCTAAACTACCAAGGGATTGCCTTGAGACAGGCCTAACCTACAATACTTCCTGGAAAAAAAGCCCAGAATGAAAACATTCAAGAAAGTCATAGCTAAAATATACTTTCCAGGTCAAAGAAAAAAGTACTGAAAGCAATCATTTGTATGCCATATTTTTGTTTATTATTCATTCTTCTTGCTTTTGCTGAGTTTGGTTTTTGCTCTCAAGTGGTGTGAGTGCTTATAGATAGCTGATTCAGGGAAGACATCCACATCAATAATGAATTTTTTTCCTGATTATTTCTTTTTGCAATCTTATTTGGTATTTGCCATGTCTGGCATCTAACAATTGTTTTTTTCAAGTATTCATGGCATAGCAACATGAGACTTCGATTCAACAAGACTTCAGCTTCTTTCATTCTTTTTCTTTAATCCACACATTTCTATATAATTCTTGACACCTTTTTTTTAATATCTTTGCATTGAAGTCATCATATATCAGAATGTATGTGGATTTAATTTGGAAGATATGATAGTTACTTTTTAATTAAATTAAATTATTTATTTATTACATTTTAAGTTCCAAACTCTCTCTCTCCATTCCACCCTGCCCTGCAGTAGAGAAGGCCAGTATTTCACACCACATACACACACACACGCACGCATGCACATGCACATGCACATGCACACACAGAATCATACCCTTACCTGTAGGTGCTCTGCCCTAAGGAATATAAATTTTGATCACTGTAACCTCACAACATATCTTGGGGTTTATGGCCTAGATTGAGGAAGGACAGTGTCTTAAACCCAAATCACTCTGGCTTTCATAGATTGGCCCACAATAAGTTCAAGCCCAAGTGTCACCTGGTCATTGTCTGGACTCTGATGGCTCAGAGTGAGTGTAAATAGCAGTTGTTTCTTTTTTGACCAGAAATCCTGATGGTCTTCCCTTCCCAGATTGAATTTTTTTAATACATAAAAGAGACCATTCTTTGGCTCATTTCTTGCCTAACCTTAATCACTGAATGGACATTGCCTCAGTCAGAGTGAGACCCAGGAAAGACCTTAGCTTAAGAAGGCCAAGGCCTCCCACTGCATCTAGTTAGTCCTGATCTATATCTTGCCAATCTATCCATCTGGCTCCAGAGAAGAAAGTGAGGCTGAAAACTTTGCATAGCCCTCTCTCATTTAAATCCAATTCACTTGCAAGTCATGACATCATTTTCCTTGATGATATGATGTTCTTTGAGAATGAAGAACAATGAATGAGATGTTTGTGTGCTCACATACATGTGTGTATATGTATTTATGGATGTAAAACCATAATATACATACTTCTGTTTATCTGTTCTCTCTCTGGAGATGGATAACATATTATTTTATATGTCCTTTGTAGTTGATTTGAATATTTCTAATACTCAATATAGTCCTTCACAGTTATTCCTCAAACAATATTGCTCTTACTGTATACAACATTCTCTTGGTTCTGTTCATTCCACTCTTCATTATTTCATGCATGTCTTTCCATGTTGTTTTTTAAAATCAACCTGCTCATCATTTCTTATAGCACAGTAGTATTCCATCACAATCACATACCTTAACTTATTTATCCATTCCCTAGTTGATGGGTATCCGCTCAATTTCCAGTTCTCTGCCACCCACAAAGAGAGCTGCTATAAATATTTTGAAACGTATAGGTTCATTTCCTTTTTCCATGATGACCTTGGGAAACAGATCTAATAGTGGTAATTGCTGGGTCAAAGGGTATTCATAGTTTTATAACTCTTTGGGCAGAATTTCTGATTGTTCTCCGCAATAGTTAGATGAGTTCACAGTTCCACCAACAGTGTATTTATGTCCCAATTTTTCACATTCCCTCCAACATTCATCATTTTCTCCTTCTACCATTTTAGCCAATCTTATAGATGATATCTCAGAATTATTTTAATTTGCATTTCTCTAATCAATAATGATTTAAAACGCTTTTCATAGAACTACATATAGCTTTGATTTCTTCATTTGAAAACTGCCTAGTCATATCCTTTGACCATTTATCAGCTAGGGAATGACTCATATTCTTATAAATTTGACAAAGTTCTCTACATATTTTAGATAGGAGACCTTTATCTGAGAAATTGTCAATAAATTTTCCCTCTTATTTTCTGCTTTCCTTCTAATTTTGGCTACATTAGTTTTATTTGTACTAAACATTTTTAATCTAATATAATCAAAATTATCCATTTTGTATCTCACACTGTTCTCTATCTCTGGTTTTTCATAATTCTTCTATCTGTATGTTCCATGTTCTTCTAATTTCCTCTTGATATCTTCCTTTGTATGTAGGCCATGTATCCATTTTGATATTATCTTCAGTAAATGGTGTAAGATATTAGTCTCAACTTAGTTTCTGTCAGACTGCTTTATTTTCCAACAATTTTTGCCAAATAGCAAATTCTTATTCCAAAAGTTTAAATCTTTATATTTGTCAAACACAAGGTTACTATAATCATTTATTACTGTGTATTATAGGTCTACTCTTTTCCATTGATTCACCTTTCTATTTCTTAGCCAGTATGAGATAGTTTTGATAATTACCACCTTATGATGCAGTTTAAAATTTGGTACTGCTAAACCGCCTTCCTTCACATTTTTTGCTCGATTCCCTTATTATCTTGAGTGTTTGTTCTTCCAAATGAACATGTTATTATTTTTTCTAGTGCATAAAACATTTTTGGTGATTTAATTAGGATGGCATTGAATAAGTAGATTAGTTAGGTAGAATTGACATTTTTATTTTATTGGCTCTGCCCACCATTGAACAAATGATATTTTTCCACTAACTTTATTTGTATAAAAAGTGTTTTATAATTATGTTCATTTAGTTCCTGGTTTGTCTTAGCAGGTATACTCCCAGGTATTTTATGCTTTCTATGGTTATTTTAAATGGAGTAACTGTTACTATCTATCTCTTCTTGCAGGGCTTTGTTAATGATATATAGAAATGGTGATGATTTATGTGGGTTTATTTTGTATCCAGCCATTTTGCTAAAATTATTAATTGTTTCAACTAGCTTTTTAGTTGAATCTCTAGAATTTCCAAGTATATCATCATACTGTTTCCAAAAAGAGGTAGTTTTATTATCTCATTGCCCATTTTGATTCCTTCAGTTTCTTTTCCTTCTCTTATTACTATTCTAGCATTTCTAATACAATATTGAATAATATTGGTGATAATGGACATCCTTGTTTCACTCTAGCTTATCCTCATTACAGATGCTTGCTGATGGTTTTAAGTACTTACTTCTTATCATTTTAAGGAAAAATCCATTTATATCTGTGCTTTCAAATGTTTTTAATAGGAATGAGTGTTGTGTTTTGCCAAAAACTTTTTCTGCATCTAATGATATGATCATATGATTTTTGTTAATTTCTTTATTGATATAATCACTAAGTTCTTCGTAGAATTTCTCTGCCTTTTCATCCTCACACCCACTGTCAGTATATAAGCTGCAATTGTTTTTCATGGTGGTCTTTTTTTTCTTTTATATACTTTCCAGTACTTCCATATGAGATGACTAGATATCCCATGAAAAAACATTTCTTATTGCTTTTGTATGCAATAAAACGTGCTATGTTTACTCCTTCCTTTGCTTCTCCAAAATATATCTGTAAGTCAGTCTTCCATTTAGGTGCAACCTCCTTTTTTCTTCTAGTATTGTTTATAGCGAGTATCAAGAATGATATTATTTAGCTTCGCTACCAGTATTTTCATGTTGTCATGGTGGCCCCCCTGAGTCTTACATTTAGAGTACCATTAGCCAATTTGCAGTTTATAGATGATGTCAAACCTGTGGCATTCTAAGCACTATCTGCCCACCTCCAACCTGTCACTCATGTCACTATCACTACAAAAGTAGAAGCTACATAGGATTAAGGGTCATTTTCCATTTTTTCTTTGTTTTATAGATACTCATGGCCAAACGTACCACCAGATATTTCATATTAACAAGTTCTGTTAACATGACAAAATATTTTGTGTTACAAGGCAGATTTTGACAGAGAGAGAGGAGTTTGGGGAGGGTGAAGGGGAGGAAAGTGAAAGGCTTTTTAAAAACCTATTTGTGGGAATATACTATTTTCATTGAGATAACATAATAATTTCATTTAGAGCACCACTGAATTATGTGGAAAGCAGGTTGATTGCAGGGTCTAAAATTCTTACCTGAGAAGTATGTTCTTTTATACAGAGAGAGTAGAGAATGTGGAACTTGAATGTGTGAACCATAGAAGGGACAAGGGAGGAATGATTTTTATTAAGTGAAAGGTAATTTGAATGTATTTGTACTTGAAAGCTTTAAAGAGAAATGCTTGAATAAAGTGTTGCCTTTGTTGGACTTCAGACTAATTATGTGTCAGTAGTGGGATATGGCAGTCAAGAGTCATGGTGCCCAGGACTAACGAAGTAGCAGAATCCTGTTGATATCGCATCTGGCATATTATGTCAGCTTGACATTGTAGAAAAGGACATTAATACACTCGAGGGTGTGCAGAGGGGACAAGATGGTAAAGGGCTTTGAGTTCGTGCCTATGTGATTAAAGGAACTGGGAATGTTTAACATGAAAAAGAGAGTTACCTTAAAATATGTGAAGAACTGTCAAATGGAAGATGAAATAGACTTGTTCTTCTTGGCCCCAGAAGGCAGAATCAAGACCAGTGGGTGAAAGTTGCAAAGAAACACCTTTAGGAAAGGGAAAACTTTAATAATGAAAACTTTTTAAAAGTAGAATGGGCTGTCTCAGAAGGTATCATGTTCCCTGTCACTAGAGATCCTCTATCGAAAGATTGCTGAGTAATTGTTGGATAAGTTTTAAAGGAACTTCATTTTTAGGAATGGGTTGTATTAGTTGGATCCTGAAGTTCCTTCCAATTCTAAGATGATTTGTGATTTGTTTGTAGACCATTGGACATATTTTCATTTAGTGGTAGTCTACAGAAGAAGATTAGTTTATTCTTGGTTACCTCTTTTTGACACTGATTTGATATGACTTTTAAGATTGATCAGCTCATGTTCTACAGAGTCATCAGAACTCTCAAACACTATTTATGTACACAATTCGCTTCTCTTCTTTATACCCCCACTTCTTTTCTACTGTTTGGCACCACCCTTCCCTTAGCAGCCTTTACTAATTTTTTAAATTCTCACCCAAAACTCCAGAGCAATTATGGCTAAATTATTTGTAATTCAGATCTTATCATATGAGGGGTGGGGCAGCGGTGGGAGGGGAATGCTAAAGTTGGAGTCAAGCAAACTGGGTTTGAATCTTGAAATCTGACCTACCTGTGTGCCTTGCTGGGCCTCCAATTCTTCATCTATAAAATAAGGAAGCTGAATTGGATGACTCTCAAGGTCTTTTCCAACTCTTAAGTCTCTGATCCTGTGATCCCAGCAATTCCACTCTTGCCTTTGAAAAGGAAATTTACTTTTTAGGGCAAGTATTTGTTACAGAAAGGGAAAGCAATGCTTTGGAAAGTAACTTTTACTTCTGGAGTATACTTTTCTTTCAAGTTTCAGATTTAAGGTTTAGCCTTTGTTACAGGAGAAAGGACTGGGTGGTTTTTCCAATCCTCATTAACTGCGTGTGCAGTTCTCCCAGCAAGAGAAATAAAGAAATAGAGTGAGAGGCAGTTGGTTAGACCTAGAGGAATTAACTGCTCTTGCTTCTTTGTACTCCATCCAGTTGTGAGCAACCAGCCTCTCCAGCAAGGACATATTTCATTGTTCTACCACTTGTGGGGCTGCTTTAAAAAAATGGGGGAGAGGGCTGGTGTTAGAACATTTACATGGGGAATGATGTGATGAAATGAGTTTGAATGTAAAAAGAAAAAATAGATTATTCCAACTTTTTATTCTAACTTGATTATACTCTTTTAGCAATATATGTCTAAATAACTTGGCAAGTCATTCTATTGAGAAAGCACCATAAAAAAAAAAAAGAAAAGAAAAAAAAAGCACAGTAAGCCAGAATAATTTTGACCTGGAAATCTTTTACACTTCTTTCCATTTTGGCCTTATGGTATCATTGTTACAGTAACAAAGGTTATTTTGGCTTTAGTTTCCAGTGATTAAAGCCTCTGTAACAATCAGGTTACCGTCATTCCTTAGGGAGATATGTGCACTATATTACTTGGAAGAATAACACATTACTTAGCTAATGGGATCATTATCTAAATATTAGCATGGATTTGTTTATCTGATTAACTCATTCCAAATCATGGTTACCTAGCAAAGATCAAGGCCAAGGAAAGCTGTGGTCATAAGACAAGTTAAGTTTGTGAGGAAAGAAGGAAAATCTTTGTACAGGAGAGAACACCAAACAGTTAAGGTACAGGCATGAAATCCTCGTGTATCCTTTGTTTAGGGGAGATAAACTAAAAGGACTGAAGGGATTACTACTAAGACAAACTTTACCTTTGTAACAGTTTTACTAGGACTACTCTAGGAAGGAGTAGAAAGATTTGAACACAAAAGGCAGCTTTATACTTAGAGAGAAGTAAAGTATTGGGCCATTAAAAGAACAAACAAAGGAAACTTCATTGTGAACTTTGAAAGAGAGTCTGTGAAGTATATCTAACAGAATCACTGACATTTTACTATCAAAATGCCTGAGTGGAAATGTTCTGGATCTATTACATTTTTTAAAGATTGCACATAGAAATGAAAATGACAGACTTCAATTAGAAAACATAATTATTTAAGGTTTTGCATTTTTCATATTTCTAGCTATCATATTAATTGGTGAGTGTATATGTGTGTATGTTTACCAGGAAAAGTTAGATTCAGATCAGCTTTTGTAAAATTGTAGAATGTCAGAGGTCATTTAGTCAAATCCATACGTATGAGGGAATTTTCCTTTCTGTGACATTTCTAACAAGTGGTCATCCAGCTTCTATTTGAAGGCCTCTAGTGATCATGTAGGCAGAAGCAAAGAACAGTAGAAAAAGTTCAGAAAGACTATCTGGATTCAAATCCCAGCCAGTTTTTTGCTGTCTTTGTGATTTTAGACAAGTTATTACCCTTTCCAGCCCTAAGGTATTTTTTTCTTTTGTAAAATGAGAGGTTTGACCTAGAAAATCTCTAAAGTCCTCTCCAGCTCAAAGTCCTATAAAACTTTACCTCCTAGACTCATTCAGCTCAGACAGCTTTAATTATAAATTTTTACTTCTTGCAACTTTGACCCATTAGTTTTATTTTGCCTCTAGGATAAAAGTAAAACAATTTTAATTCCTCTTCCCGTTATAGGTATTCACATGTTTAAAGACAGCCCCGTTTCTTCTCTTCTCTTCTCCAGATTAAAATACCCCCAGTTCCTTGGATCAGCTTTCCTATGGCTTGATTTTTAATTCCATCACCAGTCTAGTCACTCTTCTGTTCCACTCTAGCTTTTTGGGATTATTCTAAAAGTGTAGTACTTAAAAGTAAACACAATATACCAGATGTGTTCTGACAAAAGCAGAGTCACTTCCCATATTTTGGCCACTGTAATGCTATTAATGCCGCCAGAGACCCCATTAGTTTTTTAAATGATTGAGTCCACTCAAAGAACCCAATCTTTGGGGTCTTTTGTTTTGTTTTAGATAAATAGTCTGTCATCTAGCACAATCATCAATTGTGCACTTTAACTTTTTAAAACAACTATAGGACTTTACATTTATTCCTGAGTAACTTCATTTAGTCTGCTCTGTGCTTTTTAAGGAATTTGGTTCAGTAGCTATGCATGTCTGTGTGGTTGCAGAGGCTGCTGGTGTGCCTGGAGGAATCCATTTATATTCACAACATTAAAGATATGAAGCTATTGAAGACTATCCTGGATATACCTGTAAATCCAACAGGTAAGAAAAAAATCCTGCAAAAAATTAAATGCTCCAAGGACTTAATTCGTGTATGGATGTTTTTTCTCCTACATATTAGATTTATGCACAAACAGAAACTTCTTGAGTTTTTTCATACTTGAAAAGCCTTAAGCAACTGGTTCGTTTTGGGGGGGATTGGGTTTTTTTTGGCACCTTGAAGCTTTGTTTTAATGATGTTGAATAAAAATTACATAAGGCTATAAAATCATGTGTGAGGACGATGTAGGTACCATTCTAACCTCATTGACACTCACTTTGAGAAAGATGGATAGCCCTTTTGGGGTGATTTATTTTTTGATTTTATGAAGTTAATGTTGGCAGCATCTCACAATATGGGAAGCTTGTTAAGTTGTTAGTTTTTTAAGAAAGATTCTCTAAAAATACAAAAGTTGTCATGAGAGTAAACAGGCTTGAGACTGGTCTATTTTGTATACCAAGGAGAGAGAAAAAGATAATAGAATCTTAAAGAATTCAGTTCATTTCTAGGGAATCTCTCCATTCCAGCAGTGAACTAAAATGAAGTTTCAGTAATGGAGGCAGCAACATGTAAAAAATTGTACATACAAAGCTGTATGTATATAAGTTATATCAAAGCTTAAGACTCTGCTGAAACTTTTCAGACACCCTTAATATAGTGTAAATCACTCAACAAATATCTATTAAGCACCAACTAGGTACCAGACACTGTGCTAAGCACTGAAAATACTGTTGCCTTTCTTTGGAAAGGCAGACCCTACCCTTGAGAAGCTCAGCTTATTGAGGGAGACTGCATGCAAACAATACAAACAGACAAGCTATATTCAGGATAAATTGGAAATAATCAGCAAAGGGGAAGCCAGTAGAATTAAGAGGATTGAGAAAGATGGGATTTTAGCCAGGAAGGAAGCCAGGAGGCAGAGATGGAAGGAGAGAATTCTGTTCATGAGGGACAACCAGGGAAGATGCCTAGAGTTGGGAGATTGTGTCTTGTTCAAAAAATAGCAATGAGGGTAAATTCACGGGATCAAAGATGTATGGAAGTCTAACACGTGAGAAGACTGGAACACTGTGGCGATTGTGAAGGAATTTGAATACCAGCAAGATTGAACCTGCGCTTTAGGAAAGTCACTTTGGCAGCTGAATGGAGGGAAAGACTTGTTTCAGGAGTCAGGAGAGACTTGCAGCAGGTAAACCAACTAGCAAACTATTGCAATAATCTAGACATAAAGAGATGAGAGTCTCTACCAGGGTGGTGGTAGTATCAGAGGACAGAGGGAAGTGTATTTGATAGAGGTTATAAAGATAAAATTGACAGGACTTGGCAACAGATTGGATATTTAGCAAAAGATTGTATATGAGGGATAAGAGAATGAGTAGAAAAGATCCAGTGAGGGTTTGTTTTTTTTTAAAGGATAATGGAGACACATACATATTTGTGTACAGTGAAGGGGAGTGACAGTTATTGAGAAAATGGGGAAGGTAGAGGAGGAGAAATGTGCTAGTGAAGATGGAATTGATTTGGATTAAGGGTGCACATGGAAGGATTTGCCTTAATAAAGAGAAGGGCCACTTTTTCATGTGAGACAGAGGTGAAGGAGATAGTGGGGGAAGCTCTCTAGGGGATTTGAGATGAGGAGGAAGAAAGAAGAGAGACTTTTTGGCAGATGGCCTCAGTCGTTTCAGTGAAGTAATTAGCAAGATTCTTAGCTGAGAGAGTGTAGAAGAGAGGATGCCAAGGAAGGTTTGAAGAGTGATGAAGAGGTTTGGAGCAGCCTCTCTGATGAGTAAGATAGCAAATCAGGAAGGTTCAAAAGAATTGTATTATTTCAGTGAATCAAGTTGTGATGGTGTAACAATAAATTTGTAGTGGACCCAGTCAGCATGGTTTCATGACTTTCTCTAGCTCCACTCAATAGCACATAAATAGGAGTGAAAGCAGGGGATGAGGGGTACAAGGAAATGTTGGAGATTAGCTAGGTGGGATTAGTGATAATACAAGGGACTATAGGACTCTAGTATAAAGGATAGTATAAAGTTGAACTAATTCATCGCAGGGTCTCCTCTCTTCGGTCTCTAAGAGGGGTATTAGGCTAAAATTTTATCTTTCTTCTACATCTAAAATATTTGTAGTCTGGGAATATGAGGGATTCAGAATAAAAGGCAATTTTTCTGATTGCTCTCAAGGAAAGGGTTACTTTTAGCAGCTATCTCCAGCTTAGTTCCCTTCCACCAAATTCTGGTTACAAAAAAGAACCCCATCATAAATAGTTAGTAAAGGCGGGATAGAGCCAAGATGACAAAGTAAAAGTAGAGACTTGCTTGATCTCTCCCCCAAACTCCTCAAAATACCTGTAAAAATGACTAAAAAAATTCTGGAGCAGCAGAAGCCATAAAATAACAGACTGAAACAAATTTCCAGCTCAGGACAATTTGGAAAGGTCTATAGCACCAGGCTGGGTGACAAATACAGTGTTCAGCATGGGCTGCACCAGCACAGACAGGGTTAGAGCAGGCCTTAGGGGACTGAGTCACTGGCAGCTGCAGTGGTTTCCAGACCTCTCAACCCATGAATGCCAAAGACAAATTCAAAGGTCAGTAGGAAAGGTCTCTCACATGGTTGAAAGAAGAGTGTGGTCCAGCCCCAGCGCAGTGGCAGCCTCTGCCACAGCAGCAGTTTCTTCTGGAGCTCTCAGCCTACAGACAGTAGAGGAATCAAGTGGCTGATCAGAGGAGAATTGTGGGGATCTCTTTGCTGGCTCTGAGACAGGATTCTCTTTGCCCTTGCTTGGATCTGGGTCACAGTCCTAAGTGGCTGTCCTGGGACTAGGAGGAGTGCTGGCATGTCAGAGCTTGTGGTGGTAGTGGAAAGGGAATCCTCCTCACAATTTTAAGGCAGAAAAGACTGCTTGTGGTTGCTCCCAGACCAGAGCATAGGCCAAAAGAGGAGTAAACACCACTCCTTTGATCATACCACCTTAAAAGAAATGAAAATTTATAGGTACCTAGAAATATCTCGGAAAATAGCAGCACAAAACCCCTAAAACTTGGGGCAATGCATCCTCCAACTAACAGAACTTCAAAAGTAATTGGGTGGGAAAATGTGCAAACAACGGGGAAAACAATCAGACTATTGACTCTTACTTTCTTGGTGACAAGGAACATCAAAACATACAACCAAAAGACAAGTCAAAGCTCCTACATTCAAAGCCTCCAAGAAAAATATGAATTGGTTTCAAGCCATGAAAGATCCCCCAAAAAAGGATTTTGAAAAAACAAGAGAAGTTAGAGGTAAAATTGGAAAGAGAAATGAGAATGATGCAAGAAAATCATGAAAAATGAGTCAACAGCTTGCTAAAGGAGACCTAGAAAAATGCCGAAGAAAAAAACCCTTAAAAATAGACTAACCCATATGGCAAAAGAGGTCCAAAAAACCAGTGAGGAGAAGAATGCCTTAAAAATTGGCCAGATGGAATTGGCCAAATGGAAAAGGAAGTCCAAAAGCTCACTAAAGAAAACAATTTCTTCAAAATTAGAATGGAGCAAATGAAAGCTAATGACTTTTTGAGAAATCAAGAAATTATAAAGCAAAACCAAAAGGATGAAAAAGAGAAGACAGTGTGAAATATCTCATTGGGAAAACAACTGACCTGGAAAATAGATCCAGAAGACATAATTTAAAAATTATTAGACTGCCTGAAAACCATGATTAAAAAAAGAGCCTAGACAGTGTCTTTCAAGAAATTATCAAGGAAAATTGCTCTGATATTCTAGAACTATAGGGTAAAATAGAAGTGGAAAGAATCCACCAATCACCTCCTGAAAGAGATCCCAAAGGAAAACTCCTAGGAATATTGTAACCAAATTTCAGAGTTCCTAGGTCAAGGAGAAAATATTGCAAGCAGCCAGAAAGAAACAATTCAGATATTGTAGAAACACAATCAGGATAACACAAGATTTAGCAGTTTCTACATTAAGGAATCAAAAGGCTTGGAATATGATATTCCAGAGGTCAAAGGAAGTAGGATTAAAGCCAAGAATTACCTACCCAGCAAAACTGAGTATAATACTTTGGGGGGAAATGGAATTTCAACGAAATAGAGGACTTCCAAGCATTCTTGATGAAAAGACCAGAGCTGAATAGAAAATTTGACTTTCAAATATAAGAATGAAGAGAAGCATGAAAAGATAAACAAGAAAGAAAAATCATAAGGAACTTATTAAAGTTGAATTGTTTACATTCCTATATAGAAAGACGATATTTCTTACTCATGAGACCTTTCTATGTATTATGGTAGTTGGAGGGAACATTATGGGGGGGGCGGCGCACAGGGTGAGCTGAATATGAAGGGATGATATCTAAAATAGAAAATTAAGTGTTGTGGAATGTACTGGGAGAAAGAGAAAGGGAGAGGTAGAATGTAATAAGTCATCTCACATAAAAGAGGCAAGAAAGAGCTTTTACAAGGAAGAGAAAGATGGGGGAGGTGACAGGGAATAAGTAAATCTTACTCTCATTGGACTTGGCTTAAGGAGAGAATAACATACACACTCAGTTGAATACGGAAATCTATCTTACCCTACAGAAAAGTAGAGGAGAAGGGGATGGGAGAGGGGATGATAGAAAGGATGGCAGATTGGGGGAAGGGGTAATCAGAAGCAAACACTTTTGAGTAGTGACAGGTCAAAGGAGAAAATAGAATAAATGGAGTGCAGGACAGGATAGAGGGAAATACTCATCCTGTGCCCTCTATCTGCCTATGTCCAAGACCAACCCTCATGTATCTGCCCCCCTATGTGTTCTTCCTCTTGGTTCTGGTCTGGCCCCTGTGTGGCTGGGCCTATATGTTCCACCTCCTGCTCTTACTTCTCTTTCCCCAGCCCCCATGTGTCCTTGAACTGTATGCCAGCCCCTTCTCTCCCCAGGCATGGGGCTTGCTTTTTACCTCTCTTCCTTCCCCATATCTGGACAAATTGCATTACATAAAAATCACTTTATGTAGAGGTCTGCAGAATGGTCCACTTATATAAAGTGAGAACTACTATATTTCAGGAAATCCTAAATGAAAATTGACCAGATAAATTTAAACTAGAGGACAAAGATAAACAAATCTGCAATCACTTCCAGAAAGAACCTCTTGAAAGAAAAATGTCATAGTCAGAATCCCATATTAAAGTATTGATTGATTATTTAAATAATATTACAATGCACACTCATATATAATATATATACACACATATTTTATATGCATATATATGTATTTATATTTATTATAAGTATACCAAAAGAAGCATTTAAAGCATGAAGGAGCCATGGTCAAGATCACAAAAGATGTGGCAGCTTCAACTATAAATTAGAGGAAGTCTTGAAATACAGTATTCTAAAAGGCAAAAGATAATGTCTTACAACTAGAATAACTTGTCCTGCAAAACTGAATATAATCCTGCAAGGAAAAATATTGTTCCTCTACTGGAATAGAGATCTTTACAGCATTTGCGATGAAAAGACCAGAGCTGAGTAGGAAATTTGAAATGAAAACTGAAGAGTTTAAAGAAAGGTAAATTTATTTGTGCAATTAGAAGGAGCTATATGATGATATATTATTAACTTTCTGATAGGGGGAGGAAAAATAAGTGTTTTTTCAGAATTTTAATGACTTTAAAAAAATTCTGAACTGAAGCTTACCAAATAAAGTCATATTCCATATGCATAGTGGAAGAGAAAACAAGGATTATGCATGAAACTGCAGATCTATGTTTTGAGCAGCTTGCTTTTTAAGTAAATCATTTCTACCTGTAGTTTTCAAAGCTGTCCTTCATGCCTATACTTTTTTATGGTCTTCTTCATTGCATTTTTTTTAAAAGAGAAGATGACTCATTAACCTTAATTTCTTTCTGTTACCCTAATTATTCTCCCTTATCCCAACTCCTCTTTTGGGGGAAAAAAAGGAGGAGGAAGACTTGGGAGTGGCTTGGTTCTATTCTGAGAGTTTTAAGAGAGGAAAGAAAAGATATGGTAAAAGATATTCTTTTTGTGGAAAGGAATTAGAAAGGAAAGGGGGGAGGGAGACTGGGACTTGTTGTTTCTCATAATTGGAGTGTTTGAGAAGGAACATATAAAAATATGGAGGAAAGGGTGGAGAGAGAGCAGGCATCAGATGAACCTCACTCTTATCTGAAAATGGACATACACACAGAATTTGATATATAGATATATCAGATATGTCAGACTCACCAGGCAATACAAGTGAAGATGGGGGTGGAAGTTAAGCTGGAGGATAGTACCAAGGAGGGTGTAGTAGAATGTAAAACAAACTAATGAGAAGATTTTTTAAAAAATAGACTCTAAGGGAGTGTCCATTAATTAGGGAATGACTGAACAAATTATAGTAAATACATATGTTAGTGTTATATGCCATAAGAAATGGTGAAAGAAAGACTATTTCAAAAAATCCTGTATAGCATGAACTGATATAAAGAGAAATGAGCAGAACTGGAACAGTTCTTGAAAGGACATCAACATTGTAAAGAAAAAAGAATTTTGAAAGACTTAAGAACTGTGATCAGTACAATAATTAGTTCCTGAGGACTAATGATGAAGCAGGCTAGCCACCTTCTGACAAAGATGTGATGGTACAGGGTAACACTTAAGTTTTGGAAATGGTCAGTGCTGAAATTTGCTCAACTTATCCTGCGTATTAGTTATAAGAGTTTTGTATTGTTTTTCCAGTGGAGGATGATTTGTGTTCATTGAAAAAGTTAAATTTAATTACATTTTAAAAATCACAAAAACATCTATTCAAAATGTGAAGGGTTAGCAAATTTAAGATGGAGTTAGCCACGCAGATGAAGTCATGAATCTATTGACATCTTCTAGTGAAATTATAAGAAGACTGGCTCAGAGAACCTCATCTTTATGTTCTAATTCCTAGTGGGTTCATATGTCAGATTGAAGAGCATTCATCTAAATTCAATTAAATAATTGGGACCATTTCTAATGTTATTTGGGTTTGGTGAACAACTTGCAAATAGTGGCTATGAAATTGCCAGTTCAGTCCATTTCTGATATAACTGTTAATTTCTTTAATTTTGTGATGTCATTCATACCTTCTCCTTTTGTGTCAAAGATTGCATATGATTTCCTTTAAGCTGTTTAGTCACAGGAAAACTCAATTTCTTGATAGCCCAGCAGTCCTTACTCTAAGCAATTAGCGACATAAACCATTGGAAAGATTTACCAACTCTACAACCATGACAGAAATCACAACCTTTCATGGAATATTGACAAAATAACTCAGTCCACATAGAAATAAATATAGAGCAGTAGTTATGCAAAATCAGGCCAGTAGTCGTTTTGTTCCAGCATCTATTCACTGTCTATAGATGTCTCAGAAGCCAAAGTTCTTCCTTTTCTTAGCTGGTGATAGATAGACATTGGTGGTAGAAATTGAATTCTTTAATAGTTAGTTATACTGCCTGAAAAAATACGGTGTAAATTAATCCTAGGAATCCAAGAAGTCTAGACTCTGGCCCTGATTCTGCCAAGTGGATTATTGTTAATATCAGAGAAGTAACAGTTAACACTTAAGAAAATTTTTGTCATTTCTTTACCTAATACCAACTTACAACTCATATTGAAGCCCAATTCCTGGTGAAATTTGGCAGAGTAACACTGGTAGTCTAAACCTAAAAAGAGAAGGTGTGTTTTTCAGTTTCACGTGATCTAAAATTGTTTCAGTAGCTAATTGGTTTAGTGTGGGACCTAGTCTAAAAGTCAGGTTATCATTTTGGTATTTCTAGTGCCTTCATTGAGATTGGCACAAGTGTTAGTGATTTTGGTTGCTTAATTACCAGGCAGAATTGTAAAATGAGTGAGTTTTGTCTTGGCCCCTCATTTCTAAGCAATGGGAATATAAAGAATGCTGTCTTAAAATCAGAAAAAGTTGGTAGGAGTTCTGGTTCTAACACTACCAAAACCCATCTGTGTAAAAGGGATAATGATAACTCACAGAGCTGTAGAAAAGTTCTTTGGCCCTTAAAGTGACATATAAATGCAAATGATTTATTATTGTTGTCAGGTTTTGTTTTTAGGTTGGACCTACAATTTAATTGTTATTGGAAATTCACTGTGAAGAAATACCCGCCTCACCCCCACTAATGCAAATTTTCAATTTTTATTCTTAGAGTTACCTGGGGCAGTAAGTGATTTGCCTAAGGATACCTAATCAGTATATGTCCGTGATGCGACTGGAATAACTCCAAGGCTGATTATCCACTGCCTGAGCCCCTTATTGTTTGCTGTCTTGTTCTTCCTGTCTTTTTTCAAGGGGATTCAGATAGAAATGGTCTTGGGGCAATTTACTATCTTGATACTATTTTTTTATATTTAATGTTCTGTAGATTATTGTATTATTGTAGATTAAAGTTATTACTAGTATTACTATTGCTATTATACTGAGGCGCTTTTTCTTAGCTTGCTCTCAGCTAAAGTATTAACTAATTTTTAAAGTGCCTGCAGATGAATCTTAGCATAACTCTAAAGTAGATATATGTTGGGGGATGGAGTGCATTTAAAAATTGTGATTTTGAATTTTAAAAGTGAATTGTGATTTGTGAATTTTAAAAGTCATCATCAAACACAAACATTTCCATATTCAAAGGAGTCCAGAAAAAGAGGATTGTGTATGAAATTGTGAATCTATTAATACAGCTTTAAAACATATGTAAATTTAGCATGGCAGTACCAGTATTACTTTTCTTATCATTGTCCCCTTCTGAACATTCTAATGCCGTCTTTTTGGGTATTTTTAAATACCCAAATGTTTTTTCTCTCCCCCCATCACTATCACTATTCCCCTATCCCAACTCTCCCCCATCCTATTCTCCAAAATATAAGGCCTCCCTTGTATCAAAGAAGTATATTCAAAAAAAAAGAAATTTATGTTATATTGGTTATAGCTGAAAATACACTATTTTCATTTTATACCTATAGTCTACTTCTTCATCAGGAAGTGGGAGGGATAGTTTATTGCTAGTCTTTGGAGTCATATTTGGTCATTTCATTGACCATGGTGCTTTTTCTTTACAGTGTTATTGTCTAAACTCCTCTGGTTCTTTGATTTCACTCTGCGTCCATTCTCAGAATCCATTAATTTTGCATTTATTACAGTACAGTAATTGGACATCTAGGTGGTATAGTGGAAAGAGTGTGGGGCCTGGCTTTATTTGATGTCCAGCCTCAAACACTAGCTGTGTGATCCTAGGCAAGTCACTTAACCATGCTTACCTTAGTTTCTTGATCTAATTGAGCTGAAGAAGGAAATGGCAAACCACTCCAGTATCTGTGCCAAGAAAACCCCAAATGGCATCATGAAGAGTCAGACACGACTGAAACAACTGAACAATAGCGATAGTGTAATAATATTGCATTACAGTCACATATCATAATTTGTTCAGCCATTCCACAGCTGATGTTCATCCACCTTGTTTCTAGCTCTTCATTACAACAAAAAGTACTGCTACAAATGTTTTTTTCCTCTGTCTTTGGATTCTTTGGAATACATGCGATGTATTTTAATTTAATTTAATTTAATAATTTTTGGATATAGTACCCTGGATGATTGGATCAATTCACAACACTAGAAATAGTATATTAGTGTCATTTTATGTTCTTTTTTAGTCATCTTTGTTAATCTGGTGAATATGAGTTAGAAATCCAGAATTGTTTTAATTGGAGCTTATTAAAGAATTATAGAATTTAGTATGAGATGTTATAAGCCTAATTTCTCCCAGACTACTTTCCAATTTTCCCAGTTGCTTTGTTGAATAGGGAATCCAACAGTATTTTGTATCAGATGGTGTTTGGAACAGTATTTCTATATCTCATATACCTAATCTGTTCCACTGATCAAGTTTTTCATTTTTTAACCAATATCAAATTATTTCTGATGATTACTGTGTGATAATGTAGTTTGAGATCTGGTGCTGCTTTGCCCCCTTCCAACTTTTTTCATTATTTCCTTTGATATTTTTGATGTTATGTGCCTCTAAATGACTTATGAAATATAAAAATATTAAAATAACTATTCTATTTTATTATTCTTTGTCTTAGTTCTATGAAATTTTATCCTTTGGTGGTTGACTGGTAAGGGTCTGAATTTCTAAATTAATTTAGATAGTATCCTTTTTATTATACTAATACATCGCAATCATTTACATCTATATTTCTGTAAAGAGCATTTTATAGTTTTATCCCTATTATTTCCCATGTGTGTTTTGGTAAGAGTTCTCCCAGGTAATTTATACATTATGCAATTATTTTGGATGGATTTTTTTCTATCTCTTCCTGCTGGATTTTGTTGGCAATATATATGTAGAAAGGATGATTTGGGGGGATTGTACCAGTAATTAATTACAAGGACCATGAAAATCCATGGCTACAAAAGAATGTAATGTCATAAACTGCTGGAAACAATGAGTGAAACTCAAAATATTCTGTGGCTTGAATGTTATACACAATATAGTACAGTATTCTACTTTCTAATACATTCTACCATTCTCATTTGTTTTATAGATGAATTCATTTATTTACATTCACTGTAATGATTCTTTATTTTCCCACATCATATCTTCTTATATTTCTTCTTTTCTTCCTGGACCCTTTTTTATAAAGAGGGAGGTGGATTGAGAAAGAGAAGAAATCTCAACACGGCTTCTCCTCTGCACTGCCTTTATTCACCAAAGACCCTAATATCTATTTCTTATGCTTTTTCTGTCATTTTAATCTTCATGATCCATCCTCCAAAACTGAAGGTTTTTTTCATGTAACTGTTCTCTCTTTGGCTCTTCTCTCCCTCTTCCTTTGTCCTGTTGCTGCCTTTCTTTGAATTTAATGTATTTCTACATGAAACTCTCTGTATATCCATTATCTGGACAGATAAGAATGAGATCATGAGATGCCTGTCTCCATCTCTTTTTATATATTTGTACTCTTTTAAACATTTCACTTATGCAGAATAACAAATTCCTTTTTCTTCCTCATTTCTTCCCTAGCCTGAGAAAGTTCTCATACATTTGAGATGTTTTCTTTTATAATTTCTTGAAATATAGTTCCCAGGGTTTTTAGTGTGATTCTTAAATTATCTCTCATTCATCCGTTTTCCAGGTCAGTTGCTTTTGATAATATCTAACTATAATCAGTGCTTCCACTTCCTTTTCTCTTACTCCCTTCTTGACTCTCTGTAGTCTGGCTTCTGACTTCATCATTTAACTGAAACATTTCTCTCCAGAGTTATCAGTGATCTTTTCATGACCAAATCTAATGGTTTTTTTCTCAGTACTCATATTTCTTGACCTCTTTGCAGTCTTTGACACTCTTATTCACTCACTTCTCTCTAGAATTGTATGACACTGTTTTCTCCTTATTCTCCTCCTACACATCTGACTTCTTCTTAGTCTCCTTAACTGAATCTTCATATAGATCACCCCTGCTTACCATGGGTATCCTCAAACCCTAGATGAAAGCCAGCATGAAGGCACGGTTTTGAAAGCCAGAAAGTAAGGCACAGGATCGGGAGGAGAACGAAGGCAGGCTGGCCTTACTCTCCACACAAAATGTAGGCTCCTGGAGAAACTTACCAATGAGGGGTGGGGTTGGGGAAGGGGAGAGGAACATTCCAGGGTGAGCAGGTTGTAGGGGTCATAGCCTTTTCCAGGCAAGAAAACCCAAGGTGCTGAGAGAAGTCACAGGATGATCCAGCTGTAGAGAAGGCTTCATTCTAAAATCCTGAAAGTCCAGAACAGGACCCCAGAGGAACAAAACACAACAAATCTACAACTGGGATGCTTGTCTCTTCTCCCCCCTACTAAAATGTAAGCACTTTATCATTGTTTTGCCCCTTCTAGTTGATCAAAAATATTTATATTTCCAGATTTCTCTAGCTTCCTTTGTTTTTATTTCAAAGATTCTATTCAACTCTTATCTTTTGATTAGAAAGACTGAAAGTTCATTTTTTTCCCCTGTAAGATTATACTGTCTTGCAAGGTAAGTTTTCCCTGCTTCTAAGTCTCTACCTTTTGTCTTTTAGAATATAATATTCCAAGGCTTTATGTTTCATTGTATTTGCTGCTTAGGTTCTGTATGATCTT
Organism: Notamacropus eugenii; assembly: GCF_028372415.1. Classification (NCBI taxonomy): domain Eukaryota; kingdom Metazoa; phylum Chordata; class Mammalia; order Diprotodontia; family Macropodidae; genus Notamacropus; species Notamacropus eugenii. The sequence goes on along the minus strand of NC_092873.1, from coordinate 331,544,152 downwards.
GACTGTAGTTCCTTGATACTTGAACTCTTTTTTTCTGGCTACTTACAGTATTTTTTCTTTGATTTAAAAGTTCTAGATTTTATCTATGGCATTCCTGGCTATTTTTAGTTTGGAGCTTCTTTCAGAAGGTAATTGGTGGAGTTTTTTTTCTATTTTCATTTTATGTTCTAGTTCTAATACATCTTGAGATGTCTTCTTTAATGATTTCTTTTTTTTCCAGAAAACTTTTTATTGTAGGTGGAGTGGGACAGCTGGACACAGTTTAGATGATTCCAATTTTGTTGGCAACATCTAAAGCACCATAGTCTGGAGTAAGTCAGACGTGAGACTTTTTCTCTCTATCAGGCTAGATCATTGTGTTGACCTTGGCCACATCAGTGTCATACGGCTTATTTACCTCCTGCTTGATCTGATATTTTAGCCTTGACATCCACAATGAAGCCTAGGGTGTTGTTGTCCTCAGTCTTCTTCATCGTAGACTCAGTGGTCAAGGGAAACTTAATGATGGCATAGTGATCAAGCTTGTTTCTCTGAGGGGCACTTTTCTCAAGAGTATTTGGGCTGCTGCTGAAGTCTTAGTATCTTGGGTTGCTGGAAGGTGAGGGGTGTTCAGATCTTCTTTTTGTGGCTATGCACAGCCTTCAACACAGCCCTCTTGACCTTCAAGTCCTTGGACTTGGCTTCTCTCTTGCAGGGAGGGGCACGGAAGAGAGCAACACCTTCCTTCTTTGGCTTCGGTGCCATCTTAGGGGAAAGGCTCTTTTATGATTTCTTGAAATACAGTATCCAGGGTTTTACTCTGGTCATGGTTTTCAGGGAATCTGAATCTTATATTGTCTCACCTTGACATGATTTCCAGGTCATTTGTTTTTAATAATAGATATCTTATTTTCTTTCATTTCTCAACCTTTTAATTTTATTCCAATATTTCTTGTTGTCTTATGGAATCATGTAGTACTGTTTGCCCCAATCTGTTTCTCAGCATTTGGGGAAGGTTTTCTACCTTGTGGTCTAATCATTTTAGTCTGCTTTCAGTTTTTTTCTTCCATACTCTCACTTCATTCCTAATATTTTTTCCCTCTTAGATTATTTCTTTCAGCTACTGTTTTAGTACTTGTAGCCAGGCTGTTCTAGGGTTATTCTCTTCTTCTGAATTTACCTCCTGGGCTCCTCTTACCTCATAATATTTCTTCATTGTGTTCTATGTCTCCTATTTAATTGTATTTTCAGTCTGAGTTTTTCAATTAAGATTTTTGGCTGGTATTTGGCCCCTCCCTCTGTTTCAGTTCTTAGATTTTGTTTTAGTTTCCTGGTGCATCCTTGTAGGTTTAGGCCTTTTCACTTTGCATGATTTTCAATTGGGTCTAGTCCCTGATGTGGCCCTGACAGGCTCAGTCTGCTCTTGGAGGACATGTTGGGCTCAAGCCTTCTTCATGGTCTTCCTGTTGCTGGTATGCAGACATTAAATTGGCCCTGTCTCCTAATATGACTATCGGTGCTTAGAGGGGAGTGCTCACCTAGGCCCTGTCACCCTGTACACAGGCCTTGTCACAGCTGCTTCTGTCTCTCTCTTCTGTTCTGATAGGCTCGGATCAAGATCTGGGTTCAGGAACTCAATTACTGGAGTTGGCACAGGTTAGCAATGCCCTTGTGCAGAGTGTGGGATGACTTCAGGTACATTTGTAGCTAACTGTGGCTCACCTCTTCTCCCTGCCTCTGGGAACTTCCCCTGGATTTCAGCTATTCTCCTGGTGCAATCCCTCTCCCCACTTTTCCTACTTCTATATTTACCTGAGCTGTGCACTTCTGAGCTGAATGGAAAAAGTGATTTGTTTCTTTTAAAAACTGACTTATCATTTTTCTTTCTATGAGCTTTTTCAGATATTTGGGGTTTCCTTGGGAGAAGTAGGCTTATCTGTGTACCTTTGATATCACCATGAAAGGCTATGGCAGGTACATTTTTAAAGAGGATTCTGAAAGTATAGATGGAATTTTCTACCAAAAACTGGCTGCTCTTCTTCTGGGGAAATAAAATTGACAGAAATATGGAAAAATAGAAAGTATCCTATACTGGACTTCTGAAGTAAGACAATGTGGGCATAAGTTCCAGGTGTACTGCTTATTGGCTGTGTTACCAAGTCACCTAAACTCTCTGTTTAGTGTGTTAGTGTATTAATCTTTAAAGTGAGGACAGTAATATATAAACAACCTAACTCAAGGTTATTGGGAATATTAAATAGTATAATATGTATAAAGCATTATGCAGGGTATCCCAAAAGTCTTAGTGCAGCTTAAGCAATTAGACTTAACACTCTGTATCATTGTAAGCTATTAATTCTTAGCTTTGTCTAGAATATGTTGTCTGGAGTGTATTTTTGTGTAAGAGCTGCCTAGTATTGAGACAGCTCGTTTTAAGTATTCATATATGCATTACATTCTTTCAGTGACTTTTGGAGGAGGGCATATAGCTAAAGGAGGAGTAGAGTGATGGGACTTCATTATTAGAGCCTCTGCCTAGGGAGCGTTGTTACCTCCTGTGAGTTGACAGACAAAGGGTTTGGCACAACAGTCCTTAACGTACTGACAAGTCTTTAATTTTGTCCTAGTTGAAAGGCTTGTAATTATCTTACTTTTGCCTTGGAAATGCTGCTTGTTACTTTATCCTTTGAAAATCATATATGAACTTTGGTTTGAAATGCTACTCTCTAAAACTACTTTTACAAAGCACACAGCAATCTGCTTCTAGTTCCTTCCATTGCCACTCTGTTTTAGAAACCTACTACCAGATTAATTTTTTGGAAACACTCCTTTTTCAGTGGGTTACTCCCACATTAATAACCTTCAGTGACTTTCAGTGGCCTATGAACAAAATAAGCCTACTGGTCATTTTGGACAAAATCTAAACTTCTTCACCTGACATTTAAGACCTTCCAAAACTTGACCTCTATCCCCACAGTTTCCAGCTTTATCTCATATCCATATATAAACTCACCACTGTGGCCAGACTCATCTCACTCCATGCTTGCAGCCATATTATTCCCTCCCCATTTTCAAACATCATCCCTTTCCTCTCTGTCCTCCCTTTCAGTTGCCTTTGGGTTGCCAGTGAGGTTTGGCATTGGAGTTCTAAAAGCAAAATGGGTGGTTTCTTTGTTAAGATAAGCCCAAGAAATCTGTCAGTAACAGGAGGGGCAGTAGCGTGGCTGCAGAGCCTCTACTCCATGTAACTTAGCTATTCTCCTGCCATTGATCTCTGTTAGGTAATGAGAACAGTGAGGCTGTCGATTATTGCCAGATAGAAATGGAGAGGAGTCCATGGTTCAAATCAATGTGCAACTTCATTTTTCCTGTGTTTACATTTTTATTAGTAGATTGGGGTATATTTTGCCCTGTAAATTTTTCTAGGAAATCAACTTTACATTCATTTACTAACTAGTTAGCTATGGCTTTTAAATGACTAAATAAGTTCATTCTCATCTGCCTATTTGTTGTTGTTATTCAGTTGGTTCAGTTATGGTCCAACTCTTCAAGACCCCTTTTGGGGTTTTCTTGGCAAGATACTGAAGTGGTTTGGAATTTCCTTCCTAGCTCATTTTACAGAGGAGGAAACTGAGATTAAAAGGGTTAAGTGACTTACTCAGACTCACACAACTATCAGCAAGTGTCTGAGACTGGATCTGAATTCAGATCTTCAACTCCAGGCCTGGCACTCTATCCACTGCACCAACATACTACCTATTTAGGTTTTTCTAAACATTTCAAAATCCATATTCACTGATTGTTGAAGGGACAGGGGAAATTTGTCCTTACTAACTTCTTGAATTCAATGATGTGATATAAACTTATGTGGTAAACACTTGTTGTAAGAATACCCCTACTTCAAAACAAAATACTCTGGAATTTTATTTTGGTTTGGTTTTTTTTTTTTACTGGGCTTGTGTCTTTATTGGCATAGGGAGGTCTAGATAAGGAAAGGTCTTCTATCAAAGCAGATCAGCATCTGTTTTCCAACATGCATAGTCTCCATGGGGCACTGACTATTTGCGTCTTGCCCCAGATCATAGAATCATAGACTTAAAGCTGGAAGGAACCTTAGAGGCCATCAAGTCCAACCCCATCTCCTACCCTCTCATTTTGTAAATCAGCAACCTGAGACACAGAGAGGTTGTGATGTCTCAGCTGATGTGCCTGAGGCAGAATTTGAACCCAGGTCTTCCCAACTCCAAGTCAGTGATCATCCACTATGCCATGTTGCATAGCCAGTATGTTTGTCAGATGCTGAACTTGAACCCAGCACCCTTGCTGACTCTGAAGCCAACTCTCCAATCACTATACCATACACCTTTATTTTTTTTAATTACTAGATGTAAATAAAAATAAATTACTTTAATCCACTGTCTTGGCTGCATCACATTTAGTAGTCTGTATGGCCTCTATAACCATGGACTTCTAAGAAACCTTTTACACCATGAACTTGCCCAGTTCTTATCATAGCACAACATTTGGTCTTAGAAATTAACAATCTCTCTCATTAGACTCTCCCCTCCACTGCATCAGGCTCCATTTTGAGATCATCCTCTGGTTATGTTTAATCACTTGTAACCAGAGACTTGCTACAAGAGATTTGTTTGTTACCAACAAATGCAAGTGAAGGAGAATGAGGAAGGGAAAGGGGTGCTTGGTTTCAGAGCCCTTGGGAATGGAATTTGAAAGCATCTTTTTTTTTAAATTCCAAAATCTAGTTGCTTAGCCTCAAAAAAGATCAGTCTTGTTTCTCACGGCCAGAGTCAGGCAAACACTGCGTTCTTCGTGGGGCATTCACTTTTTTAAGCCTTTGGTTGGAATAATAAACAAAGATAACTGTCCCCAGAGCACTTTTCCTCATTTACCAGTAGGTGATGCTATAGTTAGTCACTTAAATTGCTGCTTAAAAATGAACTTATTTCTATTCTCAATCTATCCTCTTTACCAGGTTTGTGTGCCCTGTCTATTAACCATTCCAATTCTTATCTTGCCTACCCTGGAAGCTTGACCACTGGGGAGATTGTACTTTATGATGGAAATACTTTGGTAAGTTGACTGTAACTTGAATTTTCCAGATGTTAATTATAACCACCTGCCTGCTAATAAATGAGACAGGGGAAAGCAGAGCTGCACAAAAGAGATAGAAAATATTTATCTTTACATTTCCCTGGCCATTCTAGTGGGGTAAAGTGAAGGTGGCAGCCAGAGAAAAAAGTTATTTGCTTTAAGACTAACCAACCAGCCATTATCAAATATAACTGTGAGGCAAAGTGAGAAGCTAGCTTAGACATCTACCAGTGGGTGGACTGGTTGTCAGTTGGAGATACTTTGTTATGCAATTGTCATAACTCTGGACAGTGTATACTTTCTTTTAGGGCTCCCAGGGTGTAGCAGTGAGGCTTTCAGGAGAGCCTCACATTAAAGACAGTGACATACCTAAGAAGAAATTCAGTTTTATTCAGTAATATCATCTGGTTTTTTGGATGACCATTCTTCTGAAGGCAGGAAAGGGGAGAGGGTTATGATTAGAATTGGTATGCGCTCTTTCCTTTTGCTGCCAATTCCATTTATGAAAACTAATGATGAAGTATTCATTTGATGTGTTTATGGCCTGGATGGGAGGTGAGAATGGCAGAGGAAGTATAGTAACATAGGCAGAGATCTGAGTTGAAGAAGGAAAGGGGGTGCCTTCTTCCTTAGTTAAATAAATCTCTTTTGTTCCTCATCTTTAACAGAAAACAGTCTGCACAATCCCTGCCCATGATGGTCCACTTGCTGCCATCACCTTCAACTCTGTGGGATCGAAACTAGCCAGTGCTTCTGAGAAAGTGAGTGAGTATGACTGTCTGTTGCCTAATTCTTCTTCTTCCAAAGGTGGGGTGACATAGGGAGGAAAGTTTGTGGCACTGCCTGGACTAAATATTACTACATTGTGACTGGCATCTGTCCCTGCCAAGGATAAACTTCAGAATGAAGTTTGCTAGTGTTAATATATCACATTCAAAAAATGAATTCATTCAACCTGAAAGTATATATCAAATGCCTACTGTAGGAAAGGTATTGTGCTTGGGGGCATGGGGAGCATGAGTATGATACAATCCCTGCCCTTATGGAACTTAAATCAAGTAGAAGAATTAAGGCATTTGTGCAAGGCAGAATGTGATGAGTGCCATAAGAGTGGTTGTTAGTAGTTCAGAGGAGAGAGAGCTCACTTCTTGCAGGGAGATTGAAAGAAGGCTTCCTAGAAGAAGTGGCATTGGGAGCCTTGAAAGATAGTTCAGATTTCCACAGGTAGGGATGAAGAACATTCTAGATGTAGAAAACAGTTGCATGAGAAAAGGCATGCTTTGTACAAGAAAGATGCAAGGTGTGTTTGGGGAAAGTCACTTGGGAATCAATGTGTACAGCCCCAGTGATAAAAAAAAAAAGGCTTTATTTTGTATGTCTGCCTCAAAAGGGGATGTTGTTATGCAACAGAAATGGGAAACTATCTATATGAAACCATAATGGCTATGAAATGTTAACTCTGTTGTTTTTTTCCCCCCCAGGGCACAGTCATCCGGGTATTTTCTGTCCCTGAAGGACAAAAACTCTATGAGTTTAGGAGAGGAATGAAGAGGTCTGTGTTAAATTTAAAATCCATTTTAAAGTATACCTGGGGATTATGCATTGGAATAACTGGAAGCCAAATAGGGTGTGAGAAGTGTGAATATATGTGTCTCTTCTGTTACAGAATGTGAGAAACGGACAAATAAATAGTACACTCAGAGGCTCCACTCAGTGCCTAGCAGAACCAAAAACAAAGAATCTGTGTTGACGAATCATAAGCCAGCTATTGGAGCCTTCTCTGCTGTATGCATATGAGGGGCTGGCAAGAAAGGATCCAAAGAGATTGAGCACATAATCCACAGAAATTATTAATGTCATCCATTTAAGATAGAAAAGTATTATTGCTGGTTCCATGCAGAAAACAGCTTATCCCATGAGAAGAGAGATACAAAGCACAGCTTTTGGAACCCTGTCAGATTTTAAAGGCATCAGAGCATCTAGCAGGCAGACGAGGTGCCTTTCATGGCCAATAAGAAAAGGAATGACTCTTCCTGCTATTTTGGACATGATCATAACTTGTTATTGAATCATTTGACTTTGTAATTGCTAGTTATTCAAGACTTAGGAAAGATGATCTCAGATGACATTAATATCTTTACTTTCTACAGGACTTGATTGTATAACTAGCTTTTCAATGATATCTCTAGCTCTTTCCTTTCCAATGAAAATATTCCCTTATTCCTAGGTATGTGAATATCAACTCTCTAGTTTTCAGCATGGACTCACAGTTCCTCTGTGCATCCAGCAACACAGAAACAGTGCACATCTTCAAACTGGACAACCTTACCTCTAGGCAAGTATCACACTGGGAGGTGGTTAAAGCCACATCCTCTTCAAACTCCTCTCCAGGCAAGTGGCCCTGATTGCCAAGTCCTTGTTTTTCAAACTAAGACATAAAAGGCAAGATTTAGCCTGAAGATATTTTGGTCTCTAACTAGTGAATGTTAATGTCTTTGATTAGCATAAAAGCCACTTTTTATTTCCTTAAGTCAGAAATGTGACATATGCCTTGTATTTGAAAAAATAGCCAATGTAAATATGTGAAGATCATGAAGATCTATCTTTCTAGACTTAGAAAATACTCATGAATGTGACAAGGTCAGAAGCTATAGAGTTTTGTTAATGTCAGAAGCATCTTAGAGCTTTTTATAACTCCATTTCTTAGCAAGTAGAATGTAAGTAGGTTATATTTGTTAAGTATCTCTTGGGCACATATGCCTATACTAGAGGGTTTTTTCTGTTTTTTCTTGTATGCCTACTGTTTCTGGTGAATTGATGCAATAGAAAGCATTTGAACAATCTAGGGAATCCTAAGAACACAATTCTCAAGTAATTGTTGAAAGCCTTAACAAAACTGGCTGGAGTACGCCACTGCTAATGCCTACTCTCTCCCTCCCAACTACCAGCACATTTCTCCCCTTCTCTGTTTCCTCTGCCTTTTCTCCTCCTCCCCCTTCTCTCTTCCTCTCCCTCTCGCAGCTTCCTCCCTCAGGGCTGTTGCCAAGGGTTTCTTTTTAATTAATTTTAATTTATTTTATTTTTAATCTATGGACTAAAACAAGAATTTCCATGACATAATGTAATGAAAAAAATGATTGCACATGAAACTGCAAATTTATTATGTACAACTTGCTATTCCTTTTAAATATATAATAAAATTATCATATGTTTCTTTTTTTTTCCTTTTTTATTCCTCCCTCCTCACCCGCCCTAGAGATGGCTCTCATTAGACACAAATATGTATATATGTAAAATCATTCTGTGTGTACTTGTATTTATCAGTCCTTTCCCTGGAGGCTGATAGTGTTTTCCTTCATAGGTCTTTTGTAGTTAATTTGTGTATTTATAATAGGCAAAATGACTTATTTGCTCAAAGTTGTTCTTAAACCAGTATTGCTGTTACTATATACACCATTCTCTTAGTTCTGCTCATTTCACTCTTCACCATTTCATTCGAGTCTTTCCATGTGTTTCTGAAATCATCGAGCTCATCAATACTACTGGAGCATAGTAGTGTTCCATCACATCCATGCCACAGTTTGTTCAGGCACTCTCCAGTTGATGGACATCCCTGCAATTTCCAGTTCTTTGCCACAACAAAGGGAGCTGCTGTAAATATTTTAGATCATATGGATTATTTTCATTTTTCCCTAATCATCTTTGGAAATAGACCTAAGAGCAGTATTGTTGGGTCAAAGAGTATCAGCAATTTAATAACCCTTTGACCTAGTTCCAGATTGCTCTCCGATATGGTTTAATTAGTTCACAATTCCACCAACAATGAATTAGTGTCCCTTTTTCCACATCCCGTCTAAACATTTATTGCTTTCCTCCTCAGTCATTTTAGCCAATGTATTGGTGTGAAATGGTATCTCAAGGTTGTTTTAATTTGCATTTCTCTGATCACTAGTGATTTAGAGCATTTTTCCATAAAACTATAAATTGTTTTGATTTTTTCATTGGAAAACTGCCTGTTCATATACTCTGAATATTTATCAATTGGGGAATGACACTTATTCTTGTAGATTTGACAGAGTTCTGTATATATTTTAGCTATGAGACCTTTATCTGAGAAACTGTCTATATAATTTTTTCCCAGTTTTTGCTTTCCTTCTGATGTTGGCTATGTGTTTTATTTGTGCAAAACCTTTTTAATTTCATGTAACTAAAATTACCCATTTTATACCTCACTCTGCTCTCTCTTGTTTACTGACATGGATGTCATGTTCCACATTCTTAAAATTTTCTTGTAATATCTCTTCATATCTAGTTTTACAAAAAACTTTTTATACACATAAAATCAGATTTAAATAATTGGAGAAATATTCATTGTTAGGCAGGGCCAATATAATAAAAATGACTATTTTACCTAAACTAATTTATATATTCAGTGTTATCCCAATTAAGTTATAAAAAATTATTTTATTGAATTAGAAAAAATAATAATAAAATTCATTTGGAAGTACAACAAATAATCAAGAATATCAAAGAAAATAATGAAAAAAATGTAAAAGAATGAGGTTTAGCAGTACCGGATCTTCAGGTATATTATAAGGTAGTAATTAACAAAACTGTCTGGTACTGGCTAAGAAAGAGAATGGTGGATCAGTGGAACAGAGTAATAAACATGCAATTTACAGCAGCAAATAAATACAGTAACCTTGTATTTGACAAATGTAAAGACTTAAGATTTTGGTATCAGAATTCGTTATTGGTAAAAATTGTTGGGAAAACTGGAAAGCAGTCTGGCAGAAACTGAGCATAAACCAGTATCTTAACACCATTTACCAACATAATATTCAATAGGGCCTTCTTTAGGTAGCAAATAATGGTCGTCTCATAATGGCTTTTTGCTTTTCCCAAGGAGCTTAGAAACTCCAAGGGTCCATGTTGAACTAACATTTATATCATGTCTTCAATAAGTAAGGAAATCAAAGCACAGAAAGGTTTGAGGACTTGACCAGGATCACACTGAACGTACAGTCAGTTTTGATAGAGCTTGCCAGAGCCAGCCTTTGCTAGAGTAACTCCATTTATTTTTTGCAAGAAGTTCAGAAAACTCTAACCAGGATCCACAATACTGACCTCCATGCGTCAGTGCATCTCTTCCTCAGTCAGAAGATGTTTCACACTCTTAGACTGCACAGATTTGTCATGGAGGACTCTTTCTGCACACAGTCAGTATGACTTATAATCTGACTTCTGCCTTCATTACTCTGCTGAAATTTCTCTGTTCAAGTTACCAGTGATCTATGAATTATCACGAGATGGCTTTTTCTCAGTGCTCATTCTTCTTGACTCCTTTGACCCAATTAACACTATTGACCTGTCTTTCCTTTCTTCCTGCTACTTGCACCTCCCTTGTTTTCCTGACAGTAATGCCTTGCCTTTCTTCTGACTGTTTTAGCCATTCTTTTTCTGTCTTCTTCATGGGGCTTACATGCTCTGCCTTTTCCATAAATTTTTTGGGTGTGTTGGAAGGCTTAGCTCTTGGCCCTTTCATCTTCTTTTTACACTTCTCTCTCTCTCTCTCTCTCTCTCTCTCTCTCTCTCTCTCTCTCTCTCTCTCTCTCATTCATTCTCAGGAATCCATTCTGCTATGGGATACAGATTTTTCAGTACTAGTGCTTTGGAGTATACACATCTTTTAACAGTTTAAACCAAGAATCTACATAGATATCTAAATGACAAATAGCCCTTGACATAAGAACAATCAGACCTAGGATATTCTGCTATAAAATGGCACCAAGACATGGATTTTTACTTCATCCCATTAAATGCAGCAAATAATATTTTTGACTTTGTAGTTTTTTGAGGGTTTTTCTTTTTCTTCTTCTTTTTTTTTTTTTTTTTAACCACCGAAGCAGAATTTTAAGTCCATGCTAATGACATTAGTGCTTTGGTAGGTGCTTATATCTGCAATTCAGACATATCTTTGCTTCTGCATTTGTTCCCACTAGTGGGCCAGAAGAGCCTTCAACCTGGAGTGGTTACATGGGAAAGATGTTCATGGCTGCTACCAACTACCTCCCTTCTCAAGTATCAGATATGATGAACCAGGACAGAGCCTTTGCCACTGTGCGTTTGAATTTCTCTGGTCAGAAGAATATCTGCACCCTGTCTACGTATGTATGGCATTGCCCTCTTCCTTTTCCAATCTACAGAGATTGAGATTGAATAGACCTTGTAGTTTAGGATCTTGTTCACTAAACAGTTCACTGAACTAAAGTAACCTGGTCTGGTAAGGATGATGATCCAACTTTGTATGTTGCCCCTTTAAACATTTCAAAACAGACACACTCATGTAGAAAGAATTAATAGCCCCAATTTATGAGTTAATATTGCTATTTAGTTATAGTACCTTTGTTTATGAAGCTGTTGTTTCAGAGGGACTTCTTTATGTAAGGAAAAGAGATATTAGCAACGACCCCAGTAAATTTTTCATCGAAAGGTGGCCTGTTTGCCCAACTCTCTCATAACCAAATTCCATGTTCTCACTTGCTTTTAGTATTCAGAAGTTGCCAAGGCTGTTAGTCATATCAGCTGATGGGCGACTTTACATCTATAATTTGGACCCTCAGGATGGAGGAGAGTGTATCTTAATCAAGACCCACAGGTAAACATGTTTGTTTACAAAAGGACAAACTTTCAAAAGTGTTAGAAGAGCTGCCTCCTTAAAGTATGTTCTATGGCCAGCAATATATTTCAGGGCTCTTTATTATGATCAGCAATTATAGGTGTTTATTAAGTACCTGACTCTTTGTAGTACAAATGTTGGGTGGGCTTGAGTCCATATATCCTTTAGTTTTCATTTAACATTTTAGAAACTTTACGCATGTTTAAACTTTGCCCCTGTACCACCTTGTAGGTGACCTCTAGGCTCTTGAGACTATGGCAGTATAGCACAAGCACTGTCAAAGTCATTCTGAGCCAGAAAGGTGTCAAGTAAAGTCTAGTAATAGACTTTTTGTCTGCCATTCAAGGACCAACCTGCCTAAATTCAGAGGAGATCACTTCTACCCTGGACACAGGCACATGTCTGTTTTCCTGCTTAGTCCTTTCTTTAGTGCTTAAATAGCTTCTATAACCAAGTGCAGTATGGCCTATTCCTATAGTGTAGATTTCCCTTAGTTTTTACCATATCTTAAACAGCAAATTTGCTTGCTTGGGTAGTCATTTTTAAGGCTTTCCTTGGCTATTCTTACGTTTACGTTGCCCATATCATAGGTTAATATAGCCTTAGTTCATGGTGTCCTAGAAGTGCTAGTGAATCTACAGAGCCTGCTTCTTTCTTTGAAAATTTTCTAAGTGTAATACATTCCTTTTTCTTTTTCCCTAAATTAATGAAATCTAGCTTGCTTGGCTCAGGAAAGACAGAAGAGAATAAAGAAAATGACCTCAGGCCTTCATTACCTCAGTCTTACGCAGCCACAGTAGCCAGACCAGGCACCACTTCTTTGTCCTCAACAGTACCAGGTGAGCAGAAATCAGACTGATGGGATATGGCACTTCTGACCATTTGCTTATTCCTCCCAAGGTGATGTTTTCTACAACCTCATTTTCCTTAGTTATTTTTTGCCATACAAGTGATACCCTTTGTGTTTGATAAACATAAAATCATTTTGTCCTAAAAAATAGCTTTACTCTCTTGACAAGTTGGCTGGTTTTGACTAGCATGTTTCAGCTTCATCTTTTCATGCACCCATACCAGCAATACAAATGCAAGAAGTTGTGTCATACTTTCCAGTTTGCCCATTTTTCTCTAGTTCTATCTAGAGCCATCAATTAAATGGGGACACTTTGGTGCTTTTCATTTCTTGTGTTTCTCCTTCTGGCCTTCCAGGTTATTCTGAGGATGGTGGGGCGCTTCGAGGAGAGGTCATCCCAGAACATGAGTTTGCAACGGGACCAGTGTGTCTTGATGATGAGAATGAGTTTCCTCCTGTGAGCATTAGGAGCCCCTAAATGAGTGCTTCAGACTGCACAATAAGAAGACATTCTCCTCCAAGAGGCGAAGTCATTTTCCCATTCTGTTAACCTAGCCTATAATAACTAATTTTCTCCACTAATATTCAAAAAGCCATAAAATAATTTTTTATATTTTATGCTTAAGATCTTAAAGAATAATAATTAGCTATATGCTTAATATTGACCGCAATTAGAATAGCAGGATACTAATCCAGAGAGCTTTTGGGCTGACTGGCCTGAATGAGATCAGAGGCCTGAAAAACTTTTCTCTGGCTTATATATCTTTTGGTGATCATAATTCGCAACTTACTATAACAAAACTGGATTTTCCTTAGATTTCTAAGGATGCTTTGGGGTGGGGGGTAGGGGAGGAGCTGTTTTTATCCTTGTGGAGATGTTTTTCCAGTGATAGGCTACTTTTTCAGGATGGAGGCCCACGATACAGAACTGGTAACTGCTGTAACCTTGAAAGGCTCTGTTATGACCAAGAGGATCATTAGTTATTGTCTTATTGCCATGCCAACCCACATAAGTCTGAGTATTTGTTTAGTAGAATCTTGCCCACATAGCTAAAGATGATAGAGTTGGAACTAATGACATTTATTGATTGTTTCAATAGTAATGTATATTCAGTGTTTATAACCAAGAGGAGCCTTTATAAAATGGAACCATTGTATACATACATTTATAGTCACAATTTTCTGAATCATGCCAGATCAGTTGTTAAAAATCCACCTCTGAATAAGGTGGGTTGTTTTTCTATAGTCTCAAGTATGGATTAATGTATGGATAGACTAACAAGTCAAGCATAGCATGTCCGTCCCCCAATTGACTTTGCATGGACTCAGATTTCTTTATAATACACCCTGCTTAACAGCCTCTTCCTGGAAAGAGTAAGGACATTTTGTTTTGATTTTGGTAGATAATCTTGTGCCGTGGAAGTCAGAAGGGCAAAACGAAGCAGTCATGATGAGAAGCACACCTCAGAATTCAGCACATCCCTTTATCAGGTGGTTTTGGAAAAAAAAAAAACCAAGGTGGAAGAATGGATTTGTATTTGTATGAGACAGACACAGGGTGGAAGAAGTAACCCAGGTGCTCCACTTTTTTTTAACTACAGTATATTCTTAAATTCCTACCATGTTTTTCTCAGCCCTGGTTTTTCACTGGGTGAAATAATATTATATGCACATTACTCGAAAAATAGCTTAAAACTACAGTGTAAATGGTAACTTAACCATATTGGTATGTAATCAAAATTTTATTAAAAAAAGGGGGGGGCATCCTTTTAAAATTTGTGCTGTGTGCAAATTTATTTATGGAAGAAATCCCATTAAATTGTATTTCTTTGTATAGTATATCACATACACACGCGCACACACACACACACACACACACACACACACACACACACATTCATTATTTTACCCAGACAAGTATTTTTGCTATAGCTACTGGAGAAAAAAAAAACATTTATTACATTTTGAGGAGATCAGTAATAAAGTCATGACAGAGCATTTATAAATTGTTCATTTTTCTTTATGGTCTTGGGGAGCAGGAAGAACTGCAGAGAATACGAGACTCTAGTTCTGTCTTCTAAAAACCTCAGACAATATATGGAAATCGGTTTTGTATTATCAGTAGCATATTGCTTGCCTTCTCGAGGGATGAAGGAGAGGCAAGAGGAGAGGAGAGAATTTGAAACTCAAAATTTTAAAAAAATGAATGTAAAGAAAATTTTAATGTAATTGAGAAATATTTAATGAATTAAATTAAAATATATTTAAAAAATAAAAGCCACAGAGACTCTTGACCATCAAAGGATCCGAATGAATACTTCTGGCCTTGTACTCCAGCAATAAGTCTGTTTTTTTCATCCTGACTACAAACCAGTTGGGATAAATCTAGTGTGAATTAGCCATTGGAATTGGAGGGCAACATTCTAATCTCTGCAGAGTCAACTCCCTTCCCAGAACAACTGTTTACCTGAATTAGTTTATTCTAAATCTGGCATGGAAAAAAAGACAGCTTGTGTAATATGCTAAATGGTGGTTTTGAAACAAAGACCCTAGGTTTTGTTTTGAAAATCATAATGATTAGAAAATTGAAAATTCCAGAAAACTGAAATCTGGAAGCCCACATGATTTCTTTTTTTCCCTGTCTTTCCCCTGGTTGAAACATTGAGGCTAATTACAGGAATGGCATCGGCAAGCTATTTCAAGTACATTGCAACAGGGGATCATCAAAGGATCATGAGAATAATCTGCTACTGAAGTGTTATCACCTGAGATGTCCTGAAGAACATCAGCAAGAACCTCTGTGACTTTAGGCAGCATGTCCTGGTAGACAGCACTACTGCTATCTAAAGGTGCACATTCTGCAGGGTCTTCTTGTAGATTGAAAATAAGAGGAAGTTTGTGGTGCTGTTCAGGGCCAAGGCTCCCATCACAGGCTTTTGCACCACCTAGAGAGGAGAAGAAAAATAATCCATTAAATCCTGCTATCATGACTCAGTGTTGCAAAATTCCAGAGATTCGAATGGTGTGTAAGTAGGCCTCAAGTTTTTTAACAAGCATACCAGAACTCATGTGCTGGTGAGTGTTATCCCTTCCAAGTAAGTTCTTAAAAGGCTGTTAATAGAATTGTTTAGTATGCCTTTTGGAATTCCTGTCAACGTGCAGCATCCTCTTGTGAATATCCTCTGGTGGCAAATCCTCATTTATTGAGGGTTCAATTCCAAATATATTTTAAGTGCAGGAAACATCACCAAAATAAGTGTAGAGTTTTCAGTTGTAACATCTCTGAAAAGGACAAAACTCATGTATATGTTTTGGTAGTGGTATCAAACTCAAATGGAAACAGGGGCCAGTAAACCATACATAAACATCCCTGTGGGCTGCATATTGAATTAGAAAAACCACAGTGTTTAATACACTAATGCGTTAAAATCAGGAATTATATTTTAATCTGGTTCAGGCACATTTGGCAGTATTGCAGCCTGAAAGGCACATGTATGGACACCTCTGCTTTAGATAGGCACATCTGAGCATTAGCCTTTATGAAGCTAACAGCTCAGTGGCAAAGGTGGTTAGCTTTACTATTAAGCCAAAGGCTCCATACATCTTGAATGGTTTAATGTATCTGACGTGGAAGTATAACACATCTCTTACTTGCGTGAGTATGAGGTTTTTGAGAATATCATAACCAAGTTCTAACATTAAAGTTTCAACTTAGATGACTTGAGAGAAATACCAGAAATGCTTTTTTGCATTTGCCTCTGTATCCACCAACATACTTTAGGAACAGTCATTTTTGTACTTGATTAAAATTACTTTAAAAGCTCAATGACAGCCCAGATTGGAAGCTAGTTCATGCATCTGAGATTGGACATCCAGACTGATTCAGACCCTGATTCCTAAAGACAATTAATGACTGAACCAAAAAGCACAAAGAGTTCTGTGTGGTTTTCTGTAAATAGACCTCTAAGGGTCTATTTTTCATGCAGGCTATTGTTAAGTAAATGGCACTTTAAATACGTCTCTAGGTTTCTACCTAGTGTTCATCCATTTATAATGTAAGAATAAAATGGAACAACTATAGTGAAAAAATTTCAAGAGCACAAGAAAAAACTCAGAACTTGCTGTGAGATAAGAGCAGAGTAGAAGAATCATACTGAATAATTGTGAATACAGAGAACAAACATGGAGCCCATTAGTAGCCTGTGGTTAAAGGCAACTGAGAGTGAGGGGCACAAGTTGCTTGGGGAGCTGTTGAGTCATTCATCTTTTAAAACCCCAGTTACGAGTCACTTACAGCTTCAGAAGAAATTCTAGTCTAGGAAAATCAATGCAGTAGACATAGGGGACAGAGCTTCTGGGTGTCAACAGAAAGGGGCTGGGAAATGAAATGAATCTTACTACTCTAATAAATGAACTTTCTGTTGAAGGATAGGCTGAAGGAAGTTAGGATAGAAGGAGTGAGTCTTACCAGTGATGTAAAAGGCCTTATATTGCCCTAGACGAACTGTGTCTAGGCCACCATAACTTCCAGCTGCTCCACTGTTTGGGTGAAATAGCACCTAAAAGAGGAACCAGTGACTTAATTGCAGTGACATGTGATGCCATAAGAAAAGCAATGCTCTCCTGTACTTCCCATATACAGAAACTGACCTAATAAGGACTAGCATCCTCACTGGAGCCTCTGAGCAGTTACCCATACATTTAGATATTTTTCTGAGTTGCTCACTGTATGTAAATTACAACTCAGCCATCTGTAGGTGTAGGCTCCACTCACAGTCAGATCAAAGATAGCCCCATAGGTCAGGTTTGCATTAAGAAATTCCTCTTTAGCAGCTTTGTCACAAGTTGTGAACTGTTCACACGGTGACTTCTGATCAGAGAGTCTTTAAAAAAAAAAAGATAATTTGGGCTCCATCTCAGCCTATTTTGGCCCACAGTTACTCACCTTTGACTAAGCCCTGTGCTGTTCATGTTGAGGAAATATTTCCTCATCTGGTCGTAGATGAAAAAAGAAGTAAGTAGAAACAGGAATTTCCCTGTTCCCAAGGGAAGGGTGAAGGATTTAGTGGAATATGTTTATAAATGATCAAGTAGTAGGATGGTAGGTTTGGCTTCTGCATTAAAAGACTTGCCTGGAATGAATCACGACTATATATCGTTGGGAAGGAGCTTATATGATTCAGAGTTTCCATTGGGCTCAAAAATTAGAAACATCTGTTGCAGTGGTAAATCTCTGTTCTACAAAGTTTAGCATGGAGTATAGCTGATTAAAGTTATATGATTACTTAGCATGACGTGTATATTGCACTTGTTACCTTTAATGCTTTCAAGGTAAGGGTCCCAACAAAATACTAATGTTATCTAAGCCCACTTCCGAAAATGAAAATAAACTGAAACTTAAAATGCCTTCATTTATTTCTCCCCTGCAGAGGGCCAGGATAGTGGCCAAAGGAGATATTTCATCCTTCTTTCTTAAAAAGGAGAACCTGGCATTTCAGCAAAGCTAACAATCCCATTCCGGATGTCTTAAGAGATGTGCCTTATGACTAATAGGATGACAAGCATACACATGAACTTTGCGTGAGGACACTTCCCTTCTCAGGAGGCCTGTCTTGAGTTAGAAATTCCTTTTTCTTCCCTGGATGTGTGGAGGGGTACTCTCAGCACCTGCTTAGTCATGTTGGTCATGTGCCTATTGCTCTGTTCTGGAAACTGTGTGAGGAAGTACAGTTAGTTTCAGTAAGTCACTTTGGAACTAGTCCTTGACTTTTAGTCCCAAAGTAGTTTGCCTTTCTCATGTATGTGTTCGTTTATGTCCTGAAAAGGGCAAGAAGTCAATCACCTCCTTCCCCCCATCACCTCCCTCCATTCTACTTGTCATGCTATGAATAGAAAAGGAATATTCAGTACCAGAGACCTTCTTAGAGAGAAGTGATCATTGTGCCTGAAAATAAAATGAGCCCATCTCATTCACATCTGCTTAGCTTAGGATATTCCCAGTCACATTTTTGTGCCCAAGGCAGCCTCCACCTGGGCTGGGCTGCACTGATATTGAACATCTTAGACAACTTATAATCCCTGATACCCCAAAACAAGGAAGTGGTGAGGTTGACACGTACATGTTGACATCCTGGTGTACCATCGTCATGAATGGTAACTTTCAGTTTCAAAATGAGGGGCAAGAAGGCTACATTGACAGCCGTGTACTTTACAGAAACAAGACAGCTGATAGACCTACTTTGTTCTCTGCTGATTAGATGAATGTCTAAAGTATCATATTTAGTTTAGAGCACCACATCTTAAGCACATCTACAAACTGGAGATCAAGAAGCCTCAAAACCAGATCTTATGAAGAACTGAAGAAACTAGATGTATTTAACCTAAAAAAATTGTCTTCAAATATTTAAAAGACTATCATAAGAGTATATTTAGTCTGTTCACAGTGCAGACCTTACAGACATATTTTTGATGTAAGGGCAGCAATGTAGTATAGTGGTTGGAGTGAGAGGGCCTGAAAACAGGAAGACCAGAGTTCTAATCCAGTCTCAGACACTTGCTAATTATGTGACCATGGGCAAGTCGCTCAATCCCTGTCTGCCCTGGTTTCCACAGTTGTAAAATGGGGATGATAATAATAGTACCCACCTTCCAGGGCTGTTGTGAGGATCAAATGCACTTAGCACAGGTCCTGGCACATAGTAGGTGCTTAATGCTTGTTTTCCTCCCCTAATGTAAAAAGAAGCTCTAAGAATTAGAGCTTAACCAATTAGAAAAGGCTGAATTGTAGGGTAGTGAATTCCCCAGTGTTCCGTATTTAAGCACAGTAATTATATGACTAGCTATCACTAATGCTGTAGTAGTCATTGCTCTGCAGGATAGGAGACCTCTGAAGTCCCTTTCAATGCTAAGATTCTAAGAGTCTAAGGAAAGAGTTGAAAGGGCTCTCTCTACTTCCTTATCACCCTGTAGTTATGTCCAGATGGAAAATACACACACATGAGTGTAAGAACAGAAACTGAATATTTTTTTGCAAACTCCTAGAGTTTCAGATCTTTTTTGCCTATGGTTAGCTCAGGTCCAGTAGGGGCTATAATATTTTATTTAGTGTCAATTCCACCCCTGTGTAAACATGAACATGAGGCTCCACTGGAGACTGAGAACCAGAAAACATGGAGAGAAATACCTCCCACCTTAAAACCTGCAGCAAATAAACCCTTCTGCATCCTGTGAGGAGGGAAAGAACAGTGAATTTGGAAGTCAAGACTCTAAATTTCAATTATTCTCCTCTACTTACTACCTATGTGACTTTAGACAAGTTTTCATAGAGATTCAGTTTCCTACTCTGTTGAATGAAGCTGTTAGGGTAACTAATTTCTTAAATTCTCTTCTAACTCTAAAATCCTATATTGCTAACAACCAGATGTATTTTATTTTAGAAGTAAGTATGTGGTGAGTTGGTGAGACAATCAGTTGCTTAACATGCAGAAATGATTTACCTCTCCGAGTCTAGGGATTTCATTTATAAAATGAAGCTTGGATGCAGGAAAGGAAGGTAATTCAAGGACTTTACAAGCCAAAGGGACAGCTAGGGGGCACAACGGATAAAGTGCCTGGAATCAGGAAGGCGCATCTTCCTGAGGTCAACTCTGACCTCAGACGCTACTTTTGTGACCCTGGGCAAGTCACTTCACCCTGGTTTGCCTCAGTTTCCTCATCTATAAAATTAACTAGAAAAGGAAATGGCAAACCTCCCCAGGGTATTTTTGCCAAGAAAACCCTAAATGGGGTCATGAAGAGTTGGATACAACTGAAGCAACTGAATAAGAAGTCATAGAGATAGCTTCTTTGGTTCTTAACTAGGGAGTTGGTCACAGGGGTTTTTATAAATGCAAATATATTCCTTCAGTCAGCTTCCCCTCTCCTTTTTCTTTTGGAGAAAGGAAACTTTGTGGAAATTACTAGGTAATGCTATTAGTAATAATTTTACTGCTACTATAATAGCATCTGTACAGTGCTTTGAGATTTACAACAACAACCTTGTGAAGGTGATGCTGTTGTGCCTATTTTAGAGATGAAGAAACTGAGGCTGAGGGAAGTTAAGTGATTTGCTTGAGGTTAGAGTTAATTATCTATGACAGAATTCAAACTTGAGGCTTCCTGACTTTAATCAAGCTTTTATCCATTTATACTATCTAGATGCCAACAACAATGACATTTCCTGCCTATTTCCCTCACTTTGGTCATTTAAAGACTGATCACTCATTCAATACCTAGCTTCATGAAGATCAAATAGGGTCATTCTCTAGAATCATACATTATTGCTTCAGAAGGCTGGCACTACAAATGGCTAAACACACAACATGTATGGAATTCTGCCTTAAGTATATGTTCTTGAAGGTACATCAGTAGCAGTAGAGAGCTAGGGAAATTAACAAAATAGAATCCCAGATTTCAAAGGGACCTTAGGGACTACCTAATTCAGAGAACTTGAACAAGAATCTCTTAAACAGACTTTAGAAGGGATCATCCTAGAGTCCGGAGGACCTGAATTCAAATCTGTCCTTGGACACTTACTAGCTGTGTGACCCTGGGCAAGTCATTTAACCCCAAATGAGTTCAAAAAGAAAAATGGGTCATTGAGGCTTTTCTTGAAGATCTCCAGTAAGGCAGCTGGCACTCACCCCACACCCCACCCAGAGAGAATCTGATCCAATTTTGGACAGCTCTAATCATTAGGAAGTTTTCCTTACTTCAAGCCTACCCCTGCAACTTCCAGCCACCACCCCTAGAGGATCATGCAGAATGAATCCAATTCCTCTTTCAGATAAGAAGCATTAAAATATTTGAAAACAATGGTCATGGGCCTCCAAGTCTAAAATGAAAAGTCACAGAACAAATCAAAAAACAACCCAAGAAGCCTCAAATGATACAAGTATAACCCAACTTTAAGTAAATTAACGTATGAAATTGTTTAGAATCATAGAATATCATTCATTTCACAAAAGGATTCACTTCAAGGATCCTGAAATTGTGGATGTCCTTAATATACTCAAAATAGGATTCAGATTCTACAAATATAACTTTTCAGATACCTAGTTATTTCATGAAGTGAAGCATCCCTGTAGAGCAAAAGCTGAAGACCATATTTTTCAGGGATAGAAAGTATAGTGGTCACAGGAGGGTGATGTGCACACACACACACACACACACAGTGAATAGTCTCAGACTCAGCAAAAGACTACGTTACTCACCCTATGCCCAGTTTGGGAGTGTCCAAAGAGAACTTCTGATATGTCCAGACCATCAAAATGTCGTCTGGGGGGTAGGCTCACCTTGGCCAAAGATGCTATAGTTGGAAAGATGTCAAGCACACTGCAAGGAAACAGATATTGGACAAGTCACCTTGGCAGAGTCTACTCTTTTTGACTAGGATTTGCAACAAGTCAGAAATCAAGAAAAGAAAATCTAATGATAATCTCATTTGACATGTTCTGCTTTTTTCTCTGTATTTCTGTCCTCCATATGATTTAGACATGTTCTCTGACCTCTAATCTCACATCTCCAATTGCCTTTCAAAAATCTCAAAGAGGATGCACAGTAGACATCTTAAACTCAACATGTACAAAACTGAAATCATTCTTTCCTTCTAAATTCTCACCCACCAACGTCCCTCTAGTGCAGATCTTCATCTCTCTCTCTCTCTCTCTCTCTCTCTCTCTCTCTCTCTCTCTCTCTCTCTCTCTCTCTCTCTCTCTCTCACACACACACACACACACACACACACACACACACACACACACACACACACACACATACACATCCTTTATTCAATCACTACAGTGATTTTCCCAATGTTCAAGTCTCACTACATCACCCCCACTACTCAAGAAGCTTTAGAGGGCTCCCCATCACCTCCAGGATCAAGTGCAAGATCCTCCATTTGGTGCTCGAACTCCTTCATGACCTATCCCTCTCCTATCTTTTCAGTCTTCTTATTCCCTATCTGGTACTCTGATTCAGAGACACTGGCTTCCTTGTTCTATAATAGAATGTTATTCTAGACACTCTGAGCTTTGGGCATTTTTTTCTGACATGTTCCCCATGCCTAGAATGTTCTCCTTCCTCATTCCTACCTACTGGCTTCCTTTAACATATCAACTAAACCCCATCTTTCCCAACCCCTCTTAAGTCTATTACCTTCCCTCTTTTTAACTATTTCCTATTTATCTTGTACATAGCTTATTTGTGTGTATTTGTTTGCTTGTTGTCTCCCTCATTAGACTGTGAACTCCTTGATGGCAGGAACTGTCTTTTGCCTTCTTTTGCATCCTCAGCACTTAGCACAGTGCCTCACACATGGTGGGTACTTAGTAAATGTTTATTCCAATCCCCTTCCCTGTAAGTCTTATAATGTTCAAATGCTCTTTCCCTCATATCCCTGTCCCTGACTAACTTTGTGACTATGGGTAAATCATAAGATTTAGTTGGAGGGGACCTTAGAAATAATCTAGCCTAGCCCCCTTAATTTATGGTTAGGAATATTGAGCCTGGAGAGTTGATGTGACTTGCCTAAGGTCATACAGGCAATAAGGGAGAGTTAAGATTAGATCCTCTCTGATACCCAAGTTAGTACTTTTTCCACTATCCCACACCTTTATGCTTAAAGTTCTGCAAGCTAGGCTTCAGCAAAGCGTGAACTAAGAACTGCTAGAAGAGCAGACTAGTTTTCAAAGAAACAGAGGAACTAGAGACCAAATTGCCAACATTTGCTGGATTATGGAGATAGCAAGGGAGTTCCAGAAAAAAAAATATCTATTTCTGCTTCATTGACTACACTAAAGCCTTTGACTATGTGGATCACAACAAAATGTGGCAAGTCCTCAAAGAGAGGGGAGTACCAGATCATCTTATTTGTTTCCTGAGGAACCTGGGTCAAGAAGCAGCAGCTAGAACCAAACATGAAACAACTGATTGATTTAAGATGGGAAAGGAGTACAATAAGAGTGTCTACTGTCTCCCCATTAATTTAACTTAAATGCAGAATATGTCATGCAAAATGCATGGCTGGATGAATCAAAAGCCAGAATTAAGGTTGCTGGGAGAAATATAAAAAATCTCAGATATGTAGAGGATACCACTCTGATATCAGAAAGTGAAGAATTAAGAAACCTCTTGATGGGGGTGAAAGAGGAGAGTGTAAAAACTGGCCTGAAGCTTAAAATTAAAAAAAAAACAAAACTAAGATCATAGCAACTGGTTCCACCACTTCCTGGAAAATAGGAGAAGAAATGGAAGCAATGTCAGAGTTTATATGCTTGGGCTGAAGGATCATTGCATACAGTGACTACAACCTTGAAATTAAAAAATAAAACACTTGTTCCTTGGAAGGAAAGTTGTGTGTGTGTGTGTGTGTGTTCATCCTTCATTGCCAAAGAAGACCATGCCATCAGAAAAATGATGACATGACTTGCACTTGACTTGGTTTTGAGTGAGGGAGGGCTGTGCAGGTCACCAGTCTCACTTCTCCAGAGCCATCTGAATCCAGTGACCAGATATTCACTGGGATGACTGGAGATGACCCAGGATGAGGCAATTGAGGTTAAATGACTTGCCCAAGGTCATACAGCTAGTGAGTGTCAAGTGTCTGAGGTGAGATTTGGGTCCTCCTGCCTCCTGCACTGGTGCTCTATCCACTGCACCACCCAGCTGCCCAGAAGGAAAGTTATGGTAAATCTGGATAGCATACTAAAAAGCAGAGTTATCATCTTGCTAACAAAACTCTGTATAGACAAAGGTAAGTTTTAAAAGCTAGGTAGTAAATAAAATATGGCTGTGAGAGCTGGACTATAAGGAAAGTTGAAAGCTACAGAATCAATGCTTTCAAATTAAATGGTTGAACAAGTTGTGGTATATGATTGTGATGGAATATTACCGTGCTATCAGAAATGATGAGCTCAACGATCTTAGAAAAACATGTAAAGAAATTATGGTGCTGGAGAAGACCTGAAAGTCCTTTGGACAGCTAGGAAAACAAATCTGTCAATACTTCAAGATATTAATTCAGACTACTCATTGGAAGGACAAATACTGAAGCTGAAGGAAGCTTAAATATTTTGGCCACATAATAAAAAGACAGGACTCATTTTAAAAGACTCTGATATTGGGAAAGATCGAAGGCAAAAGGAGAAGGGGTGGCAGAAGATAAGATGGATAGTGTCACAGAAGCAACAAACATGAACTTGGACAGATTTGGGGAGATAGTGAAGGATAGAAAGGCCTACCACGCAATGCTCCATAGAGTCACAAAGAGTGGGACAGGATTGAACAAATGAATGACAATAGCAACCTACTAGCAAAAATCTCCTTTAGGTTTAATATTTAAACTTACCCAACCAAGGCAAGACATTCACCTAAGAAAAATAACACATCTGTGTGCTGAAGATGTGGGAGATGTGGGAGATGGACAATATGATATGATGACCATGTCTCCCGTCTTATATTTATTTCCCTAGATCTCATATTCAAATGGATTTACATTTTCTGAGCACCTCCAGAATAGTAGGAGGTGTAGAAATATGATGGATGGCAAGAAATGTTTTTAACCTTCAGTTCTAAACTTCAAAATTCTATCTTGAAACTTCTAGTTAATCAGGTTAATTTTTATTTCTCCATTTAATCATATCAGAATCCAAAGCATGTATATCGTTGTAGCCCATAACATTTGTTAGGTGATTTTACTTTATTTTTATATATTAAAAAGTCCTAAAGGCTTCCTGAATTTGAAAGGCAAAAAATATATTCAAAGTACTTTGCAAATTAGACATTTGACACCAGAGTTCAGGCACTTTTATTTTTTTAAATTAGTTTATTTATTTTTAGTTTTCAACATTCACTTTCATAAGTTCAGGCACTTTTATTTTTTAAAAAACAGGGGTAAAGGGAGAAGGGTCTTTTCTACTAAGGCCTACTCAGAAGTGACCTAGTTCAATTCAGTTCAACAAATGTTTGTTGAATGCAACAGATGATACAGGCAAGACAGTGCTAGCTCTGAACATGGGCCTTTTACTTTTTAAAACTGGATGAATTGGGGCAGGGGAGGGGGGAGTTAGGCATAGAAAATACAGCCTAATGTAAATGTGTGAGCTCTCCAAAAAACTGGTAGGAAAGCCAGTGCAACAAAGGTTGCACAAATTGTGGTATATGAATGCAAAGAAATATTATTGTGTCATAAGAAAAAAATAAATACAGAGACCAAAGAAATTTGGGAAGACATAAGAATTGATGCAGAAAAAAGCACAACACAGAGAACAATTCACATAATTATTTCAATAATGTAGATGTTACACCCTTTAGAATCATTTAAAGGTTGGAAGAGACCAACTACAGACCATCTAGTTCAACCCATCCACAAAGAAATCTTCACTATAATATACCTGACAAATGGTCAGCCACCTCTGGTTGAAGACTTTTAAGACCTGTGCATATCCTTTGACCCAGCAATATCACTTCTGCATCTA
The DNA here is from genome assembly GCF_028372415.1 of Notamacropus eugenii. Taxonomy (NCBI): domain Eukaryota; kingdom Metazoa; phylum Chordata; class Mammalia; order Diprotodontia; family Macropodidae; genus Notamacropus; species Notamacropus eugenii. Next base: position 331,518,015 of record NC_092873.1, on the reverse strand, counting down.
TATCCCAAAGAGATCATAAAAATGGGGAAAGGACCCACAAGTGCAAAAAACATTTCTAGCAGCTCTTTTTGTGGTGGCCAAGAATTAGAAATTGAGGGGATGCTCATCAATTGAGGAATGGCTGAACAAGTTGTGGTATATGGATATAATGGAATACTATTTATTGTTCTATAAGAAATGATGAGCAGGCAGACTTCAGAAAAACTTGGAAAGCCTTACACAAATTGATGCTCAGTGAAGTGAGCAGAACCAGGAGAACATTGGACATAGTAACAGCCACATTACTCAATGACTAACTTTGATAAACTTAGCTCTTCTCAGCAATGTAAGGACCTAAGACAACTCCAAAAGACTCATGGTGGAAAATGCTCTCCACATTCAGAGAAAGAACTTTGGAGTCTGAATGGTGATGGAAGCATATTATTTGCTCTCTATTTTATGTTGTTTTATTTTGTTTCTTCTTTTTCGTGGCTCCTCCCATTGTTTCTAATTCTTCTTTACAACATGACTAATGTGAAAATGTGTTGAATTTGAATGTATATATAGAGCCTATTTCAAATGGTACACCATCTTGGGGAGGGGGAAGGGGAGGAAGGGGGAGAAAACTTAAAACTCAAAATTTTATGGAAGGAAACATTGAATACTAAAAATAAATAAAGTAATTTTTAAAAAGGGAAAAAAAGACTTCCAAGGATTAGGAGCCCACCAGCTCTGGAGGCAAGTCATTCCATTTTTAGACAGCTTGAATTCTTAGGAAGTTTTTCTTGACATCAAATCAAAATTAACTCTTCTGCCCATTATTCCTGCTTCTCTGAGGTCAAACAGAAATGGTCAAATTATGGCCCTCCATATGATGACCCTTACAATGCTGAATCACATGTAGCATATCTCCCCTGTGGCACCTTTTCTCTGAGGACACTAAACATGCTCCCTCAGTTCCTTCAACTGATCTGTGTCATGAACTGAAGGCCTTTCACTCTCCTGGCTGCCCTCCTTTGGACACTGCAACTTGTCTATGTGGTTTCTCCAGATGACGTTTAAGGGCAGAGTACAATGGGACTGGATTCTCATTTCCCAATTCCTGGAAGTTATTCCCCTAATGCAGTCCAGTATTGAATTAACCTTTTGGGCAGCCACATTAGAGTGATGACTCATTGAGTTTGTAATCCACTAAAACTCCATATCCTTTTCAGAGCAACTGCTATCTCTCCATGCTTTTGTCAGGTTTTTTTTGGCCCAAATGCAATACTTTACATTTACCTCTATTGAATTTCATCTTATTCAGCCTAATGCTCTATACTGTTAAGAACCTTTTGTCAACAGGCATTTTTTAAGCATTTGCTTTGTGTCAGGCACTCTGTTAAACACTGGGGACACAGAGAAAGGCAAAAACAGGATCCTTGACCTCCAAGAGATCACATTTTAATAGAGATAACATGCAAACAACTATGGGATGTGAGGAATGAGTGAGACACTGAGGGAAGAAGATAAGGAGCTCCGCTGTTCACCCCTGCCAGGCTTCAACCACAACACTACGGGGAATAAAAGGGCAAAGAATTCTATGACTCCAGGGTCAGGAGTGTGTGATCTGGGATGAATCTAAACCAAGCATATAAAGGAGCTTCCATTCACTGTTCTGTGAAGACAGAACCTGAGGCATTTTACACTCCCATCCTCTGCCCCCTTTCTTCTACCATCTTGTTCTCTCTCTCAAGGGAATAATGCAGATTCTGGTTTTACTTATCTGTGTTCATTAATAGTCTAACAGTTCACTAATAGTCTTTCTGTTTTCCCACTTACTTTTTAAAAATGGATTTTTCCCTAACACTGTATGGACTTTATTATTGTAATGACTGTGTGTGTATCCTTGGGGACAAATAGGTATTGAGGTACCCAGGGAGAGAGATGTTCATAATTATTGAGAATATTACCAGGATGAGAGCTCAGAGATAAACTTTAAAGAGAATTTTTTGATTCATCTTTTATAGCATCCCAAAAGCAGAGGGGATATATAAATTAAGACCAATACCTAGATCCAATGAAGCAAAGTCAATCCTGTTTGGAGAAAGAATTTCAAGCTGACTGGTTAGTTGTTTTTTTGTTTTGTTTTGTTTTTTTAGGAAATTGTCTCAAGGAACCTTTTATTATTTTTCCCAGACAGATCTAGAATGAACCCACCCTTCTCCAACCCCCAAAGGGCAAGACAAAGGAAGCTGATTAAAGAGAAAGCACCTGAAGGGTAGGTGCTAGAGGCCATGAGGGCTATGATCAACCAAGAAAGAATAACTAGCTCCCTTCCTCAGCCAAACACCTTCTGTCACTGTGAAACATTATTTTTATAGTAATCATTATCTTGGAGACTCTGAGCTTCCCCCCTCTGGATTCTCATCTCCCAGTTACTGACAGCTATTCTCTTACCAATGCAGCCCAGGACTCAGTTGACCTTTTGGGCAGCCACATTAGAGTGATGACTCACACCGTGTTTGCAATCCACTAAAACCCCAGATCCTTTTCAAAACACACTTTCTTCCAAAGTTCAGTTTCCTCTTCAGGTCATCAAGAGAGAATCTAAAGAGTCTATTCCTGTTCATTGTGTAGCTCAGACAGGTCTGGGAAAATGTTGATTCTTCCTTATAGTCAAGACTGGTGACATGGACATTGATGTCTCTTTGACCAAGATTAAGTGTCTTAAGTCATGTACCCCAAAACCCTCATTTTAATATAGCCCACCTCCCAGTGTGTTGACCAATCAGAGTTGATTGGCACCCCTTGGGAATACCTACTCTTTGAAGGGCATATCACTCTGTACCCCCAAATCAAGCCAGTTCTGGATTGGTTCCCTTGGGTGGGGACCAGTTCTGGATTACAACTCTCATGCAGTGCATGTGTGTCACCAGCTTGAGAGAAATTAAAAATAAAGACACAACCTAATTTTGTCTCTTTCTTAGAACAAACTCTGCAAGACTGACCCCACTGACAGACAAAGAAAAACATCTGAAGACATGAGAACTCTGATCTATGTGATAACTAATCATCACTTCAAAAGACTGATGTTAAATCATCCCTTCTCTCCTTTCTTGGCAGAGGAGTGATAGACTATAAATATAGAATGAAGCTTACCTTATCAGATACGGCCAATGGATTAGGTTATTTTTCTTAACTGGGTTTCTTTTTTACAAGGAAAGGCTCTGTGGGGGACTAGAGGTGGAGTGGGGGGTGGACAACCATTGGGAAGAAACAGTGATACAAGAAAGACATCAAAAAATAGCATTTTAAAAATGTGCAACTTCTTTCTCCTTTTCCATGCCTCTGAGAATAGGTTAAATAAATCAAGTTCTTTCCTTAAAATAAGCAGTATCTGGTTTGGGCCAGGCTGTTCTATTTGGCTGCCCAATAGATCATTCCATTTAACGTACATTTATTATGTATCCACTATGTGCAAGAAATTATGATGGGCATACAAGAAGGGGAAGACAAAAAAGTACACATCTCCTGACCTCAAGGAGTTTACAGTTGAGTAAGTACAAGTATGACCTTTTCATGAGAAATTACAGTGATTTCCTTTTAGTCCTAGGCCCAGACTAAAGGAAATAGAAAATATCGGCATGTATCAGTCTTTGCCAAAACTGCGAAATTATTATCTAAAATCATCTCACACTCCTTTCAGTGACTTTGCTGGGGTGCTTTTAAACAGTTTGAGGGTTAGTCCATCTCTTTTAGATATGATGCAAACTGCCTCATCAAAGTACAGATTGGTTTAAGACCACTGAATGCCTTTTGGGGAAACACAAATTTAGAGCTGAAAGGATCCTTGGAACTCATACAAAGTCCACTCTTCATTTTACAGATGAAGGAACTGAGAAGCAAAGGCATTCAGTGACATGACAAAGATTACATGGATATTCAGTTGCAAAGCTAGGATTTTCACCCAAGTCTTCTAATTCTAGAGCCACTGCTCTTTTTATTATACCCCATTAACGGGAGTTTCATCTGAGTACTCTTGACAAAGGTAACTTGGTAACAGTGTCTATTTTAATTTTGCCCTTGTTGTGTGTGTATGTGGTTTGTCCTTCATTCTCAGAGGACCTGCAAGTGAACTGCATTACAGTGAGGGAGGGCTGAAGGCTTTTTTTTTACCATCTAATTCAGGGGAATTTTGGTTCAAATTGATGAAAAGTTTGACATGTATTTTTAAATAAATTTTAATTTAATAAATAAATTTAACAAATAAATAATTTGATTAAATAAATTGCAAATAATTTAAAATAAATAAATATATTTAAATAAATTTTTCTAATTTCAGAGTCACAACAACCAGTAGATAAAATGCTGCCAAGTAGAAGTCTAAATTTTCTTTAATGAATAGGTATCAGTTAGAATATACTATTACTATCATCGCAGTCATAATTCTATTGTAAAAAAGCATGATTCCAGTGACACATATTGTTGGAGTTTGCTTTACAGGATAGAAATAAATAGGCATTTTTTTAAAAGGTACTTGGGTTGACATTCAGTCATATTACTGAATTACAAATTCAAGTTGCAAAGAGACAAATTTAACATGGAAATACGTTTTACAGGATTGCACGTAGATAACCTACATCAAATTGCTTACTCTCTTAGGGAGAAAGGAAGAGAAGAGAGAGGAGAGGACAGGAGGGAGAAAATTTGAAACTCAATTTTTTTTTTTTAAATGATTGTTAAAGGGGCCTTGAGGCATCAAAGTGGATAGAGCACTGGCCCTGGAGTTGGGAGGGTCTGAGTTCAAATTCAGCCTCAGATACTTATAAGGTTTGTGACTCTGGGCAAGTCACTTAACCCCCAATTGCCTCCAAAAATTTAAAAAAAAAATGGTTTTTTAAAATTGTCTTTACATGTAATTGGAAAAAAATAAAATAATATTTTTTTTTATAAAGAGACAGAGTTAGGTTTTCTATAAGGAAAAACTTCTAAACTATTAGAGCCATCCCAAAGTAAGACAAGCTGTCTTAGGATACAGTTCCCTTTCACCAGAGATTTTTTGGCAGAGACTGGATTACCCCTTTGAGGGAATATTGTAGAAGGCCTTCTTATTTAGGGCCCAAGTAGGTTCTATGACCATTCTACTTCTGAGGGTCTATAATTTTGTGTACCTTTAATGATCCAGCCCTACTTGATGCTTAGGACACTAGAATTTCCCAAGCCCCTTTGTATTAGCCAGGTTTTATGTCTATTGATTTGTTAATTTCATTAGCATTAGATTATGTTTAATTAGCATATCAAATTAAGTACTAAAAAACACTTTGCCTTCTTAAATGGGTCCCATTCCTTGGAAAATTATGAAAAAAAAGTATCTTTGGCACCCTTCCACTTGATGAAGTAGAAAAAGTCAAGGATTTGGGCTCAAATTCTGATTTTACCATTGTTACCATGAGACTATCGGCCATTCACTTAGCATCTCTGACCCTCAGTTCTTTGATCTGTGAAACAAAGGGGATTGGTCCAATGATTACCAGATGCCTTGTTCTAAAATACTGCTGACTTCCCTGAGACTCTATGTCCCCAACCATGTCTACCCTTCTCAAGCAGTATCCCATGCTCTAAAGCAGAGTATCGCAAAGTGGGCCATACTGCCCCCTGGAGCATGCTGGACCAATCCAAGGGAGTGGTAGTAGCAATTGTCCAGAAGTTCGGCATGCATCAGCAGGAATATATGCATGTAATAACTTGTTTACAATACAATACTATATGGTTATATGATGACATAATATCGAGTCATCAAAATTTCAATGCAGAAAAACCCACAAATTTACAATAAATTATTAAATATAAGATGCAGCATCCTATATTTATATTTTTTGAAATGATGCAAATTTAAAAAAAAAAACATTAAAGGGTTAAAGGAAGTAGATTTCCAGTGGGGTGCTGAATAATTTTTTTACAGGGAGAAATAGACCCGAAAGTTTGGGAACCTCTGCTCTAAAGCTACCGTTCCTTTCTATATGGCATCAAAGCTGCAGCTAGCTGGCTCAGCAGCCCAATGAGTAAAGAAGAAAGTTTCTTGACATCTATTTGAAAATCTACAATGGCAAGTCAGTTTTAGTTTCCCACCTTAACAAAGCAGTGCTGGTAACATTGGCTGGCACTCTGTTAGGCCAGTAAGCTATAGCTGGTACACGGTGCCCTCCTTCCCATGTGGTCTGCTTGGCTGAGCTTCCCCCTGCAAAGAAAAGTTGGAGGTCATTCATTAGCTTATGACTGCAACCTAAAAATGCGTCTCTTCAGCCATGGGTTTGTGATTAGCAGACTGCTCTGATAAGCTAAGAATTTCCAAGGGTTAAAATAAAAGAGCCATTTTGAATCACTAAGGTATAGTTACCCAGTTCAATGGAACCCAGGAGGCTGAAATAAATGAAATTGTGTTTTACAGATTAGTCTTAAAGATAAACAGAATTATCTACGAATATTCCCCTCAATCTCATCCTCAATGGAGAGACCAAAATTTCAATAGTTAACGTACAAAGCACCCTTCCAAGCCAAACACTGTACACAGTTCACACATAACTTAGTCATATATCCCTATGATTTTCTAGACGGAATAATGAAAACAATTATGCTGACTGGGAGGAAAGGAAAAAAGAGATGTGTTGATCTGTAGTCGTATTAGTGCAAACTGAACTTCTGATGCTCCAGGCCAAGGACAACATACAGGAAATTCTCTAAATTCTTTGTTCTTTCTCATAAGCATCTTTGGAGAACCCCAGATACTTTTTTGCCTTTTTTTAAAACCAAAAATCTCAGTTCTACCTTGTATAAGAGGAGCTAAAGCCTTTTCAGATCTCGCTGGTCAAATCTATTTAGGAAGGGCCAGGGATGGAGTCAGTGTAGCAATAATAATTAACCTCTGTGTCTTTCTAATCACTCGTTTATCTACCTGGAAAAATGGAATGGGTTTGGAATCGAAAATATTGAAAAACAGCAAAACCCAGAGTTCTGGTAATTATTGGACAAATAGTCCTTACAGGGTTAATGACCTAGGATAGTCTAGCCTTCAGAGATTAAAATCCGGTGGTATATAGAGAGAGGTCATCCTAATTATAAGGAGGTTGCCCAGGGAGAGGGTTTAATCCAAAGAAAAGGATTAGTGCAAAAGCACTAGGTACTTAGGAATGTGTCTGCTTTTTTTGTTTTAAAGAAATTGGTACCTGGGGCTGAGAATCTTTTGCAACAGTCTCAGAACCCAGAACGCTGAAGGGGAAAAGATAGTTCACTTCATTGGGGGAGGGGGATGGAGAACGAGGGAGAGCCACGATTTATTTCTCCTAAGGAAGGATTTTTGTCGACCCATTACTGCTGCTCTTCTAAAGGAACTAGATTTGGTTTTTTTGTTGTTTTTTTAAAGGCTCAGGATTCTGCAGTAAAAAGTTATTGTAGTGCCACACTTCTCAAAGGAAGAAATAATACTGTAGCCAAGGGCTTCTGTGGAAATTCTATAACTGTATGCCCAATGGGACCATGCCCGGCAACATCTGGCACAGACTGCGTCAGTAATAAAGAATAGTCTAATGGAGCCACATCTGCTATTGACCACACATCCAGCAGAGCAGTGGCTATGGTTGAGCCCAGCAGAGCAACATCCAGTGGAAGCTGCATGATAAGCAGAAGCCAGTGGAGAACAGGTCCAATAAGTACAAAGCAATGACATCTCTAGAAGAAAGAAGCAGATTTTGTTACTACTTCGTTAAAATTAAATCATAAATTGAAAAATCCTCTGGCTAACAGAAATTCCCATCTTTATTCTTCCTTATATATTAAAATGTTTATATTTGCTGATAAGTTAACAACTAAAAAGATCAATAATAAGAATCATTAGTAATTAAGTTAATAATTAATTAATAATTGAGAACATTTAAGTTTTTTAAAGGCAGTATCCAAAAAAACCCAAAAACAAGGCAGGAGTCTTAAAGCATCAGAGATGTGAGTCCTCCTCAGCCACAGGTATTCCCTCCATGGGTCCTCCTCACTGCACGGAACCTGACTACACATGTACCCCCTCTCCACACGTTTTCTAGGAGTGTCCAATCTTCATGGGGATGTATGTCTCTTATCATACCACTTGGTGGCACCATAGTGCACAAGTATTGTTCCTGGAGTCAGGAAGTTTGAAGTTCAAATACTACTTCAGACACTTAAGAGCTGCATGACCCTAGGCAAGTCACTTAATCTCCACCTGCCTCAGTTTCCTCAATTGTAAAATGGGGATAATAACAGCTCCTAAATCCCAGGGTTGATGTGAGGATCAGATAAGATAACATTTGCAAAGGACTTAACACAGTGCCTGGTACACAGTAGGTGCCACATGCTAAACAAGCTTTTATCTGTTCCTTACTCCCATACCATTTCTTTAAATAGTTTTGCTTTGAACTGGGAAAATAGCATACTAGATGACTACAACAATTTAAAGGGAAGAAACAATAAAATGAACCTGAATCTTGCATAATCATAATGACCAAGTGTGGCTCTGAAAAAAAAATTGAGAAAATATACTTACCTCCTTTCGTTGCAGAGATGGGAAACCATGGGTATGGAATATCGAATGTGCTATCAGGTATGGTTAACGTGTGATTGTTTTTGCTGAGCTGAATTTTTTCTCATTTTTTAATTTTTGTTACAAGGAGTGGCTCACTGGCTAGCATAAGAGGAAGGATATACTTGGAAATGAATATGAGGCAAAAACAGAATGTTGCAGATATGGGCACAGCTTAGATTAGGCAATATGGCCAAAGTACTCTGGAGGAGACCTCATTCTGGATTTCCTAAATCTCTTTCAGAGACTGAATCTCTAGCAGATGACCCCAACCCAGACAGATTCAAAGGCATCACCAACAACCTGTAAATACTAATTCACCCAGCAGCAAGCACATCCTTCCCTGCCTGCCTTCCCATCCTCCCACTGGATGGAAAGCCCAGGATGCAGAATGTTGCTTCCCAGTGGGAAAGGTTATGCAACAACCTGATAGCATAAATTATAAACTGTCAAGGTCTCCTAGGCGCAGCAGGATGCCAAAAACACAAACACAACAAGAATGCTTCCTCATCACTGGGAGATGGAGAGAGGGGGAGGGGAGGCACAGCAACTCTGCTCTTCAGATTAAGCCAAAGAAGCAGACAGAGGGGCATTCATCTTGGGGAAAAAACAAGTCGTCACTTCCACACTAAATAGGAAATTAGGTCTGGGGGTATTGTCAGGAAGGGGAGGAGTGGTGACTCCTAGGACCCTGAATCTAAGTCATAGGCTGCATGGGATTATTATGTATTTAGAGATCTGGGGATGTGTGTGTGTGTGTGTGTATGTCTGTATATGTGTGTGTGTGTGAGAGAGAGAGAGAGAGAGAGAGACAGACAGACAGACAGACAGACAGACCCCTCTGGCAGCATGGTAAAACCTATGGACCTCTTCTAAGAAAATTTTTAAACGCATAAAATAAAAATGCATTAGTTTACAAAGGAAACCAATTGTACTGAACCATAGTTTTCAAAATATTTTTTAAGCAAAAGTTCACAGAACGCAGGCTAAAAGCCCCTGTATCTTTGAGGTCATCTAACGCCATCCCCTCATTTCTCAGCTGAGGACACTAGTTCAGAAAGATGCCTCAAATTGGCCAATGCAACAAAATGCCCAGAAGAACCCCCTTCCTCAGACAGCTCTCCAGAGGCTCCTAGCCTGTAACTGGGGCTTGTTGAGGATTGAGGGGGATGTTGTCCTTTTGCATTCTGCCCTTTGACGGGAGAAAGGCAGTGTCCCGAGCCCCTCCCCCTTAATCTATTCTAGTTAATGAGAAGCAAAGGAAAGAACGTGATCCAGCCCCCTTATCCCTCTCACAAGCATCAGCACCAAGCTGAGCATCCCCACCAAGAGACAACAAAGTGAAAGGAGGACTCCTGCCTCATCAGATCAGTTGTCCTCTGTGGCTTCCTCATCAGGGAGCAAAAAGGGAGCACAAGGCGGGGGGGGGGGGGGGGGGGGGGCTTATGAATAGCAGTTCTCAGTGTGATGCAACAGGTTGGTTTTGAGAAGAGGCTGCATTGTAATACTACTTCCTGTGTGTCCTTTATGATTGTAAAAACATCAACCATGTTCAGTCACCTTTTCATCTGATCTAAAAGAGTTTTTCTAAGCAGGATCCCCCACAACAAGAAATGCCTAAATTTAAATGAAAGTGAAACTGAGTCTACACCCCTGACTGAAACAAGGCGCCCAAGATTCAGTCTCTAATTCTACAATGAACTTACTCAACTCAAATTCTTTATACTTTCTCAGGTGTCTAAAATCCACATAGTTAAAAATAACTTGGGCTATGAATATGCATCACATTTTTTAATTTTCCTTTTTTCCTATTATCAATATTTTTGTTAAAAAAAAAAAGCTTGATGAGGAATATAATTTGAGTTACTTTCAAATTTGTAACTTGGAAAAAAAATTCCTAATTTGGTTTTGTTATGGAATTATCTCCTCTCTACCTCTCTCAATTCTCCACTAACTTCCTTTACCTCCTACAGTCATCTAGAACAATGGTTGGCAATGTGTGGTCTGGGGATTCCTGGGGACTTTCAAGATCCTTTCAGGGAGTCTACAAGGTTAAATTTTTTCATAATAATTCTAACATGTTTTAATTTCTAATGTGGTAAATATCAATAGATATAACCCCCATAAGCAAAAGCTCTTTGGGGGTTCCCCAATAATTAAGAGGAAAAACGAGTTCTGAGACCCCAAAACGTTGAGAATGCCAATTGAGGGCAGGCTTTCACAATGAGATGATTGTGGATCATTTCAGTTAGAGAAATGAGAGGTAGCATAGTATCATGGAGAGAAAACTGGATCTGGGGGTCAGAGGACCTAGCTTCTAGGAGAGGGATGAGAGGAGAGAAGTAGGGGAGATAGGGAGAGAAGTGGAGAGAGAGAGAGGGAGAGAGAGAGAGAGAGAGAGAAGAAAAGAAAGGAAGGAAGGAAAGAAAGAAAGAAGGAAAGAAGGAAAGAAAGGAAGGAAGGAAGGAAGGAAGGAAGGAAGGAAGGAAGGAAGGAAGGAAGGAAGGAAGGAAGGAAGAAAGAAAGAGAAAGGAAGGAAGGAAGAAAGAAAAGAAGAAAGAAAGGAAGAAAAGAAGGAAGGATGGAAGGAAGGAAGAAAGAAAGAAAGAAAGAAAGAAAGAAAGAAAGAAAGAAAGAAAGAAAGAAAGAAAGAAAGAAAGAAAGGAAGGAAGGAAGGAAGGAAGGAAGGAAGGAAGGAAGGAAGGAAGGAAGGAAGGAAGAAAGGAAGGAAGAAAGAAAAGAAGAAAGAAAGGAAGAAAAGAAGGAAGGAAGGAAGGAAGGAAGGAAAGAAGAAAAAGGAAGGAAGAAAAAGAAAGAAAGAAAAAGTTTCATAGGAGCTATTTGAAGAGACAGGAGAACCAGCTTCTTCCAGTTAAGCTACTAACTAGCTGTGCGTGAGTTATTTCAACTCTGGGTCACAATGTCCTCACCTGTAAAGCAAGGGCTTTGGACCAGTTGATCTCGGATCTACCTTCTTATTTTAAATCTTGAGTTCAAAGGGTTGATTTGAATCTGTAGGTGCTGTCCTTTCTGACAAAAGTCTACTGAAAAGGAGCAGGATAGCATCTGGTCCTCAAGAGGAGAGGTAACATTCCAGCCCTCCCCAAAGTCACACAGTGCACATCCCAAAGGACACATTATGAGGGACACAGTGTGGAAGTGGGCACTCAATAAAATGACAAAAAGCATGTGATCTCTGTAGTTCAAACCCAAAATGTAACATTCAAAGTCCAGACTCCAGGAAACTGTTGTGTCTGTGTATGTGAGCCAAGATATTTTTTCTCCTAAGGTTCTTGTCCACTCCCCCCCATTACCACCCCCCACCTCTTTCTTATTATGTAAAGCACACTCTTGGAGGGGAGGAACAGGCCTTCCTGTAACTTTAGAAGGGGCCAGGATGTTATATTATACTAAGGAAATTTTTCTTCACAGCCAAAAAGGAAGAGGTGTAGAGGAGCAGTCATCCTGGGCAACAGCACTAGCTGTGTGATCTTGGGCAAGCTGTTTCCCCCTCTCTGAACCCCAGTGCCCTTAGCAGTAAAACCAGAGGGTTAGACTTAATGTTCACTAAGGTCACTCACTTCCAGATCCAAAAGCCTATTAACTCTGATATCTCTGGATGCTTGGCTGCCGCATTTCACATTGTGGTTATTTATAACTTCTGCTCTGTAGGTGAGAGCCTTGTGCTAATGAGAACAGTAGGGTAGGCACAGTACAATCACTCAGCAGGTCAGTTAGTTTCAAAAACAGAAAAAAACCTTCCATGGGCACAGACCACTTCCTCCAAACCTAACTAGATGTTTCAAAAATGCATCAAAAAAGGGACCAACTGAGAGATCATATGCCCTACAGATTGTCTCTCTTCTCCCCATCCTCTCTGTGGAGTATAAGGTCCCTGAAGGAAGAAGACTGTCATTTTGATTTTTGTATCTCCAGGGGCGAAGCAAAGTGCCTTGCATTTAGTAGGTTCTTCCATATTTGTTGAATTGAATTGGTAGTTCGGTTGCCCTTAGGTAGGTTCCTACCCTCACATAGGAAGATTCTCACTGTGCATGCTCCTTACTTGGAACACCAAAGGAACCTGTTTCTTTGTAAACATCTATGCTGCTGAATGCTAAAACTAATAAACAAAGAACCCTCAACTTGAGATTCTCTAGGCTCCCTTCTTTCTAATTTCTTGCCCACCACCCCTTATTGGTTTTCCACTGGAACATCAAAGAAATATACTCACTAGTCCTATCCCACAGGGGTCAGAGAATGTCCATAATTAAGTTGTAACATAGCAAGAATCATAATTATGGGCAGAGGAGAAAGTACTCATACCACCATAACAAACATATGTCTGCCTATTCTACCATCTCTCAGTCCTTTGCCTACACCAATTTACCCTAGGTACAAGACCAAAAATCAAAATTCAGAACTGGAAGAGGCTTTAGATATCATTTCTTCTGACCTCCTCACTTTACCAATGGAGAAAGAGTTCCAGGGAAGGTAAGTAATTTGCTCAAAGTCCAAACAGAATCAGGACTCCAATAAACTGCTAGCCTATGGATTCTTCCATTATGCCACATTATCTTAGTCCTAATAACTACAAAACAAACTAAAAAGCCTTAATTTGAACAAGAGGATTCATCTAGATCAGAGTTTTAACACCAAAGAGCATTTTATTTTTGCTCTCAGCCATAGAGTTTAGAATCATTCTATTTCCTATTTAGACAGCCATTTTACCATTGAAATTAGTATAGCATCCCCTAAGGAATACTCAAACTAGCGTTCATACTCAATGGCCAGAGTTGCAACAGGCAACGGCTACCACAGGTTCTAGGAGCAATCCTTTGAGCCTACACTCCTAATGCCATAGCTAATCAGCCCCCACCTGTATGTTTCCCATAAATGATATGCCATTAGACTCAATTACCTCTTAACAAAGGTATTTGCTGGAATGACAGAATTCAATATTGATAAAGCATTTCCTATATAAACCAAAAAGGTACACAGCATACATAGATAGGAAGAATAGGTTTGTACTTAAGAAAGTATGATGGCAGTGGGACACATTTTAGCATACCTACATGGCAAAGGTAATTCACAACTTCTGGAAATATAGAACCTGGTCATTCTTTTTGTCTTTATTAAGACCTCAGGTAGCTCCCCTTGGGTACATGATCTCTGTTGTTCATATGCTCAGCTGAGCTTCTAAGGTCTGCTTTTGTCCATAGCTGTCTCCTTTCAATACTGTCAGACTGTGTACATACATACATACGTACATATATATATATATATATATATATATACACACACATAGATAGAGAGATAGATAGGTAGATAGATAGATAGATAGATAGATAGATAGATAGATAGATAGATAGATAGATAGATAGATGATAGATATCTGTTCTCTCTGCTAGATTGTCTCCTACTGATCAAATAGCTCTTTTTCAAAGGGACATGACCAATAGGGGGTGGGGAGAGAATAGAGGAAATTGCCTCCTCTTCACCAATAGTGAATACCTCTCTCAGAAGCCTAGTTCTTCTTCTGCTTCACGATCTCAGCTTTGAAGTGCCTACAGAGCTAATAACTCAACTTTTTTATGACCCTGAAAAGTAAGGACAGTTTTCTGCTCAACCATTCAAGGGATTTATTTGAACCTTGGAAAGGTATGGTCACAATTTTACAGTTAGTTTTAATACCTCTTTGCCACATTAAAACTTCATCAACTATAATTAGATCCTATGACCACATCATACACTAAGAGGTTGTCTAGGGACATACCTTCACAAGGTGCTGGGTGGTAAGGGTAAATAGGTTCAGGGTTTTAAAGTGTGCTCAAGGATCATCAAAAGTGTACTACACTTTTAAATCCCTGTGGATTTACAATCAATTCTTGATTATCTGCTTTGTAATTCTCATAACATATATTACGGGATCACAGGAGGAGAGAAAGCAAGAAACTCTGTAGAATTCAGAGAAAGGAAAGATGAAGAACTTATCATGGATCAGTCTAATCATGAAAGGCATTATGAAATAGGAGAGATTATAGCTGGGCTTTTCAGGATGAGTAAGATTTACATCAGCTAGGGTTAGGAAACAATGCAAAAGAAAGAATTGTGAAAGACCAAATGCAAAAGCAGAAAAGCTGAAGGCTCTGTTTGGGACCAGTCTGGCTGAAACGGAAGGCTTGGTTCACATAAAAGACAATGTTAGAAAAGTCAGTTAAGAACTAGATGTTTCTTCTCCTTCTAGGATTGGGAAGTTGATCAGTATTTCTACCACCATTTTACTAGGGCAAGAGTGATAATTCTGAGAGCAGAATGTGAATTGCCATTTCAGGGACAGGAATCCCAGCTTCCCAGTGTAAGCTATCACACTAAATCCCAGCTGAATTCCTTTCTGAAGACCTACTCCCTACCTCTGTTAGTTTGCCATAGTCCAGCGAAGGGTCCCACATTTCCTGCCAGCTCACACTTCTGAGACCATGGGCCATTGTCCCCTGGAAGCAGACAAAGCAGGATGTAATAGTTGAAACAACTCGTGACAATCATTCATGTCATCCCAGTTCAAATAGAAGTCAAAATCTGTACTTTTGTTACTTAAAGCACTGAGTGGTCTTCATAAGTAGTCAGCAGATAATCTGACTACAACCACATGGTGTTAATGGTGTCAACACTGGATAATGGTAACAACACTGGATATTCTCATAGTTTTTTACAGTTTTCAAAGTTATGCAACACACATATATGTGTATATATGCATATATATGGTATATGCCTTCCCTATATGTATACATATTCATATTTACTCACTATATAATATATACATTTGTTGTTGATGAGTTGTTTCAGTAGTGTCTGTCCCTTCATGATCTCATTTAGGGTTTTCTTCACAAAGATGCTGGAGTGGTTGGCCATTTCCTTCTCCAGTTCATTTTACAGATGAGGAAACTGAGGAAAACAGGGTTAAGTGGCTCTCCCAGGGTCACACAGCTAGGAAGTGTTTGAGGTCACATTTGAACCCAGGTCTGAGGAGTGCCAATATTCAGCTCCTAGTCAGTTCCTCCCACATATAGTAACAACCTGATAAATGTTTGCAAAACTGAACTGAACTGAAGTCAATTACAGGCATAAGAAATCTGTCATAAGTGATTTCTCCTTTAATGAAGGTATTTCATTAGGTATTTCATCATTCATTAATACCTCATTTAGGTATTTCCTCTGTTCAGAGAGTTAGGCAGCAAGGATTTCAATCTGAGTTATATATTACATCTTGGTTAGGCTAACTGATTTTTACTACTTTACCTGTGAACCAGAGGAATGTGTTTTCCTTCACTGTGTTGTCAACTTTGTCCTTTATCCTGCCGACCAAGTTGTCCATCTCCCGTAAGCTTTCCCTGTATAGCCTTTGTCCTGATAATTTTGCTGACCGATGAGTCACAGTCAAGGGAACATGCATGTGAGTTAGGGCAAGATACAGAAAGAAAGGTCGGCCACTATCGCTGAAATAGAAATAGGGAAAGTAGTCAAATTTCAGTTGTCTGTCTCAGGACTGTCCAGGGCCATTTATTTCAAATTCTACTAAAATTTTAAATTACCTTCCCTCTGATTTCCACAATGCTCTTTGATTATCACCTTTCCCATTAAATCCTACCCCTCCCCTTAGCCCAATCAGTTTGAAAAGTTTTTATGAAAAACCTTCACAACCTGCCCCTGTCCTACATTTTTGGTTCTTACATCTTACTCCTGTCCATATATTCTGTGATCCAGGGACCATGGCCTCCTTGCTATTCCTTGAACAAGACACTTCCTCTACCAACTCAGGGACATTTTCACTGGCTGTTCCCATGCATGTACTTCTCTCACTCCTCATCTCCACCTCATAGCTTCCCTACCTTCCTTCAAGTCTTGGCTAAAGTCCCACCTTCTGCAAAAAGTCTTTCCAGTTTTCCCTAATGTTAGTGCTTTCCTCTGAGATTAGCTACAATTTATTCTGTACATAGCTTCATATATAGTTATCTGAATGCAGTCCCTTTCCTTCCCCATTCGAGTGAGCTCCTTGAAAGCATGAGCTGTTTCTGTCCTTTCTTTGTATTTAGTATAGTGCCTAGCATATAATAGGTTCTTAATAAATGCTGGTTGACTTGACTTATATGTGCTCAGGTAACTTAAAGTTATTTTAGTATGAGCTTGAAAAAAAGCCACAGTTAAAGTTAATCTGTTGGAAAAAGTTTTATGCAGCATATCTGCTATGCCACATTGCCACTCATGATGTATTCTAAAGCATAATTTTTAAAAAATTTCTTTGAATTAGCTGTTAATTTATTTTATCAGTAACTATACCTCTATCCCCCTTATTAATAAAAACAGATGATTAAAGGAAACAAAATTCGAGAGACGAATATAATCATAATAGATCCTGTGATCTGATCCATTAAACTGAAGTAAATTTTTATTAGTGTGCCAAACTTCTGTTAACCAAAGGCCCTTATTTTTAAAAAATCTATGAACTTAAGAAGCTATTTTTTTTCCTTCTCACTGCATCCTATTCTCCCCCCTCTGACTCCCTCCAGTCCCTACATTCAAGAATCTACAAAGTTCAGATCTGAAAATAACTCAACTGGCTAGAATGTGATCCTATTTGAATAGAATGAAATTTAATGAGGATATATGTAAAATCCTACACCTAGATTCAAAAAATCTACTTTAAAAGTATAGAATGGCTGATGTGTGTCTAGACAACTATTCATATACCAAAGACCTGGAGATTTTAGTGGACTGCAGCCCAGGAGGAGATCACAGTATAATATGAAAGCCAAAAAGATAACGTTATCCAAAGCTACATTAAGAAAGGCACAGGAGCATGAATGGGTAAGAACAAATCTAGTCACAGCCTTCAGTTCTGGGCATCACTTTTTAGGAGTCACATAGACAAGTTGCAATTCATTCAGAAAAGGGTAACTACAATGGTCAGGGAATGGGAGTACCAGATCCCTTATAATAAAAAGCAGTATTTAGCTGGGGGAGGAGGGGAAGGGGGAGAGTAAGGGGGGATTAAAATAGCCATCAGGGTTACTGAGTAGAAGCATCAGACTAGTTTTATTGGTCCCAGAGAACAGAGGAATGAGGGGAAGTTAGAAAAATGCAAATTTAAACCTGATTTAATGAAAATTTTCCTAATAATCGACTTCTCTAGAAAATAATGGGCTGTCCTGGGAAGTACTAGATCTCCTCTCACTGGGAATCTTCAAAGAGAGACCAGATACACCTTTTAGAGGATTTGGTAGAAAGGACTGTCAACAAGATGGGCAACTCTGATTCTACCTAGTACCTCTTTCCATGAAATGCTGCTTATGTGAAGGTTAGAAAGCCATGCTGAGAATTTCAATAATGTGTTAGTTTGTGACATGTTTTGGAGGGAAAACACTGAGTTAGTTTTGTCCTTTGTTCTAGGTGGACCATACCTAAAGCATACCAGTTGTGTGGCTTCTCCATGGCCTGGCCTATTGGGGGGAAGGTTCCATGGGAAAGTATAGGGAAAAAACGGGATGGCAGGTAACCACCTAAAAGCAGCATGGTCACCACCATGGCTCGAGGAAATGGGGCTAAGGAGATATCTGCCAAAGGCCTTGCCTTTGGGACTCTTTTAGTGCCTCTGTCCTCCTAGAGTCCTTTTACTTGAGGGTGTTTGGGTCTCTGTCCCTGTATATATAAATAAGTGATTACAACAGCAATATATTGGAGTAAAAAGAGGAATAGACTTAAATCAGGAGACTTGGGTTCAAATCTCCCTTTTACTCATTTTTTTTGCTTTTTTATATTTTATATTATTTTTATGATATAAATATATATTATATAAAATATATTATATATACATATTATTTTTTACATTATTTTATGTTACAGGGACTATCCTGTGGAACATGGACTTTGGCTCCATAGGGATGGATTTGTACTCTAGCACAGAGAAGCTTGGTGGCTCAGTAGATAGGATGCCAGTCCTGGAAGTTAGGAAGACTCATCTTTCTGAGTTCATATCTGACTTTAGACACTTACTAGCTATGTGACTCTAGACAAGGCATTTACCCCTGTTTGCCTCAGTTTACTAATATGTAAAATGACCTGAAAAAGGAAATGGCAAACCACTCAAGCACCTTTGCCAAGAAAGACTCCAAATGGGGTCATGAAAAGTCTGATATGACTGAAATGACTGAACAACACAGTACCGAATGATGAGAAGTAAATCCCTTCTTGGTACTCAGAAATGGGGAGCTACACTGAATATGACTATCAAATGAGCCAGGAAAATTCACCCTTTCAAGTTATAAAAGGAGAGGAGAAATGCTCTTTTGAGCATGTCTCTTGGGACTCTGACAACACTCCTTTGGATTTCGAGCTGGGGTGGGAGGACTAGGCCTCTAGTTCCTGAGTACTTCTGTTTTGCGTTTCCTTCCCTAAGCACATATGATGGAATAATGATCTAAAGTGGACATTTCCATCCTTGACAGATGCCTCATAAGTATGAGAGGTCAAGGAGTTCCTGAGTCTTAATTGCCCAGTAGGATGTGCTTCCTGAAACTATACTGAGAAACTAAACTTCTCAAAAGATAAGATGTACCACTACTAAGAGTATGCTGCAGCCTGAAGAAGTAAAAAAGCCAAAGCCATGTCCCAGCTTGCCCTGAGATCAGGATTTGTGAGCTGCACAAATGACACAGGTCAGAGATGAAACTGAAATAACCTGTTCAACAGTCCCACAAAATGCCTCTACCATTTAGGGAAATTATAATGAGAGTGACAGGTTATCGAGTTTTTCAAGTAATTGTTAATGTGCATTTCTAAGTCCTTTATATTTTAAGCACTTCTTTTCTGGTGGAGAAATAAATAGCTGCCTAATATACAACATCTACTTTGTACACTGAGTACTTTCTTTAGGAGAGACCTTGTTAATCCCTAAGAGAGATCCTAGATGTGAGCCATACCTAAGCATTGTTGCAGAGATTTTCCTTAGAAATCAGGGTTGGGGAAAAGTACTGGAGAGATGCTAAAAAGCCTCTTTGTGGGGCCAGGATTTTCCTGGGTATGAATCTAGGTCTACTCCAGTCTAACTCCAGAGCCTTTGGAAAGGGAAGGCCCATAGGCCAAGGGTAACACAAGGCCATAGGCCATGAGTAATATTTGTTTAAAATTTTATTGTTTTATATCACTTTCACTTCCTCATACATTCATTTCCTCATTTCACTTTCCTCTTCCTTCTACCCAGTAAGTCTTCCCTTGTACAAAAACATTTTAAGAAGAAAACATTTAAAAAAAGCAGTTCGGCAAGACCAACCCACAAATCAACTAAATCTGCCAGTATATGTAATATCCTACACCCATTATCCTCCACAAGGAAGGAAGGAACGATGGTACATGTTTTAGATACTTTTCTCCGAGCCAACCACGCCATTATAATTACACAGCATTCAGCTGCAAGATATTTGTGGTCATCATATACATTTGCTTCTGCTCACATCACTCTGCATCTATTCACAGAAGACTTTCCCTGCTCACCTGAATTCTTTACATCTGGGTATCTCGGAGGTCATTCTAGGGCTGGGGGAGGCAGAATGGAGGAAGCAAACAAGTGCTCCCAACATTCTTCTCCAAACGATTTTAAAACAACTCCTCAGATCAATTTTTTCAAGTGGCAGAGCCAGTAAAAGATCAAGGTGAGAAATTTTCCGAGTCCAACAAAACTTAGAAGATCATAAGGAGAGGTCTGTGACAACAGCCCAGAGCCCTCATAGCAGGACCAGGTGTGGGCCTTGAGACAGCAACAGCTACAGCAGCTTTGGCTGCTCTCAAGCTAGAAACAGTAAAGGAATCAGGCAACTGGTCAAAAAGAGATTACTAGGGATCCTGGTGCTAGTGCTGAATATAGAACAAGGTGCTGTTTGGCAACTCCAAGACTCACTTCTGGGTCTCACTTCCAAGGTAGAAAGGAGCACCTACAGTCACAAGGGAGCAGAGGCCATCAGAAGGGATCAGGGGCCTTGAGGAGCAGTAAGAATTGTAGTACCAAGAGATCATAGGTCCTTCCTGAGTAAGGATGGGAGTGCACACCAGAAGAGCAGTGACCACACCTTTCCCTAGATCACACCACCTGGGAAGCACCAAAACCTTCCAAACTCCCAAAACTAGCTCTGGAAATAGCAGTACAAAAAGCCTGAGAGCTGTGATAATACCTTTCCCCAACCTCCAACCTTGCAACAAAGTCCAACTTTAACATAAAGTTCAAAGAGAAGAAATGGGCTGGAAAAATGAGCAAACAACAAAAGAACTTGACCATAAAAAGCTACCATGATAACAAGGAAAATCAATACACAAAACTTAGAAGAAGAAAATGATGTCAAAATAACCGTAAGCAAAGCCTCAAAGAAAAAAGTGAATTAGGCACAAGATGAACAAAAATTCCTGAAAGAGCTAAAATTTATTTTATAAAAAAAAAATCACATAAGAGTAGTAGAGGAAAAATGGGGGGGGAGTTATGAAAAATGCAAGAAAATGATGAAAAAATAATTAATAGCGTGATAAAAGAGGCATAAAAATGCTGATGAAAATAACACCTTGAAAAACAGAATTGGTCAAATGGTTAAAGGTATAAAAAGTCACTGATGAAAATAATTCCTTAAAAATTAGATTTGGGCAAGTGAAAACTAATGATTCCACAATATATCAAGAAACAATAAAACAAAGTCAAAAGAATGAAAAAATAGAAGAAAAATGTGAAATATCTTATCAGAAGAACAACTGACCTGGAAAATAGATCAAAGAGAGATAATTTTAAATTACTGAATTGCCCAAAAGCCATGATCAAAGAATGTAAACATCATATTTCAAGAAATTATAAAGGAAAACTGCCCCAATTTCAATAAAAATGGAAAAAAATCTTCTGATCACCTCCTGAAAGAGATCCTAAAATGAAAAGTCCCAAGACTATTATAGCCAAATTCCAGAGCTCCCAGGTCAAAGATAAAATACTTCAAGCAATCAGAAAGAAACCATTTAAATATTATGGAGTCACAGTAAGGATTACACAAGATTTCATAGTTACCATGTTAAAGGAGTGAAGGTCTTGGAGTGTGATATTCCAAAACACAAAGTAGTTAGTATTACAACCAAGAATAACCTACCCAGCAAAACTGAGTTCAACCCTTTGGGGGAGGAGGGGAATTTTAACCATTCCTGATGAAAAGACCAGAAATAAATAAAAAACACAACTTTCAAATATGACTCAAAAGAAGTATAAAAAGATAAACATGAAAGAGAAATCATAAGAGACTCAATAAGGTTTATTCCTGTATGGGAATAGGATATATATATATATATATATAGAGAGAGAGAGAGAGAGAGAGAGAGAGAGAGAGAGAGAGAGAGAGAGAGAGCTCCTAAGAACTTTATCATTATTAGAATAGTTAGAAGGACTCCATGCAGATAGAGGGTACACAAATGGATTGATTATGTTGAGATGATTTAAAAGAAATGGATGGGTGAGAAAAAGGGATTCACTGAGGGAAGAGAGAATGGAGAGGAAGAATGAGGTGAATTATCTTACATAAAAAGATGCATACAAGGAAAAGCTTTTACAGTAGAGAGGGAAATGGTAAGGGAGTGGGCAATGCTTGAACCTCACTCTCATTTAAACTGGTTCGAAGAACACACACATACATATGTACAAATGCTGCATACATAATACATACATATACACACACAGTCAATTAGGTATAGAAATCTTACCCAATAGAGAAGTAGGAGGGGAAGAGGATAAGAAGGGGGAGTGGTTGATAAAAGGGAGGACAGATTAGAGGCAGTGGTCAGAAACAAAATACACTTTTGAGGAGGAACATGATAAAAAGAGAGAAAGATAAACAGAAGAAAAAGATGGAAAGAAATGCTCAGTTGGTAATCATAACTGTGAATGTGAATGGGATGAACTCATCCATAAAACAGAAGTAGATAGCAGAATGGATTAGAAATCAGAATCCAACAATATGTCATTTAAAAGAAACACATTTGAAACAGAGACACACACAAAGCTAAAATAAAGGGCTGGGACAGAATCCATTATGCTTCAGCTGAAGTAGAAAAGTCAGGGTAGCAATCATGATCTCAGAGAAAGCAAATGCAAAAATTGATTTAATCAAAGAAGTAATACCAATACTAAATATGCATCAAATGGCCTAACATTTAAATTCTTAAAGGAAAAGTTAAATGAGTTATAGGAGTAAATAGCCAGTAAAACCATATGGGGGTGGGGGGAACCTCAGCTTTCCCTTCTCAGAGCTATATAATTCCAACTATAAAATAAATAAGAAAGAAGTTAAAGAAATGAGTAGAATTTTAGAAAAGTTAGATATGATAGACCTCTAGAGAAAACTGAATGGGGATAGAAAGGAGAATAACTTTCTTATCAGCTGTACATGACACCTTCACAAAAATTGATCATATATTAGGGCACAAAAACCTCAGAAACAAATGCAGAAAAGCAGAAGTATCAAATGCACCCTTTTCAGATCATAATGCAATAAAGATTACATTCAATAAAGGGTCAAAGAAACATAGATTAAAAATAAGCTAATCCTGAAG
Source organism: Notamacropus eugenii (assembly GCF_028372415.1). Lineage (NCBI taxonomy): Eukaryota > Metazoa > Chordata > Mammalia > Diprotodontia > Macropodidae > Notamacropus > Notamacropus eugenii. Next base: position 331,494,830 of record NC_092873.1, on the reverse strand, counting down.
AATGAGTAGGTCAAAGAACATAGGAATGATCAATAATTTGGTTTAAAAAATAACAATAATGAGACAGCATACTAAAATTTGTGGGATGCAGCCAAATAGTACTTGGGGAAAATGTATATCTCTTAAGTGCATACATCAATAGAAGAGAGAAAAGAACAGATCAATGAATTGAATATACGACTAAAAAAAATTTAAAAACCTCAATTAAAAATGGAAACACTAAAAATCAAAGGGGAGATTAATAAAATGAAAACATTTTATTTGAAAATTAAATTAACAACTGGTTTTATTTAAAAAAACAATGAAATAGGTAAACTATTGGTTAATTTGATTAAAAAAGAAAGAAAGAAGAGACTCTCAGAGGGAGAGGGGATCTCATTGGTCTCTGACTAAAAGCTCTGATTAAAAGGCAGACTGTCTTTTGCCTCGTTTTTATATCCTCAGCACTTAGTACAGTGCTGGCACATACTCAACACTTAATAAATGTTTATTGACCAACTGAATAAGAATTTTTGACATTTGTCATTTCTTGTAGCACAGTAGTAATATCCCCAGTTGCTCATCTGTAAATTGAGCTGAAGAAGGAAATGGCAAACCACTCCAATATCTTTACCAAGAAAATCCCAAATGGAATCATGAAGAGTTGGGCATGACTGAAATTACTGAACAACAACATCTCATTAAATTCACAAACTACAACTTTGTTAGTCATTCCCCATTGATACTACTTCTTACTGTTATCACTGTCTTTATAACTTTGGGCAACTCTCTTCCTCTCCATGGGCCTCTGTTTTTTTTCATCTGTAAAAATAAGGTAATACATACAATACTTACCTCATAGAGATGTTTTAAAGGACTTGCAAAATCTTAAGGTACTAAATGGCTTAAATCATAGGTTTAAAGTTGGAAGAGACCTCAGAGTTCACTTAATCCAACCTCCTCATTTTATAGGTGAAGAAACTAAAGCCAAAAAAAGTTAAATGACTTTGCCAAGGTCACATAGAAAGTATATATATGGCAAAGAAGGGGCTCTCTGATTCTCAATTACAGCATTCTTGCTAGGGCATCATGCTATCTCTCTTAAGTTGTTACTACAATTATGGTCTTGTTATGTAATTTAGATTGGTGGAATTCAACACAAAATTTCCTGTACCTACATGATCTCAGTGACTAAACTTCTCTCTTTCATGGACACTAGTCCATAAGAAATACTCCAAAGCAGCAATTCTACCTTCCCTGACTTAGTTCCTCATACTTCTGCCTCCAGTTTCTCTGACAAATTTTTATTAGTGTCATTTATCATCAATCCCTACCCTTCCCTCCCCAGGTACCACTAAGGCTTCCAATTTCCTATACTGTGTCACCTCCCATAAAGCTATCTCTTCCAGCCATATAGTTTTCTGATCTGTTCCCTTTCTTAGAGCAAACATAAATAGGAGTATGTCTAAAATTCATTGGCAATTTTATTAATGTGATACAAGTCAATTGGGGGCAGGACAGGAAAATAACATTTTTCAAACCACAAGTGTTTTGTGGAAGAGAGATTCTAGCTATGCATGAAAAAGATTGCATAATGAGCCATCCACCTACGTAGGTAGAAAAAAGCAGGTTATATTAAATGAAACTAGTATTGTCTATTTTCTTTTTTGGCCTTATTGCTTCTTACAAATCCAGGTGAGGCAGAGAATATGGTCTTGGCTAGATGACTAGACAGAAAGGACACTCATCTGCTTTCCCATAATATGCTTAACACCTTCCCAAACTGGAGATTGTCTGGCCAGGTGAACTTATCCCACCTGTGGTGCTTCAGTTATCTGGATACATTAGGAGATCTCTTCAGACCCCACAAAACTGGGCACCAGGTGAGTAAAAAAGACAGTTCTACGTGAAGTTTATTCTGTTCCACTCCTCTGTTCTGTAAGTCCATCCTGGCAAAATTTAGGGACACCTTCAGAATCTACGACCTACAAGAATGCCTCACTTTGTGCAACAGATGTTTGTCCGAAAAGTTGCATGTTAAATGTGTTTGTAGGAACTAAATCATATTTTGAAGTCACTCTAGACACACAGGTTACCACCCTCGGGGGGCGATGGAACAATCCAGGAGGGTGTTAGTAGTCTCAGGAGCAATTGGAGGGTGTTGAATAAAAACAAGGGGGCAGTGGAAGCAAAAGAAAAGAAGGTAAGAAAATTTTGAAAAACCGTTTATATGTTTCATCTGTAGTACAACAGAGCTAAAGTTGTAGTGATAATATTAGTTTCCAAATAAACACACAAAATGCAAATTATAGCCAACCAGTGGTCAAGTCCACAGACAGGTCTTAACAAGCAAGTGTGGGCAGACAAGTGTGGCTCACATTGTCAGAAAGCAAAGCATGCATCAGCAGAAATATGTGCATGCAATGACTTATTTACAATAACTCTACAGTTAAATGACGTGGTACTGCAGCATCAAAATTTTAATGCGGGAAAAAGCCTCACAAATTTACAATAAATTATTAAATTTAAGATGCTTCATTTAAATATATTTTATATTATATTATGTTATTTTAAATGATGCAAATTTGAAAAAAAAACATTAAAGGGTTAAAGAAAGTAGATTTTGGGGAGGTGGCACTGAGTAATTTTTTTTAAAGGAGGCAGTAGGCCAAATCAGTTTGGGAACTTCTGCTCTACAGGCACAGTATGTGTGTGTGTGTGTGTGTGTGTGTGTGTGTGTGTGTATGCGTGTGTGTTCGTCCTTCGTTGCCAATGAAGACCATGCCATCAGAGAAATAATGACATGACTTGCACTTGACTTGGTTTTGAGTGAAGGAGGGCTGTGTAGGTCACCAGTCTCACCTCTCCTCCAGAGCCATCTGAATCCAGTGACCAAATATTCATCAGGATGACTGGAGATAACCCAGGATGAGGCAATTGGGGTTAAGTGACTTGCCCAAGGTCACACAGCTAATGAGTGTCAAGTGTCTGAGGTGAGATTTGAACTCAGGTCCTCCTGACTCCTGCACTGGTGCTCTATCCACTGTACCACCTAGCCGCCCCTAGACGCCCCTCTAGAGGCACAGTGAAATAACAAATAGAGAGCCAACCTCAGAGTCAGAAAGACCCTGGTTCAAGTCCTGACTCTGATGCATGTTAATTGCATGACCTTAGGCAAAATCACTTAACACCTTGGAACCAGACCAGTATCTAAAATGATAAGTTACAAATTAATTCCCTTATGGGGAGTTTCCAATGTAATGAAATCATGAGTCTAGTCTCATCCCCTCCCAAAAAAGGAACACTCACTAGAGTCAGGACACCTTTTGTCCTTTTGTGAGGTAAATCATGATTCCCAACATATCAGGGAACTCCATTCCAGCTAGAATATTCTGTGATTCTAAATAAACATTTTCATATATATATTTACTTAAAGTACTATTGAGATATACAATGCATTTGTATGATTGAAATCAGAGTGAGGTGAGCAAAATTTGGTGCACAATTTTCACAATGATGTTATAGAGAAAGCAACTTTAAAAGACTTTAGAACTCCAGTTAACGTAATCATAAACCATGAGATTCGAAAACTGAGAATGAAACGCATCACTCAATTCCTGCCTGAGAGATGATGGACTTACAATCTAGAAGGAGACAAACGCTCCACGGCTGATGTTGGAATTTGTTTTGCTGTACAATGTGTTTGGTGTGAGGGTCTTAGATTTTTGAGGATTTTTATTGTTAAGAGGGGAGGTGGAGTAGAGGCAGTAGAAAATAAAGATAATAAATGCTCTTATAAATACAATTTTATTTTATTTTCAGTTCTGAATGATCTCTCTTCCTCTTCCTTACTCCACCCATTGAGAAGACAAGAATGCTTTTTTTTTTTAAAAAAAAAAAGAGACTTCAAAAGGAGCTTTACCTTGTTAAGCTTCAGTTTTCTTATCTCTAAAATGAAGATGATGTTATCTAACTTGCCTACTTAGAAAGCAATAAAATAATTATAAAGATTAAGGAGATAGTTCTGGAAAGCAATTGAAACTCTACCAGAAATGTCATTAAATTGTTCAAATGCCTTAATACAGAAATCCCATGACTAGGCATGTTCTCCCAAGGAAGTCAAAAACAGAAGGGTCCCTTACATATCCAAATACTAATAACAGCACTTTTTGCAGTAGCAAACAAGAACAAAGCCTGGAAACAAAGGGGATGTCTATATGTTGGAAAATGATTAAACAATCTATGGTATTATTGTACCCAAGAGAGAATATAAGGAATTCAAGGAATATAGGAAGGACTGTTTGAACTGATGCAAAGGGAAGGAAATGGAACTAATAGAAAAATATACACAATGGTAATAATAGCGTAAATTAAAATAACACTAAAAGACAATGGAACTCAAGAGCGATGACCAATCTTGGTCCAACTGGCAGAAGATGAAGCATACTCCTCTCTTGTACTAGTTGGGGGACTACTGAGCAGGATGTTCTATATACAATGAGTTGCACTGGTTGTGATTTTGCATCATTATTTTTGTTACAAAGAATGTTCTACTGTTGGGGTGCTATGTTGTGCAATGACTGTTGTGTAAAAAACAAAAGGTATCAATGAAAAAAAATTAAAAGAAAAACTGTGTAGAAAACTTGTCAAGTCTCTTTTAGAAGAAATTTTGTTCAGGTTTGGATTGGACTAGCTGCTACTAACGTCCCTTCCAATTGTGAGATTTTGCAATTCAGTGCTTCAGTGTTTAATAACTACAAAAGTTCACAAGTTCGTTTTTTTAGTCTTACCTTTTTTTTTTTTGCTCTAATTTAAGCCTGTTGTTCTAATATTAAGTAAAACCAGAGAATAGTTGGTCTCCATCTTATTCTGGAGTTCTTAACTTGAGATCTGTAAACTTTAAAATATATTTTGATAATATATAACAATGTAATTGACTCCATTTGTAATCTTATGTATTTTATCTTAAGCACTTAAAAACATGATTCTGAAATGTGGTCAATAGATATCACAAGATGGTCAAAGGGGCCCATGAAACAAAAAGCTTAAGAATCCCTGACCTAATTAGAACTTCAAATGTGGTACTGCATTGTATCACAGAATGAGAACTAGAAATGATCTTGGTAGTCATTCAGTCTAATACTCTCATTTTTATTTAGTGAGGAAAGTGATGTGCACAACTCAAACCCACATCTTCAAATCTAGCCCTCTTTCCACTGTACCACACTATCTCTTGAAGGTCATAATGAAATTATGACTCAGCCTTTCTCTTCTTCAAGGTAAATAATGGGCATTTTATTAAAGAATGCTCCCTAGACCAGGGGGGTCTTAGGTTATGGCAGAACCCACAAAGTCACAAGATGCTGACAAGTTGAGAAGGATAGTGACATAAAGCAAAGGGGTAATTGAGTCTCTAGGTACTAGAAAGATGCCATTTTACTGACAGGGAGTCCTTGAGCAAGGACACTTGGAAAATTACTGACACAGGGCATCCTATTTTGAGAAGATGCTTCCCCAAATCCATTCTGTAACCAGAGAGGGGGGCAAGCCCAGAGAAAAGTAGTGCAGGCTTTCAGAAACAGGAGTAGAGTTGGTAGTTGCCTCCCCTGTACAATTCAAAACTCCAGAACAATCCCTTCCCTTCCTCAAAAATATAAGTATTATAGGATTTAGAGCTAGAAGGAACATTACAGACCACTTAGTCCAATAGGGTCATTCCATGGATGGAGAAACTGAGTCCCAAAGAGGTTAAATAATAATATGATACAGATTTTAAGTAGCAGATGTGAGTGCATGTCTTCTAGCCTCAAATTCAATGTCCTTTCCTCTACAATAATCTGCCTCCATCTACTCCATGAATATCTGATATTCCTACCAACATAGGTATTCCTTTGTCTAAGGGCAGTAAAGTAGATCATTATCTTAAGGATGCCCTTGTTAAAACACATGTGACCCTTCATTAAAAAAAACAGAGGAAGAATGGATGGAGGTAGCTTTCACCAACTTGGCTATGGGGAAAGTTCTTAAAGAAACGAGATAGAGAAGGTCACAAAAGATAAAATAGATAACTTCAATTAATTGTCTTTAAAAACCATTTCATGAATAAAACAATGGTGCTTAGGATAAGAAGGGAGACTGTTGATTGGGAGAAAGATCTTGGTATCAAATATTTCAGATAAGAATGTGACAGCTAAGCCATATGGGGAACTGGCTATGAGGAACCCAGAGTTTTCCAACTCCCTTGCCTCAACCAAAGCCAAGGGGAATGACTGAAGCTGTGGCCAGTTCTAGAAAGGGTTATTTGTAATTCAGGGAAGCCAAGTTTCAAGGGCAACTAGAAGATGAATGGGAGAGAAAAAGATTTAGGATCTCCTGTATGTGTTCGCTTCTCTCTTCTGACACTTGCCACCACTCTGGCGCAGATTCTCATCACCTCATCACCTAGCCTATTGTAATAGCCTACTTGTTGGTCTCTCCACCATAAATTTTTCCCTACTGCAGTCCATCCTTCACTCAGCTGCTAAAGTGATCTAACTATGTCAATAAACACTCCACCCCCACCACCCATCCCATTCAATAAAACTAATGTCTTCCTATCACCACCAGGATCAAAGATAAAAATCCTTTTGTGTTTAATGCCCTTCATAATCTTTCCCACACCCACATTTTCTGTCTTCTTACACCTTATACTCCCCATGTACTTTGTGATACAGTGACACTGGTCCTCACGCTGTCCCTCACAAGAACCCCATCTCTTGACTCCAGGCATTTTCACTAGCTGTTTCCCATGTCTAGCGGTTTCCCTCCTTATCTCTTACCAACTCCTGACTTCCCGTTAAGCTTCAGCTAAAATCTTACTTTCTTCAATAAACTTTTCTTGATCTCTCTTAATTCTAGTGCCTTCCCCCTATTAATTATTTCCAATTTATCCTGTACATAGCTTGTTTGTATGTTGTTTCATCCATTAGATTTGGGCTGCTTGAGGCCAGGAATTGTCTTTTGCTATTCCTTGTATCTCCACAGCTTAGCACAGTACATGACATCTAGTAGGCACTTACTAAATTAAATGTTTGTTGACTGACTAACTAAAACCATGGAAATGCTACTGCTAGGCATATACCTTATAAAGGTCAAAAACAGAAAGAAAGGCCCCCTATATACCAAAATATGCATAACAAATCTTTTTTTGCAGTAGCAGAGAACTGGAAAGAAAGTATGTGGCCATTAAGTAGAAAAATGGCTGAACAAATTTTGGAACATGAATTTAGTGGAACACTATTGTCATAATAGACAACAAATATAAAGAATTAAGAGAAATATAGGAAGAAGTATATGAACTGATGCAGAACCAGGAAAACATTTTGAAAAACAAAAGATCTAGAATATTAAGGGAAATGATGAAAACTAGGGTTGAAGGTGGAAAGCATTTCCAGATCTCAAACTATACTATAAAGCAGCAACCCAGCTATCAAATGATCTAGTATTAGCTGAAAAATATAGAGATAAATCAATAGAATAGACTAGACAAGGGAGAATCAGAAACAATGAAATCAATAATCCAGTGTTTGATCAAGTAGAAAATACAAACTACTTAGGAAGAAACAACTTATTTGATAAAAATTGCTGGGACAACTAGAAAGCAGTCTGACAAAAGTTAGGCTTAGATCGACACATCACATGTCATAATATATTCTAAATGGACACACAATCTTAATATTAAAGATCATACTTTTTTTAAAAAAATTAGAAGAGAAATAGAGCATATACCTCTCATAGCTATGAGGAGCAGATGTATTCTCAGCCAAACAAGAGATAGAAGCACTTAACAAAAATAAAATTGATAACTTTTATTATATGAAATTGAAAATCTTATGCACAGACAACATTTAATGCATCTAGCATAAGAAGGAAAGTGATCAAAAGGGAAAAAATGTTTTTCTATCAGATTTTTCTTATAAGGGTTTGGTATTCAAAATTTATAAATAATAAATATATTATAAAACTAATAGCTATTCCTCAATAGATAAGTGGTCAAAGGATATGAACAGATAGTTCTCAAAAAAATAGGCAAGTGAATAGTAACAAAATTATAAAGATATAAAGATCAAGCATGTCTCAAGTGAAGAGATATGAGAGATAACTTCCAACCCACTCCTTTGTGGAAGTGGGAGGTCTACAAGGGTAACACATTTTTGAACTTTTTCAACATATTAATCAGTTGTACTTTTTCCTTCCTCTTTAAAAATACTATTTGTTACATGGGATGGCTCTCTAGGAGGGATAGGAGGAGACAGACTTGGAATAACTATGATGATGTAAGAAACATAAAATATCAATAAAAAATTTTAATGAATGGTAATAAAAACAAAGGCATTAATTAAAAACAAAATAAAATGCATATAAATCTTAGTAAGGGAAGGGTGGTGGATGTGGGACTTTTCATTAACATCAAGGCATGGATCAGCTGATCAGACAAACAAAATGTCCTACAAGAAAGCTGAGAGCAGGATTTAGAGAGCATGAGACACTGGAGTATGTTTCAGTTGGGTTGGGGAGGAGTATGGCAGGAAAACCCCATAGTCATGGGAATTGTGACTCTAACTGCTTGGCTGGAGGATTATTGTAAAGGGAAGTTCTGGGGCAATTTTTCAGAGGGTGGAATGGGAGAAAAAAGGGGGTGTCTGGTCAATATGACCTTCTTCTAAATTTTGCCTCTAAGGAATGGAGGATTTTCCAGATTTATGTACACTCAAAACAAAGTCAAGTGCAAGTCATGTTATGCAAGTGCAAGTTATTTCTCTGAGGGCATAGTCTTCTTCGGCAATGAAGGAGGAACACACATGCTGCTGTGTATATGCTGTGTTTATTCTTTCCCCACCCTGTTATCTGCCAGCTCAGCACTCTGCCTGCTGCCTAATCTAGCTCAAATCCTGGTTTAGCCTTCAGCATATTCGTCTTAGAGCCACTGACCTGAATTTAAATCAAAGAACTAGAGCTTAGCCCTGAGACCTTAGAAATCATCTAGTCCACCTTAAAGTCACACAAGTAAAAATTAACAAGTCCAGAACTCAAACTATACATTCTCTGATTCAAATTTAGCACTGTTTCCACTATACCATGTCATTTTGTGCATCCAAGTAAAAGGCAGAGAAAGGGCCCCCCAGCCCAGACATACTTGCAGTGATAGGGCTGTTTAGATTGTCTTTATGCCTATTAATATATGACACAGCACTGGATTTGGAGTCAAAGAGTTTGAGTCCCAGTCCTAGATCCATTATACTGCACTACACCTCTAGATCTGACCTGCCCACCTGTCTCTGCCCCTGCCCTCCCTCCCCACTGCCCCAATTCTAGGAATTCTCAGGGAGCCCTAACTCCAGATCTATCCTGACTTCTTGTGGCCACTGTATTTACCCCCTGTGACTTCCCTAGGAGCCCAGTGACAGTCCCAAATCCAGCTCATCTATCTGTCTTTCAAAGTGTCTTCTGAGGTATCAGACTAGGATACAGGCCTTCTACAGAGGTCATTCCCAAATGAGACATACTCTGAATGTCTAGTTCCTCCCTCCTGTTCAGAATCCCCCAAAGTGGTATTTCACCTTCACATGCATACTGCCAGTCAGGCTTCCTGTGCCTTGTAAGACTCAATACTACCACCTACCACAAAGACATCAAGGAAGGCCCTGAACAATGTCTCTGTAGTTACTGATAATCTGCCTAATTCATTTTTCAGTTGTTAACATACTCCTGCCTATCATACTTTTTCCACTCCAGTGATTCTGAACTCTCAATTGTCATTGTGCAAACCCCATTGTCCCCTTCCTCCTCATTTCCTTCAACCCTACCCCTTTACCCCTTCCAAGGACCCGTTCCAGATCTGTAACCTCTTCCACTGTGCTCTCATTCCTGTTCCATAGAGAACAAACTTGCTTTTATTTGAAATCATTTCATTTCCCATGCTGGGAATGGGAAATTTTCTGGCACTTAATATTTGTGACTCCTTTCTGATAACAGTGTCCCTGGGCATCCTCTCCAATACCATTTACATTTTCACCCATTTCCCACTTTCAATTCAGAGGCTGTGGGGGAGGGGGCAGAATATTCCTTGCTCCACATTTCTACCTCTCCTCCTTTGAGGTTCATTCTATCCACATCCATCACCCAATCAAGATTCTAATAGTTGTTATCTACCAACCCCCAAGACCCTCTTCTCTCTTGATGAATTTAGTGCCTGGGTCAAGGTCTTTCTCTCAATCTCAGCTCTAGTACTCCTACCAGGGGATTCCCTCAAACTCCTTAATGGTTCAGTTCTTTAATTTACTGACTTCCCATGACCTGCTTCTCTACCCCACAAAATCTGCATAGAGAGAGCCACAATCTTGATCTTCTGATCAATCACCAGTATTCCACAAACTCTGAAATTCCTTTATCTGATCATTATCTATTGAGATTCCACCTCTCCTTCTGCCTTGCAACACCGAATCATGTTCTTTATCCTTACTATGACCTTTAATTCCTCTACCCCTCAGTTCTTTCAAAGACCATCACCCCTGCTCTGGGTACACTTTCCTCCTTTCCCCATCATAATCCCTTGATGGACCAGTTGAACTTTATACTGGCCTCTACAATCGAGACCCTTGACCCTTTATCCAATTGCCAGTAATGCCTTGATAAATCCCAACCTTCAGTTACTCTCACCATCTGCCTCTTTTGCTTCTATTCATGCGCTGCTAAAGAAGCTAGAAAAAAATTATAAAATCCAACTTGGATCCACTATCAGTTTGTTACATAATCTCAACTAAGCCTTCACTGAGCACAGTAATTCCTCTACACCTCCTTAATTAACTCAATGTACCACTCACATCAGTGGCTTTTTCAACCTGTTTCACCCCTTTTCAAATCTCCTGTGGTACTCCCCTCCTCCTATTTTCTCAACTATGAATGTTGCCTCATATTTCACTGAAAAAATTGAGGTCATTTGCAAAGAATTCTCTTTTCTTCCCTCTCCCTCATCTCCCATCACTCAAATGTTTTCTGTAACTATCAGCTCTTCACCTCTGCCTCACATAAGGAGGTAGGCATTCTCCTTGCCAAGGCAAAATCCCCTATTCATACCCTTAATCCCATTCCATTCCATTTTCTCTAGTAGACTGATCCCTCCACAACCCTCTCATTAATTTTCAATCTCTCCCTGACTACTAGCTACTTTGCTATTGCCTACAAACATGTCCATGACTCCCTTAATTTTAAAAACTTGATGCAAACAAACCAAAAAATCTTAAAAACTTGATGCAATCAAACCCTACTAGCAATTGTTCTTTTTGTGGTTAAAAGATGTCTTCAATTAATTCCTCTATTTCCTCTTCTCCTGCTCTCTTCTAATCTCTCCACAGCCTGGTTTTTGACCTCACATCATCATTCAGCTGAAACAACTGTCTCCAGTGATGCCAATTGCCAAATGTAAAGGCCTTTTCTCAGTCCTCATCCTTCTTGACTTCCCTGAAACCTTTAACACTGTTAAGGAGGTAGAACCAAGATGGTAAATTAGAGGAAGCACCCCAGCTGAACTTTCTCAATATTTCCCTCCAAACAACACCTCAAATCAAATTCTGGAGTGGCAGAGCTAATAAAAGATTGAGGTGAGACATTCTTCCCACCTAAACAAACTTAAGAGGTCAACAGGAGATGTCTGTGACATTGGATTGGAGGCCTGTCCAGAGCCCACATACATTATGGTGGTAATAGAAGCCACATCAGTAGCTTTGGGAGCTTTCAACCCAGAGACAGTAATGGGGTCAGACAACTTCTCAGAAAGAGATTACAGGGGTCCTGCTACTGCCACTGAATACAGCAGATTGCCAACTCTACACATATTGCCTATATATAATTCTGGGTCACAGTTCCAGGGCAGAGAAGAGAACTGGTGATCAGAAACAAGGTGGGCAAGGGCCTTGGTTATAGTTCCAAAGCAAAGAGAAGCACTAGCACTTGTGGCTGCAGGGGAGCAGGAATGCTTCCTGGGTAAAGACCAGAACACAGGTCAAGAAAATAGAGATGATACCTCTCCCAGGATCACACCACCTTGAAAGCATCAAAACCTTGCAGACCCCCAGAAATAGCTCTGAAAACAGCAGCGTGAAAAAGCCAGAAGCTTGGGACAGTGTCTCCCTACTCCCAGATGAGCAGAGGCTAACTTTAACATAAAGTTCAAAGTCAGGAAATAGGCTGGGAAAACAAACAAAAAAAATTGACCATAAGAAATATAAGGTAAACATCAAAGACTAATTACAAAGGACAGTGGCAGGGAAGAGCAAGACTTATTCAGAAGAAGACAAGAATATGAAAACAGTTACACAAAAAGGCTCAAAGAAAAATGCTAATTGGACCCAAAACCAGTATGAATTCATGGAAGAGCTAAAGAAAGAGATAAGAGTGATAGAGAAAAAATTGGGAAAAAATAAAGAGTGATGTGAAAAAATTATGAAAAGAGAATTAACAGTTTGATAAAAAGAGACACAAAAAAATAGTGAAGAAAATAACACCTTAAAAAAGAGAAGTGGCCTAATGGTAAAAGAGGCACAAAAATTCAAGGAAAAAAAAAATTCCTTAAAATGCAGAATAGGTCAAATGGAAAAAAGAAGTACAAAAGCTCAATGTGACACTGAGAAACAAAAAAAACAGGAGAGGATACTGGCAAGATGGTAAAGTAGGTTGGCATAAGGGACACTAGCCCCAGCTGTGCTGCTGAGATAAAACATGGCCCTGGGAGGGAAAGAACCAGCATTTGTCTGATGAGTGCAGAAGCAGTGGGGTGGGGATGCCACAGGTTATGGACACTTACAGGAGGGTGAAGTTCTTGGTTTTGGTTTCAGGCCAGAGGAAAGAACTGAAGAAAAATCTGAGGCCAAAGGACCCATCCCTTTTATCTCAGGACTAGAGGTGATTATAATAAATAAGATTCTAAAAGTAAAAAAAATTATAAGCAGGCATAGGAAAAAGAAACTAACCATAGAAAGTTACTATGGGAGTAGAAAAGATTTAATTTTGTTTCCAGAGGGTGACACTGAAGGAAAAAAAGTCTCTCCCACCCCAAAGAATAACATCAAATGGTCATCTGCCCAAAAAGAATTCATAGAAGAACTTTAGAAATACTTTAAAAATCAAATAAGAAAGATTGAAGAAAAATTTTTTAAAATAAGAACAATATAAGAAAAACAAGAAAAGAATGAAAAGAAAGTCAGTTAACTAGAAAAGAAGATCCAGAATCTTAAGGAAGAAAACAACTCCTTGAAAAATAGAATTGGGCAAGGGGAAGCCAGTGAAGATATGAGACCATGACAAACAAAAGAAAATATAAAGAATGAAAAAAAAAGAAGAGAAAATGAAATGTCTCATAAGAAAAATAACTGATCTAGAGAACAGTTCAAGAAGAGAAAATATAAGAATAATTGGACTGCTTGAAAGCTATGACAAAAAAAAGAATCTTGATACAGTAATCCAAATAATTGTATACACAATTATACATTATACAATAATACAAATAATTAGAGATAACTGTTCTGAAGTGTTAGAACAAGAAGGGAAAGAAGAAATAGAAAAAAACCCACCAATCACCACTTGAAAGAGATCCTATGAGGAAAACCTACAGGAATATCACAGCTATATTCCAAAACCCCTAAGCTCAAGGACAAAATATTATGAGCAACAAGAAAAAAGATTCAAATATGTTAGAGAAATAATTACAATCATGCAGCACCTAGCAGCGGCTACACTAAAAGACCACAGGTCTTAGGACACTATATATCAAAGAGCAAAAGAACTGGAATTGTGGCCAAAAATATCATACTCAGAAAAGTTAAGCATAATCCTGAATGAAAAAAGAGACATTCAATGAATAGCCAGACTTTCAGGACTCTGTTGCAAAAAGATCTGAAATCAAGAGAAAATTTGTCATATAAGATCCAAGAGAAATAGGTAAACATCAAAGACTAATTACAAAGGACTCAATAAAGACAGTCTGTTTGCTTTTTATATGAAGAAATGTAAATTGTATGTCTAAGATTGTTATTAATAATTGGGTAATTTGAAAGAAAGATTGGGGTAGAGTTGAGTATCATGTGATACTAAAAAGTGAACCATCTAGGAAAAGATAAAAAGAATAATTATCTTATACAAATGAGGTGTAAGAGGAAAAACTAGCAGAGAGAAATTAGATGTTGGGAGGAGAGCTGGTAGTTCTCGAACCCTACTCTCATCAGGAATGGGTTAAAGAAGGAAAAATACATATATATCTAGAAGGGCATAAAGTCTTCTATTTGGAAAGAAATAAAAAGCTAAGAGGATAGGAAGGGAGCAAAGGATAAGGGAGGGATTTGAGGGTGGGGGGAGAGGATAACAGAGAGATCTTTGGTGCAAAGGGAAAGGGTGAGAAGGGAGTATAAGGGAGGGATCCTCGGAAGGAGGGAGGTTAAATAATAGTAGGGCAAAGTAGCAGATAGAAGTAAAACAGAGGAGCCACGAGGGATAGAAAACAAGAGATACACACAAACATAAAATACAGATCAGGAGTAGAATTTATTGAGAAAAAAAGCAGGGGCAGTAATTGTGATCTCACACAAAGTTAAAGCTAAAATAGATTTAATGAAAAGAGAAAAAATGGGGAAACTATACTATATGTCAGCCATGTTAAGCAGTATTGTTTTACACTATTTAAAATAACCAGACAGTATAAGGTTGGAATATTGCTGTGGTGTAGAAATGATGAGTTGGTAGATTTTTTAAAATGTGGAAAGACTTGGACTTATGAAGGCAGATGTTATCTACCTTCAGAGAAACAGAAGAGAAAAAAGCATAATATGGCCTTACAGAGATGCATATGAATGTATATGTGTATATGTGCATGATTATAGACATCTCTACATATGTATGTGTATTTAAGCATATGTATGTATGTGTATATATGTTGTATGTATGTATATATGTATATACTTATGTGTGTGTATCCATGCTTAATTGTAGCCTTGTCGTTCTTGGGGGAGAGTAGAAGGAAGCGGGGGAAAGAACAAAGAAAAGAGTGCACAGCAGAGAAAAAAAGAAAATCTACAAGAAAGCAAAGATGGACACCTCTGAACACAATGTGTAGTACTTATTATATGGGCTTTCTTGAAATGGAAATTTCTTGTTTTATATTTTGAATCTTCTCTTATGTTCTGCTGCGTACATGGCAATCATTATTTTTCTTTTCTTATTTTATATTTGTGTTAGTATTTAAGTTTAAAATTTAAAAAAAGAAAATTAAAAAAGAGAAACAAAGTCAAAAAAATGAAAAATTAGAAGAAAATGTGAGATATCTCATCTGAAAAATTACTCACCTGGAAAACAGATCAAGGAGAGATAATTTAAGGATTATTGGACTGCCTGAAAGCCATGATAAAAAAAAAAAAAACCCTTGACATTTTGTACTTCAAGAAATTTTCAAGGAAAATTGCCTTGATATCTTAGATCCAGAGTATAAAATAGAAATTGGAAGAATCTACCAATCACCTCCTGAAAAAGATCCTAAAATGAAAACTCCCAGGAATATTTTAGCCAAATTCCTGAGTTCCCAGGACAAAGAGAAAATACTTCAAGGAGTCAGAAAGAAACAATGCAAATATCACGGCGCCACAGTCAGGATCACAGTAGATTTAGCAGCTTCCACATTAAAGGAAAAGATGGCTTGGAATATATTCTAGAAGGCAAAGGATGACAACCTTACAATCCAAGAGCTAGGATTACAACCAAGAATAACCTACCCAGCAAAACTGAATACAATAGTTTGGGGGGAGGGGAGGACAGGGAATGGATATTTAATAAAATAAGATTTTCAAGCATTTCTGATGAAAAGACCAGAGCTAAATAGAAAATTTGGCATTCAAACAGAATACTCAAGAGAAGTATAAAAAGGTAAATTTGAAAGAGTGTGTTTCTGTATGGGAAGATGATATATGTAACTCCTAAGAACTTTATCATTATTAGGACAGTTAAAAGGCATTTATGAAGACAGAGGTCATAGGTATGAGTCAATTAAGTTGAAACGATCTCCAAGAAAAAAATGAATGGTTGAGAAAGAGGGATGCACTGGGAGAAGGGAGAGGTAGGATAGGGAAAATTTCCTCACATAAAATAGGCATGTAAGGAAGAGCTTTTACAATGGAAGATAAAATGGGGGAGGGGGTGGGTAATACTTGAATCTCATTCTCATCTGAATTGGTTTACAAAGAATATATATACACACCCAGTTGTATACCGAAAAATAACTTACCCCATAGGGAAATAGGAGGGGAAGGGGGCAAGAAAAAGGAACAAGGGGTGATAAAAGGGAGGACAGATTAAGGGAAGCAGTGGTTAGAAACAAAATATATTTTTGAGGAGAGAAAGGATAAAAAGGAGAAAGAGGAAGAAACAGAAGAAATTGGGATACAGGGAAATACACAGTTAGTAATCAAAACTATGAATGTTAGTGGGATGAGCTCACCCAGAGAATGGAAGCAGATAGCAGAATGCCTTAGAAATCAGAATTCAACAATATGTTGTTTACAAGAGATACACTTGAAACAGAAAGACACACATAGAATCAAAATAAAGGGCTGGAGCAGAATCTAAAATGGGTCAGGTAAAGGAAAAGAAAAGGTAGGAGTAGCAATCATGATTTCAGAAACAGCAACAGAAAAAAATAGACCTAATTAAAAGAGATATTCAGGAAAACCACATTATTCCAAAAGATGCCAAAGACAAAGAAGCAATATCACAAAATTGTACAGCAATATTCTCTGATAAAGACCTCATTTCCCAAAAATATACTGAGGATAGAGCTGAGTTAAATTTACAGAAATAAAAGCCATTCCCCAATTAATAAATGGTCAAAAGATATAAACAGGCACTTTTCAGAAGAAGAAATCCAAGCTACTTAATGGAAACAAAAGATTCTAAATAATTATTGATTAGAGAAAGGCAAATTAAAATAACTTTGAGGTACCAACTTGCACCTATCGAAAATGATAAATGCTGAGGGGGATGAAGGAAAAATAGGAGTAGTGACTGGTCTAACCATTCTGGAGAACAATTTGGAACAATGGCCAAAGGGCTATAAAATTATATGACCCAGAATGTCTGTATCCCAAATATGTCAAAGAAAAATATGGGCTTATATGCACAAAAATATCTATAGCAGTTCTTTTTGTGGTGGCAAAGAATTGGAAATCAAGGGGATATTCATCAACTGGAGAATGGCCAAAATTTTTGTGGCACATGACTGATGCAGTACCGCTGTGCTATGGGAAATGACAAGGGGGTTGATTTAAAAAAAATATGGTCAGACCTACATTAACCAATACAAAGTGAAGTGGGAAGAACTAGGAGATCATTGTGCACAGTAATAACAATGTTGCAATGATGATCAACTGTGAAATACTTAGCTGCTGTGATCAATACAATGACTGAAGACAATTCCAAACGACTCATTAATGAAAAATTGCTTTCTGCCTTCAGATAGAGAAGTGATGAGTTCTGAGTGCAAATTAAGGTATAATTTTCTTACTTTTCATTTTTCTTGCTTTTTTGGAAATACGGCTAATATAGAAATGTTTTTCATGATATCACATGTATAATTGATATCGTATCGCTTGCCTTGTCAGTGGGGAGGGGAGAGGATAGGGAGAATGTGGAATTCAAAATTTTAAAAGACAAGAATGTTAAAAAAACAAATAATAAGTTAAAAAACTTTTTTAAAAAGAAATTGTTTACCAGATTGTGGCCCTAATATAAATTGCATTAAATAACTGTTATGGATAAAAACAAAATATTGTCTATCTTCTTCTTCTTCTTGATACTTTCTTCTCTCTAGATTTTTGTTACTGTTCTCTCCTGATTCTCTTTTTACCTGTCTACAGCTCCTTCTTACTCTCTTTTGCTGGATCTTCATTTAGGTTATATCCAATAACCCTAAGTATTTTCTAATGCTCTGTCCCCAAGCCTTCTTCCCTTCTCTCTAACACTATTCCTCTTGGTTTTCTCCTATGAATTCAATTCTCATCTTTAGGCAGATGGTTCTCAGATATATGTATCTAATTCTAATCTCTCTCCTGAATTCTGATCTCACATCATCAAATACTTCTTGGACATTTCAAACTGTACATCCCATATCTTAAACTCAATATGTCCAAAACTTAATTCACTATCTTTCCCATTCTCCCCTCTTCCCAACTTCCCTATGTACAACCATCCCCCTAATTATCTAGATTTACAACCTAGGTGTCATCCTCAACTCCCAACTCTCACCTCACATATCCAATCCGTTGCCAAGACCTATCTATTCTACCTTTGCAGTATCATTGATATATTGTCTTCTTTACTCCTTTGATGATGCTGCCACCCTGATACAGACTCTCATCACCTCATGCCTGGACTATCACCTGGACTATTGGTCTCCCTGCCTCATCTTTCCCCACTCTCTTCCATCCATCACCTAGCTGACAAAGTAATATTCATAAAAAGTAAGCCTGGTCATGTTACCCGCTACTCAGTAACTCGAGTAGCTTTCTATTATCTCTAGTATGAAACATAAAATTTTCTGTTTGGCTTTTAAAGCACTTCATGACCTGTCCTCATCCTACCTTTCCAGTTTTCTTATATTTAACTCCCCTCTACGTACTACCTTCCTTTCCATGATTCAGTGACACTGGCCTTACTTGATGTTCCTTGCATACAACACTGCATCTTTTGACTCTGTATCTTTTCATAATGGCTGTCCTCTAGACCTGGAATGCCCCAGTCCCTCTTCACCTCTGCCTCCTGGCTCCCCTGGCTTCTTTCAAGACTCAGCTCAAATCCTGCCTTCTGCAAGAGGTTTTTCCTGGTCTTCATCCCTCACCCAGTCCCAATGCTAGAGCTTTCCCTCTGAGATTACCTCCAACTTAATATGTATACATATATTCATATGTGTGTTTGTGTGTATATGCTTATGTATATGTACATATGTATGTATATGCAAGTATATATAATATTATATATAATGCATATACATTATGTGTGCATAGTAATTTGCATGTTGTCTCCCCACTAGAGTGTGAGCTCCCTGAGAAGAAGGACCATTTTTTGTCTTTCTTTGTATCTTCAGGACTTAGTACAGTGCCTGGAAGATAGTATGTGTCCTATAAATGCTTGTTGACTAGACTTGACTTTTTCCTGCTTGTGAAAGGCTGCAGCCTTGGATAAGTAATTTAACCTTTCTGCCCCTATTTCTTCATCTCTAGACACTGGACTAGATAACAATAAAAACATAGCTAGCATTTATATAATTCCTACTACTTACTAAAAAATGCCTTCCTAGATCACTTGCATAACTCAGTGAAATTGATCTATGCCATACAGGGTTACCTAAGATGGATAGATGATACTAGAGAGTTCTGAGAAAAGGGGATCCACTGGAGAAGGAAATGACAAACCACTCCAGTATTTTTGCCAAGAAAACCCTATGGACAGATTAGCTAGGACAGATTCCCAGAGACAGTGGGAGACAAAAGAGTCTGGTATGTTATAGTCTATGAAGTCACAAAGGGTTAGACACACGTGAATGACTGAACACTAACACCTACTACCTCTACTAAGAATGAAGGCTAACATTTATTTAGCACTCTGTGCCAGACACTATATTAAACACTTTATAATGATTATCTCATTTGTTCCTCACAACAACCCTGGAAGGTAGATGCTAGTTATTACAGCCATTTTATAGTCAAGGAAACTGAGGCAGACAGAGGTTATGTGACTTGCCCAAGGTCACATAGCTAGTAAGTATCTGAAATTAGATTTCAACTCTAGTCTTCCTGATTCCATGTATAGATGATCTTTAAGATTCCTTCCAGTTTAAAGGTCTATGAACTCCCTCTCTTCTATATTTGGCACCTTCCCTATGGTCTCATCAAGGCATAATTTGGAAGTTTTTCCAGTCTAGAGCAACCTAGCTTGACAAAGACTTAGGGAAAAAGAAAAAGGGTAGATCTTTCTGTTAACCTTAGATGAGTTAAGTGCAAGGTTTTTTGTTTGTTTGGTTTTTGGTTTTTTTGTCAGATCCTGTGGAAATGAGCAGGCCTAGGAATCAACTTCAGTTAAATAGACCAGTTAAACCCCACTGAAATCCTCTTCTGATGCCTCACTGTAGGTGACCCAGGATTCTGTAAGGAAGAAGGGTAGGTAGGTGGCACAGTGGATAGAGTGCTGGACATGGAAATAGGAAGAAGTGAGTTCACATTTGACTTCAGATATTTACTAGCTGTATGTGAGCAAGTCACTTGCCCTCTATCTGCCTTAATTTCCTCCTCTACAAAAACCTCCTAAGTTGCTACAAGAATATTAAGATAATATTTGTCAAGCACTTTACAAACCCAAAGTACTATATAAATGAAAGCTTTATTTTATCATTATATTTTATCATTTATATTATTTTTATTGTATTATTATTATTATTATTGACTGACAAAGCCATAGCAACTCTTAAAAGCCACCTCTCCCAAATTATAGAAGGGTTATTATATAGAGGTAGTACCTAAAATAACAAAGAGTTAAAAGTCAGCACGATTCCTTCAGCATATCTACTAGTCACTCAGTATTATCTGAACCATCAGCAACTCTGCAGCCCGAGTTCAAGTCACATTAACTGCTGCCACCACCAGTACCATCACCGCCATTCCACACAGAGCATTTCTTTCTTAGATAGGCCAGAGATGAACAAAGGGTTCCACACTCGAGCCAAAAAGTATTCAGGTACAACAGGAGGGCTATCACAGTTAACCTAATGGAAATGACATTGTATAACTTTAAGAGCAATAGATTCAGGAAATCCAGGTTCTAATCTGTACTCTGCCACTAGTTACCTGTGTGACCATAGACCTTCTCAATAAAGTGAATGAAGGGGGTGATTTGATTATCTGTAAGGTCTCTTTGTAGAATATGACTTTCATTTCTTCTTTAATCTCAATCTTAAGGAATCAGGAGCTTCCAGAAAGCTTTCTATTTGTAATTATTTGGTATATCAAATGTTTATTATTAAGCACCTACCATTTATTAAACGAACCTTGACATGGTTTTCTTTTGTTTTTTTATTCTTTACCAGATAACCATATTCACTTCTCCTAGAAAGATGTGTTTACTTATTCAGAGATTTTCTGAAGTTGCCTAGCAATAATGTTATTAGGAGCCAGAATATTTCTCCAAGGTTCCTAAAAACTAATAAGATCCATTCTCTGGGGTCACCTGGATTGCCTCTCAGCCTCTCAAGTGCTTAAATCAATTCTTTCAGTAAAATGAGAATTGGGACAGGAAATTTTTATGACTTAAAAGCTGCTGAGATAACCTTACTTATCAAAATGTGCAATCCTGCCAATAGTTCTGAGTTAGGCTCCCAGGAGATAACAAAGAAACCTTCCCTCCCCTCAGGAAGCTCTCATTCTTATCTCTAAGATTTCCTTGAAGCAATTTAGAACACCTGAGCTCCTGAAGCTCATAGGATTACTGTGATCCAACTGATGCCTACCCACAGGAGATCTGAGTGATAGAAGTATCAGAGTACCTAAGAATAAGCATTTGCCCGCATCTCTGTATCGGCATGCCAGAGCCATTTAAACATATGCAATTTGGTGATGATGTGTTTTTCATGATCTAGTCTCCCTCTGGCCCCTTCTTTCACCTTGAATAAGCACAAGTCATAGAATACGATAGCTAGAACGGATTGTAGAGTTCACCCAGTTCAACCCCCTTATTTTGCAGGAGAGGGACCTCAAGGAGGTGAATTCTGCCATTGGCAGGGCTGGGACTCAAACCCAGGTATTCTAATTCTTGATTCAGAGCCAAAAGTTGGCTGTGTTTACTTCCAGTAGCAGAGTGCCAGGCAAATAATTGCTTAGTACAGCAAACTCCACTCTGTCCTGAGTTTTCTCAGCATTTATGCTGAGAGAAAGGCTTCCCCTGGGACTGGTCTTTGTGGGTAGGGAGGTGATCTGGTTTTTTGAAGGCTGTGACGGCAAAAAGGCCTGGGAAAAGTCTTAACAAGATGGAAAGGCTTCGGGTGTGGGCCGGGCAATGTTCTGTGTCTGTCATCCAAAACCCAGCCCAGCCCAACTTAACAAGCACAAAGGAAAATGTAGTCACCAGGTGAAGAAGTCTTTTTGGCCAGACCAACTTAGGAAGGTCATCTATGAGCATAGGGAGGCCCTGGGAAACTGAGTCATTGGAGAGGAAAACCCACCACATCAAAGAAGTCATGGCTCTCTTTAAATATCAGAGTTACCCAGATGTGTGGCTATAATGGCTTGCTTACCTTGCCTGCTGGATAAACTGTGTGGCTTTCTCTGCAAACTTTTCTGCAAGACTCGTGATGTTCACTGGCTGCTCCACAATGACAAAGTTCTCATACAGAGGAAGGCCTACATCAGGGTAACAGTTTTTCCCAGGACTGCTGTATAGAAACCACAGACACTCACTTTACTCATTGTAATAAGAAAAGTAATTCTGTAGCCTAATGGGGAGGAAGTGTTTTTTTTTCATCTAGCCATGTAAATAAACACAAGATATTTACCAACCATGCCTAAAATGTCCTACAGCTTTCCATTCTCTACTGCCCTGGGAAAATATGTTTGCTCATCCTGAGCAAGTGGTTATAATTTCCAGGCTGTTGGGATGAATGCTGGAGACACTCATAACTGTCTTCTTCACTAATCTGACTTTGTTGGTCTTGTTTTTATGAATGCATAATCACAGAATTGTAGGATATCAGAACCGGCAGGGATCTGGAAGACTGTCTGGTCCACTTCATTTTACATAGGAAGAAACTGAGGTCTAGGAAGAGGACATGATTTGTCTACTGTCCCAGAGTGAGAAAGGAAAGAAGTAGCATTTTTAAGGGTCCATCTGCTTTACAATAATTATCTCATTTGATCCCTACAACCCATCATTATTATCATTATCCCCATTTTATATTTGAGAAAACTCACCCAGTCACAAGTTAAGTGACTCTCCAGGGTCACAGAGTAAATACCTGAGGGTAGATTTGGCCTCTGGTCTCCTGACTTAAAGACTTGTGCTCTACTTACTTTACCAAGGGTGGAGAACCTCTAGAATCCCCTCCCCGGGCTATATTGTGCTGTTTCTATCACTTAGATTATATTTCTTAATCACTTTCAGATTTATAGATCATTTTCTGGGCAACAATCCTATGTGTTAGGTGTCCTGTGTGTGTGCGCAGGCACAAACGCACAAACACACGCACGCATGCACATACGCTCCCCAGCACTGAATTTTGGAATTGAATCTTTCCTCATGAAGAAGAAAGGTCAGCTAGAGTAATCACCATGGACCAAACTTCAGAAAAGCAGAGAAAATAATGCATGGACTGAATGGATTCCAAACACTCATATTTATAACTTCACTGAGATTCTCTCTCTCCTAGGAACCTCCAGGTAAGGCCTCAGTCAACAGTTTTTTCTGTTTGGCTTCATTATTTGTTGAGGGGAGATTAAGGATCACATCAAGCATGTCTGAGGGCTTAGTGTGTGTGTGTATATATATATATATGTCAGGTGACTCATAGACTTGGAACTTAGAAAGTTCCATAGGGCCATTTATAAGTAAAAGTGCCTCATTCAATTCAACTAGGAATTACTGAGCCCACCTTTATGTCCTAGACTGCGCTAGGTGCTGGCCATACAAAGGCAAAATGAAAAAATAGCCCTTGCTTTCAGGGAGCTCATATTCTACTGAGGGGTTAGGAGTGGGAAACAACATGTACATGGAAAAATCAGCACAAAATATAGAAAAAATAAATATATGTTGTGGGGGTGGGGGGTGGTATGGATGAGTTCAAGAAGGAAACTAAGGATTTACTCAGGCCTGGGGACAAGCCTACACAAACACATAAAGGTGAAAGATAGAAGGGTCGTGTACAAGAAATAGCAAATAAGTCATCTTAACTAGATTACACAGTAACTCAATTTCCACAAACTGCCTGACCTATAAAAATGAGGAGGTGGACTAGATAGATCCCTAAGGTTTCTTCTAACCCTGACATCGTATGATTCTAACCAGGTGGTCAAGCATATTATCACCATACTTATACTTTTTTATTTAGTATAGAGGCTGTATTTGTTTAAGCCATGTCCTGTCTGAATAGAGGTCTTTCTACTCCTACCCACCCCACCCCCCAAACTCCCCGTTGAATATAAGGTCCTAGGAAGGAAGAACTCTTTTTTTTTTTTCCACTTTTTTCTTTGTTGGCCCCATGTCTAGCCCAGAGTCTGGCACATAAAAGTGGGCTCAGTAATTGCCAGTTAAATCTAATTGAAAGAAGTACAATCTAAATGGTCCAAGAAGGTTTCTGCCTATGCCATTACTGTCTGCCTTCTCCAGTAAGCAGCAAGAGAGCAGGTATGAGTTCTGCTTAATTCAGTTTCTATGGACCCATAGGCAGACAAGTACCAAATGGATGCTTTGAATATTACCTGTGTGATAGAGCTGATGCAGGTGGGCAGGCTGGGCAGGGTGGGTGATTGTAGCCAGGCGTGTCACTACAACCCATGTCATGGCTATAAGGAATTCCAAAGTAGTAACTGAAACCTGTGGTCAAAGCAATGAGGTCAGCCTTCCGAATCACAGCAGTGTTGTTCTAGCAGCAGCTTTCTCCCATAACCTTCTGATTTTTAATTACCAGTAATTTAATAGCACAAGGTATGCAATTTTAAAAGGATTTGATTAACATCCCTTTCCTTGTATTCAAAGAAAAATGCTGCTCACTTCTAGCCATAAGCCTCAATCTGCAAACTTGGAAACAGCATTTTGCAAGTAAGGGATTAACCCACATGTGGAAGAACCGATAAGAAAGAATTTTTGGAGTTCTTGAGCTCCTGGTTCAATCAGATATTAATATCAAGTTATAATTTTATTTAGTCACAAAGCAAAATCAAATGATATTCAGATACACTCCTCCACGCCTCTTCTCTCCCACACAAGCATTTATCTTGAGGCTGTATCTACACACATGAAGAAGAAACATAAGATGAAAAGGGTAATAGAATTGGAGTCAAAGCATCTGGATTCAAATTCTGGATCTATTTGGACAACGCACTTAATTAACCTCACTGGTCCTCTACCCTCATTTGTAAAATGAAAGGATTGGTCACTAAGGTCATCTAAATCTAGCTCTAAATCTATGATACCATGATCTTTCAAAGCTAGTATATTTAGAAGACTTACATAATACAAACATAATTTCTCAGTTCTCTTGATTTTGCCTTTGTGCATGACTACAGCTCAAATATACATAATAATAATAAATTTACACTTTCATAAACTTTAAGGTTTTCAAAATACTTTACATACATCCTTGCATTTAAACTTATAACAGCCTTGAGAAGTAGGTGCTACTTAAAAGGAATAACTTGATGATTCAATAATCATTATTTTTGGATAATGATTCCCATTTTACAGATGAGTAAGCTGAAGTTCAGAAAGATTAAGTGACTGATCTGGGTCAAATAGCTAGTAAATGTGTGAGCCAAGATTTGAACCCTGGTCTACCAGACTTCAAGTCCTGTCCCCTATCTGACATACCAAAAGAGATACTGTTTAAAAGCTGGAGAGTCCTTAGAAGTCTAGTCTCCAAAAGCATTTCTAGTCACAAAGTTCTGAGAGAGCTTGATAGAGGACTTCCCTACTAGTCTGCTGCTGCAGAATTGGATATTCCATAGTTCAGATCACAACCTCATGATATAAGTATACTCAGTAAATATTGGCTGTAACATGGTTAGGTTAGCTTTATGAACTTGTTGGCCAACACCAGCTTATAAACAGGGATTCCACTTTACTGACTAACTCACAATCTAGTGATCTTTCCACTTCATCACTCCCTAGAGCTAGGGAGAAAAAGAAACCAAGTTGTTTCTGAATAGGGCTGGCCTAAGCCAATGATGTTAATTCAAGAGGGAAAGTATCTTAGCAGTTTCCCATACTCTCTTTACCTCTTTTACTGAAAAGATTGAGACTATGTGGTATGAATTCAATTCAACTAAAGATCACTTAGCACCTATGCTGAGCCAGGTGTTGTATATTAAAAAAAAGAGAGATTAAAAACAAAACAGTCCCTCTCCTCAAGGAGCTTATATTTCTACTGAGCACAAAAACATGTACACATATAAGCCTTTACACAATATATACACCCCCTCTGAGACCATTCTCCCAGCACTGGACTTGAACAGAAAATTGGGATCCCCAGGGGGTCACTTGGCTACTTCCCTCAGAGTTGTGTCAAGTAATCTTAGGGACTGAATTTCCATTACTGTTGCTCATGAGCCCCTACTTGTGTGCTTCCCAATGAATCAGCCAGACTTAAATTAGCTTTTATAAAAAAGTTTGTACTGAGGTAGCATAATAAGAAGAATTACTATAAAAAATTACCCCTCTCCTATCCCCAGCACCTGCCAGAAACCTGGGCCATTCTCCCTTGCAAGTACACACAGCTCCCTGAAAAGGGTGGGTACAAACTTAGAAGATAATGGCAGTGAGGCCCATGTGGAGAGAGCACGTGGCAAAGGATTAACTCACAACTGGTTACTGGAAGTCTTTTTCTCATTTCTCAGTGTTCTCATGAACCCCAGAGATTACTGAAAGAATGCAGAGGTTCCTTCTGGAAGCCCTCTTTCGTTTTTAACCGGAATGGGACATTATCTGAGACAGAGTCTGCTGAGCTCCAAGGGCTGGTGCTTTTGCAAAGTCCACAGTCAGCACTCCTTTCTACGAGAGGTCCCACTCCCTGTAGCTGCCTCTTCCCTCAGGTGACTATTTTTTTGCATCTGTTTGTACACGTTTGTCCTTAGCGTGTCTTTCCCTGTTCTTTGTGTCTCTCTCTGATGTTGGCTAGGTGTAATGCCTTCTACTAGTCATCCAGGCACTGATAACATGGTTAATGGAGTGAGATGGTAAAGGAGAGAAAGAGAAAGAGAGAAATTCTCTTCTCTCTTCCTCCTAATCACCTTGGCTCTAATACTATGATTCACCAATTGGTTGATCGACTTGAAACAGGTTTACTGCTTTTATACATAGTCCAAGAGGTAGGATAACAAATCCCAAGATATTTTCTTTATGGAAAAAAAATAGAGGCAGCTAGGTGGTGCGGTGGGGGCCTGTGTTCAAATCTAACCCCAGTCATTTACTAACTACGTGACCCTGGGTAAATCACTTAACCTCTTTCTGTCTCAGTCTCTTCACTGTAAAATCAGGTGAATGATATAATAGCACCTTACCTCACAGGGCTGTTGTAATAATCAGATGATATTATTTGAAAAGTATTTAACGCAGCATCTGCCACATAGCAGGTACTCAATAAAGGTTACCTTCTTCTCTTATGGTACCTTATACCTTCCATGCAAAAAGTCCTATCACCCAAAGTCCTACGGTCCTTTCTAATTGGTTAAGGACTTGTCCATACACTGTGATAAGGATATAGGAAAAATTCTTAATAACTAGTCTGTTTTGTCAGTTGATCAGTTAATTAAGTTAAAGGGGAAACATCAACACTTATATAAATACAATATAATTTTGGGAGCAGTGATAATTATGGGGATCAGGAAAGACACTGGAGAAAGTAGGACTTGAGCTCAACTCTTAAGACCTAAGGATTCTACCAGGCAGAGGAAGGAGGGAGAACATTCCATTCATGGAAACAAAAGTATGGAGGTAGAAGATAGAATATAATGAACTTTCTCAACTTTCCTCCCTTCCCTCCGGTTTTAGAGGGAAAGGCACCCCTCTTCCATACCCAAGCTAGCTCCTTCACCCATAACCTCAGTGAAGCTAAGAATTGGAAGAGACAAATCGAGTCATCTCATCCAACTCATATCTAAAACAGAAGTCTACTTTACAAAATTATAAGACTATACGAGTGGTAATCCAGCCTCACCTTGAAGATTTTCAGTTATATGGAACTCAGTACTTTTTATTTTAACCCCTCCTACTTTCCATGTGAACCCCATCAAATATTCTTTCTCAAGAATTTTCTTTCAAAAGGCCAGGCCTATTCAAAAAGTCATACCTCTATTCAGAAACAACTAGGTTTCCTTTTCCCTAGGTCTAGGGATAGAAAGAGAATGATGCAGGGGGAAGATCACTAGACTGTGAACTACAGTAAGGAGGAACTCTGTTAAAAACTGGTGTTCAGTGATGTGTCCAAGCTCAGCTCATCATGTTACAACCAATGTATTCTAAGCGTACTTATGTTTTGAGGATGTGATCTGGACAAAAGGATATCCAAATTCTGTAACAACAAACCATATTATAATAGGAAAATACTCTATCAAGCACTCTGAGGCATTCTGTGATTTGAAATACTTTTGAGGCCAGGATTATAAAGACATTCCAGCTTTTAAATATTATTTCTTTTGATATATCAGATAGGGGACTGGACTTGGAATTAGGAAAACATGTCGCTTGGCTCTTTCTCCTCTATAAATATGTTCGTGCCTATCCTTTGGTTCTGCTACCCTTGAGAATGACCACCTTATCTCTCTATCTCCTCACCCCTTCACTACCACATTTCTAGGAAGTAGCCTGCTTTCACTGCTTCATTATTTATTACTCCTCAACTTTTGCAATCTGACTTTAATCCCCACCACTTCTTTGTAACAGCTCTCTCTAAGAACATTAATAATCTCATCACTAAATCAAATTGTTTTTTCTCTCTTTAGTGTTCTTACTTTCTTTATAACATTTGCCACTGTTGACCACGCCTTCTATCTTGCCACCTCTTGGCATCAATGACACTATACTCCTTCTACATTCTTGTTCTGCCCTCTCTCATCTCTGTTTCTTTATTCATACATTCTCCTATGCTTAGAGCACAGCTTCTCTTTCCATCTCCATCTGCTGAAGTTCCTTGACCCTTCAAGGCAGAAGGTTTTGGGTTTCCCTTTAGAGAAGGTCTTCTATAAAAGGCTAGGTGACCACTGGTTGGGTATGTTGTTGAGAACATTCTTGAGAATTCGGGTTTCTAATTTCTGAGATAGCTCTAAGACTGTAATTCTATACTTTTCTAAGACAACTTTACCATCTCTTCCATAAAGTCCTATATGTTCCAACCTCACCTGAAAGTGGTATCTCCCCTCAAATTTCTCATAGCACATTGTTTAGGTGTCTTTTTTGCATTTATCATACTATATCAGATCACAGTTCTCTATATGCCATTTCCTGATCCCACCTTCATTAAATGATTGGCTCCTTAAGAGCAGGGCTGGTGTCCCATTGATATTGTATCCCTAAAAAGTGACTACCATAGTATGTTGTATATTGTGTATATATGGTGGATGGATTTGATTGAATTTATTGGAGTTGTAATGTGAAAAGGAGGGGGAGTAGCATACAAGTTTTGTATGTATGAGGTACTTGTGGCTATGATTATCATAGACTAGAATGGGCTCACAGATATCTAAAACAGCAGTAGATGTTTAATAACTTTGTTAAGGCTGCTGTGGGGGCATGCCATATTCCCCCTCATGGAGAAGATATGTAGATACAGATATAGATATAGATATGGATATGGATATGGACATGGATATGGACACGGACATAGACATAGACATAGACATAGATATTTGGCACCTATAGCTTCCTCTCCATTTCCACCACCTCCACCCTATTACAGGTTCTCCTTGTCACTCAGTCATACTAATGCAATAGCCTCCCAGGAGGTCTTCCTTCATCTACTCTCTCTTTTCTCTAATCCATCTTTCACATTTCTACTAGAGGGAGATAGGAGTCTTTCCTACTCACAGATCTGATCATGTCATTCTTCTATTGGAGAATATTCATTGGTTCTCTACTGTCTTTTAAATGAACTTATAACATTTGGGGTGGTAGTAGGCATATCTACGAGAATCTCCCTCTGTACCTCTCTACCTGCCACATGGGATAAGAAAAGTGAGAAGGGGATAAACATTTATTAAGTACCTACTATGTGTCAGGCAAGGTGATAAATGCTTTACAAATATCTCATTTAATCCTCACAATAACCTTGGGAAGTAAAGTACTATTACTATCCTTTCTTTATAACTGAGGAAACTGAGGCAGGTAGAGGTTAAGCACTTAGCCAGAGTCACACAATTAGTCAATGTATAAAGACAGATTTGAACTCAGGTCTTCCTGATTCTAGTCCAGTGATCTATTCACTACATCACCTACCTGGTTAGTTCTTTTTCTTAAAAGGTACTGAAATGGTCCTTGAGACTTAATTGGCTCAAGAGACTAAGGCCCATGCCACTGATGCAGCCTCCTGGTTGTGTGATTTCAAAAGAACAAAAAACAGAAAAAAAATGAGGAGTTCTGGCTGGTCTCTGAGGTTTCTGAGTAGCAGCTCAATGCTTCTGACAACATCACCAGTATTGGCACTGGAAAGCTGTACTTTACTGAATCAGTGCTGAATCCTTGGTAAATATTCTTTCTCTGCTCTGGCTGAGTATGTGTCCTTTTGTCAGTTTTTAGATGGACTCTGAATATGTTATTTTATTCTAGTCTTGAATTGGAGCAATCAGACTGGCTTGGTGAGCCCCAACATATACATTTGGCATTCTGGGATCTCTGCAATTGCATAGGATTCAGACAAGGAAGTAGCCCTGTACCTCAACACTCCAACCCCCTTGCAGATAGTGAACTGGGGGAGGATGGCCTGCTCAATTAGTAAGGAATAGATCACCCTTGGCTCTTTCTACTTTAGCATCACTTCTATTGCTAATTATTCTGCCTTTCCAACCTTATCATATCACTCTCTTGCATGCACATTATACTCTGGTCAAACTGGTTTACTTGGTTTCCTAAATGTGGTAAGAGTTTCATCTATACCTTTGACCACAATGCTCTCTAAACCTAGAATATATTCCTACTATCTTTTTGTTTGTTGAATTCCTAGCCATCTTTTGAATGTCACTTCTTTGATGAATATCTATCTCCCTGATGCCCCAATCCTGATAAAGCTCTTCTCCCAAAGGCCTCCCAAAATAGATTTACATTTCTTTAACAAATTTGTCATAGAATATCAGATATTATACTTATCTGTATTATTCCTTTACTTTAAGTTTCAAATGACTATTTCTTCTCTAAATTTTATATCTCCTCTACAGTGAATTCTTCACACAATATTAAAATCTATTTGAACAAATAACTGTGTGATAGGAATGTATTGATAAAATGGCTTCAGAGGTAAAAAACATTAAAGTTATACAATTTTCAAATTCACCTAATCTATTTTTAGTTTTGTTGAAGAAACTGAGGTTTTCAATCTCAGAGAGCTGGATTCAGTGGATTTCCTGCTTCCCCCTATCAGACTTCATGGGGAGAAAGAATGTACCAACAAACCAGATGAACCAGGTCACATTTGCCACTTGTCTCAGGTTAGTGACAGAATAAAAACCAGAATCCAGATATCTTAATTCCCATTTCACTGCTGTTTGGACCACACCACAGTAGGTCATAGTGAAAGACAGATAGCAGGAATTAAAAGATGTCATAGAATCCTATACTGAAATATCATGGAAGGGGAGGAGGAGGCAGTAGAGAGTATAAAGAATAGGGAAAGATGAGAAATGAAAGAATATGGAGCTAAAGATTAAAAAGGATCCACTAATATAATTAGAAAGGACATGTACATTGTGTGATCAGCTATGAATAACTTAGGTCTTCTCAGCAATACAATGATCCAAGACAATTCCAAAGGGTTTATGATGGAAAATGTTATACACATCCAGAGGAAAAAACTGATGGACTCTGACTACAGATCTAAGCATACTATCTTCACTTTATTTTTTTGTGTGGTTTATTTTTTTTCTTTTGGTCCGTTTCTTTTTACCCAAAATGACTAATATGGAAATATGTTTTACATGATTACACATAAATAACCTATATATATCAGATTGCTTAGGGAGGGGGGAGGTGAGGGAGGGAGGAAGAAAATTTGCAACTCAAAAATTTTTAAATGAATGTTAAAAATTGCCTTTACATGTAGTTGGAAAAAAATAAAATACTACTTTAAAAAAAAAAAAGGACACGTAGAAAGAACATTGGACTAACATCAGGAAACCCTGATTCTAGTTCTGGCCCTAACATCACCTCTCTGGGTATTATTATAGCATCCCTCCCCCTAAGTCATACTCATACTTGCAGGTGAGGTTCTTAAGAGAGTAGAGGTACCTCAGGTTCTAGAGTTACCCTGTGGGTACCTATTTCTAAAACTACAGCTCATGGCCACCCCAACCCCACCAACTGTGAGCTTCCTCTTAATAGGCAGGCAATAAACACAATTAGCTCAAAGCAAAAGCATTTACTAATATGGAATAGGAAGACCAGAAGTGATAAAACATCTCTACTATAAACAGGGGGTGACATTGTTATAAATACACACAGCACTTGTGGGAAGAGTGGACAAAAACTCTGAGTATGAAGGCAGTGAGGCACATAGCTGGGGAATACACATAGCCAAACCCTCTTGTCTGCTACAAGGGTCACACTCCTTGAAGATGCTTCTGGCCTTAAGTAACTACCTCTTTTTATCTGGTTTTGTTTGGGGAGAGTGTGTGGAGAGAGAAAGAGAGAGAGAGAGAGAGAGAGAGAGAGAGAGAGAGAGAGAGAGAGAGAGTGTGTGTGTGTGTGTGTGTGTCTGTGTGTGTGTGTGTCTACTCGACGGCTACCTGGACTCTCTCAAACTGCTTGCTGGATACAATGTCTTTTTCTAAATAAGTATCTCTACTGCTAGGCATCATGGCTGATGGGTGTAGATGGGAAAAACTTTGCTTCTTCTCTAACCAAAAGGAGAAGAGCTATGTTCTATAACTACTGGTTCTCTTTAACTGTCTCAAATTCACTGGACTGTATTATCAAGGACCACTAGGGGAGGCAGGGGGAGGGGCAGAGATGAAAGTGGCCAATGATCACTTGTTTCCTCTTGACTCAGAGAACATGGAATTCATACTTTGAAAAGGGTTAACAGGATGTTAACACTTCACTAACAAAGTAAAACATCATTATTTATGATTAAATTCTCTGACTGATATCAACTGAAGTGGGTGGGGATACGGGGGAATCAATCTTAGACCCTCATATAAATAAAATGGTACTGAATTAGATGATTTCCAAGATCTCTTCCAAATCTCAGACTCAATCCTAGGGATTTCTAATGAAGATGTTCAATATAATGAACAGGGATTCTGAGAAGTCAATAATAATTGCTGAGATATATATATATATATATATATATATATATATATATATATATATATATATATATATATATATATATATATATATATATATATATATGCTTTAAGGCTTACAAAGCACTGTACTTACATTATCTTATTTGAGACCTCACAACAATTCTATGAGGTAAGTTGTTCTTTAGTCATCTTCAGTCATGCTCAACCCTTTGTGATCCCCTTTAGGGTTTTCTTGCCAAAGACACTGAAGTAGTTTGCCATTTTGTTATCTTGACAACAATCCTATGAGGTAGGTACTAGGGATAATATTATCCCCATTTTACAGACAAGGAATTGGAGACTCAGAGAGGTTAAAGTGACACAGTCACACAGTTAATTTATTATCATAGGCAGGATTTGAAACCATGTCTTCCAGAAACCAAGTCCAACACTCTATCCCCTGTACCATGAGGCTAAATGATATATATGATCACTGGAGGGAAAGGGATCAAAGAACACTTGAAAGAAATATAAAACAACACTAGATACTGAATGATTAGTTAATTTAATGTAATTGCCTCGAAAACATCATATATGTTAACTATGAAATAAAAAGATTGGACTAAATTTCCCATGTCACCAACTCTAAAATCTACACATCTTTAATCACATAGTTAAAACCATGAGAGAAGAATAAACACTTCTGAAACATCATAATAGAAAAGTCATGAGGACAGAAGAGAGCTAATAGAAAGTTTTATTTGGATATAACACCTAAGGGAAAGTGACCTGAAGCTGGAAAGCAGTAGAAGGGTCCCTATACGGTGAAATGAAGTTGGTATTGAACAGTGAGATTAACTCACAGAAAAAAAAAAAAACAAAATACAGCAATGAATTATCTAGTGGAAGGCAGGAAAGTGATTTCAAAAGACATTGTATCTCATTTTCATAGAGTTTTTTTTCCCCTCTCAAATAACAAATATCCTCCCTACCCCCTTCCAAGAATCCTTACCACGGAAATTGGGTTGGTAGAGGCCGTGGTGACCAAGATGCCATTTTCCTGTTGGAAAACAAGAAAGAAAGTGATCAGCATGATTCCCTGTTCATAATCTCACTTTGTTTAGAGAGCTAAGGAAACAGACTGTCTTCCATTAGCTTTTCATTTAAGAAAGGGGAACCAAAAGGTACCAAAAGGAGCTGTGCCAAGCAAGTCCTTCCCTCTAAGGAACACAGGCCAGCGTCCACTGGGAGACAGCAAGCAAAAACAAGAGACACAACTAAACAAATAGGAAAGAGAATGGAGAAAGGAAGGCCAGCTACTGGGAAACCTAAAGAATTCAGTGACCTGAAAAGGCTGTTTCTGCCCTCCCTCCCCACAGAGAGGACTCAGAGGAACAGAGGAACAGGCTCATTGTCTGTCCCTTCCTCTTCCCTGTGGCATTAAATTGATATCAATTACTGAAGACAGAATAGATTTCCACACTCTCTATATCAGGGACACCTGCCTTCTTGCCTGCCTCATCATCCTCCCCTTTGTCACACGTTGAATATGGCTAAAATGAGAAGGGAAAGAAAAAGCAAAAATAATAAGTCCACAGGGGTATTTCCTTCACACCTGCCATCCCCAAACTGCAAAGGCTTTGGAATTCTTGAGAGCTAACACAGAGAGTTGAAATAGAAAGCTGAGAACAGACTAGGCCAGGGGTGGGGAACCTATGGTCTCAAAGCCACATGTGGCCCTCTAGGTCCTGAAGTGCTGCCCTTTGACTGCATCCAAACTTCACAGAAAAAATTCCCTTAATAAAAGGATTTGTTCGGTAAAACTTGGACTCAGTCAAAAGGCCACACCTAGGGACCTAAAAGGCCACATGTAGCCTTGAGGTTTCAGGTCCCCCCTTTCCCCACTGCCCCGGACCCCGACTATGCCCTGATTCAACAGGCCAATCTCAAGAGGATAAGGAAGAACTGGATACAATTGAACAATAACTAATACAGTCTAATTTTGAGAGGGAAAGAACCCTAAAAACTCAGAGGATCATAGGAGATGGCAGTTGAACTATGCTTTGAGGTAAAATGGGAATTCTCTGAGGCAGAGGTGAAGGAGAGAGTTCATTCTGGAAGTGAAACTTGTAGCATTACCTATCATTCCTGTGATGTAACCAGCCTCTTGGAGCACCTGGGCTAAGGTGGTCTCATTGAGTGGCAGGCCCCCCACTGAGCTGATGGCAAAGTTGTGAGTAACTCCATTCCTCACCCCAAGCCTTCCAGTAAGCAGGCTGGCCCGGGACGGGGAGCAGGTAGAGGCCGGAGCATGAAAATCTACAAACCTGGAAGGAAACAAACTGTGGGAGGAAACTACAAAGCATAGAATGAATGCAAAAAAAGGGGGGAAAATTCATTTCAGAGACTTATAGAGCTAAAAAGAACCTTCCAAATCATTTAATCCAACCGCCTCACTTGCCAAGAACCCAGAGACAAAAGGCAGGGCCATTGGGGCTTTGGCTCCAGCACAATAAAATTTAGAAGGTACTGATAACCCACACATTCCAGCGGGGGTGGAAGCAACTGGGCTTAGCACCTACCTATCAATAATAATTTGTAAAAATTGGAAATGATTCCGTTTTTCTCCTCAGCAGGAATATTCCTACAAATAGGTTTAAAGTGTCCTCTTCTCAGCTCCTTGCATCCTGTGTTGTCTTCTCACCTTGCCATTGAACTGAAGTGTCTGGAGGGCAGGGATTGTGTCATCTTCCCACCTTTGAATTTCCCAGTATTTAGCACACAATACCTTGTGTATAATACTTAATAGTTCTGTGTTGA
Source organism: Notamacropus eugenii (assembly GCF_028372415.1). Classification (NCBI taxonomy): domain Eukaryota; kingdom Metazoa; phylum Chordata; class Mammalia; order Diprotodontia; family Macropodidae; genus Notamacropus; species Notamacropus eugenii. The sequence goes on along the minus strand of NC_092873.1, from coordinate 331,458,774 downwards.
ATGAATGACTGGTCTACAAACAATACTTAATCAGGCATGTGAATGAGAGATAGAGTGGAAAGAATACTAGATTTGGAGATGGAAGAATTCACTACAAATTTGGATGGACTTCTCCAAATCATTTCATGTGTCTGGATCTGTGTTTCTTCATGTGCCAAAATAAAGCTGTTGGCCTATATGTTTCTTATCACCCCTTCCCGTTCTGACATTCTGTGACATAGAAACCTTTCGATCATTGAATTTTACATCCTTTCCTTTCAGAAGTTGTGATTAAATTGCTAAATGAACCAATTTGAATTTCACCTCTTCTTAGCCCATCCCATGGTAAATGTGGGAGGCAAGTAATGAAGCAACAAAGAGGCTTTATTATTTGGCAAAATGTCCTTTTCCAGGTCAACCTGGGCAGGCTTTGACCAATTGAAAAAACAAGGGCTTTAATTAAAGGTTGAAAATAGAATGTAAAACAAGACAAAAATATGAAGCCAGAAGAACATCTGATAGAAAAATCAATGCACATTAAAACATAAGACAGTAAGTAACCGAAGTAACCTGGCATTGAAGAAGTTCACAACTCCACCCACACTATATTTTTCAGTCAATCAACAAGTATTTATTTAGCACCTACTTTGTGCCAGGCACTAATTATATAAAAGCAAAAATCAAATGGTTCTTGTTTTATTTATATTCTGTCAAGCATGACAGAAAATAAGTGCATAGAATATAGTGCATACATTCTGGATTTGGAATGGGGAAAAACTAGGTTCAAATCCTACCTCTCTGATACTTAGTAGCTGTGTGACCTCTGGGTCTCAGTTACCGCCTCTGTAAAACTTCATGATCTCTAAGGACCTGTCCAGCTCTAAATCTGTAATGCTGTGTGTGATCCCTAAAATCACTTACTCTCTCAGTCTCATTTTTCTTCTCTATAAAATGAAGGAGTTAGACTAGATCAATCAATCAACAAATATATTTGTGACAACCTCTGCGGTAAGTGTTGGGGATACAAAGACAAAAGTGAAGCAGTTCCTGTCCTCATAAAGCTTATATCCTGAAGGAGAAAACAGCATAATGTATATAAGTACGTACTTAACTTATACGAAATGAATACAAGGAAGTTTTGGGAAGGAAGGCATTAGCAGCTGTGTGGATTGGGAAAGACTTCAGAAGGTAGCACCTGCACTGGGTGACCCAAAGGAAGGTGGCGCTACATCTATCTAGTGCTTTAAGGTTGGCAAAGCACTTTACAAATATTATTTCATTTTATTTATTTATAAATGCTATTCTTAACCCCAGAATACAGATGGGGAAACTGAGCTAGACAGAGATTAAGTGACTTGTCCAGGGTCATACATCTGGTACCTCCCAAGAGGGAAATTAGGAAGAAGGATAGATTGGAGCAACGGATGTGTTTTGTTTTGACCGTGTTGACTCTGAAGTTGCTACAGGAAATCTAGTTCAAAACATTAATTCAACAGTGATGTAGGAGAAATAACTTGGGTGAAGGGAAGGGAACAAACATTTATGTATTTAGCACCTACTGTGTGCCAAGCATAAGTATCTCATGTGATTTTATATGTATATATATGTATGTATGTATGTATAAATATATAATATATGTGTGCACATGTATATGCATATGTATATGACTGGAAGTCAGGGCATACAAATAATAGCTAAACCCATGGGAGCTGATAAGGTCAACCAAGGGAGAGAATGTAGAGAAAAAAAGAGAAGAGGGTCCAAGACAGATTCTTCAAGCCACCACAGTCAAGGAGTAGGACATGGATTTTTCAGCAAAGGAGACTGAGAAGGAATGTCCTGAGTTTTCTTTCCTTTCGTTAGCCAGTCTCTTATTATGACTACCATCACTTACCTTGTGGTTTAAGGAGCTACAAAAACTAAGTGATGGATAAAGTCTGCTCTATTGTTAATGTTGTCAGTTTTACTTATTCTGTTCTGTAGCTAGAAGTCAAACTCCATTTTATGTAGAAAAAACTTTTGCACTAAGTGTATATATCTAATTATAGTATATATAAATATAAGTATTATATATAAAAACATTTATTGTAATTCCTTTTTCTTGCATGCTGAATTGATAGTTTTCTCTAAAGCACTGTCATGTCTTGAAAATGTGCTTATCGAAAGTGCCACAAAATTTTTTTTTCACTTTTTTCTAACTTTTGCAAAGGTTTTGCTCACCCTCACTAACTCAAATAATAGAAGTCCCTGCCAAAATCAATATTTATTAGTGTCCAAGCTGAGCAGACAGTCCACCCTGAGAGAACCACCACCTCCCAAAGTCACTGACAATAAGATATCATTTTTAGGTTAATTACGGGAACTAATGCATCATAGGTTTTCCTCTGAACAGGCAACTACACCTGAAAGTGCTATGGGTCAAAGACCAGTCATGGATAAAGAAGGGATTGTCCATGGGCCAGCGTTCGGAAAAGATTGTTCATAAGCTCAGGCACATACCATTTGGTCATTTTGTGCTTATAAATCTTCAAGAACATTTGAAAAACACAGAGACTCATCAACAAGGATCAATGTTAGAAGCAGTGCTTTTTTCACTATTTCTATATTTTTAATATACATGTATATATTTATATAGTAGAAGAAATCCATCATTACATCAAATTGTAGTCAAAGACATCCTGCAATCCTCAAAAGAATACTTCTTCTTCTACTTGTATTGATATGGAAGAGGCTGGTGTAGAGCCAGAAGAAACTTTACAGGCTCAAAGGATTTTTTTTTCTTCATTTGGAAGTACCCATTGTGATTAAGAGCAACATTTGCACCCCAAGCACTGATATTCATCAGCAGGAATTAATCTCTGTAATGACTCATCTTTCAATAAATCTCATGGAATGGAAGTGAGTGGGGCTTTCACCTTTTAGATGTGCAGGGATAATGTTTACCACCATTCATTTAATGAACATTAGCTGTTAGACATTAGGTCCGATCATCTTTCTGACCCTTCAGATTAACCCCATGAACCTAGATCAAGGATGGGTCAGACAGGTAGACACATAGGAGAACCAAGAGAAAATAGTATCATTAAACTTGCAAAGGAAAAAGTGTCCATAGGTAGAGAGTGGTCAATAGTATTTTTTTTAAAAGGATTAGGATTTAGGATAATAGAAAAGGATTAGGATTTTTAAAAGGCATCAGACTTGGCAATTAAGAGGTAACATATATTTAGAGAGAGCAGTTTTAGTTGAGGGAGGTCAGAAACTGGATCTGAAAGGGTTGATAAGAGAAGAGGAATTGAAGACAAGGAGCATATATAGTTTTCTCTGGGAGTTTGGTTGAGAAAAGAGGAAAGACAGGATGATAAATAAAGGATGATAACTTGTGAAGATGTTGGGTATTTAAAGTCTAGGAGACAGACCTGTTTGTAGACAGCAGGGAGGGAATCAGTAGATGGAGAAAGATGGAACATGAGAGAGTGAGTTGAGGAAATGAGTATGAGGGCAATAAGCTGGAGAAGTTTGGAAAGAAGAGGATCAAGGGGAAAGGTAGATAAGTTGGTCTTATAATGAAAAGGTTGACCTCTTCAGAGTGAAGGAGAGTTTATTAGTGTGTTTGTTTCCACAGCCCTTCCTGCACTGACAGAACTTATACTTTTCACCTTTGCCAATTTGTTGGGCATGAAGCAAAACTTCAGGGTTGTTTTATTTTCATTTTTCTAATTGTTAGTGATTTGGAGCAAACTTTCATATGGTTGGTAGTAGTTTGTTCATATCCTTTGACCACAAATTCTTTGGAAATTAGCTCTCAGCTTTATATATTTGCATTAAGTCCTTTACATATGAGACCCTTGTCAGATATTTGATGCAAATGTTTTTCTCAATTGACAGCTTTTTTTTCTTGCCCTGGTTGCATTGATTTTGTTCATGGAATTATTTTTAATTTCATGTAATTTAAATTAATCTGCTTTACGTTGAGCAATCACTTCCATCCCTTGATTGAATAACAATTCTCTCCCATCTGTTTCTATAAACATTGTCTTCTAATATAGTTGTCTTCTAATTTTTTTAGTGGTGCAACCATTAGTATAAAATCCTATTTTGAGCTTATTTTCCTGTGTAATTTAAGGATATTGGTCTAAACTAATTCTTACTAGATTGCTTTCTAGTTTTCCCAATAATTCTTGTTAAATAGAGGTTACTTCATTAAGTAATTTATTTTCCCAGGTTTGTTGAACACTCTCAGTTACATTTTCAATGTGCTAATGCAAACCCACAAATGCCTTTGAAGGGGTAGGTCCAACTTGGGTGATCTCTACAACTAATGGCTTATTTTAAACAAAAACCCAGTCCAGTTAGTGAAGAAAAGCAAAAGTGATTGTAAGAATGGATTGACATTTTCAATTCAGCAAATAATTTGAGAGGATAGAGAGGATAGGGAATGGAGAGCTAGACCTACAGTCATAAAGGCAGGGTCTGACATTTAAGAGCTATGACTCTGGGCAAGTCATTTTTAACTTCCTGAGCCTCAATATCTCCATCTATAAATGACAATGATAAAACTTGCAGTACCTACCTCACAGGATTGATAGGAGGTCCTAAATTATTTAAAGCCATTTGCAAATTTTCATAAAATTCACAAATATGACTTGAGATGCTTCATATGAAGCTATTTGCAAATTTTAAAGCATTGTATTACGGAAGAAAAATTCTGTGCTCTGCATTTTGGATACAAATCTGTCAGGGACAAATTAATTATTTAGTTAGATTATTCTAAGTATTTTTTAGGGGCAAAATATCTAAAAGGATGCAAATCCATCCTGTCTTTGAAAGTCTCTCTGCCCAGGCCATTTTCCACATACTGTATTTGAGAACAAACCCAACATTTAATAATCAAGATTAAATAGGAGGCTGAAGTCTAGGTAATAATTTTGATTTATCAAACACAATAAAGTCACTTTACTGTAAGGTGACCTTGTAAAATCATTTCCCTAAACTATTTAAAGTTTAAAGGTATGCTCTCAGATCATCACCCTAATTTTTTAATCTTTGAAGAGAACAGAATTCTCCCTTGAACTCTAATTTTATTTCTTTTTAGAAACTGGTTAAGTCTTTGAAGCAGATGTTAAAAGGATTTCAGGTTAATGACCAAGTACCAACAAGGTTTTCTGTTCAGGTGAGACTGGGACAAAAATATTGAGAAAATGTAATTTTTAAAATATTTCTGAAAAAGGAAATTGGAGCGAGTAGGAAGAAGTTAGTATATTTCCAGAATTTAAATATTAGTTGTTAATATTATCCAGTAGAGTCATGTACAAAGATCCAGTCTCAAATACTACCTCTCTCATATAACCCTGAACAGTATCATCTAGTCGATTTCAAGTCCTTGGTCCATATCTATATATCTTGCATCTCCAATTGCCTTTTAAGACATCTTGAAACTGTGTCCAGTAGACACCTTAAACCCAATATATCCAAAACTGAACTTATCTTTCTCCCTAAACATTTCCCATCTTCTGACATCCCAATTACTGTTGGCTGAAAGCAACACCATCCTCCAGGCTACCCAGGCTAATAGCCTAGGTGTCATTCTTGACTCCTAATTATCTTTCACCTCTCATATCTAATTTGTTACCACGGCCTGTTAATTTCACCTTTTCAACATCTCCTGAATACGGCCTGCCCTCTCCTCTGACATCATCACCATTCTGGTACAAACTCTCATCATCCCATGTCCAGACTATTGCAATAGCCTGCTGATGAGTCTGCCTGCCTCAAGTTTCCACCCACTACAACCTATCCTTAATTCAGCCACCAAAAAATTATTTTCCTAAAGCTCCATGTCACCCCTCTACTCAGTTAGCTCCAGAGATTCCCTATCACCTACAAGATCAAATACAAAATCCTCTATTTGCTGTTCACAGCCTTTCATAACGTAGTCCCCTCCTATCTTTCCAGTCTTCTTATACCTCACTCTCTGCCATGCATTCTTTAATTCAATGACACTGACCATGTTCCATGACCAAAATACTCCATTCTCTGTTCCAGGTATTTTCTCTAGCTATCTTCCGTGCATGGAATACTCTCCCCTTTCATCTTTACCTACTGACTCCCCTGGCTTCTTTTAGGATTCAATTAAAGTCTCATCTTCTACAGGGAAACCTCTCCCTACCCATCTTAATCCTAGTACCTTTTGTCTTTTAATTAATTCCTTTTTATTCCGAATATACCTTGATTATACTTTTTTTTTCCCCTATTGAGCCTCTTTTTGTATCCCAAGCACTCAGCACAATACCTGGCATATAGTAGACACTTAGGAGAGTAGGCAGTTTACTGACTGACACCTCTAAACTTCAGTTTCTTCAGTTGCAAAATATCTGTAATATTTGCCCTTCCCTTCTTACAGAGTTGCAAATTTGACTATGGGGTTAGTTTAGAAAACATTGACTTTAAAGTCAGAAGACCTAGGTTTAAGTTCTTCCTAATTTAAGGGAACTCACTTAACCTCTGAGGACCTGAGTTTTCTCATTTGTAAAATGAATGAGGGAGACTAGATAACCTTTAAGATTTCTTCTAGCTCTCTGATTCCATGAAAGTGTTGCTTAATAGGCAACATAAATGTGAGCTATTGCTATTGATTGATTCCTTAGCCTCTGACCTCTGACCTAGGTCATACCTGATACCCGTAAGATGTCAGGGACAGGCCAGAGCTACTCAGGATCTTTGATAGGAAAAATCAAGGATACTAGAAGATTTAACTAAAAAGAGTGGGACAGTATGAGAGAATACCAGGGAAGATGGAGAGATTGGTATGTGGGAAGGAGTCTAAGGAGGCAGAGAAATAGGAGGACTCCACGGGGTATGAAGGCAAAGCCACCCCAGGTAGGAAAAGTCCAAGGAGCCTGAACTTTGTCCTCAAATTCAAAAGAGGAAGTCAGTGTCTCTCCCTTCTTCCACTCCTTTATTCCCTCCCTACGCCTAATGCAGACACGAGGATGAGGATGAGGATGAGGATGCTGGAGGATGAGGATGCTGGAGGATGAGGGGAGGTCAAAGCCACTGAATTCCTGGGCCACCTTCTTTAGGGGAAGGAGCAACATCTTCTGCTCTAGTACATATGGCTTCTCCTTGTGTCTTTATATGGCATGGCTATTTTAACCTTTTATTATACAAAAATGCCAATATGTTTTTAAAAATGCAAGAATATGTAGTATAATTGATGTTATGTTTGTTATTCTCTGCATTTACTGACAAAAAAAATAGTTTATCAAATCCATTTTTGACATTTCATAAGCAAACAAGATGCAGTAAAGTCGAATATTTCCCCCAAACTCCCAATATTTGAAAATTGAGAAAGTCTAGCAAAAGTGAGTAATGATGGCAGTCCTGGAAGCATGTTTTCACATACTTCTCATGACCTCTCTACTCTCACAGACCCTACAGTAAGGTCTACCGTAAGGTCTCAGGTCTTCATCTCCTCCCACCTATACTACGGCACTAGTCACCAAATGATCTCTCCCATTTCAGTCTCTCTCCTTTCCAATCCATCCTCCATTCAGATACCAAATTGAGGTTCCTCAAACTCAGATTAGATTACGTCACTACCACTCCCCACTCAAATATAGCCAATGGCTTCTAAGATACAATACAAAAACAAGGAAAAAACATCTGGAAAGTCCTTCCTCCTCACCTCTGCACACTTCATAGAAGCACTAACTTCCTTCAAAGTACATCTTAGGTACTACAGTATAAAAGAGGACTCTTCTAAACCTCATCTCCCAGGGCTTTGAACATTTTCACCTCTTGAAATTAATGTTATATTAACTATACATATGAAAATTTTATCTCCCCATTAGAATATAAATTTCTCAGGCTAAAGGATTGTTTCCTTTTTTTATCATTTTTCTCACCAAAATTTAGCACAGTGCCTGGGAAAGAGTAGCACAGCATAGCAGATGTTTCTAAAAATGCTTGTTAAGTTTAAATGAATATCAACCAATTAGTAAAAAAAAAAAAACAACACCATAAAGCTGTCGGTTTGAGATAGATTAGCACCGTTCAGCCACCTCTCACTTCTATCATGTGACTCCTGTGGTTTGAACACTTTGCTGGAGAAAAACATAAGAGGTCAACAAAATAATATTTGCATAAAGGGCCCTCCCAAGGTCTCACTTTGGTCTTGGTTGAGAGGATCTCAGAGGGAAACACTGGAAAAAAACAAACGTGTCTAAATAACTATGGTTTTACGTATTCTCATCAGTATTTTTCTGATAAGCTGGTAGGGATTTAAAAAATTAATTAGTCAAGATCTCTATGAAGACTCACTATGTTGTAATGAGTAACCAGCCTTTACCAATTCCATTTTGAAGATTAGAAAAAAATGAAAAAGAGGAAGACTGACTCTGACCCAGTTAGCTTCTCACTTGCACAGACAAGAATGAAATCCAGAAGTTACTGATGTTCAGACATGTGTTATCAGCATTTGTTTGTAAGATAAAATGATAAAAGTTATTTGGAGCCAGCATTTAATGAATAGGCTGGTTCATTTCAGGGAAACCCTCCCCCCCTAAAAAATGGTTACATTATTTGATTTCTCTGGGTCTTGGTTTCTTATCAGTAACATAGATATTAATACTTGTACTATTAACCCATAGGGTTGCTCTGAGGGTCGTGAGATGATTTCTAAATAAAGTACTTGAAATTTCTACATAAAGTACCTGAAAATTGTGAATCATTGTTTATAATATCACATACAACTAGCCGTGTTTTATATAGAGTGTCACACCTGGAGTCAGGAAGACTTGAGTTCAAATCTGGCCTCAGACACTTACTAGCTGTGTGACCCTGGGCATGTCACTTCACCCTGTTTGCCTCAGTTTTTTCATCTATAAAATGAGCTGGAGAATAAAATAGCAAACCACTCCAGTGTCTTTGCCAAGAAAAACTCAAATGGGGTCATGATGACTTGAACACAACCGAAACAACTCAACAGCAACATATGGGCCAACTGCGTGCTCCTTTTGACTGAAAGTATACTATTGAATAGTGTGTGTTAAAGAGGGAGACCATTTTCATCATAAGATAGCAGATATCAAATATGAAATGGTCAGTGATGATAGACTGGTCATCATGTAGTTATTATAAATAGACCTGGTCCTTGTACCTCTAGAAACTCTTGATTAAACCTAGACCCAGTATGAGACAACCAAAGAGATGTTCACAAAGAGGCAGGGTTATCTTTTTTAAAACTCACCTCATTCCTTCTGAAGCCATTTTATCCAGTTGTGGAGTGTCCTTTGTTTCAGCCCAATTTGCCCCCAAGTCACCCCATCCCACATCATCAGCCAAAATGATTACAAAATTAGGCCTCTTGAGGCCTGTCTTTCCGTAGGAATGAAAATCCACAAGGGAGTAGAGCAATCCTGTTAAACTTGCACCCAGCAGCAAAACTTTGAGAAAGAGTCCTGCCATGCTCTTAAGGGGCTGGATTCTTGTAATCTAGGGCAGTAAAATTGGTGGCACCACTCCAAATCTCTGCTTTAGCTATCTTGTATTTGCCTTAATTGCAAGGAAGCTGCTCAGGAGACAGAGGAGAATTAGGAGCAGCATGCACCAGAAAGAGGTCTCTCTTTGGGTGGTGGCAACACCAAGAATGAAGTTAACAGACAGTGATTCTAGAAGCTGAGAACTTCGAAAGCTTGCAGCTCACAAGATGGCCTTACTCTTCCTGTCAGTGAATGTTGTCACTCACCAGACAGCTGGATGCAGACGTTACACTGACTTCTGATGTTTACATCTGGAGTCCACCGAAAAAAGCTAGGGTTTTTGTTCTCTCTTTTTAACACAGCATACAGTTTCAAGGGTTGTTGTCCCAAGTTCTTCTACAGTTTCTGTATCACAGTCACTTGGAAAATGACTCAGCTATACAGTCATGAGAATAACAAAAATATTATTTGAGCTGTGAGGCAGTGCTCACATCTGCTTGGGGTGCTGCTCCCTGTGAGATGAGTTCAGGCAGCTGCAGAACACCTGGACATCCTAGAGGATGCAGTGGACATTGAAGGAGGGTTCAAATTCCAGATGGTGGAGTCCTTCATTTCTTCTGCAAGTTTTTCTGAAAACATACAAACATACCACACACACACACATGCACACACACACACACTCACGCATTCATTCACTCACACACACACACATTGGAGAAGAAAATTAGAGTCAAAACTGCCAGCACAGCTGTGTTTTATTCAGTAGGTTGGGAAAGAGTGGCTTTTCCATGACAACAGATACTCAGATATTTAACCTGTATATCAGTTTCTCTGCCTCCAAAATAGTAATGATACCATTTCCAAATGATTCCAAATGACCTGATTCACAAGGACTGGAAAAAACATATCGGGAGTCCTAAAAGAGGGGAATAGAAAGGGGAGTGGTTCCCCTAGAAAATCATTCTTTGTCATAATGATGCTATCAAATAAAATTGTTATGAAAATTTTTTGTTAACATGGAATGATAATAATAATAAAAAACAACTAACATTTATACAGCATTTTAAGGATCTTAGGTCTAGAACTAGAAGGAACTTTGGAAACTACCTACTCTAACCCTCTCATTTTAGAGATGAGCAAACTGAGGCCAAGGGACATAAAATCACTTGTCCAGGATCATGCTGGTAATGTCAAAGTTGGGGTTCCAATTTCAGTCCTCTAACTCTAGAGTCAAGTGTTTTCCCTTTTGTACTATATTGCAACACCTTATATTGCAACACCTACTGTAACATTTGAAAAAAAAAAAGAAATTGTGACCTCTTTTCAACCTGACATGGTTCCTTTAATAGGTATCTAAAGCGATGATGGAAAACTAGATTATCATGAGTCTGGGCATAGACAAGACTAGAAGGTACTAGAAAAAAAGAGAAGTTGCCCTACTTAACTAATTATAATTCAGTCTCCTTGAGAATAAAAAGCAAGAAATCAGAGTGGGAAATGGAATCAGCATGAGGCCAACGTCTCTAGTCCATTAAGAAGTCATCATTCACAAGGTCAATAAGGAGATCAGTAGGCAGAGGCACTGGGAAATATAAAAGATATTAATTTAAAATCAGACATTCAGGAAGGAACTGAGAAGAAGGCAGACCAGTTTAGAGTATAACAGGATGGATATTTCCATTCAGCTAGGACTGGCATTATGACAGATGCTCTTTTCATTACTGTATTAACAAAATACATGTTTGATGCTACAAAACCAGCTAACCCAACCATTCATAGTCAATCAGTCAACAAGCACTTATTAAGCACCTACTATGTGTCAGGTACTGGGCTAAGTGCTGAGAAATACAAAAGAAAATTTTTTTTTGAAAAAAAAAATCCCTACTCTCAAGGAGTTCGCAATTTAACGAGGGGGCAGGAGGAAGGGGGGGGCATGAAACGAGTGTATAGAAATATAATAAACTGGAGATAATAAATAGGAAAAGCACTCATATAAAAGAGGACAAAGAAAGACTTCTTGTAGTCTTGTAAGATTTTAGTTGGAACTTGAAAGCAGCTGGAGAGAGTGGTAGATAGAGATGGAGAAGGCAAGAACTCTAGGAAAAGGGAACCACTAGTGAAAATGCTCAGTCAGAAGATAGAGTGTCTCTTGTGAGGAATAGCACGGAGGCTGGTGCCACTAGAACAGAGAAAATGTGGTGGCAAAAAGAGTAAGGTGTAAGAAGACTGGAAACATAGCAGGGGGCCTGTTAATGAAGAACTTTAAGGATTTGGGAAGGCTAGGTGGCAGAGTGGATAGAGTGGCAGACCTGAGTCAGGAAGATTCGTCTTCATGAATTCAAATCTGGCCTCAGACATGTACTAGCTGTATGATCTTGGGCAAGTCACTTAATCCTATTTGCCTCCGTTTCCTCATCTGCAAAATGAGCTGGAGAAGAAAATGGCAAACCACTCTAGCATCTTTGCCAAGAAAACCCCAAATGGGGTCACAAAGAATCAGACACAACTGAAATGACTCAAAAGAAATTATAAGAAACCACTGAGTTTTATTGAGTGGGAGTGGGGAAGGAGGCTATGACTACACTGTAGGGAGATTAATCAGACAGTTGAGTAGAGGGTAGATTAAAGTAGGGAAAGGCTTAAGGCAGAGAAACCAATCAAAAGGCTATTGCAACATTCTGAGCAAGAGATGATAAAGGTCTGCACTACAGTGGTGACAGTGGCAGAGGAAAAGGGAGTATAGATTTGAGATGTTGTGAAAGTAGAATTGAAGGACTTGACAAGAGATTGGGTATGGAGTAGAAGGCATAAGTAAGAGTGAGGAGGTTGTACGCCTGAGTGACTAGAAGGATGGTGATATCCTTGAAAGAAATAGGAAAGTTGGGGAGAAAGGCTTAGGGGGGAGGGAGAAAGAATTCAACTTTGGGCATGTTAAATTTAAAGTGTCTACGAAGCAGTTGGTTCGAGCTGTCCAATTGGTTGCTGAAGATGCAAGACTGAAAGTCAGCAGAGAAGTTAGGGCTTGAATAAATAGATTTATCAGCATAGAAATATCAGTATCAAGAATAATAAGAATTATTAGCATAGAGATGACAATTGAATCCATAGAAGCTAATGAAATTACTAACTGAGAAAGGTTAAAGATAGAAGAGAACAGGGTCTAGGATAGAACCCTGGGGGAACATTCATAGTTAATAGAGATGACAAGGATGAAGATTCAGCAAAGGAGACTGAGAAGGAGCAGTTAGGTAGGAAAAGAACCAGGAAGGAGCAATACCATGAAAATCTTGAGAGAAATTAATATATCAAGGAAAAGCTGCAAAAATGTTGAGAAGGGTGAGGATAGAAGAGAGGCCATTAGATTTGGAAAAATGGACTGAGAGTAGGGATGGACATTGGTGGGGGGCAGGGACAGAAATGGGGAAAGAATTACAATCCTGAATTATTAGAAAAAACCTGGAGGCAGTTGTAACTTTGGAATCAGAATCTTATCTCTCATACTTGAAGTATTCATTGTTTTTTAATATTTTTTGAGGCACTCAGGGTTACCCAGTGTCACACAACTAATAAGTGTCTGAGGTCAAATTTGAACTCAGGTCTTCCTGATCCCAGGGCTGGTTCTCTATCCACGGCACCACCTATCTGCCCCCCCCCCCATATTCATTTATAAAATGAAGTGATGGGACTGGGTAGCCTCTGAGTTCCTACTAGCTCTACAGCTATAATCTTATGAAAGTCAGTAGAGATGGGGGGTTGTGGATGTGGACTAGTGCAACTGCTTTGTGTTGATGAGCTTATTGGTTTTTCCGAACTGCATTTTTCCTCTCTTTTTTTTTTAATCTTTCTCACAAGGGATGGTTCACTGAGTATCGGAGAGGGTAGGGATATGTAAGAAAATGAATGTGATATAAAAATAAAAGACATGAATAAAATTGAATTTTTTTAAAGGATGAGCAGATAGATATTTAATCAAAATAGAAAAACTCCAAGACAACAGCCACAGTCATCTGGTAGTCAGTGAATCCATTGTGCAGAAATGCCAATCTTTCTGAATTCCAAAATGACACTCAGACTTTCAAATTTAATTTTAATCAAGTAGTATTTGTGAAGAAAAAAAACATCTCTCTTTCCCTAGAATAACAATATGCACACAAAGGACATTTAATAAATTCTTGTGGACTGACTCCCATCTTCCTTCAAAGGCAACTAGCCTGGAGTGGATAGCACCAGGCCTGGACTCAGGAAGATCTGAATTCAAATATGGTCTCCGACACTGGCTGTGTAACCCTGGGCAATTCTTAACTTCTGTTTGCTTCAGTTTCCTCTTCTGTAAAATGGGCATAATAATAAAACCTGCCTCCTAGGGTTGTTTTGAGAATCAACTGAAATAATTAAAAAATACTTAGCACAGTTGCTATTATTTCATTATTATTGTTAAACTGAATTCTCTCTTCTAGGCCCTTTCCAGGGTTTTCTTCTTCAAGCTACTAAGGTTACAACTCTAAAACAGTTTCATTTCTTATAAGTAATCTATTTAGTTTCATCCAGATTAAACAATGGATTTAAAGGTATAAATTTGCTTAAGAAGAAGCCTGCCCAGCAAAGAGATTGTTTTCTTTACTGTTCTCCAATATGAAGTTTCTTGAGAATTTTCAAAGATAATTATGAATATTTACCACCAGAAAAGAATGGACATAAGTTAATTAATTTACCCTTTCTCTCACTTCCCACTCCTCGCTCCCTCCCCCCCACCTCACTGTACTCCCTAGGGAAAGACTCAATTCCTCATCCTGTCCCCAATTTTTTATGGAAGGGAAAAAGCAAGCTAATATAAGAGACTTGCTTATAACCACAGATGGAAGTCAAGGTCAAGGCTGAGACTTGGAGCTCAGGTGCCCAGATGAATCTGGCCCTTATCCTGGCTTTCAGGAATCATTATCTCTGCATTTTCCACCCCTGTTCCTCCCACACATCTCATTTAAAAAAAAGATAGAGACAGAGAGAGTAGGCTTAGAAAAGAGGGAAATTTCAGCTGAGAGGAAAAAAAAAGATGTTTTTTGCTGCCAGAGAGAATAAAACTTCTATTTCCTCACATTCTATCTGACTTTGCAATTCAACAAGTACTTATTAGGTACCTACTATGTGCTTGATATGCGAAACCCACCCAGTCTACCATGACAGGATTACACTGAGCTGAAAAGGATGTTAGAGGCCATCTCCTCCAATCCTCTCATCTTATAGATGAAAAAACTGAGGTCCAGGGATGTTGTGACTTGTCAAAGTTCATAGAGCTTGTGAGTATCAAAGATGGGATTTGAACTTAGTTCCTCTGACCCCAGAAACAGTGCTTGCTGGAGGCTCTGAATATACCATACACAAATAATAGAGTTTTAGTCCTCAAAGAGTTCACACCATAGCAAGGCATGAACAGAATTAGGAGACTTAAGTTTGAATCCTACCTCTGTGTGCCCTGGGGAAATCATTTCATCTACAAGATGCTCACTTTCCTCATATGCAAAATGAGAGTTATGATAAGGAATAAGCATTTATTAAACAACTGCTATGTTCCAGGCACTGTGCTAAGTGCTTTACAAATATCCTCTCCTTCGACCCACACCATAACTATGTGAGGTAAGTACTATTATTATCCTCATTTTATAACTGAGGACCTTGGCAGACAGAGGTAGAATGACTTGCCAAAGTCTCATAACTAGTAAGTCCCTAAGACTTGAACTCCTGAATCCAGTCCCAGTGTTTTATCTACCTAGCTGATACATTAGTATCCATACAAGATTAAGAGAAGTCCAGCTCCTCCATGTTAGATAGGACTCTCCAGTGGCAGAGTTCTGGGAGGACACTGACAAGTCACATAAGATAGACAAGCATCATGAATTGTGGTCATCATTGGAGGAAATGCCTATATTAGTTCAATCACCAATCTATTGAAATTTTGGAGTGTTGGAATATCTATCTACCTCATGGGGTTATTTTAAGGAAAGTGCTCCAAAAAAATTAAAGATAAGGATACAGACAGAGCAACACTAATAATAGATGAGACAGGTACCCAACTGACCATAATGCATGAGAGCATGAGTTGAGTTAACATTGACATAATACATGTATACAGAGCATGGACTTGGAGAATTTTGAAAGCAAAGATTAGGAGGAAGGAGGAAAGGCCTTAAGGTGAGACTGAAAGGGACATTGAAGAATTTTAAAAGATTTCACTAGGACTTGGCTATCTCACACAATAAATTCCACAAAGAAGGATCACTTGTTTCTTGAGTCACTCATTTTACTCCACAAAAAAAAGTACAAGATCAAGTTGTTAAACCAGATTCTCCCAGCATGAGCATAAGCTACCTTCCATGCTTCAGTTCCTCCTGGCAAGTACTTCTGATTCAGGAGACTATCTGTTTTAGCAATAACCTCAGCATGTACCCTGATCACACATTCTTAACAGACAAGACAGGTGTATTTGAATTTTTTTTTTTTCTGCTTCTTTCCTCACATTTGGGCTAGAAAAGCCAATGAACACGACTAGGTTGTGAATAGAAAAAAAAGCAAAAGAAGCAAGTTGTAGCAAAGGAGCTGAAACCATACTTTGCTTCAAAGTTCTTTAGGCTTGAAAGTTTAAAGAAGAGAAGTCTTGGAGGAGATATAGAAGCTGTCCTCAAATATTTGAAGAACTGTCATGTGAAAGAAAGATTAGGTTTGTTTTGCTTGGATTGCTTTGTTTTGCCGGAGGTCACAGTAATAATAATAATGCAAAATTCAGAGAAGCTTATTCAGGCTTGATATCAGGAAAAATTTCCTAACCATTAGAACTGTCCAAATGCATAATAGGCTGCCTCAGAAGGCAGGGAACCATTTTCAAGAATACCATAGTGAGAATTCCTCCTCATGTCAAAGTTCAACTTTGAGACATCAAAGATATCTACTAACTAAAATTCTATGATTCTAAGAAGAATAATCCTAGGACTAGATAACAAGGCTGAATACCTGAGAGCAGCTTCTAAAGACTCCAGGCTTTGGTATCTTAGCCCTGGACAAACATACTGGCTCCTGGATGAGACATCTCTCTATCTAGGGCTCTCCTGGAGAGTCTTAAAAACAGCTGCAATAACAAAAATAAGGTTGAGCAGAACTTTCTTGGCAAAATATCTTGTTGTTTTTCTATGGCACCTGATGAGCTATGGTTAAGAACTATAGATTTTTGAAGTCATCTGCATATAGATAATAATTGAACTCATAAGTTAATGAAATCATTATGAGAACAAGAAAGAAAAGACATAGAAAGAAAAGCTAATATTTATATAGAGTTTAAGGTTTGCAAAATGCTTTATATATGCTATCTCATTTGATCCTTACATAACTCCTATGAGGTAGAGGGCTATTATCCTTGTTTTACATACTAGAAAACTGAGAATGAGCACATTTAAGTGACTTGCCCAGTGTCACATAGCTAGTAAGAACCTGAGGCTGAATTTGAACTCATCTTCCTGATTTCAAACCCAATGTTC
Source organism: Notamacropus eugenii (assembly GCF_028372415.1). Lineage (NCBI taxonomy): Eukaryota > Metazoa > Chordata > Mammalia > Diprotodontia > Macropodidae > Notamacropus > Notamacropus eugenii. The sequence continues at coordinate 331,441,793 of NC_092873.1, read as the reverse complement.
TATCTTCTGTGCCACTGAAAAGAGAAGAGGAAAGATCATCAGGGTTGGTGAGAAGGACCTGGTCCCTAAAACAAATCCTTTTATTGAATTTGTTCTGTGAATTTTGGATTCAATCAAAGCACTGCACTTGAGGACCTAGAGGGACACACGTGACCTTGAGACCACAGGTTCCCCCCCCACCCCCATCCCCATAATCATCCAGCAGAGATTTTGGAGTAGTCTGGCAGGTAAGGGAGAACCAGAATAACCAAAGAGGAGAATATCCAAGAATAAATGTATAAAGCTTTGCTGAGATCAAAGGATTAAGAAAAGGCTATCAGATTTGGCAATCAAGAAATCAATGATAACTTTGAAGAGACCAGTTTCAATGGAGTGTTTGGACACAGAGTCAAAATGGAAAGAAATTAAGAAATGAATGGGAGGAGGGGAAGTGAAGGTAACAACGGTAGGTGATATTTTCTAGGAGCCTAACTGTAAAAGAAAGGAGAGATATAAGACAAGAATAGGGGAAGGATGACATAGCTAAGTGAAAGCACTTTAAGAATGGGGAGATTTGAAGTTTGTAGGAAGCAGAGGACCCAGTAAATAAGGAGAAATTGACTTTGAAAGAGGCTGATTGAAGGGGCAAAATTTCAGAGGTGACACAAAAATAGGGGTTCAGGGGCACAGTTTTGGGAACCAACCTTGGCAAGAAGAAGGACGCCTCATTTTCAGGGACTAAAGTGAAAAAGAAAAACATGAGAACTGATGTAGAAAGGTATCAAGCATTTAGACTAGGAGAGAAAAGGGAGTTTGAGGTATGTGCCCTTCTATCTTCTCAGTAAAGGAGGGGGTTAGGTACTCTTTTGAATGAGAAGGGGGAAAAGATGTTGTGAGAGAACTGAGATGAGAAGAGAAGGTTTGGACTAGCTATTGTGGGGAACGTGATAGATCAGGCAATCAGACAAGAATAAAAGGGTTATCATGCAGAAATGAAGGTCCAGTTGAGATCAGATTTGAAAATTTGTAATGGAAACTGTCAGAATAGTTTTTCTGTCTAGCTATGTTCAGCAGCATTCCAGTTGGATCAAGCAAGAAGAGGATGAAATATCAAGACACCCTGAGGGAGAAGGAGGAGTCAACACATGTTAGATAAATCAAACCATCATTAGCACCACCATCATGTTCCATCATTTGACTCTGATGGAGACAAAATAGAACCCTGAGCCCAGAAGTCTTGGGAGTAGCAGTGGCCCCACCAATCACCAGACTTGCTTTCAGTCAAGCCATCACTAAGAATAATAATTCTGGAGAAAAGGCTCCACCTTCTTCATTGCCACTAGCAACAACTGCCACCACCAGGCAGATAAAGACAGCTTATCTGTAGGGGCTAACAGCACCCCACAAAGCCCACACTGCTAGTGCTTTCAGCCTAGCCCTTACAACCATCATCCAGAAACTCAACTCCTGTAGAAAAATGGTTGTTCTGGAAAACATGGGGAGGTGTGAGGGGGCAGAGTAGGAGCAAGGACTTCTAGAGCTCTCCCCCCAAGCCCAGCCAAATACCTGTAAAAAATAACTCTAAACAAATTCTGGAGATGAAGAACCCACAGAATGATGGAGTGAAGCAAATCTCCAGCCCAAGACAATCTGGAAGATTGAGGAAAAGTGTCTATAACGTCAAACCCCAAAATGCCAGGGACAAGTTGGAAGGTCAGTGGAAAAAACCTGTTGGACCTGTGAGAGAGAGTAGAGCGGTCCAGCCCCAGCCCAAGGACTGCAGAGGGGGTGGAGGAGCCTGAGGCAGCCACAGCAGCAGCAGGGGCAGTGACAGCTATTGTTTCTGGAACTCTAGGCCCACAGATTGTGGGGGGATCAAGCAGCTGACAGTACACCCTCCCACCCCTACTGGAAGCAGAGAACTACTTGACAAAGAGCTCAAAAGTCAAGTAAATGATTGGGGAAATGAGCAAAAACTGGAAAAAAGAATCAGACTATAGAATCTTTCTTTGGTGACAAGAAAGACCAAAATATACAAGCAGAAGAAGACAACAGAGTCAAAAGCCTCCAAGAAAAATATGACTTGGTCTCAGGTCATGGAAGAGCTCAAAAAGGATTTTGACAATCAGATAAGAGAAGAGAATTGAGAGTGCGAAGAGAAATGAGAGTGTTGCAAGAAAATCATGAACAACGAATCAAATGCTTGCTAAAGGGGACCCCAAAAAATGCTGAAGAAAATAACACCTTAAAAAATAGACTAACTCAAATGGCAAAAGAGATCCAAAAAGCCAAAGAGGAGAAGAATGCCTTAAAAAGCAGAACTGGTCGAATGGAAAAGGAGATCCAAAAGTTCACTGAAGAAAATAATTCCTTAAAGATTAGAATGGAGTTGATGGAAGCTAATGACTTTATGAAAAATCAAGAAATTATGAAACAAAACCAAAGGAATGAAAAAATAGTGCACAATGTGAAATATCTCAGTGGAAAAAGTTTTGCTCAATCCCACCAGCTGCCAACAAACTGCCATTCACAGACTAGCTGAACCCTGGGAAAGAGAAAGGAAACAGCTTGTGCTAGGCAGCTCAGTCTACTACTGCCTGGACCACCATCTATCTAATGGGAATAGCCTCAGATCCTCACTCAAAGAGTCTTTGGAATATCAATGCTTCCAGCCCAATGCTTTCAGCCAAGATCCTAGGAAGTAACTCTGGGGGAAACAAAGCTGTTGAATAACAGTTCTTGTCACCAAAAACCTTAGTACTGTCAAATGGTTCAACATCAGAAACTGATACGATTTTATCAGTGAAAATTATGTTAGGGAGACACCATCATCTGCTTTGCTACTCTATCCTCAGGTAGTTCCTTTCTTTCTGCCTTGCTGCTCATATATTCCATATGTATTCTCTCCCCCATTACAATGTGAGCTCCCTGAGATAAGAGACTATCTCACTTTACTCTGTGTATCCCTAAACTTTAACCTACTGCTTTGTACATAATAAGCATTTAATAAATATTCATTCATCCCCTCACTAAGGTCATACAGAGTTGAGGTTCATCAAGGCATTATTGGTGAAAATAATAAGTGGCAAGAGAATCAAAGGTAGAGGACAGTATGTAGTTGAACTAGGCATCTACAGGATGGAGGCTTAAAATATAATGCAGGAGGTAGGATTCAGACATCCAGATATTCAATAATCAAAAATATTAGAGCAAACCCAAAAGACCAAAATTTAGAATATGTGGTCTGCTATTTAAAAAAAAACTGACTTGGATAACAGGATAAGAAGAAATAATTAAGAATAACTGGACTTGGAGAACAAGTAAAATTATCCAAGAAATTGGTATAGGTCTCTCTCACAACTACTCCAGCAAATGATAAAACAATCACCAGACCAAGTGGTGATAGGGAAATAGAAGGAGAAACTAGAGTGGGTGTCTTTTTCCAAGCCAAGTAAGTCCAGGGAGACAGCCAAAGGCCTGTGGACATTGAAGAAGGCAGTCTAGCCTGGAAGGACCATGCAGGAGCTACTGAAGTTGGGAGTATCATGGACCTACAGCTGTTACTTTGACCTTGAACTTAAGCAGTAAAGCCAGCATGAGGATCGTGAACTGAAGCCTGAAGCTTTGACTATCAGAGGAGATCCTGGAACAAGGGTGAAAATGTGTTTATGTGGCTCTGATCTTATAGCCTTATAATGTTGGGACCAGGGCTAGGACCTGCAACTGTATACTTTTATAGGGAACATAGCCTAAAGCAGAGATTGAAGTTCTATCCTCCAGTCTTCTAGGCCACTAAAAGAGTCTGGGGACCAGCAGCTGCCCACTGGAACTCCAGCAAGGGGTAGCTGGAGGTGTCACTCTGCCAAGTTTTATAGACCTAACTCTCTGCAGAAGACTTCTATAGAATTGAGTCGCCACTATGTATCTGTATTCAGAAGTAATTGGGGTTCTATGGGTGCTGCCATTGCTGGGGCCTAACACTACCCTTCTATATTGGGCAGGGGAAGCAAACAGGAAACAAAAACAACAAAGCAACAAACCAGAGATCCCTTTAGGTCAATACATATACCCTATGACACCATGTGTGAGCAGTAGCTATTTCTGCTAGGGTTAGGGAAATCCTAAATACTTCTGGGGCCTGAATTCTGGGTTCTTTGAGGGTCCTTTGCTGAATTCTCTACTATAACTCACAGTTCATAGTACTGGGATAACAGTGAAAACTTTTTAAACTCATGCAGCACCCCTGCCTGTCTTTTAACTAAATAAGTGGGATACAATTGGCACATATGTCCATATCTCTAATTCCAGAAATATCTGTGGGCCCCTAGGGAGAATTTTGTATTGTCCTTTCCATTGCCTCCCAGAAAAGCTTGCATTAAACCCTAGCAACAAAATTCTTGTAATAAAATGATAGTTGGCCTCTCAAATTCCAAGTTAAAACACACACAAAAAAACCCTCAGTTTCTAAAGCATAGTTGTTAGATAATCCAAAAGTTCCAGAGACCTGCCTTGGTTTGAATTTTCACAGGTCCCTCAAGCTACTCCTCCATATACAGTTGTAGGAATGAGGACTATTGGTTGAACTGCATGGTCATTTCCAAAGACAATTTAAACAAATGTGACTACTTTAAAGTTGATAAAGCCCTCCTTTCAGGAATTATCTCCTGAGGTGATTGGGTAATGATGTCCAAGCAAAACAAAGGATCTGGTCCTAGCAAAAGCTAAACAGAACAAGTTTTAAATGTGTGCACCATCAGGCTGATTTGAAGGTGAACTAAGTCTTAAAGGGGGCAGCTAGGTGGATAGAGTGCCAGGCCTGGAGTTAGTAAGACTCATTAGCCTGAGTTCAACTCTAACCTCAGACACTTACTACCTATGTGACCCTGGGCTGGTCCCTGAACCCTGTTTGCCTTAGTTTACTCATCTAATAATCTGGAGAAGGAACTGGCAGATCACTCCAATATCTTTGCTAAGAAAACCCCAAATGGGGTCATGAAGAGTCAGACACAACTGACAAACAACTCAACACTACCACAACAAAAGTTCTAAAGAGATCCCTCTAGTAAAAGTGGAGGAAACTTAGAATTACTGAGTTGGATGGTCCAACAAAGCTAGAAGGCTTAAGATACAGTTTACCTCAGTTATCTTCAAATTACTATTCTTAAGTACAAAATCTACATTGTCTCCTTCTTATTGAATGGTAACAGGCAGCTTATTCTCTAATCCCCTAGTAGTACGTGGTACCTCACAGTAAACAAGCACCATTTCTAATAGCATCACCAAAAATGCCACCAGAAGCATCCAATCCAGGCTCACCTTCCAATTCACTGCTCATCTCATACTCTAGAGAAGTCATTATGTTCCGGTCCTATAAGATCACACCAATTGTTCTGAGTTAAGCCTGACTCCAGTTGGTCTCCTAGTAGTTTAGGTTTGATATTGGGACAAAATAAGAGATCCTCCAAGGTCATTCAACAGTTAACAAAAAGAGATTTACTTAGCTATAGCAGAAGAGGAATATAGACATTGAGGACAACTCAAATTGATTCAACTGAGCTCAGCTACTTTATCGGAAGTACCTATGAAGATACATTAGCCAAGCATCCAAGTGCCTTTGGAGCTCCTTATGGCTCCTTTGTATGCTAGTAACAAGGAAATGATTAGTCTCCTAAATTGACCAAGTTTCAAAGAATATCTTAATACCACTTAAGGAAAAACTAGTCTAATTTTCATGGGAGAAGGGATTAGGATAGTATCATCACAATAATCTACAACCAAAGCTTCTCACAAAAACAAAACTTGGCAACAAAGTCAGCTAGGATTTTTGGAATAAGATGAAGTAAGAATTTTTAAAATTTTATTATAAATGACATAAGAGCACTAGAGGAAAGAATTAGAAAGGAAATGAGAGCAGCCCTAGGCAAAAGACTTGGAATGGAAATAAACAGTTCAGTACAAATAAACAGTTCAGCTACAAAATGTTACCTAAGCAACAGACTCCTTGAATATGAGAATGGACCAAATGAATTCAAGAACTCCTTGAGACAATGAAAAATACTGAGATAAAGTGAAAAGAATGAAGACTGAAAAAAGGAAAACTATATTGTCTCCTTTCATTAACAACTGACCTAGAATACATGTCAAGGAGAAAAAACATGAAAATCATCAAGACTAGCTAAAAATTACACTCCTCCAAAAAATTTTTTAAAAACCATGGCTATTCCATTTCAAGAAATAATTTGTCAATCAATTACTTATTAAGTACCTCCTATGTATCAGTCACTCTTAAGCACTGGGGATACAGGAAAAGGTTAAAATGCAGTCCTCTCAAGAATCTCATGTTCTAATGGAGAAGACAACATGAAAATACTTAGATACATAAAAGACCCATACAATGTACATGGAAGGTCTCCAGTTCCTGAAAAAAGGTACTTATAGTTGGTAGGGGAAGGGATGCAGGAAAAACTTCCTGCATAAAGAGAGATTTAAGATGAGTCTTAAAGGAATATTGAGAAGCCAATAATAGGCAGAGATGATGAGAAAGAACATTTTAGGAATAGGGGACATCCAATAAAAGACCACTGGGTAAAGAGATAATGTGTGAAAAAGAGCAAGTCAGTACTGCTGAATAATTGTAGAATACATGGAGAGGAGAACAGTGTAAGAAGACTGGAAATGTTGAAAGAAGCCAGTGCATGATGGGCTTTAAAAGGCAAACAGGATTCTACGTCCTAGAGGTAATCAGAAACAATAAGAATTTATTGAATCAAAGAGTGATGTGCTTTAAGAGGGTCATTTTGGCAGATGATTGAAGGATAGACTAGAGTTGGGAGACACTTGAGACAAGAAAACTACCCAAAGCTATTACAAATTGAATTAGTAAAGTGAAAACAGAGAAACTACTGATCACTTCCTGAAAAAAAAAGCCCCAAAAGAAAAATCTCAGAAACATCATAGCTAAACTCCAGAGCATGTAGGTTAAAGAAAAAAAAATACTCTAAGCAGGCAAAAAGTGAGAGTTCAAAGAGTCACAGTCAGGAATACACAAGACTTGGCAGCATTATAAAGAAGAGGAGAGTTTGGAAAAATCTCATTTCAAAAAAGTAAAACATAGAGGCTTATAACCAAGAGTAACTTACAAGATGAAACTATAGGATCCTACAGGGGGGAAATTGACCTTTAATCAAAAAGAGGATTTGCAAGCATTCCTGATGAAAACACCAGTGTTGAGTAGAAATTTTGAAATGAAAACCCCAGAGTCAAAAGAAACACAAAGGCTGAGTCTGTATGGGTAATTGGAAAAGATTATAAAAGGATGAAGTATATACCTTCTAAAAGGGGGTAACTAAAAAAACATGTGTCCCCTTATACTTCTAATGTTATCAGGGATCACAAAAAGTTCAGCAATGCTTTTGTTATGTTTCCATGGTCTTAAAGAAAAAACAAAAGGGGATATACAAGGGAAAAAAGGAGGAATAAAGGAGTGAAAATATCTGTTATAATCAGGGTATGCAAGAAGAAGTTTAAACAAACATGAAAGAAGGTTAGGGGATTAGATATCACTTCAAACTAACTTTCATCTGAACCAGACAAAAGAGTCTAAAAGAGAGAGAGAGAGAGACAGACAGACAGACAGACAGACAGACAGACAAAGACACACAGAGAGATGGAGAGAGAGAAACAGAGTGAGTTTGGTGTAAAAAAAATGCATTTAACTCAACATGGAAATCATCAGAGAACTGATGAGAAGAAAGGAAGAAATAAGAGAGAATAGATTCAGGAAGGGAATCGGCATTAGCAAAACAAAGACCAAAATCTTAGTATGGATCATGAAATGTGACCTAAAAGGAAACAAAGAAAGGGTAAAAACCTGGTATCAGAATTTGGGTAATGAAAAAAGGAGAGGGGCATGGAAGAAAAAGCAGATTGTCCCTAATACAGAACACTACTGCTGAGGAAACTCACCATCTGCTTCTTAATAAACAGGGAGATGGAGGAAAAGAGGGAAAAACATAAGAGATTATGATGAATGAAAATGCAGTTAGCAATCATAACTATGAAGGTAAATGGGCAGAACTCCCCCACAAAATGCAAAAAGACAGGAGAATGGATTAGAAAGCATAATCTAACAATATGTTGTTTACAAGAAACACATTTGAAACATAAAGCTTCACATAGAGTTTAGATAAGGGACTGAAGCAAAGTCTATTCAGTGTCACATGAACTCAATAAGCAGGTATTGCGATGATGTTCTCAATAAGGAAACAGTAGAAGTACACTTGATTATAAAAGGTAAACAATGAAACTACAATATGCTGAAAGGCACCTTAGAAAATGGATAAATATCAACACATAATTTATGTTCATCAAATAGTATAGCACCTAAATACCTAAAGGAAAAATTGAACAACTTACAGGGAGAAATATACAGTAAAATTATAATAGCTGGGGTGCTAAATGTACCCATTTCACACGTAGAAAAATTTAACAAAAATAAATAAGAGTTAAGTTAAGGACCTAAAAAGAATTTTAGAAAAATTATATATTGTAGGTCTTTAGCAAATATTGAATTGGAAAAGAAAATGTATACATATTACTCAGTAGTGTTGATACAATACAAAAATTGACTATGTATAATTAGGATATAAAAAGCTGACAAAGAAATGCAGAAAAACAGAAATATTAAACATTATATTCCATAAATGGTCTTGAAGAAAGCAATAACAATTAATTAAAAAAAATAATTTAGTCCTAACAATTATTGGGCCGAAGAGCAAATATTGAAACGATAGATAATTTTGTCAAAGAAAATGACAATGAGACAACATACCAAAACTTTTAGAATACAGTCAAAACAGTCCTTACAGGAAAATATGTATTTCTAAACTCTTTCATAACAAAAGTGGGAAAGAACTGGTCAGCTAGTTGGGCATAAAACTAAAAAACTAGAGAAGCATCAAATTTTTAAAAAATTAAACACCAAAATTGAAATTCTGAAAAATCAAAGAAGAGATGAACAAAGTTGAAAGTAAAAAAAGAATGGGTTAATATGAAAAAAGGAATTGTTTTTAAAAAAATAAGTAAAATAGATAAACCATTAGCTTGTCTGATTTTTTAAAGGACAAGGAAAATCAAATTGCTAGTACCAAAAATGAATAGGAATTTACAAAAAATGAAGAAACAATAAAAAAAGTATTAGAAATATTTTTGCCCAATTATATTCTAATAAAACAATGTAATATTTTGCAAAAACAATGTAATGCCAATGTAAAACGATGAGGTAAATAAAATCACTTGTAAATAAAATTTGGCGGGGTAAGAGGAAAGAACATAAAATGCCCAGATTACAAAATAGAGAATTTAAAAAGTGTAGTCTCAGAAAAATAAATTGAATAAGCCACAAATGAACTCCCAAAAAAACAAATCTGAGGATGGATTAATTTATAAGTAAATTCTATTAAACATTAAAACAATATTTCATTCCAATATTTCATAAACTGTTTGTAAAAACAGAAAAAGAGGGAATTTTATCAAATTTCTTTCATGACACAAATATGGTCTTAATACCTAAACCAGGAGGAGATGAAACAGAGAAAACATTAGATTAAAATCCCAAAGGAATATTGAAATAAAAAGTTTAAATGAAAATTTAAATTTAAATAAAATGTTACCAAATAGGTTATCAAATAGGTAACATATCTAAAAATCATAAACTATTAGAGGACTGGATTCACTCAGAATACAAAGTTGGCTCAATATGAGGAAAACTATAAAAATAATATACCATATTCATAACGAAAACAATCAGACTCATATGCTTATACCAATAGATGCAGGAAAAGGTTTTGAGAAAATGCAACACCCATTCCAATTTAAAATGCTAATCATTAATATGATAAGCAGTATCTACTTAAAATCAAGACCCAGCATCATATGTTATGAGGATAAACTAAAGACTTTTCCAATAAGATCAAGGGTAAAGCAAGGATGTCTTAACACAATTATTATTTGATATGGTGCTTGAAATGCTAATGATAACTAGAAAAAAAGAAATTGAGGACAAAGAAGACAGCATAGATTTATTAAGTACTTACTATGTGGCAGGCAGTGCAAAAATGCTGAGAAACAAATACAAGCAAAAGGAAAGTGTCTGCCCTTGAGTTACTTACAAACTAATAGAGGAAGACAATACACAAAAGGGATGGAAAGTGGGTGTAGAAGCTGACCAGTGTGAAGACATGGTATTTATGTGGAAAATCAGAAGTACAGCCAGAAGGGAAAGAAAGTCAGGAGACCTCAGCGGCTAATGGATGTTCCAGAGTGAGACAATGGATGAGTCATGATGTTGAAGGTTGAAAAGTCAGAAGCACAGTCTGGAGGGGAAGAAAAAGGAAACCAACTGATTGCTTTCACAGATGAGATGTTGGAGAACTGTAGAGAGCCAAATAAAAATTAATTGGTACAATTAATAATTTCAATGGTCGCAGTGGATGAAGTGCCAGACCTGGAGTCAGGAAGACTCATCTTCCTGACTTCAAATCTGGCTTCAAACACTTACTAGCTGTGTGACCCTGAACAAGTCACTTAATACCATTTGCCTGAGTTTCCTCACCTGTAAAATGAGCTGGAGAAGGAAATGGCAAATCACTCCAGCATCTTCACCAAGAAAACCCCCAATAGGGTCAAGAAGACTAAGACACAATTTTGAAAAACTATTGTACAACAGTAAATTCAGTAAAGAAGCAAGCTATAAAATAAGCCAACACAAATCACTAGCCTTCCTATATGTTACCAACAAAACTGTTTTCACAAGCCAGAGGAGGAAATAAAGGGTTCAAGATCCAGAGTCCCTACAGAATCTTTTAAGTCTTAACACAATGACTGACCTTACTGGATGGGTGAATCAGATGTCTATATGACTATGTTACATTGTCTAAAGTGCCTGCCTACTCATTCAACCTGGATTTTCTAGAATTTCTAGATTCAAAACAGAGGCACTCTCTGGGAACTTACAAGGGTCTAGGACAGTTCTTAAATTTTTTTTTTTTAATCTCAGGACCCCTTTAATCAATGACTCTCTAAAAAGCTCTTGTTTATGTGAGTTATATCTATTGGTATTTACTGAATTAGAAATTAAAATATCTTAGTATTATGAGAATAGTTTTGACTTCACAAGCCGTTGAAAGGTATTTTGGACCTATAAGAACATACTTTGAGAACCACTGGTCTGAGCGATCAGGAGCACAAAGCTAGGTGGTAAATGTTTCTTTATGCATTTTTCCTTTTCTCCTATATTGTCTAATGTATTTTTATTGATTATTGGAGAAGCAAGAAGGGCATAAGAAGATGAAAAGAATCTGCACCAGTTACTGAAGAGGATGACCAGGCAGGAAGTCAGATTTGTACTTGGCATGTGCAAAATAGGATTGTGAGAAGAGGTTTAAGATGAACAAAAATTTGGAAATCCCTTTTTCCAAATGCACTTATTACCAGACTCAGTATAAGTATTATTTAGTTTTGATGATCTGCTTTCTTTCTTTTTCCTCTTTCTTTTTCATCCTTTGTTATAAGGGATGAAGGAGAGGTCACAGAAAGACCAGGGCTTGAGGTAGTATGGGCTAAAGTAGACAGGGATGAGAGAACAGGGGAAAGAGGCAGGGAAAGTGGGGAAGAACCCCTTCAGTTAGGCAGTCTACTACTTTAAATGGACAGGACTAGGGAAGAAGCAAGTGGGGGTTTCCTGGTCTTATGATAGTGAGATATTGCAGAGTTAATAAATGTTTGAGCTGCAACTTAGAACCCGGGTCTTTGTGTAAGAGGAGCGCTCTTTCCTTATCTCATCAGAACTTCCCTACTTTGTACTCTATTGATTTCCACTCACCTGTATATATAATTTTGCAAGTGTTCTCTTCCGAAGTAGGCACTATCTCCCCAACTAGATGGTAAACTCCATCAGGAGAGAGACCTCAGTCTTCTACTGTTACAGCCAAGGGTTTCCAAGAACTGATTAGTTCTTGAGACTGAAGAGGCTATGCAAGTCTCTCCTGCTAGTAGCAACAAAAAGCCAATCAGTTTACTGTACCATTATTAAAAGGATTTAAGTTGTCTGCTGGAAACAAACATCAAAACAAGAGGCCTGCTTCTAATCATCAAGGCTGTAGAGCATGCAGTGGTAATGTTTGGGACACAAGGTATAGGTGCTAAGGGTGTTTCTATGCATGTTAATTATGTCTCAGTTTGGACTAGTCGACAGAACACCAAGCTTGGAGTTAAGAAAACCTGAGTCTGGCCTCATATATTTACAATCTGTGTGACCCTGGACAAGTCACTTTACCCTTATTTGCCTCAGCTCTTCATCTGTAAAATGGGGGCACAGTGGAGGAAGAAATGGCAAGCCATTCTAGAATCTTTGCCAAAAACTTGATGGATAAAATAGTACATGGGATCATGTAGAGTTGGAGAGGACTAAATGACTGAACAACCACACATGAGAATGACTTATTAGATTCTCAGTTTTAGGTAAAACAATGCTCCATGGAGCATTAAAAATGAATGTTATTGCTACTTTCTTTTTTAAATGTCAGTTTTATCTCTATGTAACCCTCATTCACCTTATCCCCACCCCAATCCCCCAAATTGAACCCTCTCTTGTAATAACATTAGCCCCCAAATAAAACAACTAAGGAAGAGATGGGGGAAAACACCAAATACAGTGGCAATGTCTGACAGCGTATATAATGTTCTACCCTTGTAGTCAATCAATACCACACCTCCCTGCCACAGGACATTTTTGATTCATGGCCTCTCTTCAGGAGGGAGCAGTTCGATAACACTAACCCTATATAGTTGACAAAGTAGCTTCTAATTGAAATTCCTTCACTTTTTTTTAAGTGTGAGAGACCTCGAGCCAGACTCTATTGCTGGTAATACTTCATCTAGCAATTGCATAATGCCAGGAAATCCAGTGGTGATACATGACAGCCAGTCACCTTTCAAGCTGTAACAGTCTGTCAGTCCTGTTGCAGTGGAGAGTCATGTGGCAGGAATTTTCTGTATGTTATAAAGGACAAGCCAGAGAAACCTAGTGAGGAAATAGATAGGTTACCTTCCAATGCAGCTTTGGGTAAGGGCTCCAGAGATAAGTGTCGCTCAAAGTCTAACATCGTATCACAAGGTGTGTTACAGTTAAAAGAACACTGGGTTGAGAAGTGTGGCCCTTTGACTGAATCCAAACTTCAGCTGAATTCAGTCAAAGGGCCACACTTGAAGACCTGGAGGGCCACATGTGGCCTTGAGGTCACAGATTCCCCACCCCTGGAGTCTAGAGGCAAATTCTGGTTCAGCTACTAACTAGCTATACAGAGAATGGCAGCGAGGTGGTAAAATGAACAGTGTGCTGGGCCTGGAATGAGAAAGACTCCTTTTCCTGAGTGCAAATCTGGCCCCAGACACTTAATAGCTATGTGACCTTAGGCAAGTCATTTAGCCCTGTTGGCCTCAGTTCTTCATTGGTAAAGTGGGCTGGAGAAAGAAATGGCAAACCAATCCAGTGTCCTTGCCAAGAAAACTCCAAATAGGACACAAAAAGTTGGACACAATGAAATGACTGAACAACAGCTCTGTATTGTTGCAGTAAATGATCTCACCACCTCTATGAGTCTCAGTGGCTTCATCAGTAAAATGATAGTTACTTCCTACATCTATTAACTACTGTAAGGATAAAGATCTACAGATGGGAGTGTACTTTAAGTGATAAATTAGTTCAATGCAAGCACATAGTGTTATTATAATTATTACTAGAGGCTAAATCACCAGAGCCAAATGCATATGAATGTGGCCTTCCCACTAAAAAATTATTTTCTAGTTGTTCTGGACGTATTGACTTTGAGATATGTGATGTCCATATAGAGATGTCAAAAGTTGGACTGAAGTTCAGGAGAGACATGAGGGCTAAATATATAGACCCTAGCCCAGTTCCACATGACGTATAAGAGCTGGCTATTACATTTTCAGTGTGTACATTTGCACCTCAGAAATTTGGCAAACACTATAAATCAGGCTTTGATTTATTGTTTTGTTGATTGTCTAAACTTTAAAAAGTGATGGAGAGAAAATGCTAATAATGTGGATTAAATTTAAAAGTGCCCCCTTCCCCAGAGAACCATTGTTAAACTTTTAACACAACATCCCTGCCCTGGAGTCTTCTTTGTAGAGAAAATTGAACACATGAGAGTTGATGAGATCACTAAGGGAGAGAGAAGAAGACACAGGACAGAGCTTGGGGAATACCCATACCCCTTTAGGGGGAGGAAGAAGTGTGACAAACTAGAAAAAGGATCAGAACTAGAAAATCTAAAAACTAGAATTATGAACTGGAAAAAACAGAGAATTCAGACAGGTAGGAGGAGAACCAGAAGACAGCTATGTGAAAGGAGAAGAGTTTCCAGAAGGAGAGGGTGGGTCAACAGTATAAAAAGCTGCAGAAAGGTCAAGAAGGATGAGCACTGAGAAAAGATCATTAGATTTAACAGCTGAGATAATCATAGGATCACATATTTAGAACTGATTGAAACTATCCAAGTTAAGTGACTTGCCCAAAATCTATGAGAAATAATTGATAACATTAAAGGGAACAATTTCAGTATTATAATCATGAATTTTTCTAAAAGACTAGATTGATAGGGATTGAGAAATGAATGGGTAGTGAGAAAGTAGAGGTAGTTAATGTCAATGATTTTCTAGGAGTTTGGCAAAACTCCTAGTGTGGCAGAGAATGTGGCAGAGTCAAATGAAGACTTTTTTCTAATGGCTATGAGAGTTAAACTGCATTCTTATAGGGACAAGCCATGTCAGCACAAGTATATATAAATCTGCATCCTTTATCTTGGGGTAGGGGTCCAATATAATCTATTTGCCAAATTGGGGCTAGTACTTTTCTCCTTGCTATCTCTCCACATACTACCTGAGGAAGAGTTCATTCCTTTTCCAATTGACATATATAACATTCCTCTGCTACTTGGTTTACCAATGAATGAGAGATACTAATACCTCGGTCTTGTGCCCACTTGTGTCTGGACCCCGAAATGGCTCGCCATTTGATGGACCCATTTTGCTAGTACCATATCATCAGTTGGTGTCAGTGTAGGGACAATATGTTGAGTAGGAATCTCTGCTAGTCAATCAGCAGGTGCATTATATTCACATTCTGGTGTGGTGAGGACCACAGGAGCATTTACATGAAAAACTGACAAATTAGTAACCAAAGACATGTCCCATGTATGTTCCCACAATTCTTTCCCCAAACTAGTTTGCTATGAATTTCCCAATTTTGAGTTTTTCCACATGGGTATCCATGTAGCTAACCCATTAGCTACTGCCCATGAATCAATGAATATATGACACTGTCCTCCTTATTCTGTTTTGATAGCATGGTGTACCTCCAAAAGTTCAGCATATTGACTATTTCTACCTATCGTAGTATTTTCCAAAGTCCTCCTAGTACGTGGTTTATAGGCTACCACTTTACAATGTCTTTTGTGATCCAAATATTTTACTGTCCCATCAGTAAATCACACGTCTCTTTTGTTCTTCAGTTAAACCATCATATCCCTCATTCCTTTTTACCAAGGATTGTACCAACTGTTGCTTTGGTTCAGGGAGTATATCATTTCCCTCATTATCTATGATTGCTATGTTTCTTGTCAAGCAGAAACTCCACTTTTACCTGTTTTAGATCTATTTTGAATATAGCATTTCCATTTAATTATGCTAGCCTCTTGCATATGTCCAATGAGAAGCTGGGGTACTCATCACCCAGGTCATAATCAGCATTCTAGACCTTAATATGACCTCATGGCCCAAAGTCAGTTGTTTAGTCTCTACCAAACCCCAATATGCAGCTAACAACTACTTTTCAAAATGAGCATATTGAATTCCAGATGAATGGAGTTTCCTAGACCAAAATCCTAAGGGTACATTTCAGCTATGTTGTTTTTGCCATAGACTCCAGTTTGCATATTCATCTTGTACAGTCACTTGTAATTCCATTGGGCCATTTTGCATATGCCATAAATCTAGGGCCAATTGTATAGTGGCCTTTGCTTCTTCAAAAGTTTTACTCTGCTCAAGTTTCCAATCAAATTCATATGTTTTCCTAGTAATTTTATATAAGGGTTTCAAAATTTGTCCTAGATGCAGTATGTGATGTCACCAATATCCAAATAATCCTATAAACTTTGGGGCCTTTTTCTTATTGGTGGGGATAGGGAAATCCTGAATCTTTTGCTGGGCTTGCAGAAGAAACTCTCACAGTCCCTTTTTCCATTGTATGCACCAAAATGTTATGGTTTGAGCTGGTCCTTGAATCTTTGCAGGGTTAATTTCCCACCTTTTGCTTTTCATATGCTCAGTTAAAAGCATCAAACTCTTCTCCACTTCTTTTACATCTTTTTCCTGTATCATAATATTATCTTTGTAGTGGGTAAGCTGTACACCAGGTAGCGCTAATTATTCTAAATGTTCAGCCACAGTCCTATGACAAATAGTGGGGCTATGCAGATATCCTTGTGGCAAAAGTGTAAAAGTATATGTCAGCCCTGCCAAGTGAAAGCAAATTGGTCCTGTTGTTTAGAATCTATTGGTATAGTAAAGAAAGCATTGGCTAAATCAGTAACTATATACAAAGTCCCATCATATTTCTGGATCCTTCCTATTAAGGTAATGGTATCTGGAACAGTAGCATATAAGAAAGGAGTCACCTTATTTGTTTATAACCCACTGTCATCCTCCATGTCCCATCTGACTTTCATACTAACCAGACAGGATTATTCCATTGACTAGTTGTAGGGACCAACACTCCTGCCTCAACATTTTCCTTTATAGTATTGGTAATTTCATCTTGCCCACCTGGCACACAATACTGCTTTAAAATAATTATTTCAGAAGTATTAGGTAAAGTGATTGGGTCCATTTTTATTCTACCCACTAAATACTAAAACTGTATTAATTACTATTTTCCTTACTGCAAACTGGTATCTCCCCTCAGGTAAATTTAAAGTCATACCTCTAAATATGCCTCTTCCAATGATGTATTCAGGAATGGGTACAATTATTGTGGTGTATTCCTTCTTAGGAACTTGTAAGCAGGAGGAGCCTTCTTCACTATTATATTTCTACAGGCAACTGCAAAGAGGGTATCATAATATGCATGTCTTTCCAATCATTATGGCAGTCTTCATTACTTCTCCTTTTAACTTTTTTATATAATACCTAAGTGAATACCAGGGTCTGTCTCCACCAGGCCACATAGTCAGCAGGCTACTTCCTACTGCAACCTTCTGCAGCCAAAGCTTACAGATTAATCGTCTTGTTGCTTGTACATTGTAATCTCTAAAGGCTTGCTTTACAAAAGGATTCTGACTAATATCTATAAATTTCAAGCAATCCACGCCATCTATTGATACCCCTATGGCCCCTTCATTACTGATTCTCACCATCCAAGATGTTAACGATTCTCTCATCCTTTGGGTGAACCAACTTAAAATATCCGTGACCTTCTCCTGAGTAAAATCCTCAATTATCTCCCTAAACACTGTGATGCCTCCTTGGTTTTCTGTTTTCACCTTAGTATAGGGCATGCTTTGTCCTGAGAAGTCTCCCCCTGTAACATTGTTTCATTTTTCAACTGACTTCATTACATTTTCTGACAACTCTTCCGGCACTCTTCATCATGGCAACTAGACTGGATCTGTACAAAGGTTGTATGCACATTTCTTTTGCCAGCCTTCTGCTTCTCCATAGCTAAATGAATAGCCTTTTCTTCCACTGAGACTCAGTTTGCTCTTTTAAAGGAGAGCTTGAACCCTGAGAATTCCCATGCAAACTAGCTAAGACTTTTCCAACTGAATTTTTTCCTTCAGCAGCTCGTCTCTGCTTTTTACACATAATACGGTAACCTGTTAATAAAATCCAGCCTCTCCTATATACCCCTGCCTATTCTTTCCCTGGTCTTATTAGTATTCCTTGCAAACACCTTTTCAAGTCTCTAGGTTCCCCTTCCTGTAACTTTGGTTCCTATTTCTCACCAGATTCAGTGTTTTTAGCCCATTCCTTTGCCAGGGAGTAATATGGAAAACTCATCCATCCAGGGACATCCATTTCTTCCTCTAAATCCTTTCTGCCTCCAAATGGAGATTTTATACCCTGCGATCCTGTTTGTGAGGTCAAATATATCATCCTGGCAATATTCACAGCACTGCGGTCCACTATGAATATGCCAGCGTAATTCTGAATCACAAAGTATAACACACTCTCCACATAGAAGGCAGAAGAAAAGCATTTATTCAAACACTAGAAAGCAAAATCTCAATGCCAGAAAGCCAAATCTATCATAATAACCAAGAAGTCAATACACATTAGCCCTGCAGGGGATGAAGGATTTCCACGCCTTCTCCCCCATACCCAGGCCTTCCCACAAACAAACACTCACAAGCCTAACTGTGCCTTCTTGCCTGTGTTCTTCTCAATTCTGACTAGCCTAACCAAGTTCCTCTCAGCTTTGCTCTACTCTTCCTGTTCCACCTGTTCAGCAAGTTCCTCCCACCAAATGTGACTTGGACTTCCATGTGATTTAAGGAGGTCACATGGGCCTATTAATGAATGGGAAAGGTCTCCCCATTTAAATCACCATTACACAAGGGGGCAGGGAGGGATCCCAGAGAGAATGTCATACACAGTGTCAGACATCCCCATGTCTATTGACCATGTCATGAAACAATCTGGGTCAGCACAAAACAATACTGAGGAAATGCAGCTTGTGTGATTTCTGAAAGTTTACCTTGAGGACTCAATGTGGGCCATCTCCCTCTTGGCCTAGCAGAGACCTACACCAATCAAAGGGAGATTCATAAGGATTGCAGGAAGGAAGGACTTCCATCCATCCAGGACCTGAGTTCCCCTTTGCTACATGTGCTCTCTCTCTCTCTAAACTTGGACATACTTTCCCCAAGATTTCATATGTGTGTGTGTATATATATATATATATATATATATATATATATATATATATATATATATATATATGTGTGTGCGTGCGTGTGCGTGTGTGTGTATGTATATGTGTGTATGTGTGTGCATGCATGTATGTATGTATATGCATATATATGTGTGTGTGTGCGTGTGTGTGTGTGTATGTATATGTGTGTATGTGTGTGCATGCATGTATGTATGTATATGCATATATATATATATGGAATGTTCCCACCCAGGCTTTTAAGGGGAATTCTTTGTACCAATTGTCCTTACTTTAACACTTTACCTCTAACTAAAGGCTTGTTAACTTTAGCTGGCTACTCATGGGGAGTTTTTGCACCAAAAAAGTAATGTATTTAAAATTGGAAAATCAACTGTTGACTAAAAAAAGAATTTACAGGAAGTTTCTCTGAGGAAGATCTTCTAACCAAAATGTATAAGAAATTGATTCAAATTTACAACAAAAAAACTACCAACAAACAGTCAAAGATATGAACAATTTTCAAAGGAAGAAAAAACCAAGTTATTAAAACCATATTTTAATAATGCTCCAAATAACTAATAATTAAGAAAATGCACATTAAACCACCATAGAGGTTCTACCTCACACCCATCAAATTGGAAAGAATAGGAAAAAAGGATAATCACAGTTTGGGGAGAAACTGAGAGAAAACATGCATATTGACACACTGTTGGTAAAGCTATGTGTCCAGCTACTCTAGAAAATAATTTGAAACTATGTTTTAAGAGTCACTAAACTGTGCATACCCTTTGACCCATCAATACTACTACGAGGCCTGCACCCCAAAGAGGTCAAAGAAAAAGGAAACAGACCCATATGTACAAAAACGTTTATAGTGGTTTTTGTTTTAATAACAAAGAACCAAAAATGAAAGTGCCCACCAACTGGAGAACAGTTGAACAATTATGGTATAGGAATAGAATAGAATATTCAGAAGAGGGGAGGAGGAGGATATTAGTGAAAGTGTAGAGTGTTATGTAACTTAAGAAATTATAAAAAGAATGCCTTCAGAGAAATCTGGCAAGACTTATTTGAACTAATGCAAATTAAAGTGAGCAGAACCGAGAGACCAATGTAAACAATAACAAGGTAAAGAAAAATAAAATTAAAAGACTTAAGAACTCTGATCAATAATATGCCAAATCATTGATGAGGAAATATACTACCTATCTCCTGAAAGACTCAAATATATCACAGAGAGAGGTACAAATTTTTGGACATAGCCAATGTGGGAATTTGTTTTGCTTAGCTAAAAATATTTGTGACCAGGCTTTGTTTTTTTTTTTTTCAATTGGATGAAAAGTGGGGAAAAGAGTGGTTAGGGATTGGATTGCCATCTTCAAATAAAAGAGCTAGCAAAAGAAAGTCCAGTGCCTGGTACATAATAGGTATGCTTATTACCCTTATTCCTAAAAGGAAATAAAGGAAACAGCTTTCAAAGCAATATATTACATTTATTATATACTTAAAAAGAAAAGTAAGTCTCACATAATAGATTCATAGTTCTTGTATATAGAAATACTTGATTTATTTGGTGTTTTTTAAGTTCAGACTTTTTAAAATAAGAAAAAGGGGGGGAATACACCACTAGAGTCTCCTAAACTGTAGTATTAGGATCCCCCAGTGTTACCCTAAGAACTATGACAGTAGAAGTAGTCTGCCCCTGTCTGAGGACCTATGATGCACGTGTAAGCAAGATTTGAGGAAACAAAGCCTAGAGGGAGTACTATACATTACTTTTTCCAGTGGTACTCAGCAGCCAAGAGTAGGAATGAAAAAGATTGATGGTGGGAATTAGTGGAGGACTTGCAAAGGTATGAATGGTGATAGCATAAAGGGCAGAGAATTTAAGACTAGAAGACAAAAGATAGGCTGAGCCAGTCAATTTAATGATAAGACTGTGAAATGAAGACTGAGTAGGTAGTTTGGGGAGAACAGAGAGGGATGGAGTTACTGGGGGAAGGGGTCATAGTGAAGATAAAGAACAAGTTTCAGAGGAATGAGTTTGGAAGAAATGGATAGGAAGGAAATTATGATCAGAAAGGGGAATTTCTGAGTCAAGATCATAAAGATTACATAGTTATGAGTAATGGGAAAAACCTAAGTAAGGTATGTCTACTCTTGTCAGTGTTCTGAGGAGTGATCATGTAAGAAACAAGGAACTTACCAAGAATTCCATGAAGCCACTAATGATCCAGGAAGGACTTTTATTAACGTTTCTGCAAGAGCAGGTATCCAACAAGTAGGCATACCCATTAGGACAAATACACAGCTTATTCCCAATTCACGATTTGCTTTTCCCTCCTCTGTTTCCCCATTGGCTGGTTACCACAGGGTTTACAGCCTATCTGGAGCACCTAAACTCCCTACATGAGTCTCTGCCCCTGTTTACATGCCCCATATTTTGGTGCCTCCTTCCCCTTATTTTCTTTCTAGTGATATGCAGAAGCAACATCCCCAATTACATTTTCTACAGTATGGAAACTGAGACGGCTGACAAACTAGAAGACTAGGTTATTCAAGAGGATACCAACATATATGTTGAAGTTCCCAAGTATGAAGGCAGAGGAAGACTGTGAGTTAGAAAGGTGAGTGACTTGGAAGCTGGTAGCTGAATAGAAACAGCAATCTGCATAGGATAGCATAGAATGATGAATTAAATTCCAAAGGAGAAGAGTTTGATGAGTAGTAATAGTAGAGTATCTACAGAGTGTCTCTTCTCCTGACCTAGTGTGATTGAGTTCAGGTTAATGGAAAATGAGAGAAGACCTAACCAATATTGGAGATGAACAGAGAAAGTGTGTTCCAGAGAACTGGGCTTTCATGATTGACATAGGATAGAAAGAACAGAGTAGGAAACTACATACAGTTCCATTAACATCCTCCTCCTCCTCTCTTCTAAGTTAGGGATTTTGCTTCTTACTTTCCTGAGAAGACTGAGACCATTAAAAGTAAGCTCCCTCTTCTCAAAACCCCTTGACATAATTTCCCAATCTCTCCTCCTTTCCCCCAGTATCTGACAAAGAGGTGACTGCCCTACTTGCCAAAACTCCTCTCATCTTCTCCATCAAATTGTCTCCTTGGTCATCTCCTTTCTATCTCAGATTTTTGATCTTTCTTTAGTGACTCCTTCCCGACTAATATGGCCAAGACTGCACTATCCCTGACAAACCTCTATTAGACTCTACCATCTTCTTAAGCTGTTGTTTCATAATCACCACCCCCCCTCTTTTTAAGCCAAATTCATCTTTAAAAGCTGTGTACACTTACTGCCTTCAATTCCTCTTTCAAACCTCAACCTTTTGCAATCTGGCTTCCAACTTCATCACTCAACTGAAACTGCTCTCTCCAAAGTTACCAGTCATCGCTTAATTACCCAACCTGATAGGTTTTTAGTCCTCATCCTTCTTTATTTATCTGTTGTATTTGACTCTATTGATCACTCTCTCCTTCTAGATGTTCTCTTCTCTCTAGATTTTCATGACACTATTGTCTCTTGAGTCTTCCATATATCTGATTATTCCTTCCATATCTCCTTTGCTGTCTCATCATCTATATCGTGTTCCTAATTGTAATTGTTCCCCAAGTTCTGTTCTAGGCCTTCTTTTCTTCCTCCATATTTTCTCTCTTAGTAATCTATCACTCATGGGTTTAATTA
Source organism: Notamacropus eugenii (assembly GCF_028372415.1). Lineage (NCBI taxonomy): Eukaryota > Metazoa > Chordata > Mammalia > Diprotodontia > Macropodidae > Notamacropus > Notamacropus eugenii. The sequence goes on along the minus strand of NC_092873.1, from coordinate 331,419,105 downwards.
TTTATTTTCTATGTGGACATAATGTGTACAGGTGTGTACATATGCATATATGCTTATATATACATATAGACACATACACACAGAGTAGCCTGCCTATCACCAGAGCTTCAGTCCCAAATCAACAATCACCTATTGAACATTTCAAACTGGATGTCTTGGAGACATCTTAAACTCAAAATGTCCAAAATGGAGTCCATTCTTTTTCTTCCCATTTCTATCAAAGGCACCATCATCTTTCTAGTCTTCCAAGTTTATAACCTTAGCATTATACTCATCACTCTCCTTCACTCAATATATTCCATCAGTTGTCAAATATTACCATTTGATCCCTTACAATATCATTCACATCCAACTTTTCCTTTCCATTCACAGAGCTACCACCTGAATTTCAGGTTTTCAAGATTTCTCACCTAGATTACTATAGAAGCCTCCTAATCCATCTCCCTGATTCCAGCCTATCCTACACACCTGTCAAAGTAAATAGTAAGATATTTAGTAAGTAAGTGAGTACTTAGTAAGATATGTGACCTACTCGGTCAATTCCAATGACTTCCTAATGCTTTTACGATAAAACATAAATTGTTCTGTTTAGTTTTTAAGGCTCTGCTCTAATCTATCTTCCAGTTTCCCCCTGGAACATTATTCCTTCTCTCATCCTTGATTCAGCCAAAGTCTCTGTTCATTATATGTGACATTCCATCTCCCATTTCCTATTTCCAGGTTTTTGCATTGACTGTCACACATCAAGAATGCATTTCTTCCTTACCTTCACCTCAGAGAGTCCTGCTCTTCCTTTTAGTTGCAGATCAAATGCCATCTTCTGCACAAAGCCTTATATATTCCTCTAACTGCTAGCTCTCTCTCCCTCAAATTACCTTGTTTTTAACTATCATATCTAATTATTTTTATATATTTATATTTGTTCACTTTCTCTTCATATGATAGATATTTGCATGTATACTTGTCTTCCTTACTAGAATGTTAATTCCTGTGAATAAAGTTGTGTTTCATTCTTTGTACTTGGATCCTAGGTGCCTAGCACATAGAAATAGATGCTTAATAAATACTTGTTGATAGATTCCAATGCCTCATCATGTCTTGGAAGGGTTCATGACTTCTTGAAGAATAGGTCCGTGCAGCACAGGGTCTGGTGGCTTTTACCAAGTTGGAAAGGTTTTGAGCTCTGGCTTGGGAACAAACTGTGTCTGTTTTCTGAGGACTAACCAACCTAGCTAGGTTGGGTGAAATTGATCATTGGAAAGTTGGTCAGTAGGTGATTTATTTTTTTTTTTGACCACAGTTACTCATGAAGAATTATTCGGTACAGAGGAAATTTGCCAGGCTTGGAATCAGAAGGCCTGGATTCAAATTCCAGCTCTGCTACTATGTGACCTTTTCAAACTTCTTAGACTCCACTTCTCATCTGTAAAATGAGAAGGTTGGATTAAATGGTTTCTAAATTCCCATCTAGCTCTAAATCTAGGCTCTATTAAGACATGGAGAAGTAGTAATCTGCCTCAGTGGAAGGTGCATCCACATCCATGAGATCACGGTTCTTAAGTATTTGAAAATATACTATGTCCAATATATTGTGCAGAGTTCTAAGGGAGATACAAATAATAAGACACATTCTCAGTCCTCAAATATCTTTAAATTCAGTAGAGAAGGCATGTATATAAGCAAACATGTAAATTAGAATATGGTAGATACAACAGAAGAGCACTAGAAGGTCAGATGAGCAAGAGATCACCACCAGCGGGGGAGATCTGGGAAAAGTTCATGGATTAAGTGAACCCATGCCTAAACATTCTTTCACTCCTTCAAAATTCAACTTCAACTATAGAAAGTCTTGAAGTTGGACTCTATTAATTTTCACTTGTTGACATGCTGCCTTAAAGTTTTCTTAAATCATTTTCAGGTGTATGTTCTATCTCCCCAACTAGACTGTAAGACATGAAAGGTTGAGGGCCAAATCTCTTCTTTTTTTTTTTAATCACTTTCCCAGGATAGGTGTTGGTACACTGTGGGTGTCAGTGGACAAACAAGGAAATGAGAAATATACAATTTCCCTTTTTCCCTACATATCCAGATTCCTCTTTTACAATCTAGCTTACATAGGGGGACCTTATATAATCTTCTGGGTCCTAGGGAGGATCAAGTGTGCCAGTTTATACAACCAGATTTCTCCCCTTTGGGTTTATCTTTTCTGTCTTCCTGTCCCATGCAGGTGTTTGGAGGCTTGTATTTTCTTATAGCTTCTGTTTCTTATAGTATATAGTTCCTGCTTGATCTCAAGCAATACAGATATATGTAGTTGTACTGTACATAAAAAAGGAAAACTAAGTCAACATTGTATGTAATTCTCAAAGGTATATAAATTAATTAGAGTTGGTAAACATAGGAGGAGTTGCCAACTTCACATGTAAAGCTTTTGGTAGATTTACAGAAATGTCAGTGCCATAAGGACCTTAGCAAGTCTCTGATGGGGAAATGTGAGACAGTGGAAAAAGCACAGAATTTGGACTAAGAGGACCTGGATTAGAAAGAATCTCATTTCTGCTGCTCACCACCTATGTGAAGTCAGGCATGGTACTTAAGCTGTCTGGGCTTCAGTTTCCTTATCTGTGAAATGAGGAAGTTGGACTGGATGACAGGTCTCTTTCAGTTCCAAATTTATATGACATTGCATTGTATGAACTGATACAGAGTGAAATGAGCAGAACCAGGGGGACAACGTATTCAATAACAACAATATTGTAAAGATAATCAATTGTGAAAACCTTAGTAACACTGATCAACAAAACCCACAATTCTCAGGGAATCATGATGAAACCTGCTATATATACACTTTCAGGTTGAGAGATGATGGACTCATTGTGGATTCAAGCATATTTTTTCTCTCTGGGGGGAATACAGCTAAAGTGAGAATTTCTTTTTCATGACTATATATATTTATAATGGATTTTATTTTTCTTGTTTTCTTCATTGATGGAAGGGAGGGGAGGAGAGAAGAGGGAGGTGATTTAGATCTGAAAATAAAACAAAATTTCAAAACCCATGTCTTTCTCCCTACTCCCACCTCTTAAGCCAGAGGGAAACTGAAACTCTCTTCTGAGTAGTTTTGACAAGACCCATCAAGAAAGCAATTTTTGACACTTTAATTGAACCCTGAGAAGCCAGTATGGCTAGGTTTGATGGAAGGCTGGCCATGAAATGAAGGGGACCTAAACTTAAGCCTTGTCTCTGATACATGTAAGCTGCATGACCACAAGCAAGTCTTTCAACTCTCAGCAAAATGGCAAAGATCAAGCCTGGCTTGAGGGAAGAAACAATAGAGGATACCCCAATCCACCACTTTATGGAAAGAAAAGGTCCATAGTTATTGTACATTGCACATATTTTTATACTTTTTCATTCATTAATTAATTCTGCGATTTTTTTTCTTCCTCTTCCTCTTTTTTCATTTTTTTGTCTTTTAAAAAATTATATTTGTTATATGAAATGGCTCTCTGGGAGGGGAAGAGAAAGGATACTGGAGGAAAACTATGATGAGCTTAAAAACAAAAGATATCACTTTAAAAAAAAAGGTATACTGTTATCCACAAGATAAAGGCCTCCAGCACACTGGATGGACCCTCTGTGAAGATTTACAGAAAGCCTGGACAATACAAGCATTCGATGTATATATAAAAGGAACGACAAGTGACACTAGCAGAGGGAGTGACATATTCATCAATTAACAAAGAGCAAACAATCATGCTACATAAGGTTAGCTTAAGTAATAAGATAATCAATTAGACTTATGCTTGGAAATTTTGCCAGTACTTTGCTTGCCCAACAAGATTATCATCAGCATTGTCAAGAGAACTTCTCCATTTGAAACATCATAACATGACAAACTTTTGTATCAATAGATTGTTCCTTACGGGATATTTTCAAGTATATCTAGGGGTGTTATGAAGCTTACATGAGATAATAGATGAACCTTAAAGTGATGTGTAATTGGAAGATATCAATATCATCATCATCGTCACCATCATCTTATGGTCACCAGGCCTCCAGTTGAATGACTCGTTTCCTGAGCCTTCCTCTACACTCTTGTTGGGTTCCAGTGATATTTATAAAGCAATAAAAGGGCATGCTAGTAAATGTTTAACAACCAGATTCAAGGGGAAGAGGGGAGAAGAGGATGAATGCACAAATGCTTTTAAGTTGAATCTGAAGTAACAACATTTTCTTAATTTCAGACAACTAACAAAACAATACTTAAAAAACCAAATATATACAAACTTAACAAAAAGTCATTTGGGTGGGGTAGATGAGTACTAAGAATTGGGGGATTCAGTAAAGGTTTTTTATAAGAAGTGGTATTTGAGCTGAAGGGAATCCAGGGGTTCTAAAAGTCAGGGATGAGGAGGAAGAACATTCTAGATACATAAAATACAAATAGAATGTCATATTTAGAGAACAGATAGAAGACTATTTTGGCTGACTATAGAGGACTGATTAGAGTTAGAATATATCCAGCTCCTAACCTTCCTCCTGAGCTTCAGTTTTGCAATATAAACTATCTCTTGAACATCTTGAACTAGATGTCCTGTAAACATCTCAAACTCAGTATGTATAAAAACAAAACTCATTTTCTCTCCCCCAGACCCTTCTCCTTGTTCTAACTTCTCTAAAATGCCAGTCTATGTTACCCCACCAATCAATTGCTGTGGCTCCCTATTACCTTTAGGATCAAATATAAAATGATCTGTTTACCTTTTAAAGCCTTTCATCAATTGACCCCTTCATACTTTTCCTGTCTTCTCACATCTTACTCTTCCTACCTCTACTAACCTCCTTGCTGTTCCTAGAATGTGACACTCCATCTCTAGACTCCACATTGACTTCAAGTGTTAGATGCCACCATGTCTGGAGGACTCTTCCTCCTCATTTCCATCAGAAGATGATGAGACTGTCATCCTTCAGTCTCAGCTAAAGTACTACCTTCTGCAAGAAGCCTTTCCTAATCCTCTTTAATTCTAGGACCTTCCCTCTGATACTACCTCACAATTTATCCCACATATATCTGGTTTATACAGTCATTTGCAACTTTTCTCCCCTATTAGACTGTAAGCTCCTAGAAGATGGGGTCCATGTCTTTGCCTTTCTCTATATTCCCAGTATTTAGCACAGAGTATGGCACATACTAAAAGTTTAATAAATGTTTGTTGACTAACTGTACCTAAAGTAGCCCTTTTCATAGAATATAAGAGGGTAGTGGGATGCCAAAAGCACTGGACTTGGAAATGTCATCTTTTAAATCCACACTCTCCTACTTACTAGTTGTATAACCTTGGACCAACTCTTTCACTTCTTCATACTTGTTTCTCCATCTGTAAAGTGAGAGGTTGGAGTAGATGATTAGTTTCTAGTTTGTTTCTATGACCTGGCTTGAGTCTTCCTTGCCCCCTCCCTCAAAGATCAGTCAGCAGCTACTTCCAAATTACTGCCTGCACCCTCTACCTGGATGTCGTAAGTATTGGAGGTCACAGACATTTTGGACTAGAGGGTGTCTATTTCCTGCATGGGAGGGCAGTCATGTGATCACTATCCTCCAAGGAATCAAATTTACTCACACAAATAGACAAGAGAAGAACTGCCAACACCTTTGGCATAGAGGTCAATGGTTCCTAGATCCCTGCAGCACATATCACTTCAGAGGAACTTGTATGAAACCTGAGTGCAATGGTGTCACGTTGTATTTGGCATTCAAAGTCTTTCACAATCTGCCTTCAGCCTACTTTTCCAAATAAATTGCTCTCCTTCGTGCACTCTTAAGTTCCAGCTGAACCAGCCTACCTGTTCCCATTACATGACATTCTATCTCCTACATCCCTGTCTTTGGACAAGCTGTCCCTCATGTCTGGAATATATCTCGCCTAAACTTGCCTTTTAGAATCCCTAGCTTCCTTTAAAGTTCAGTTCAAGTGCCACCTACGAGAAGTCTACATGAGTCCCCCTAATTGCTAGTGCCCTCTCCTAACCTCCCCCCCTAGAGATTACTTTGTGTTCTTTTTTATATATATTTTGTATTTATTTTTCTGCGTACATGCTGCTTCCCCCTTCCCCAAATAGAATGTGAATTTCTTGAAGGCAGGGACTCTGTGTGTGTATCTGTCTGTCTGTCTGTATCTTTGATTTTCCAGTAAACAAATGTTTAGTGAATGAAGGAGAGGAGAAGAGAAATGTAGTTTAGAGATGGTGACATGGGGCAGGGAAGGAGACACAGGTAACCTTAGGATATAGGGAAGGAGGAAGGAGAAAGGGTTTGGATTAAAGGGGGAGGGGAGAAATTATTTTTAGGTTACTCTGACCCAGCACCTGCTACTCCCTACCACAACAGAGAAAGGAAAAGGTAGAAAAGGAAGAAGAGGGAAGGGAAGGGAAAAGGAAAGGAGTTAAGACTAAGGAGAAGAGACTTTTTAGGTTCCCTGCTGTTACTCTGACCTAGCACTGGTTGCTCCCAACCACCAACAATCTCCTAAAAAAAAAAAAATACAAACCTAAAGTACGTTGATTTTTCATGACCAGCCTCAAGGAATTTGATTTTAAAGGCAACAAAAAGACCCCTCAAACTCTTTTTCAATTGTTTCTCATAGTCCTGTAAGAAGAGACATTCTTTCCACATTTCAAGATAAAAATTTGAAAATGCACATCTGGGAGGGGGAATTAATAGGTATGAATGAAATTTAGTCAGTATATAAATAGTAATATCCTATCTATTCTTGTTTTGATAGGAGGTTAGAAAGCAGAAAAGTCATAGGCTTCAAGCCAGGAAGGAGAAGACACTGAGGAAGAAAAGGAAGCAGAAAAGGGAGAAAAGAGCCAGCAGTGACAAACTTCTTGACCTCACAATTTTGCCTGCCCTATTTTTAATCTGTCTAAAGGGCAAACAGAAGCTGTTTGATAAGGTACTTCACGTATATATGATGAGGGCTGGAAGGTGGCTGAGACACTTACAAAGACCAGGGCATCAGGGGCAGGTCACCTGGAAGGAATTCACAGACTGAAGCATTGCTGAGGTCAAGGTAAAGATTTATTACACTTTTCAGTGTGCAAGAGTTCTTAGGGAATCTGCAACCTTAGAGGGATACAGGTAAAGTTTATATAGGCTATTCTATAGGAAACATGTGCCAAATATGCTAACTAGGTGTTTGGGGGTGGGATTAGGGAGTGGTTAAGGAGTGGTCAGATCTTAAAGGAAAATGCACTTTTAGTATCTACTGAGCAGGTATTTTACCCAGAATTCATCAGGAAATAGCGCAAGGGGGTGCTATATGGAGGTGTGATCTTAGGCCTGAAACATCACTAAGTCAACTAGTAGTCACAGCTGACTCAGAAATGCCAGGCTGCTCTCATCAATGTCTTATTAGACACAATAAATGTATGTCTAAGTCTAGGATACATATGACTGGTCAGTGAGTAGTACATGTCTTTATGACCCAGTGCACAGCCAGTTCAGCCAGTACATAGCTGGTTCAGACTAATAAGTTCTATAGGTATAGCTGGCTGCTGTAGCAGGAAGAGAGATCATGGTTGTTGCTGGGGCAGGCTGTATCCTTGGGCTGGGGAGAAACTACCTGGGATAGTATTTTGAGGCTAGGGAGAAATGTGATTTTTAAAGAGAAATGTGAATTTAGGACTGGGGCCCAAGCACCCAAGCACCCTATCATATCCTGAGGTACTACAAAATCAAGACTGGAAATCAATACTCTCAAATGTTTAATCCTGTAACCCTTGTACATGATTGTGGGGTAAAAATCAATTTATCATCCTGTATGTTTATCTAGTTAGCTAATCCTATAACAAAATAATTCATGCGTTAGGAAAATAAATAAAATGCAATCCAGTTAAGTGTTTATTCAGTGCCAGCTAAGTGTCAGGTGCTGTATTAAGTGTTAGGAGTACAAAACAAAAACAAAAAGCATAACAACAACAAAAAAACCCCACAACCACATCTCTTGTCCTCAAGTTTACATTACACTGACAGAATTCATAATGTACATAAAGAATTAAAATATAGAATATATACCAAGCAATTTTCATAGGAAGGCACTAGCAGAACTAGGAAAATCAAAATAGACTTCCTAAGCTTTGAAGGAAGTTAGAAATTCTAAGAGATTCAGGGGAATGGTAAGCAAGGTAATACGGCAGTGATGGGGGATGGGATTTGCGCTAGACCTCAAAACCCCTAAACCAAGTCTCTGGCTTGAGGCACTAGGTCCATGCCAGTATAATCCTTTGAACTGCCCTTTCATTGTGACCCTCCTTGTCTTTACCTGACCCTCCCAGGCAACTTGCCACTCCTAAATAACATCTAGCTCCTCCCACAGTCTTTCTGTACAAAAGTATCCATCTTTTTCCAATTAAATTGCCCAGATTCTTAAAATCCTGCCCACTTGGCAACACAATAAATGGTGTCTCTGACTGAAGGAAGACTTGAACAGTTGAATTCTTTTAAGGCAGACCCATGCCCTTTGCCCTGATATTTCCAGGTTCTTAGCTCCCCTAGACCACAATAACTGGAGTTTGGAGCCCATGAAGAAAAATAATGTGTAGTAAGCTTGGAAAGGTAGGCTGGGCCCAGTTTGTAAAGGACTTTAAAAAAAAAGCCAAAGAGAAGTTCATACTTTATCTCTGAGGTAAGAGGAAGCCACTTGAGTTTCTTGAGCGCAGAGTGACTTGCCCAGATCTGTGCTTTGAGAATTATCATTTTGGTAACTGTGTAAAAAATGGTTTAAAGAGAGGCAAGGCTAGAGGCAGGGAGATCAACTAAAAGGCTGTTGCAATAATCCAAGTAATAGGTGATAGGTCCCTGAACTAGGGTAGTCATGGTATTAAAGGTGAGGAGAAAGATGCAAGAAATAGTATGGAGATAGAATTCATAACACATGGTAACTGATTACATATGAGGGATGAAAGAGGGAGAAGAGTTTAAAATAACTCTGAGTTGTATACTTGGGTTACCAGAAAGATGATGGAGCCTTCAATAGAAATAGAAGCTAAGAAGAGTAATAGGTTTAGAAGCAAAGACAACAGGTTCTGTTTTAAATATATTAAGTTTGAGATGTATGTGGGACATCCAATTGGAAAAGTCCAGCAGACAGTTGGTGATGAAGGATAAAAGTTTGGAAGAGAGAGTAGGCTTGAATATATAGATCTTGAAGTCATCTGTATAGAGGTAATAGTTTAATCCATGAAAGTGTCACTAAGAGATAGTTGAGCAAGAAAGAGAAGAGGGCCCAAGATATAGTCCTTCAGAATACCCATGTCCAGGGAATGGGACAAGGATAATGATTCTGCAAAGGAGACTGAGAAGGAGCAGAGCAACCAGACTGAAGCAGTAAGAAGAGTCACAGAAGGAGAGGAGTTCAACAGTGTCAAATGCAGAGGGCAAAAGGGATAAGGAACAAGGAAAGGCCATCAAATTTGGCAATTCAGAGATTCCTGGGAACCTTTCAAAGAGTGGTTTCAGCTGTTTTAAGATTGGAAACCATATTGAAAAGAGCTTAAGAAAGATGAGATGAGAAAATAGAGACTAATATAGACAGCTTTTTTCTAGGATTTTGAGAGAGAAGATATATAAGAAAGTTGAAGTGACAAGAATTTTTTTTCCTTTTGGCAATTAATTCCCAATTATACTCACTAACTAAATGGAACAGAGGCATGGATAATTGAAAATAAATGATCATAGGTAATAGGATTTTGAACTAGAAGGAATCTTTGAGTCCTAGTTTAGTACTTTCTTTTGACACATTTAGAAACAAGCCTAGAGAAGAGAAATGATTTGCCTAAAGCTACCCAAGGTTGCAGAAGCCCTTTATACTTCATCATGCTGGGATGATTCTTACCACTCCTATTTCCTCCTTTGGTTTCTCTTTTTTCCTTCCATTCCACTGTCATTTCTTTAAATAGTCTCTATTTAAAAAGAACTGTGTGTGTGTGTGTGTGTGTGTGTGTGTGTGTGTGTGTGTGTGTGAGGGAAGGGGGGGTTGAGGTGGGGGAGGGGAGAGTGTATCCTTTCCATTAGACTTCTTCCTCTCCCAATCTTTCCTTACAATTACAGAAACCTGGCTTCCCCCAGAAGACACCACATCCTGGCCTTCCTCTCCTGCATATACCTTCTTTCATGGCCCCTGAAATACTGGTCCAGAAGAATAGATTAACATGCCTTTCTTGCTCCTTACTGCAACTCCCAAGTCCTTCTCCCACCATTGTCACTCAGAAGCCTCTACACCTCTGAAGTTCACTCCTTCTCAATATATCACCCAATCCAGGCGATTTTACCTACTGGTCCAAAAGTCAGTGCCCTTTCTTCCTAAAAGAATTTAGTAAATAGCTCAAAGTTGTCCTCTTCAGGTATATCCCCTATAGGGTTGTCAAAGCCTTCAACATGACTCAGAACCCATTTAATTTTCATCCTCCCAAACTCTAAGAGAGCATCAAATTTGTGACCCTCAGGATATATGAAGCCCACAGTACTCCCAAGTGTGATCAAGCCAGTTTCAAATTAATTAGGAAACATTAAAAAAAATGAATACAAATACAATAAAACATAGATGATACTACTTTTTAAAACTAAGTCAATATGCCACCCCCAGGGACCCTTATGTTTGGATTAGTGGGCCCAGTTTCTATTTCAGTTTGACACCACTGCTCTAAAGTAATCCAGGGGTATATCTGGATATTTCCACATCAACTACCATAATGCTGCTTCCTTCCTTCCTTCTTTCCCTCCCTCATTCTCTCACTTTCCCTCTTCCTCTGCTACTTCCCTCCTCTCCCTCCCTCTGTCCACATAGGGAATCATACCCTTACCTGTGGGTGCTTTGCCCAAAGTGATGAGTGCAGGGTGCATCCCAAGAATGTTGGGGTGCCACCTGAAATGATAAGGAACAAACTCTAGACTATTCGGTAATCTAGACAATAGGTCTATTATCTTAAAAGAATTCAAATTTACTCAAACAGTCTCCAAGTTAAAGAAAGGAATTTATTGGGGTGATGCACGCAAATGGGCATGCTTCTGAATGGGAACAGATTTAGTGAAGACTTCTCAGGAATGTGGAGCCTTGTCCCTGGAGTGAAGGAGACCTCCGGCCCAGGTTTCCATTCCTCCAGAGTCGGGTGATTTCTATATAAGGCTATGTATTGCTTTAGGATCAGTGATTGCATATGACTCCCTAACTCCTCAATGCCTAATGACGTGTATTTAAGCGGGCTTTGTAACATCCAGGAGCAGGAAATTTGAACTGGGTTTCAAAAGGGATTGGTTAGATTTCGGGCCTAGAATGTAAGACCTTGCTTCTTAGCCAATGAGAATAATGGTCAGTGGTGGGAGGGGACTTTCGTGTCAGGGTCTATATAAATTGCCATTCTGCTTCTGTAAGGCACCTCCCTACTCCAGCTTTACTGGTGAAGGGACCGCCCAGTTTTTCTTCCGCGAGAACCGAATAAGGGAGATTTTTCTGTTTTTACCTTGAGATGCCTCTGAGTAGTCAATTTGAGTAAGGGGGTTCGTGCTTTCCCCCACACGCACTTCCACGTGGGAGAAACAGCATTAGGCCCTGCTCCCCTTAGGGAGCAGAGTGCGGCCCTACTTCCCATAGGAAGCAAAGGCCGTTATGGGGTTTTGGCTTCTGGTTTAAATACAATTTTATGGAACAGGGGGAATGGGGACAAGAGAATGGGTGGAGCAAGCATGGCTCCAAAATGACTAGGATACTCCGAAGGTGCTTTTATTATACAGATAAGCAAAGAGAATAGGAAAAGGGAGAGGAAAAGTTGTTCTGGAATTGGAGGTGCTTTGTGGTACAAAGTAAGCTAAAAGTAAGATCACAGTCGAGGTTTTTAATGCATAGTCTTCTTTTCTGGCTGGTCACACCTGGCATCTTACCCCATGTCTCACATCCTGCATCCTGCTTGCTCCATCTGCCTTGAGCAGAAGGCTTACCTGTCTGCCTCACTTCATCATTAGGAATATAAATTTTGATTGCTGAAACCTTAGAAGATATCTTGGGGATTATAGACTTGATTTCTTTTTTTAAGGACCATGCTTTAAACCCAAATCATTTTGGCTTTCATTGACTGGCCAGCAATAGGTCCCAGCCCAAGCCTCATTTGGTCACTGTTTGGGCTCTGAAGGCTCAGAGTGTAAATAGCAATTGTTTCTATTTGGGCCAAAAACCCTGAAGGTCTTCCTCCCCCCAGTTTTTTAGCTAAGTAAAAGAGGCCATTCTTTGTCTTACTTCTTACCTAGTCTTAATCACTGAATGGGCATTACCTCAGTCAAACCAAGACCTGGGAAAGACCTTAGTTTTAAAAGGCCAAGGTCCCCCACTGCATCTGGGGCCATCTCCAGTCAGTACTGATCTATATCTTGCCACTGGATCCAGACAGCTCCAGAGGAGAGAGTGAGGCTGGTGACTTTGCACAGTTCTACTTCACTTAAATCCAATTCACTTTTAAGTCATGATGATGGGGTTCAGACTCTGGGAACCTCCTCTAACTCTTCTTGAATCTCCCCACTTAATCTGGCCTTTCATACTCAAATCTGTGGCCATTTATCTGTTACCTCTTGATTTCCCCACCAGCTTCCCACTCAAACCCTCCACAGTCTGATATCTCTTGATTGCCTCCAGCTGTTTCCCACCCTGGATTACATCACTAGTTACCCCAATTCCATCAAGATTCTCCTTAGACCAGTCTCCCAGACCACTAGACCACCTCTAGATCTTTCCCATAGGCTTTCTGTATATAAGTTCCATCTCACCTCCATCAAGTTGCTCAGATTCAATCCAGCTCAGATTCTATCTAGCTGGGATTCTATCTGGCCCACTTGTAAAAACAAGCATTAAAAATACTTAGGCTCCTTAAGAGTCAACCCAATATGGCTAATCTTTAATAAACTTTGTTTTACTTTGGCTTTAAGAAGGCTTGAGTCGAATTCAGTTGAGCAGGACCCAGCGTATTGGTATTTCAGGGTCCCCGCACCCCTAAACCTTATCAATGACATCACCTTCCTTGATGTGGTCAACTTGAAAGTTTGGCTAAAAGAGGCAAACAAGCTAGGTGGTATATAAATTCATATTGTTTATTCCCTTAAAGCTAGCTAACACATGTATATACAGAACCAGAGCTTAAATTCTGACTGCCTGATAAAAGAATAACAAGCCTTTTATACATTTTAGAACAATCCCAACTCAGAATGTCTGTGTCCCTCAGATTTATGATCTCCACATGTATTTAACCATAGCATGAAAAAGGAATTTTCTTAATTGAATAGGTTGTAAATACAATAAGATAAGAGAGTGTCAATTGAAAATACAATCCAGGATATCTGTGTTTCTTTGACCATTAATACAACATAATATAGTGTATGTCAATAAAATATTGAGATAACACAAGTCCCATTGTTCAAGACAGCGTCTTGGGTTAAAGTGCCTCATCCTTATTACTATGAACAGAGGAATGCTTTTAGCTTCATTTAGCCTTGTAGTTGTTGACACAGGAAGAGGCATTCACTAGGTTTAGAAGGGCATGTCAGGCAGAAGTTCTCCTTCTGGTTGATTAGTTCAGGCTTTGGCCCTTATTGGGGTTCAAATGATCCGAAATGATTATCAATGTCATGGTTCTCCTTGAGAAAGAAGGACAAACAAGGAACGTGAATTAAAATGCCACCTCTCTGAGCCTCTCACCCTACTTTAGTAAATTGATTACTGTTCCAGAAAAAAACACCTTTCCCACAGTTGCTCAAGCCTCTCTGTATATAAAAATTCTTAATCTCATATGCTAAAAATTCCTGGCCATACAATTTATTAACAATGTAACATCTACTAAATAGGCATTAACATTGTTTCAGTTGTGAGAACGATGATAACCAGAGTCACCTCTGTTACTGTTACTCTTGAGTTCTCACTTTTGGAATAGAGTCCCACTGAAGGGGTATGGATCCATCCTCTCCCCTCCCCCACCCCTACCTTGAATTTTCCCATGAATTTTAAGGACCCAGCCCTGGCTCAACTCATCTGAGTATAATCCTTTCATTGTGACCGGACCCAGCCCCACCCTTCATTGTCTGTTACCTCCAGACCTCCCCAAGTACTTCCCACCCTTAATCCATCTAGACCCCTTCTTGGTTATCTCTGGGTCACCCTAAACTATTAGCCACTCCTTGATCTCATCCTAATCTTCCCATAATCTTTTTCACTTTAAAAAGGGTCAGTCTTGTCTACCAAAGGCACAGATTCTTAAAATCCCACCTGCTCCTATTAGCCACACAATAAACCTTGTCTCTGACAGAGAGAAGGCTTGAGTCAAATTCTTTTGAGGCAGATCCACACCTTTTGTCCTTGAATTTTGGGGTTCCCAGCACCCCTAGACCGCAACACCACCATTTACTTCTAAGGATGGCAAACTCTTTCAAGAATTCGCTTCATAATGTTTCTTTGTGAGTTAAAAGTTAAAAAGAGTTCTCTCAGGAAAGAAATTCTCCTCATCTTTTCTCCCTGTACCTCACTCTCTTTAGCCATACACAGTCTATTCAGAATGACAAATAAGCTGCTGGTGCTTCAAGAGTCTCTTTCCTCCTAAAGAGAGAGCAACAATATCGTCTTTGTAGGAGAAACTATGGAACCTAGTATTATGTATGTTAGCAACTTCAGCCTAGACATTAATATGTCTGCAATACACTTGCTTCCTATTTAATCAACTTTTTCAAGTCCTATAACATGTATGTATCTTCACACCATCTCAGCGACACAAAGGATGCACATACATTTAATCTTATTACAAGTGTTCTACTTCCGCAATTCGTAACTCTGAAATTTACCAGTTGATAATGTTGATCACCATTTCCTTCTTGATATGATCTCACATTCCTGGGTTTTCATGATATTGCTCTGAGTTCCATGAGTGGTTGTCATTTTTAAGGGAAAGAATTTGGTTTTCTTCTCTTTTTTTAAAGCAGGTTATCTGTTCATATATTTTGTTATTTTTTAAAAAAGAAAAACAGCCAAGCTACTAGTTTTATTTATCTATTCAATGGTCTTTTTACTTTCAACTTTTTAAATCTCTTCCTTAATTTTTATAATTTCTACACTATTTAATTGTGGATTACCCCCTCAGAATTGCTTTTGCTGCATCTCCTTCCTGTCCAGCTCTCTCTATGCCCCTCCTAAATCTATTCTCCATTCTCAATGCTTCTGTTTACTCTATCCTTATTTTCCCAAGCTATTACCTTTGTTTTATCCTCACTTTTCTCTCTTCAAAATCTTATTCCTTTAGTTAACTGGTCCAGCTTTTCCCTGTCTTCAGTCCATGATTCCCTTGCCTCTTCCTCTCTCCCTTGCAAATTTTCATTCTCTACCCACTGGCTCATTGCATACTGCCTGATAAAGATTTGAAAAGGGTACTTTAAGGTCCCCTACTATTGCAGTTTTACTGTCTATTTCTCTTCTTTTTCTATTATTTAATTTATTTTTAATTTTCAACATTTACTTCCACAAGATTTTGAATTCCAGATTTTCTCCAATCTCTCCCCTCCCCACACCCCAAGACAGAGTGCATTCTGATTACATGTTCCACCAATCTGCCTTCCCTTCTATCACACACATATATATACCACCTTTTACCTTATCCCCTTCCCTTTTATTTTCCTGTAGGGCAAGATAGATTTCTATACCCCAATGCCTATATATCTTATTTCCCAGTTGCATATAAAAACAATTTTTAACATTCATTTTTAAAACTCTGAGTTCCACATTCTATCCCTTTCTCCCTCCTAATCCACCCTTGTTGAGAAGGAAAGCAATTCTATATAGGCCATACATGTGTAGTTATGCAAAACACTTCCATAATAGTCATGTTGTGAAAGATTACATTTCCCTCCATCCTATCCTGCTCCCATTTATTCTATTCTCTCCTTTGACCATGTCCCTCCTTAAAAGTGTTTGTTTCTGATTACCCCCTCCTCCCATTTGCCATCTCTTCTATCACCTCCCTCTCTTATTCACTTCCCCCCTACTTTTCTGTAGGGTAAGATAGATTTTCATACCCAATTGAGTGTATCTGTTATTCCCTCCTTAAGCCAAATTCAATGAGAGTAAAGTTCACTCATTTCTTGTCACCTCCCCCCCTTCCCCTCCATTGTAAAAGCTTTTTCTTGCCTCTTTTATGTGAAATAATTTACCCCATTCTACCTCTGCCTTTCTCTTTCTCCCAACACATTCTTCTCTCACCCCTCGATTTTACTTTTTAGATATCATCTCTTCATAATCAATTCACTCCTCCAACTACCCTAATACTGAGAAAGATATAAACAGTTCAACTTTAATAAGTCCCTTATGATTTCTCTTTCCTGGTTACCTTTTCCTGCTTCTTTTGAATCTTGTATTTGAAAGTCAAACTTTCTATTTAGCTCTAGTCTTTCAGTAAGAATGGCTGAAAGTCCTCTATTTCACTGAATCCCTATTTTCCCCCCTGAATTACTATGCTCAGTTTTGCTGGGCAGGTGATTCTTGGTTTTAATCCTAGTTCCTCTGGCCACTGGAATATCAAATTCCAAGCCCTCTTATCCCTTAAAGTAGAAGTTGCTAGATCTTGTCTTATCGTGATTGTATTTCCACAACACTTGAATTGCTTTTTTCTGACTGCTTGCAATATTTTCTCCTTGACCTAGGAACTCCAGAATTTGGCTACAATATTGCTAGGAGTTGGGAGGTGGAGCTAAGGTGGCAGAGTAAAAGCAGGGACTTCTAGAGCTCTCCCCCCAAACCCAGCCAAATATCTGTAAAAACTGACTCTAAAATTCTGGAGCTGCAGAACTCACAGAATGATGGAGAGGAGCCAATCTCCAGCCCAAGACAGCCTGGAAGGCCAACAGGAAGTACCTATCATGCTGGCTGACAGCAGAGGACAGTCTAGTGTGGACCATGCTAGCACAGACAGGACCTGAGCAAGTCTCAGGGGACTAAATCTCTGGTACCTGTGACAGTTTCCAGACTTCACCACCCAAAATACCAAGAACAAATTAGAAGATTAGTAGAAAAAAACTGTGGGACCTGAATGAGAGAATAGAGTGGTCCAGCCCCAGCCCTGGGCAGGGGAGGGGAAGGGGGTAGAGGGGCCCACATCAGCCACAATAGCAGCCACAGAGGCAGTGGCAGCAGCTGTTTCTGGAACTTTAGACTCACAGATTACAGGAGGATCAAGTGGCTAACAGCACCCCTCCTCCCCACTCCCACTGGAAGCAGAGAACTACCTTGACAAAGAGCTCGAAAGTCAAGTAAATGGAAATGAGTAAAAACCAGAAAAAGAATCAGACTCTAGAATCTTACTTTGGTGACAAGGAAGACCAAAACATACAAACAAAAGAAGACAACAAAGTCAAAGCTCCTATATCCAAAGTCTCCAAGAAAAATATTAATTGGTCTTGGGTCATAGAAGAGCTCAAAAAGGATTTTAAAAATCAAGCAAGAGAAATAGAGGAAAAATTAGGAAAAGAAATGAGAGTGATGCAAGAAAATCATGAAAAACAAGTCAACAGCTTGCTAAAGGGGACCCCAAAAATGCTGAAGAAAATAATGCTTTAAAAAATAGACTAACACAAATGGCAAAAGAGATCCAAAAATCCAATGAGGAGAAGAATGCCTTAAAAAGCAGAATTGGCCAGATGGAAAAAGAGATCTAAAAGCTTACTGAAGAAAATAATTCCTTAAAGATTAAAATGAAACAGATGGAAGCTAATGACTTTATGAAAAATCAAGTAATTATAAAACAAAAGCAAAGAAATGAAAAAATAGCAGACAATATGAAATATCTCACTGGAAAAAACCAATTGACCTGGAAAATAGATCCAGAAGAGACAATTTAAAAATTATTGGACTACCTGAAAGTCATGATCAAAGAAAGAACCTAGACATTATCTTTCAAGAAATTATCAAGGAAAACTGACCTGATATTCTAGAAACAGAGGATAAAATAGATATTGAAAGAATCCACCAATTGTGCCTGATAGAGATCCCAAAAGGAAAACTCCTAGGAATAGCCAAATTCCAGAGCTCCCAGGTCACGGATAAAATATGGCAAGTAGCCAGAAAGAAACAATTCAAATACTGTGGAAACACAATCAAGATAACACAAGATCTAGCAGCTTCCACATTAAGGGATCAAAGGGCTTGAATATGATATTCCAGTGGTCAAAGGAGCTAGGATTAAAACCAAGAATCACCTACTCAGCAAAACTGTGCATAATACTTCGGGGGAAAAATTGGTCATTCTATGAAATAGAGGACTTTCTTTTTAAAAAAAATTAATTTATTTTGTTTTCAGTTTTTAACAATCACTTCCATAAGTCTTAAATTTTCCCCCCTCCCTCCCCATACTGTCCCCAAGATGGCATGCAATCTTATATGGGTTCTACACATCCATTTTAAAATAGAGAACTTCCAAGCATTTTTGATGAAAAGACTAGAGTTGAATAGAAAATCTGACTTTCAAATAAAAGAATCAAGTGAAGCCTGAAAACGTAAACAAGAAAGAGAAATAATAAGGAATTTACTAAAGTTGAACTGTTTATATTCCTATATGGAAAGATAATATTTGCAACTTTTCAGATTTTTCTCAACTACTAGGGTAATTGGAGGGATTATATACACATAGACAGAGGGCACAGGGTGAGTTGAATATGAGGGAATGATATCTAAAAAATAAAATTAAGGGGTGAGAGAGGAATATATTGGGAAGAGAGGGGGAGAAATGGAATCGGGAATATTATCTCTTACATAAAAGAGACAAGAGAAAGCTTTTTCAATGGAGGGGAAGAGGGATGGAGGTAAGAGGGAAAGAGTGAACTTTACTCTCATTGAATTTGGCTTAAGGAGGGAATAACATGCACACTCAATTTGGTATGAAAATCTATCTTACACTACAGGAAAATAGGGGAGAAGGGATTAAGCAAGGGAGGGGTTGATAGAAGGGAGAGCAAATGGGAGGTGGGTGTAATTGGAAGTAAACACTTTTGAGGAGAGACAGCATCAAAAGAGAGAATAGAATAAATGGGGGCAGGATAGGATGAAGAAAAACAGTTAGTCTTTCACAACATCACTGTTATGGAAGTGTTTTGCATGACTACACATGACCTATAACAAATTGTTTGCCTTCTCAGTGGGGATGGGTGGGGAGGGAGGGAGGGAGAGAAGTTGGAACTGAAAGTTTTAAAACTTAATATTAAAAATTGTTTTTACATGCAACTGGGAAATAAGACATACAAGTATTGGGGTATGGAAATCTATCTTGTCCTACAAGAAAAAAGACGGGAAGGGGATAAGAGAAAGAAGCAATGTGGTGGAAGATTGGGGGAAGGAGTACTGTACATTGCCTTGGGATTGGCAGAGGGGAGAGATGGGGAGAAAATTTGGAACTCAAAATGTTGTGGAAATGAATGTTAAAAACTGAAAATAAATTAACGAATGAAAAAATTATTCCTAGGAGTTTTCCTTTGGGGATATCTTTCAGGAGGTGATCAATGGGTTTTTTCAATTTCTATTTTCCAGGGGCAGAGCCAAGATGGCGGAGTACAAACACACAAATACGCTAGCTCCGAACCCACAGCCCATGAAATATCTGTAGGAAAGAGCTGCCAATAAATTTGGGAGCAGGAGAAGCCACAGAACAGCAGAGTGGACAAGATTTCTGTTCCAGAGAGCCTGAAAACCTCTCGCAAAAGGTTCTTCACACTGCAGATGCAGAGCAGAGCCCAGTCCTGCGATGGCCGCCCAGCACTGAGAGGAGCAGATCTGAGCAGGCTTCAGGGACAGAATCTCCAGCAGCTGCGCGGGTCGCTCCACCCACAGGTGACAAGGGTCGGTGAGAGGGTCTCTTCGGTGGGTCGAGAGGGGAGTGGGGAGCCCCCATGACTCAGGCCCCCTCGGGAGGCACCAGTGGAGGTGGGAGCAGACCAGGGCTCCCCAAGCAGGCAGGAGCCCGGATCCATTGTTGAAGATCTCTGCATAAACCCCCTGAGGGAACTGAGCCCGTGAGGCGGCCCTGCCCCCACCTGAGCACCTAAACTTGATCTCACACTGAATAGCAACCCTGCCCCCGCCCAAAGCCCTGAGGCTGGGAAGCAGCATTTGAGTCTCAGACCCCAAGCGAAGGCTGGGAGGATCAGGAGGCGAGATGGGTGTGAGGAGAATATTCAGAGCTCAAGTCACTGGCTGGGAAAATGCCCAGAAAAGGGAAAAAAACCAAGACTATAGAGGGTTACTTTCTTGGTGAACAGGTTTTTCCTCCCCTTCTTTCTGATGAGGAAAAGCAGTGCTCACCATCAGGGAAAGACACTGAAGTCAGGGCTTCTGTATCCCAGCCCACTCAATGGGCTCAGACCATGGAAAAGCTCAAAAAGAGCTCAGAAAATTTTGGAAATTATGTTAGAGAGGTGGAGGAAAAGCTGGGAAGAGCAATGAAAGACATGCAAGCAAAGTATGAACAGCAGATCAGCACCCTGCTAAAGGAGACCCAAAAAAATGCTGAAGAAAATAACACCCTGAAAAATAGGCTAACTCAATTGGCAAAGGAGGTTCAAGAAGCCAATGAGGAGAAGAATGCTTTCAAAAGCAGAATTAGCCAAATGGAAAAGGAGATTCAAAAGCTCACTGAAGAAAATAGTTCTTTCAAAATTAGAATGGAACAGATGGAGGCTAATGACTTTATGAGAAACCAAGAAATCATAAAACAAAACCAAAAGAATGAAAAAATGGAAGATAATGTGAAATATCTCATTGGAAAAACAACTGGAAAATAGATCCAGGAGAGACAATTTAAAAATTATGGGCCTACCTGAAAGCCATGATCAAAAAAAGAGCCTAGACATCATCTTTCATGAAATTATCAAGGAAAACTGCCCTGAGATTCTAGAACCAGAGGGCAAAATAAATATTGAAAGAATCCACTGGTCACCACCTGAAAAAGATCCAAAAAGAGAAACTCCTAGGAACATTGTGGCCAAATTCCAGAGTTCCCAGGTGAAAGAGAAAATATTGCAAGCAGCTAGAAAGAAACAATTCAAGTATTGTGGAAATACAATCAGGATAACACAAGATCTAGCAGCTTCTACATTAAGGGATCAAAGGGCATGGAATAGGATATTCCAGAAGTCAAAGGAACTAGGACTAAAACCAAGAATCACCTACCCAGCAAAACTGAGTATAATACTTCAGGGGAAAAATTGGTCTTTCAATGAAATAGAGGACTTTCAAGCATTCTTGATGAAAAGACCAGAGCCAAAAAGAAAATTTGACTTTCAAACACAAGAATGAAGAGAAGCATGAAAAGGTAAACAGCAAAGAGAAGTCATAAGGGACTTATAAAAGTTGAACTATTTACATTCCTACATGGAAAGACAATATTAGTAACTCTTGAAACTATTCAGTATCTGGGTACTGGGTGGGATTACACACACACACACATGCACACGCACACACACATAGAGACAGAGTGCGCAGAGTGAATTGAATAGGATGGGATCATATCTTTAAAAAAAATGAAATCAAGCAGTGAGAGAGAAATATATGGGAGGAGAAAGGGAGAAATGGAATGGGGCAAATTATCTCTCATAAAAGAGGCAAGCAAAAGACTTTTTTAGTTTGGGGAAAAAGAGGGGAGGTGAGAGAAAAACATGAAGTTTACTCTCATCACATTCCACTAAAGGAAGGAATAAAATGCGCACTCATTTTGCTATGAAAACCTATCTTACAATACAGGAAAGTGGGGGATAAGGGGATAAACAGGGTGGGGGGGGATGATGGAAAGGAGGGCATGGGGAGGAGGGTGCAATGTGAGGTTGACACTCATGGGGAGGGACAGGATCAAAAGAGAGAATAGAAGTAATTGGGGGCAGGATAGGATGGAGGGAAATATAGTTAGTCTTGTACAACACAACTATTATGGAAGTCATTTGCAAAACTACACAGATTTGGCCTATATTGAATTGCTTGCCTTCCAAAGGGAGGGGGTGGGGAGGGAGGGAGGAAAAGAAGTTGGAACTCAAAGTTTTAGGAACAACTGTCGAGTACTGTTCTTGCCGCTAGGAAATAAGAAATACAGGTAAAGGGGTATAGAAAGTTATTTGGCCCAACAGGACAGAGGAGAGGATGGAGACAAGGGCAGAGAGGAATGATGGAGGAGAGAGCAGATTGGTGATGGGGGCAATTAGAATGCTCGGTGTTTTGGGGTGGGGGGAGGGGACAAGGGGGGAGAAAATTTGGAGCCCAAAATTCTGTGAAAATGAATGTTAAAAGTTAAATAAATAAATAAATTTTTAAAAAACCAATTTCTATTTTCTCCACTGTTTTTAGAATATCAGAGCAGTTTTCCTTGATAATTTCTTGAAATATGATGTCTTGGCTCTTTTTTTGATAATGGCTTTCAAGTGGTCCAATAATTTTAAAATTATCTCACCCAGATCTATTTTCCAGGTCAGCTGTTTTTCCAGTGAGATATTTCACATTGTCTTCTATTTTTTTCACTCTTTTGATTTTGTTTTATAATTTCTTGATTTCTCATAAAGTCATTAGCTTCCATTTGCTCCATTCTAATTTTGACAGAATTATTTTCTTCAATGAGCTTTTGAACTCCCTTTTCCATTTGGCCAATTCTGCTTTTTAAAGCATTCATCTCCTCTTTTGCCATTTGGGTTAGTCTATTTGTGAAGGTACTATTTTCTCCAGCATATTTTTTGGTCTCCTTTAGCAAGCTGGTGATTTGTTTTTCATGATTTTCTTGCATCACTCTCATTTCTCCTCTCAATTTTTCTTCTCCTTCTCTTACTTGATTTTCAAAATCCTTTGTGAGTTCTTTCATATCGAATATGATCCATTTATATTTTTCTTGGAAACTTTGGATGTACGTGCTTTGACTTTTTGTCTTCTTCTGGTTGTATGTTTCAATCTTCCTTGTTAACAAAGTAAGATTCTAGAGTCTGATATTTTTTCCACTGTTTGCTCATTTTCCCAGTGAATTACTTGACTTTTTAGCTCTTTGTCAAAGTAGGACTCTGCTTCCAGTGTGGGGTATGTGTACTGTCCTAAGCTTCAGAGATTTTGTGCAGCTTTTTGCAGAGATACTTCTAGGACCTATAAATTTTCATCTCTTCCAAGGTGGTATAAACAAAGGGGAGGTGTTTTCTACTCTCCTGGCCTGTGCTCTGGTCTGAGAGTGATCATAAGTAGTCTTTTCTGCCTTGGAACATGAAGAGGATTCCCTCTCCACCACTGCCACAAGCTCCACCAGGTCAACACTCCTCACCCCAGGACTGCCCTCCAAGATTGCAACCCAGATTAAAACAAAGCAAAGCAAGAGAATCCTGTCTTAGAATCAGCAAAGAGATCCCTGCAATCCCACTATGATCAACCATTCAATCCCCCCACCATTTGTGGACCAAGAGCTCAAGAAGCAACCATTGCTGCTGCCTCCACTGCCTAAGGGCTAGGGTTGGACCATGCCCTTCTCTCACACAGGTCTAACAGAACTTTCTTACTGACCTACTAAGTTGACTGGCATTTTGGGATTGAGAAGACTGGAAAATGCCACAGCTGCCAGTGATTCAGTTCCCTGAGGCCTGTTCTGGCCCTCTCTGTGCCAGCACAGCCCTTGTTAGACTGTACTCCTCTCCCAGCCCAGTGCAATAAACCTTTTCTGTTGACCTTGCAGGCTGTCTTGGGTTAGAAATTTGTTTCGCTGTTATTTTGTGGGTTCTGATTCTATAGAATTTATTTAGAGTCATTTTTTACAGGTATTTGGAAAGATTTGGAGGAGAGCTCAAGCAAGTCCCTGCTTTTGTTTTGGCTTGGCTCTACCCCCCCCCCCCATTTCTCTTTTTAATTCAATTTTTTCTTTAAGAATTTAAGTTATAAATATGTATATACACATATATATTAAGTATTGATATTGATTTTTCATCATGCTTTTAAGCAATGATGTAATTTCCTTTGTCTCTTTTCATCTTATCTATATTTACTATACACTTATCTAAAATCATGACTGTTACACATGCTTTTTTAGTTCAACTAAAGCATAATAGATTTTGACCTCATTTTAACTTCATATGATCCTTTGTGCTTGAAGAGTTTCTTGTAAATAACATATTGTCAGATTGTTTTCTAATCCATTCTACTATCCTCTTGTTTTATGGGTGCATTGGTCCCATTCATTTACAGTTACGATTGTTAATTGTGTATTTTTTGCCACCCTGTCTTCTTGTTCTTTTTTATCTTTGAATTCACCTTCATCTTTATAAATAAGAAAGTAGTTGAAAAGAGGGGATTTGCCTGACACTTGTAATCTTACAAGTGAAACACTCTAATTCCTTTCTATTGTAGTTCTTTTTTCTTTACCTTGCTCTAATCCCAGATTTTTATTCTCTTATTTTTCTTTTAATTCTCCTTCATGTTCCCCTTTCCAACACTGGAATTTATTTTGCTCATGACTATTCCCTTACCCACCCTGCCCTCCCTCTCTGACCCCACTCCACTCTTTCCTTGTTCCTATTCCCTCTTATTTCTTTTTGAGCTTAACATAACTCTATATTAATATCTGGCAAAGGGAGGAATTTGGAAGGGTATAGTGTTCTTTCTTTATCTAATTCAGATGAAAGTGAGGCTCGTGGGATCCCTATCTCCCCACCCCTACTCCTTCCTCATTACTATAGTCTTTATTTTACCTACCTCTATTATACAATGATTTCATTCCCTTTCTTCCTCCAGTCTTCCCAGTGTAGTCTCCTGTCTCTCCTACTTTTGTCTTCTCCTAAGACCACTAAAACAACGCAAGTACCCACTGACCTTCTGTAATTTTCACTTTTCTCTATGATACCTAAGGATATATGAGGCTTCTGAGAAGACATAGACAATAGTCAGTAAATATATATTAAGTACCTACTATGTGCCAGACCTTGTCCTACATACTAGGGATACAAAGAAAAAGTATAAAACAGTTCATTCCTTCATGGAACTTACAATCTAATAGGGGAAGACAACACATAAAAAAAAGCTGAAAAGTAGAGGTAGAGAGGAGGGAAAGAGTACCCCACACAGGGACATGTTGAAGTCCTGTGGCCAGGGTGGGAAATGATTTGAGAAAGTAGATTCCCTGAAACCCCCTTAAAAGGCACAGGATTAGGATGGAGCTCTCCTTGCAGAAAGGGAATATTTCATTTTTCTCTTTGTATTTCCAAAGGCCAGCACAGAGCTTAATGTTTATTGATTAATTAAGGATAAAATGTACTTAGAAACCACCTCATTAAGCTCTTTACACAAATATAAGTTTAAAATTTTTAAATATTAATTCTGATTGAGTGAAGTGCATACTTACCAACCTAAACTGACTTTGGCTGAAAGGGAGCTGGGGGAGAGGTTGGATGTATTCATAAACAATCTCCCTAATATTTCTTGCCTCTCTTTGATGTCAAAGTTACCAAAAACACACTTTTCTCCAGATATAATATTTGACTAAAGACAAAGTCTATTCCTGAGTGCAGGGTGTTAGTATATATTATATGCCCAAACTCACAGAACTATAGGTTTTAAGTCTTAAGCAATTTGATGAACTTACTTAGGTGCTATAGAACTGGTAAATGTATTCTTATTTGAAATTCAGCGTCATTTGCTTAATCATCAAACATCAAGAGTTTGAGGACTATAACTTTGATGGAAAGCAGGCAGGCCAACTGTGAACAAAGGAATTTATTTTCATGCAAATTTCCCTAAGCAAGGAAAAAAAAGAAAAGCTGTGCATAAACAGGCTACATAGAGCTTATTTCCCAGGAATGTGCATAAAAGTTTTAAAAGTTCACCATAATGGCTTGCTTCACCATAATGAAGGATTATGAGGACACTTTGCCTACTTCCTGGGCTGTAACAGGTATAAGAGAGGCTAGAAATAAGAGTTCTTAACTTCATTTCTTGATTTTTCTGGTTCTGTACCAAGATTCCAAAAGTTCTTTTGCTGTTGTTGTTGTTTAGTCATTTCAGTCGTGTCTGAGTCTTAGTGACCCCATTTGGGGTTTTCTTGGCAGAGATACTGGAGTGGTTTGCCATTTCCTTCTCCAACTCATTTTTCAGATGAGGATCTGATTCAAACAGGGTTAAGTGACTTGCCCAGGGTCATACAGCTAGTAAATATCTGAGGCCATATCTGAATTCACAAAAATGAGCATTCCAAGCTCTATCCTCTGCAAGCTAAAGAGTTAGGTGTTTTTGGTTTTGGTTTTGTTCGAGGGGCAGGGATGTAATTAACACTATAAAACAATGAGTTTCCATGCTGCCCCTAGTGGATGGAACAAGCAAGGGCTAGGTTTTGCAGTAATTCAATTCTGAATATTCAGGCAACTAAATTTGAAGTTGGCAGTGAGAGAAACTTTGGCTTTAGAATTATCTTAATTACCCAAAAGTAAATGTTCCACTTTTCCCTCAGCTAAGCAGCAAGGAAGACAAACAGAGGTGGGTAGGGAAGAGATAAAATGTGTATGCCTATAAATGTGTATCCGTGTCTATTTTTTGAAATTACCAATTGTTCTTAATTATCTGTACCTGTGTGTTCTCTGGATAATTGAGAGTTAATTATATATCAGGAAGAATCACTGGTAATAAAGAACTAGAATAACCAGATTTAATTTAGGCCAAACCTGATAGAAAGGATTCAAATTTGCAATGCCCAGGGCAAGTAGTGTACTAAACCTTTGTAGGTAATACGGTATATTTTGATTGTGACACCAGAATCATCAGGCCAGAAGAGAGCTGAAGATATCAGAGTTTTCCCTTACCTTTTCAGCTTTCTCTCAGATTACCTCCCTCCATGTACACTTAAACTCACTCCATCTAAACTTGACTACTCTCTGTCCCAGGAACACATCCTGAGCTTGCTTTCCTGCCTTCTCCTTCTCCTAAACTAGAAGCCCTTTAAAGTCAAGGGCTGTGTCATTTACACTTCCTAATCTTCCCCAGTTTGTAACATAGTATTCTACATGTATGTAGATACTTAATAAATGTCTGTTGAATTGGATTGTTTCATTCCTGACAGGAGTGTATCTAAACCAAATCTAGTGGAAATGAAATCCAATATAAGAACCTTGTTGGAACACTGTGCTATAAATTAAGCCCATTTCTTCATGTTCCATTATACAACAGCTAACACTTAACATATATTTTATACCTCTCCATCATCATAGGGAATATGAAATAAGAGAATCATCATCTTCAGCTGAGAAAATAAAACCTCAAAAGAATTTGCTTCATTTGTATCCCAGGTCTACTGAAAGTGAGATCCCTTGATTTGGAATCATAGGACTCACCCTGGCTCTACAACTTAATAGCTGTAGGATCTTGAACAACTCACTTCACCTTTCTGTGACTCATTTCCTTCATCTGTAAATTGAAAAGGCTGGACTACAATCTCTTCAGTTCCCTTCCAGGGTTAAAAATCCTATGATTCTATTCTTATAAATCCATTGCTCCTTCCTATATCATACTGTCTTCAATGCATGTGAAGAACATTTGATCATGCATGGGTCACAGATTCTGAGAGTTGGAAGGAACCTTACTATTTAGTTAAAGCCACATGAAAGAAATCCTCATTGCAACATACCCAACAAGTGGTCATCCAGCTTCTGCTTGATGACCATCTTGGTTGCCTTCTTCAAACATTCTCCATCTTATCAATGTCTGTCATAAACTATGGTGGCCAGAACTGAACACAATACAGCCTAGAGTACAAAAGAACAAATGATGTTACCTATTCTTGGAAGCTGAATATTTCCCTCTTAAAGAAGCCTAAGAAAGAATTCAAAATTGGCTTTTTTTTTACTTCTATATCTCCCAATTGACTCACATTGAGCTCCAAGATCTTTATCAAAACTGCGGACTATCCATGCTGCTTACATCTTATACTCGGTAAGTTTTTTTTTTCATTTACCTCTACTGGATGTCATCTTATTAAATTCAGCCCAATGCTTTAGACTGTTAAAATTCTTTTGGATTTTGACTGGGTGATCCAGCTTGGAAGTGTAAAACTCAAGCAGAAATGGAGTTCACTAATCTGTACATAAGGATCTCTGTAGGACACACTGAAAATGTGTAATATTATTAGGTTTTATTATATTTATCTTGTTAAATATTTCCCAGTTATATTTTATTCTGGTTTGACCATACTGGTGGGTGCTGTGGGCCACGTGTTTGACACCTTTGATCCAGCTATCTTTCACAGCTTAGTGCCATCTACAAATTTGATAAACATGCCATTTTTGTCTTTTATCTACATCACTGATGAAAATATTAAGTAGCACAGGGTCAGTGCCTGGGATGCTCAGCTGGAGATTTCTGATGACATTGAACCATTAACAATTACTCTTTGAGTACAGCCCATCTAGGTCTGAATCCATCTGATTGTATGAGCACCTAATCTATCTCTCTATATAAATGCACCACAAAATAACATACTAACAATAATAATACTATTTATATAGTACTTACTATGTGCCAGGACTATGCTAAACACTTTCTAATTATTATCTCATTTAATGCTCATAACCCTGCAAAGTAGGTGCTAATATTGGCCCCATTTTCTCCTTAGCTGATGAAACTGAGGCAGAGATTAAGTGACTTACCTAGGTTCACACAGCTAATAAGTGTCTGAGGTTGGATTTGAACTCATATCTTCCTGGCTCCAGCCTTGGTGCTCTATCCACTGTACATAAAAATACTTTATCAAAAGATTTCCTAAAAATCTAATAGACTCTATCCACATCCTCATTTACTAGTTTAGAAATTCTGGAAATGAGGATTTCTAGCCTGACCTGTTGTTTTTGACGAACCTATGTAATCTATATAACTACTGCTTTCTTATCCAGATATTTTACAACCATTTCTTTATTCATTTTTTCAAGAATTTTCCCAAGAATCAAAGTCAAGCCCATTGAATTAGTTTGTAGACTCTGTTCCTTCTCTTTTTTGAAAATCAAAACACTTCTCTTTCTCCAATCTTTGTGATACCTCACCAGTTTTCCTTGACGTTTCAAATATTACTGAAAGCAGTTCAGTAATCACACCTGCCAGTTCTTTCTGTATCCAGGGACGTAGTGCATCTGGGACAGATGACTTGAATTCATCAAGGGTAATCAATTGTCCTCCTGCTTATCTTTACCATCCTTATATATTTTGTTATCAAGTCCCTGGCAAGTCATCTTTGCTTTGTTTTTTCTAATACAAAGGTCATCTTTGTCATCTTCAAATCAGATGACTTTATCAGTCATTGATCAAAATGTTAAACACATTGTCCTTTGCAAAGAAAACAGAAACAAAATAGAATTGAGTAGGTCTGCCTTCTCTTGGTTGTCAGCCATCATTCCATTCACCAAGAGAAAAGGTTCTTAACTTTCTTTGATCCTTTTTTCTCCTATTATAGCTGTTTTGTAGGATGGGGGGCAATCAGAGTTAAGTGACCTGCCCAGGGTCACATGGCCAGTAGATTATAGCTTTTTAAAAGCACCTTTTATTGTCCTTGATTTTTTATCTTATCCTTAATAGTCTACTCAGACTTTGAGTATTCATCCCCATTTTTAAGCCAATAACAAAAACAAGAATTTGTTGCATATAGTTCCTACTATGTTCTAAGCACTAAAGAAAATGAGGCATCTGTATCTCCCATATAGAGATAGCTTGTTTGAATTCATACAACCAACTGGTGATAGAAGTAACATTAACTGAAGTCTATTTTCTTAGACAGGACTCTCTGTTCAGTAAAGGTTGGTTTAGGTAGAATCCTATCTAGCAGAAATCTCCACTGATACTTCCTTATTTTTAAGAACAATGAGAACCAATGTTCTTGATGCCTCCAGCATGGTAAGCACTCTAATCATCAGAGAAAGATTAAATAATATTCAGTATTGTTTTGCTGTTATGAGTATTTTATTGTACATTTATTTGAATATAGGTAAAACACCTATTCAATGACCATGTCATAGTCTTTAAAACTCTAATGGATCTGTGATCTCATTGTGAGGATATCTGGACAACAGTGTAGGTCCAGAGCTATCCAAGCCTGTCCATCCTACTTGACTAAGATTCTTCTCCCTGTCCTTCCATAAAGTTCACCAAATATGTTGGGGACCTTCCTTTCTTTTCTGTTCGACTGTGTGCAAACCCTATCTATTAGTGACATTAAATTACACATATTAGGAGATCAAATAGATATTTATTACGCTCCCAAGCATTTTAACATTGGCTTCTAGGACCTGAAAGAAATTAAGTGGCAAGGAAGACTCTGAATTAAAATGTCATTTGCTTACTTTTCTTCTCCACCACCCTCCAACTCGAGATATACATCTATCAGTTTTGAGCTCTCCATACATCATTGCTATGACTTCCTACGGATGAAGGTCTTTTTCTGGGCAGATGAGAATCTGTACAGAAGTGAATTGTTGACTAAGGCTGGTTTCCTTGGGCAACAACTGAAGACAGCTTTCAGTGTATGAGTTCTCTTCCACAGATATAAGTCCTTGATAAGGTTAATTGGTGGTTAGAGGTGAGGAGGCTGAAAAGCTTCTAGCTGTTAGTCATAAGCTCAAATAAAGCTACAAGTAGAGTCAGGAATGGGGCATTGTCCAGGGCCCCCAAATTTAAATGGTACAAAACCTCTTTAAGCAGGTACCGTAGAATCTAAGAGTTGGAAAAGACTCCAGTGTTCATCTCGTCCAAATCATGGTTAAAAGTAATCCCCACTATAACATACCTGACAAGTGATTTTCCACTTGAAAATCTCCAAGGAAGGGACACCATCCCTCTCAAAGCAGTTTATTCCACCTCTGAAAATCCTAAGTGTTAGAAAGCTTTTTTCCCTCCTCCAAAGTTGTACTGGTCTGCCTCACCTCCATAACATCAGCATGGCCTTCTGAGGACAATTTTCCTAGGGGCCAACACAATTATTGGTGACTCCCTGCTTAGAACTGTATTATCTTGAGAAGTGGTCCTGTCACACTATTCACTCCCCATTTTCTGATGCACCTTCTCTATTTCACCACCAGATGAGTATGCTTTTTAACTCCCACACTGGCCACCTGGCTTCCATAAGAGTATCTTCTTTCCCTAATCCCACTTTACAGCCCTTTTTATGTTCTGTCTTCTATTAGAATGTGAGCTCTTTCAGAATAGGGACTTTCTTGTTTTCTTATCTTTATATCCCCAGCACCTTTAGCATAGTGCCTAGCACTATGCTAGTTAAGAGTTTAATATATGCTCTATCTATCATCTCTCTATCCTGATTTCAAGGCTAAATTTGTCTTTTTGCAATTTCTAACCAATGTTCCTAGCTCTGTGCTCTGGGGTCAAACAGAACAAGTAGAAAACCTCTTCCAAATGACAGCCCTTCAAATATTTGAACACAGCTATCCAGTCCATCAAAAACATATATTAAGGATCTACTATGTGCCAGACACTGTGCTAAGGGCTGGGGGTACGAAGAAAGTCAAGAGGCAGTCCCTGTTGCCTCTAAGAGCTCACTATCTTTTGGGGGAAGACAATACATAAAAAGAAACTGAAGAGATGGAAAGGGGGTGGGAAAGAAAGGAACGTGAGGGTACCAGGTGGAGGTAAGATGAAGTCCTGCAGTCCCACTCTTTACTTCCTTAGTGTTCTCTTCTCCAGGCTAAAAATATCCAGTTCTTTCATTCTATCCTCACATGAAACGGACCCAAGGTCCTGACTGCCCTTCTCCAGAGAGCTCCATTTCATCACTGTCCTTAATCTATGGCACCTAGGTCTGAACACAATGTTCCAGAAAAGGTCTAAGAGTTTGGAGCAGAGAGGGCCATAACCTTCCTATTCCTGGAAGCTCTGCCTCTCACCCAAAACATTTTAGGATGTCATTAGTTTTTTGTTTTTTGTTTTTTATCATAGATAACCTATATTGAGATTGCAGTTCAGTAAGACTCCCCCTTCCATCTTTTCCTTACCAACTGATGCCTAACTATGCCTCTCCCAACTGTGTACTTGGGAAACTGATTTTTTTATACCTAAATGTGACGTTAAATTAATCCATACTGAATGTCACTTTACTAGATTCAGTCCAATGCTCATTGGTTCTTGACTGCCATCCAGTTTTGTTAGCTATCCCTCACAAAGTTGTTTTGTGTCACTGGAAAATTTGATAAGCATACCTTTATCAAAGCCACTGGTCGAAATGCTAAACAGCACAGGGCCAAGTACACCTGCCACGTTAACCAAATATATATATGTATATACATACATATATGTATATATACACATATATGTATATATACACATACACACATATCTATATATACATATGTATGTATACTGCATATGTTCGGTTTGTATTACATGCATTATGCACTATTATGTATCACTGATATAAACACACGTAAGCAATATGTAGAAAAGTGTGAGCACACACTTTGCTTCTTCTGGAAAACACATTCCTTCCCCATATTCTATGCCTTGGGGCTACCGTGAAGTGGGGAGAGTATGGGGAAGGAAAGACTGGCTTAACACCAAAGCAAAAGGTTTGGTCTGGAGTCCTTTAGTCAGAGCATTTGTCCTTCCCTGGAAACTTTCTAGCCAAGGATAAGCCACCCATCTCCCAGTGGGGAGGGGTTAGCACTGGGAAACAGAGCTATGCTGACTCAGCCTTTGCGCATCCGGCTTCTCTTATCCCTTCTAATGTAACGGTGGCTGCGGCCGGGCAACTACAGTGGCAAAGAAGGAACTGTTTGCGCTCCCTTTGGGCAAGCTGGGACCCTACCTAGGGTGGGGTAAGGGAGCCAAGAGGAGACGTATAAGTTGATGAAACTGTGGAATGGAAGGGGATGGGAGACCAAAGGAACCTGGGTTTTTAAAGAAGCCGCAAGCGTCTCATACCCAATCTGGAAGGAACCTGTTTTTCAAAGGGCGGTTCCAAGTTGCCGCCGCCGCCGCCGCCGCCGCCGCCACAGCCACGGCCACTACCACCAGGAGCGCAGCACTGGACCCTGGTCCCACGCGCACCGAGCCCCATTCCACCTCCAGTTCCTGTTGGCACAGAAATGTTTCAGTTCCGCAAGCAGCTGTAGGAAGGGAAGCATGACTGGGGGCGGGAAGATCTAAGAGCAAGCCGCCAAGACTGGTTCAAGGTCTTCTGCGCGTCTTTGGGCTGAGAGAAGAGGGGCGGTGGTCACAGGTTCATAATAGGAAAGTAGAAGCCCGTCTCCATTCACAATCCGCTACCACCCTACTCGTGCACTTCTCCCCGTGCTTCAGCTGGGGACGAGCAAAGGTGTCATTTATCCCTGGGCTTCCTAGGGCATGGAAGGAAAAGGCTCCCGCGAGGCTGGGGTAGAACGCCCGTGTCGCGCTGCCTAAAAATGGGAGTTGGGGTAGGTGGGAAGATGCTGGGGGTGCAGAATCGGAATACGCAGTGACATTCTGCGGGAGAGACCGAGCGAAGCGCCCCCTCCGCGCCCCGCTAAACCGGGACTGGGGCTGTTGCGGCACAGCTGGATGAAGACAGCGACGCAGTTACCTTACACGACCCCAAGCGGGGACGCGGAACACGGGAGCCGCCAAAGGGAAGGGGCTGCAAATTGACTGGCAGGATTGACTGGGAGGGGGCGGATGCGCCCCTGTTCCGGCGCGCTCTAGCTCCACGAGGGCCGGGCGCGCGCGCGCCGGTTCCACCTCCTCCTCTCCACACCCCGCGCACTGCCTCTTGCAGCACATGGTCGGCGGAGGCGCGCCCCCGAGGCCGGCAGAGACCGGCTGCAGCCGGTATCGGATAAGAGATAGGCTTAGACCATAGGGAGAGAGTCAGGAGGACGGACAGACGGACGAGAAGGGGAGAAGGGGGCATCGTTGGGGTGGGAGGGGGTAGGGTGTGGTCAGGAGGGGTGCTCCAGGCGTAGGAGTGGAAGATAAGGAAATAGGCGGGCGCGAGGACCGGGGGAGGGGTGGGGAGGGGAGGGTAGCGGGGACTCTCTGGGTTCTTTCCAGACCGGACGGGGTCTTCTGGGCCCCAAAGGGTTAACCCTTTTTTATGTCTCTGAGCTGCTTATAAAGAGGGGGAGGACAAGCCTCCGCCTTATTGAGAACCTTTTGGGGTTTATTCTCTTCTCTCCTAACTTGGTGAGTTTGCTTTATTATTTACGTGTTTCAAAGTTTGATTGTGTATTTTATTGCGGGGCGGGTGAATAGGGCGCACGGAGGAAAACACCTCAACATTTTGGAAAGGTTATGACGAAAATATTTTCCCCCTTGACAATTTAGAGAGATTATGCCCTCTCCCTGGTGGAGAGCAGAGAGGATGTTAGCTTATCATACCTCTCGTCTAATTTTTGTAGATTTTTTAAAAATTGTTTTTGTTTTAAAATAGGGGGCTTGCCCGAAGTGCCCCCTAAGTAAGGGGCTTAAGCCTCTGTGGGAGTTGCTGACGGCTGGTATTTAGCTCTGCCTTTGAGAGTCCTGCATGAAGTTCCCTGAACGTCATCAGAATCTGAATGTCAGAGGCACCTCACCGTGGCTCCGCACTGCACACGGCTAGGGCGCAGACCCATGATGTCCCGAGAAAGTAAGGTTACTGCCTCAAAGCCAATTACTTTGTGATGCCTGGCCTTTTCGGACTGGCAGGGCTTTCCCAGTAGACTCCAAGTCATTATGTTTTGATTGTCAAAGTTGTAGCTCTCTGTGACTGCAGGTTTCCCCTCCCATCTTAAGCGGTTTCTCCCGTGCACCGAAGCACAACGCTCCGGTAGTCGGCAAGTGTCACATCTGTTTTGCAAAGGAGGATGGCTTTGTAAAGGAAATGGGTTATTTCCTTATGTTCAACAAAGAAGAAATAAAAAATGACATAGGTGGCTAGCAACATTGGATGTAGACTTTAGTGAAAAAGCAGCCTTGGAAGTAACTGCTTGGCACCATTAGGTCTTCCACCTAAAATTCCTATGTTTGCAAAGTTTAAAATTTAAAGCCAGCAATTTATAGCTGTCTGTTTCAACACTGAGAGTGGGAAAGGTATCACCGAGTGTGGTTCCCCCCCACCTTCCGTAGTAATTTTTTTCTGTAGCCACAGAGTTTATAGTAAAATCTTTAGAGTAGAGTAGGAAGTAGAGTAGAAAGTACTGCACTATGACATTTTAATCAGTGATACATCCTGTATGGCCAATGTAGAAATAGTCCTGAGGTTCTCTTCGCTTAAGACTTTCCAACATAGAGACATACTGTATGTAAATAAACAGTGCAACCAAGTGGAAAAGCAAGTTCTCCTCTCTTAATGACTGCCACTAACCCCAGAGTTTTATTTCTGCGGTTTTCAAACGAGGAGTTTCCTCAATGGAAATCCTTCCAGGGAGAACACAGAGAGCACAATTAATTTCTTGGACTGGGCTGCAACATCATGGTCTAGTAAATTGTAGAATGAAATCTGTCAAATAGTTCAGTGGTGCTTATGCAGCAATTCTAGAAAGGATTGGGATTTTTTACTATACAGTTTGGACTTTTTATACAAGTGGACTTTACCTAAGTACAGATTAGTTTTTGACAACTATAGACTGGAACAACTTGTTGAAAGCTGTTGTCCAGGGTTACACCTTTAAGAAGAAGGCACTACATGACAGCGTTTGCTAAGTGGCAGTTTGTATCAGTTCCTGTTAAGCACTTACATATGTGTCCTTTTGAAACTGTTCTGAAAATACTGAAGATAAAGCTGCTAATGTGGGATAATCAAGGCTGTGCCTTTTTAATGCATACGGGTTGAATGTCATATTAAGCAATAACTATTACAGTGAAGCCTAATATTTTAACATGTTTCTAAGCACCAGCAGAATGGTCAGTTATTTCAAGTATATTCAATTCGGAATCTGAACAGTATTTAAATTTATCAGGAGATTTTTATTCCCTCAAGAAAGAGTTTAAAGGTAGTTTGTATTAAATTATTGCTTTTCTGCATCTTTTTGAAGAATACTAGTTTAAAAGTGAGATTGTTGTTATTACTCATATTTTATACTGAGGGGAATAATAGCTCTGGGAGGGACCATAGAAATCCTTTAGTCCAGCCTGCTCCTTTCATTCAGGGAGAAACTTGAGGCCATTAACTAGGTCACAGAGCG
Source organism: Notamacropus eugenii (assembly GCF_028372415.1). Lineage (NCBI taxonomy): Eukaryota > Metazoa > Chordata > Mammalia > Diprotodontia > Macropodidae > Notamacropus > Notamacropus eugenii. The sequence continues at coordinate 331,382,918 of NC_092873.1, read as the reverse complement.
ATAGAGATCATTTTGAGTTACTTTGTGCTACATTGTAGACACTTTGTTTATCTGCATACATGTAGTTTCTGCCCCAACAGAAAGTAAGCCCCTTAAGGACCCTGGCTCTTATTAAAAGTCTTTGTATCTCCTGGGACTAGCAGAGCACAACAATTATTTGTTGAATTAAAGTGAGATAAATAAAATAAACTCTGAAAGGTCAAGTAATTTACATAGCAAATAAATATCGGAGAAGATCGTAGATGGTTAGAGCTAAAAGGGATTTTAGAGATTATCTCTAGTCCAAACCTTTATTTTAACAGGAAGGAAACTGAGGCTCACTGAAGTGGTTAGAACTCAGCATTTTAAGTGAATGTACCATTCTAGCAAACAAATAAACCTGACTATGAAACTGAATGGGAAGGAGGATTTCTCTACTCTCTAGAACCAAAATGAACTCAGGGGACTATCTAATCCAATAGATACGAAACCAAGGCCCAGGCAGACCAAGAGACTTGCCCAAGGTCACACATGTTCTCCTATAGTAGTTTTCCTAGTAGTAAGCATCAGAAGCAGAATTTAAAATCAAGATTCTGAAGTCAATGCTCCTTAGACAGTACTGTTTTGTATTAATACTATTAATAATAGCTGAGATTTGTATAGCGTTTTAAGGTTTGCCAAGCACTCATCTCCTAACCACTCTGATAGGACAAATATTGTTATTCACATTTCATAGATGAAGAAACTGGCTATGAGAGGTTAACTTGCCCAAGGTCACACACAAAGTTGTGTTGTGACGCAGAATTTGAATCCAGGTTCTGGGATGTTTCTTTTCCCCACTGCTGGCATACTGTACACACACCTGAAATTGGTCCCAGTTTTATTCAGCCTTGGGTTTTGTTTAAAAAAAAAACAACAGTATAAAATATCTGGAAATACACCTGTCAAAACAAACCTAAGAACTGTGTGAACAAGATTATTTAAAAAAAAAAAAACTTGGTACAAATAAAATCAAATTCAAATAATTGAAGAAATATTAATTGTTCATGGGTAGGCAGTGCCAATATAATAAAAATGATAGATTTATCTAAACTAACTTATGTATTCAATTCCATGCCAATTAGCTTATCAAAAAATTATTTTACTAAATTAGGAAAAAAGCAACAAAATTCACTTGGAGGAACAGAAAGTCAAGAATATCTAAGGAACTAATAAAAAAAAGATGTAAAGGAAGGAGGTTTAACAGTACCAGATCCTAACTATATTTTAAGGCAGTAATTATCAAAACTATCTGGTACTAGCTAAGAAAGAGGAAAATAGATCAGTAGAACAGAATAGACATGCAATTCACAGTAGCTAATAAATATGCTAACCTTGTATTTAACAAGTGTAAAAACCTAAGTTTTGGGGATAAGATTTCATTATTTGGTTAAAATTGTTAGGAAAATTGGAAAAGTCTGTCAGAAATTGGGTACAGACCAATATTTACACCATTTACCAAGGTAAAATCAAAATGGATACATGGCCTTGATATAAAGAGAGCTATTATAAGAAAAACTGAAGAACATGGAATATATGCCATTTATTTAATCATACTAACTATCAGACTTATGGACAGGTGAACAATTTATGAATAAACAAAAAATAGAAAGCAGCGTGAGGTATAAAATGGATCATTTTGGTTATTTTAAATTAAAAATGACCTAGAGAAGGCGTCCTTAACATTTTGTGTGTATGTGTCATGGACACACCATTTTGATAATAATTAACATATGGAGTACTTTGCTTTACATATGTTATCTCATTTGATCCCCAGAACAACCCTGGGAAATAGGTGCTACAATTATCTAGATTCTACAGATTTGGAGACTGGGGCTGAGAGGTTAAATGACTTATCCAGGGGCACAAAGCAAGCAAAGTGTCTTGGATGGATTTTGAATTCCAATCTTCCAGCATCCAAATCCAGCACTCTTTCCACTGTACCACCTATCTGATTCTGGAAAATCCAATGGTTCCCTCTTCTCAGAATAATGGTTTAAATGCATAAGACAATACATAGAATTACAGAGGAAGCTAATTATATTGAAATAATTATGTATCTAAACAAAGTGACTCAGTTTAAAGAATGTCTGCTCTAGAGTATCTATGGATTATTTTTTTAATGTAGAGGCATTGGGGGAGTACTGTTTTCTCCATCCAAAATCTCCATCCTTATTTACCAAAATTTCCACAACTAATTACATAGAAACTATTCCAAGGAACCAGCCAAGTATTTGCTGTTACTAGTAAAGTTATCATCCCTTATCCATTGGTAATTGAACATAATAGGGCATAAGACTGCATCACAAAGTTGTAACCATAAACTTTTTTGGAGAGAGGGGACTTTTATATGGTCTTAGTAATAGAAGCAACATTTGTTCAAAGAATGACAGTTTCCTTCAAAGATCTGAAATCACAAAATGATAAACAATGAAAGGTGAGGTAGTTCATCCTCATTGGAGTACTTTATTTGATGAGAATATTAATGATTCCCCAGCTCTGTGTGTCTTCAAGAAGAGGATGAATGACAGGTATATTTTAGAGGATATTCCTGTTCAAGTACTGCTTGCACCAAATTACCTTTGGGACCCCTTCCGGTCTGATATTTTCTAACAAGGCAGGGGAAAGAATAAGAATTTATATAGTTTCTACTATATGCCAGACACTGTGCTAAATACTTTACAAATATTATCTCATTTAATCCTTACAACTCTGGGAAGAAGATGCCATTATTGTCCCCATTTTAAGGTTGAAGAAACTGAGGCAAACAGAAGTTAAATGACTTCTCCAGGATCATATAACCAGTATGTGTCTAAGGCCATATTTAAACTCAGGTTTTCCTGACTGACTCAGCTCTCCATCCACTGCCCTACCTAGCTACCCCTAGGAATTAATAATCTTCTAGGAGTTCAGAGTTTATGGTTAGCAGAAAGAAAAAGAAATCAAAAGTTAAATGCCATTTATTTAGTCCTATACAGTTCTAATATCTTCAGTAACTCTCCATCAAACTTTGGGATCTAGGTTTAAGAATTCATCTTCTATATACACTTTATACATTCTTCTTCGTTTAGTGATTTTAGTCTGACATGTGAACAGGTGTGGGCAGCCCTCTACCTTCCACAACTATCTGGGCTAGTTCATTTTGTAAATTCATGGTGCTTATCATAATAGTTGACATTTTACAGTATTTTAAGGTTCGCAGAGTGCTTTTCTCAGAATAATCACATGATGTAAGCAGTGTAAGAAACAACCCTGTTTTTTGGTTGAGAACATTGAATTTCAGAGAGACGAGATGACTTGTCCAGAGCCATACAACAAATAAGTGGCAGAGCCTGGAATCTGGATTCCATAGCTGAGGCTTTTTCCAGGACACTATGCTGGAAGAGACCTAAGTATCATCTCTTTCAATCTCCTTTTTATAAATGAACATGTTAAAGGCCAGGGAGATGAAATGAGCTGGTAAAAAAGCCAAGGTTAGTATCCATGTTTCCTGACACCTCAGACAGTATTCTTTCTGTCATACCACAGCACTACGACTAGAATTAGAGTTCAAAGGGAACTAGAATCATTTAATTCAGACCCCTCACTTTACAGATGAAGGAACCAGAAGGCAAATTATTTCCACATGAAATCAAAGTAGAGGGTTTGTTCCCTGAATAAGATCAATGTCACAAAAAGGGTCCCTTTCATGACTACAGATTATATCTATACCTCTAATCAGCAAGTATAACCTCTGAATCTTAAAGCGCAGAAATTTCTGGAACAAAAATTTGTGTCCTAATGATTTGAATGTAGGAGAATCATCTCTATGAGAAGGGCCAATTAGTATTCCTACTTTAAACATACTTGAATTGAATGTAAAGGACCCTGTACTTCACACAGTCATGATTTCAGTTTAAAGAGATAAGCTCTTCCTTCAGAATCTTAACTATTTTTGTAGTAACATTATGTACATTTATCTTGATTACAATAATAATACAGTGCTATGTTAACTAGCATTTATTAAGCAACTATTACATGTCAGGTTCTATTCTAAACTCTGGGAATACAAAGAAAGGCAAAACCAATCTCTGCTTTCAAGGAGCTGGATGTAGGGGGAAGGGGAATAAAGTGGCAGAAGGAACCGAGTTATGAAGGTCTTTAAAAAGGAAAACAGGATTTTATATTTGATCTTAGAAGCAATAGAGAACCACTAGAGTTGACTGAGGGAGAGGGGGAGGTTTATGATCAGACTTGTGCTTTAGGAAGACTAATTTGATAGCTGAATGAAAAACCGATTGTAGTGGGGAAGAGACTTGAGGCAAGAACCTAAACCAGCAGGCTTATTGCAGAAGGCCTGGAATGAGGCAGCAAGGCCTCAACCAGAGTGGTGGCATTGTCAGAGGAGAGGTGATTAGGTAGAAATGATAGGAATTGAGAACTGCTTGGATATAGGGAGTGAGAGTGAGGAGTGGAGGATGACACCTGGGTTGTAAGCCTGTGAGGATGACTTTGTCTTTGATAGTAATATGGATGTTAGGAAGAGGGAAGGGTTGGGGGGTGAAGGTGGGAGAAAAGATAATGAGCTGTCTTGAACATATTGATTTCACAAAATGATTTAAATCACTACGTGATCCTCACAGTAATCCTATGAATTATAGGTGGCACTGTCCTTAATTTCAGATGAAGAAACTAAGGTTTAGAAAGATGAAAGAACTATATGGTTACCCAGCTAGTGAGTATCAGAGGTGGAGTTCAAACCCAGTTCTCTCCTGACTGTACGTCTAGTGTACCTTACGGTCTAACTACCCATTATACTGCAAGTTGCTATAGGATACTTCCCTATTTTAAGTTGTTCTCTAATGCAAGTTACAGTTCTATAATTCCAGGTGACCCATCAACTGTGGGAGAAACTATTTGTTAAATAGTTGGCTGACAACTGGTACTGAAATCTCTTTGATCTTAAGGGCCAAACCATTTACCTACTTTCGTAAGGTTGTGTTTGGAAAGTTAGCAGCAGTGATCTTGGAGTTTAATGGGTTTTAACTTGTACCCTAATGAGATCACTGTTCAGAAAACAAAGACCACACACTTTTTGGTCCCCTTTTATACTGCCTAGGGTATATGTGTTGGTGAGCTTTTCAGGAAGAACTTTTGATTGTTCAGGGTAATTAACTGCACTCATTCATTAAGGAGAAATTTTTTTGAGGAGAACCACTTTTCAACTTTGACTCCATAGGCATTGTTATGCTAATTAATGGGGGAGGGAGATTAGGGTATGACTTGAAGTTTTAATTCCTCCAATTTAAGTAAAACTAACCAACTGAGAAAGTTTGGGGAGTTAGTTGGAAATTGTCTTTGGGAGTTCAGGTATTCTCTTCCCCCAGGTCTAATAACTCCTGAGTGTTACAGCCAGTCATATTGGATCCCTGATCAAACTGGAAACTGTCCAGGTGGAGCAAGGTCCAAGCCCTTCATTTTGTAAATGAGAACACAGGCTCAGGGAGTTGACTTGACTTGCCCAGGGTCACCCATTGAGTTAGGAGGCATGATGGATAAGTGGAAAGATGACTAGATTTCAAGTAAAAACAAAAACAAAAAAATACCCTGGGCTCAAGCTCCAAACTTGTTTCACTTCCTTTCCTCGCCAGCAAAATAGAATGATGATGTACCTTTGTTGTGAGGAAAAGTTCTTGTAAACTGAAGCACAATAGCAAAGTATCTTTTTATTATTAATAGCAAGGCTTGGGCTGGAACTGAACCTGGGGACTGAAAAGCTAAGAAATGCAGAAAATATGTAAAATATGTATCTACTGTTCAAAGTATGATTTGTCATTAGGAAAGGGGTACAATGTAAGCTTCTTGAGGTAAGAGACTGTTGCCTTTTTGTTTGTGTATCCCCAGAGCTTTATATTGCCTCAAACATTAGTAGGTGCTTAGTGAAAACTTGTAGATTTGTGGGGGGGTTTTCCTTTATCACTCTAATTGTCTAGATATTTTCATTGAATACCTAGTGTTTACAAATGTCTTTTGTAAACACACTGAGAGATACAAATAATTTTGAGCTCTGTTCCCAAAGGAGACTGAGAGGGAACACTCAGAGCAAGGTATAAGAAAATCCAAAGAGAGAAGTATAACAAAAACCTGGAGGAGGAGTTTAGGAGAAGAGGATAATGGAAAGTGTATGGGGTCAAGCAGACTGAGGATCAGGTTTGGCAATTAAGAGGTTAATAGTAACTTTGATAAGAGCAACTTCAGTTGAAAGGTGAGGTCAGAAGCCTGAAAGTCATTGCAAGAAGTTAAGATGAAAGGGAAAGGAAGTAGAGTTGCCTATTGTAGGTGGCCTCAAGGAGTTTAGCCACAAAAAGTAGGAGAGGTAAAGAATAATAGATACTGCAGACAAATGAGGGTAGTTTGGTTTTTGGTGTTTTTTTTTTTTTGAGGAGGGGAGACATGGACATGTTTGAAGGCAGTAGGGAAGAAGACAGTGATCTGAGAATCATGAATAAGTCGAGTCACAACAGAGGGTACAATCTGTTGGAGGATACAAGATTGAATGAGATCAATCACTTGTAGAGGAGTCTCCTGTGGCAAAGAGAAGGACCACTTCTTTTGGTAGGCGCCTTAGTGATATTCTTTCAGGAAGAGTGGAGAAGACACAGGTCTTAGTGAATATCTCAGTTTTGTTTTGTTATGAGACAAGATTCTAAAGAAGATTGTGAGAAGGTAGCCCTATGTCACCAGGCTGTCAAAGACATCCACAACACAAAACATGGTTAAGAACTCTTAGACTAGATGATCTTTAAAATCCTTTCCAGTTCTAAATCTATGATCCTATGGAGATTGCCTGTGTTTTTTTTCTCAGGATTTCAAGGAATTTGATTTTGCACACTCCAGGCATAAAGATAAACTTATCTGTGAAGGACAGTTGAAAGAAGTTGTAAAGTCTTTCTCTAGAGAGCTGCTGAAGTTTCATCTCAAACTTCTGCATTTTAAGGAAAAGTCAATAAAATCCCTTTTCTGTCTCTGTTCAATCTATACTCTGAATGCAAACGCATGTTAAAAAAAAGTATCTCTACCACAAAGAGCATGAGCATTTTTGTGCTCTATTTTATTCCACCAAGTGTTTCTTTTTTAATTTGATACTATAGAAAGTGAGTTTTAACAGGTTTTTTTTTTTAGATGCTTTGGAACTTAGATACAGTTGTAGGAATGAGGGAGCCATTAGGAAGGATAATATTTGTCCCTTTTCACACATGTATGGTAAAGTAATCTAGTCTGAGAATCTGAGAATCAGAAAGTGGCCTATCTTCCTTTGGTAATTAAACAGTCAAGTATTTTTAAGCACCTGCTATTTGCCTAGCATTGTGCCAAGCTCTGGAGATACAAAGATTAAAAATGAAAAGTGGTAAAGTTTACCTCTTTTCTGAAAGTTTGGGATAGTGCTTTGAGGGGGAAAGGGTACATTCCTAAACTGTTCTCCCTCACCTCTGCCTCTTAGCTCCTTCTCTAGGTTCTTTCAAGGCTGAGTTCAAAAGCATATTAACTGTTCTGACTGGGTCCACCACAAATTTTGTTACACAACCTCAGCTGAGCCCTCACATCAACTCATTATCCCACTCTCCCCAGTAACTCTTCTAGTCCTTTTCACCCCTCCTCAAGCCACCCATGGCTCCCCCAGCCCCTGAGAAACTTGTCTCATATTTTACAGAAAAATTTGAGGCCATTCACCATGAGCTTCCCCATCTCTATCACATTTAGATACTTTCTGCCTCTACTATCCCCTTTCACCCTTTCTCACATGAAGTGGCCTTAACTCCTTACCAAGGCTAACCTCTCTACCTGCTTAAGCAATCCAATATCGTACCATCTCCTCCAACAGATTATCTCTTCTGTCATCCCCATTCTATCACAAATTTTCAAACTTTCCCTGTGTGCTGGCTCATTCCCTGCTGTCTACAAACACAACCATGTTTTCCCCAGCCTGAAAAAACTTTCATGTCATCCTGTCATCCCCACTGTAGTTCTATTATCTCTTCTTCCCTTTACATCTAAATTCAAAATGACAGTGTACAATAGGTGCCTCCTCTTTCCTCTCAGTCTCTTCTTAACCCCTTACAATCTGGCTTCAGACCTTATCATTCCACTAAAAACTACTCTCTCCAAAGTAACCAGCCATTCTTAGGTGCCAAATCCAATGGCCTTTTCTTAATCCTCATTCCCCTTAACCTCTTTGCAGCCTTCAATACTCCCTTCCTTGGTAATCATCTTCTCTCCAGGTTTTTGGGAAACTACTCTCTCCCAGTTCTCCTCTTATCTATCTGAGTGTTCCTTCTGAATCTACTTTGCTGGATTCTCATCCAGATCATGCCCTCTAACCATACTGGACCTTTGGTTTCTGTTCTGAATCTCTTTTTCTCCCTCTACACTACTTCACTTGGTGATCTCATCAACTCCCGTGGATTTAATTACCATCTCTATGCTGATAATTCTCAAATCTACCCATCCTGCCCCCTATCTTGCTGCTGATTTACAGTCTCCCATCTTCAGAAGTCTCTTAACTGAATGTCCAGGAGACATCTTAAATTAAGCATGTCTAAAATAGAACTTATTATCTTTTCCCACTAAACCCTCCCTTAGCTATCTTCTCACAGTAATAGGGCAACACCATGCTCTCAGTCCTTCAGGCTCACAACTTAGGAGTCATCCTTGACTGCTCACTACTGCCCTATTTCACCTTTACAACATCTTTCAAATATCCAGCCCCCTCACCCCACCCCACCCCACCCAACCCCACCTCCATTCTCTCTTCTGACACGCTACCACTCTGCTACACTTCACTTTACACCTGAACTGCTGCAACAGAGTGCTGGTAGATCTGCCAGCCTCAGCCCTTTCCCTACTTTATTTCATTCTCCAGCCACTCAAGTGATTTTCCTAAAGCTCGGGTCCAACTCTGTCACTTTCTTGACTCAACTCCAATGTTTGCCTGTTGCCTCCAGGATCAAATACAGACTCCTCTGATAAAGAGCCCTTTATAACCTAGCTTCCTTTTACCTTTCCAGTGATCTTATAACTTACTCCTGGGCATGTACTCTTTGCTCCAGTGACACTGGCCTCCTTACTGTTCCTGAAACAAAAACACTTCCTCTTGGTTCCAGGCATTTTCTCTTGCTGTCCTCCATGCCTGGAATGCTCTCACTCCTCAACTCTGTCTGTTACCTTTCCTGGCCTCCTTTAAGTCTCACCTAAAATCCTATATTTTGTAGGAAGTCTTTCCGAAACCCCTCTTAATTCTACTCTTTTCCCTCCATTAATTATTCCCTAGTTATTCTGTGTATAGCTTGTTTGTATATATTTGTTTGCATGTTGTCTCTCCACCCCTTCATTATATTGTGAGTTTCTTCAAGTCAGGGGCTGTCTTTTGCCTGCTTTGTATTCCCGTAGCTCAGCACAATGCCTGGCACGTAGCAGGTGCTTAATAAATTTATTTGGTTGATTAATCCCACCTTCAGCAGGACTTTCCCTAGTTCTTTCCTCAGTGCCTTCCCTCTAAGATTATACTCCATCTTCTCTGTATATATCTTTTATTATGCAGTTATTTACATGTTGTCCTTCCCATTAGAATGTGAGCAACCTGAGGACAGAGAATAATTGTAAAGCATTTAGCACAGTGCCTGGTACATAGTAAATACTATATAAATGTTAGCTATTATTATTATCATTATTATCACCTGCACTTAGCATAGTACCTGGCACATAATAAGTGATTAATAAATACTTCTTAGAGATGTCTTGTCCTGAAAAATCACCAGCAGCTTTGGTTATGAAGTGAATTGACAATAGAATTAAGGGCAACTAGGTGATGCAGTGGATAGAGCACCAGTGCAGGAGTCAGGAGAACCTGAGTTCAAATCTCACCTCAAACAGTTGACACTCCCTAGCTGTGTGACCTTGGGCAAGTCACTTAACCCCAATTGCCTCATCCTGGGTCTTCTCCAGTCATCCGGATAAATATCTGGTCACTGGATTCAGATGACTCTGGCGGAGAAGTGAGGCTGGTGACCTGCACAGCCCTCCCTTACTCAAAAACAAAGTCAAATACAAGTCATGTCATCATTTCTCTGATGGCATAGTCCTCTTCGGCAACGAAGGAAAAACGAACACACACACACACACACACACACACACACACACACACGGAATTGACAATAGAATTTAAGGTCCTTGAGGGAAGAGACTATTTGACTTTTTTCTTTCTTTCTTTCTTTCTTTTTTTGCCTTGGTGTTTCTAGCACCTAACTTATTGCCTGGCATAGAGTTAGCCCTTAATAAACACCAGCCAAAGTGAATTAAGACAACCTGTGGGCGGGCACCAAGATTAAGATATAATTAGGTAGGACTGCAAAGCTTCAAAGCCAAAGTTTTATTTGTTTTGGCTACTTGTGACTTTTTTGTAGCTGCAAACTCCTACATCATTTCTAAGAACTTTAAAATGGCTAAACCATTCCAAGTAATAATGTACACTTAATAGCTGATATCCCTCCCTTCAATCCCAGTTCCAGGAACTCCTTTTAATCAAGAGGTACTAAGCTGAAGTACTAATTTTAGGAAAGCTGAGGTGGCATAGTAAATGCTGGACTTGGATTCAGCAAAACTTTAATTTAAATTCTGCCTTACAAACTGTGACCTTGGGCAAGGCACTCAATTTCTGCCTCAACTTCATCTATAAAATGGGCATGATAATTGGACCTGCTTCCCTAGATGGTTGTAAAGATCAAATAAGATAGCATATAAAATGCTTTGCAAATCTTCAAGTAGTATAAGTGCCAGCTATTAGAGCTAGTTCTAATTGACTAATATTTTTCTAGAATATTTCAAAGACCAGTTACCAGACTATAGCTATCTATCCATAAGACACATAATTTGACTCTATTTTAGTTTCATATGTCTTAACTTCACAGCAACATTAAAAAAAATTCAAGTGATCATATTTGTTGTTATAGAGACATCAGAATGCTTAAGCCTGCCTCATGACCATCTATGTTAAGAATATATTTATATTTCTTTTTTATTTCAGATTAAGAATGACGCAGACAAGAAAATTTTGTTCCAGTGCAAATGTTTATTCTCAAGTGCCTGATGGAGGATGGGGCTGGGTAGTGGCTTGTGCATTTTTTGTGGTAGAAGCACTTACATATGGTGTTATCAAATCATTTGGCGTCTTCTTTAATGATATAAGGGACAGTTTTAAGGAAACCAACAGCAGAATCTCATGGATAATATCAATATGCGTGTTTGTGCTAACATTTACAGGTTAGTACATCTTGCCTTATCTATGCTTAAACAAGTTAGTTTTTTAATTGACATATTTAGATACTTTATGTGATTGGACCTCATGTCATAAAAGGGCAAAGCTGCCTATTATAACTTCAGTTATGCCGTAAAGTTGGTATTATCATATACTTTTTCCAGCTGAAGAAATTAGAGCAAGAGTTAATTCAGTAGCCCAGTCCAATAGACATTTATTAAGTGCCTACTAGATACAAAGGTCTGTGAGAAATAAAACAACTTAAAAAAACAATTTCTATTGTTAGGGCACTTTCAATCTGTTATTGAGAGTTCAGTGTAACATATACGCAAATAACAGCTGTAATACTGAATAAAACATAAGTTCATTAGATCTAAAGCTCTGTATAATGTTGTTTGGAATGATGGAATACTCATTTCCATTGGAGGGAGGAGAGACTTCTTGGAGGAGGTAGGTAGAATTTGAGCAAGGTCTTAAAGGATGAATAGGATTTTAAGAAGCAGACATTTAACAAAGGGTATTCCAAACAAAATAAGGTATGGAACCAGAAATAAAGTCATAGAATCTAGATTGTCAGGGTGGCCCCTTCATCAGTTCAACAGTTTTTTGAGTTTTGTCTAGTTATGCTAGTCTAAAACTAGTAGCATCCAGTTAATTTGCTCTTTGGCAGGCTAGAATCATAGACTCAGAATCAGAAGGGACCAGAGAGGTCATCTAGTTCAACTCCTACCCAAAGAATGAATAGCAGCTACAACATGCCTGACATGCACCCTCAGATCTTTACTTTAGAGCTAGTTTTCCCAGGGTAGTCCACCTGAATTTTAGACAGTTCTATTTAATAAGTTTTTCCCCTCTTATTTCCCCTCCTTGGATTAAAAATCTGTATTCCTTTAACTTCTACTCATTGATCCTTTTTTTGCCTATTTCTCCCTCTTCCACATGACAATCCTTCAAGTATAATGCTAATCATGGCCTAACAGTACTTTTAGGCTTTTCCTTTCCAGGATTAATTCATCCAGTTTTTATCCAGTCCTCAAAGGAAGTAGTTTTCAAACTTGTAACATGGTCATTTTCCTCGGACACATTCTAACTTATTGTTCACTGATTACCAGTGTCCCTCCTAAAACATTGCCCAGAACTAGACACAGCACTCTAGATATGGTTTGACTATGGTTTTAACATCCACCCAAGTGTGTCATAAAAATATTTTTCCTCGGAGAAGAGAGATTCAAAGATGAATAGTTGGATAAATATATAAAGTTCAGTAATATAGGATTCCTGGCTTTGAGACTGAAGTGACAGTCATTTGTACTCAAGATTGTGTGATGTACCTACATCCTACGTTATAGAATAATATAAGATGCTCTACTTCAGTCTTCTCCATATAAGACATACTAACTCTCAACCCTGTATTGATGCCTGGAATGTACTTCCTCATCTCCCCCATCTCGTGGAATCTTTGGTTTCCTTCAAAATTCAGTTCAAGTCCCCACCTCCTATAGGAATATTATCCTGATTCCTCATCAACCAGAAATTATCTTGTATTAGCTTTGTATGTATTTTGCTTTTCATTTTTTGTCTAAGTATTGTTTTTCTCCAATGGAAGTCAGATGCCCCGAGGACAGAGACTGCTTTGTTTGTCTTTGTGTGTACAGTGTCTGGCACACAGTAGGCACTTAAAAAAATATTCTTTGAATGAATGAATTAGTAGATCCCAAGCTTTTAATGATAACCAGCCTTTGATGCTTCCGTGGATCTATGATCTCACCAGGATATTTTCCTTCCCACCCACCCCTTACACCAGACTGAAAGGTTCTTCTACCAGTGTAGATCAAAATCTCTTCTTAATGCCTTTTCATCTGAGATCAATTCCTTTATCTCCCTTTCTGTCGTACTCTTTCTATTCCGAGTACACCTCTTTTCGTTGAAGGAGGTAGGGGACTGTGGTTGTGGAATGTTGCGCTCATTATCAGACATAGTAGATTTTTTAATTTATTCCATTTGCTTTTTACATCACATTTATTTCCAAATTCACTGCTCCCCTACCCAGCAAGTCTTCCTTTGTAACAAAGATATTTAAAATTTTTTTCATAGAACCAATACATCTGCCATGTCTGACAGTAGTATATGCAACATTCCACAACCATAGTGTCCCACCTCTTCAGTGAAAGGAAGCACAGATGTTCTTCTCTTTGTAGGGCCAATCTTCATCATTTTAATTACACAGTGTTCAGCTTCTTTTTATTATTTTCATTTACGTTTTTGTAATTGTGCTTATTGTTTTTCCAGTTCTGTTTCCTTCACTCTACAGTTCATACCCATCTTCCCATGAGGTCCTCATGTTTGCCAGGTCTTATGATGAAGTAATATTCCATCATATTGATATACCAACATTTGTTTAGCTGTTCCTTAGTCAATAGACTACTTTTTTTCCATTTGTTTGCTATCATAAAAAGGATTACTATGATTCCCATATGGATGAGTGGTCAAAAGACATGAACAAAGAGCTCTCACATGAAAAATTGCTCAATATTAATAAACATGAAATACTGCTATAAATCTTTAATAATGACAGAAATAAAAATCAAAACATCTCTAAGATTTTACCTTACAGCTAGAAAAAAAGCAGTGATGACAATATGGAAATAGTTCATGTTGGAAGGGCTGTAGAAGAGGCATACTGACATACTCCACTAATGGTAGAGCTTTGAATTATTTCAACCATTCTAGAAAACAGTTTGGAATTGTGCTTAAAAGCTGAGTAAAATATCTATCCTCTGACTCAGAATTCCCACTTAGGTTGATAGGATTACAGATTTAGAATTAGAAGAGATCTCAGAGGCCCTCAAGTCCAACAACCTCACTTTACTGATGAGGAAACTGAGGCACAGATAAGTTAAGTGACTTGCCCAGAATCTCACAGGTATTATGTGAGGCGTCTTCCTAGTTCAGGTTTTCCTGAAACCAATTACAACATTCTTCTACTATGCAAGTATACCACAGAGGCAGAAAAAAAAGGTCCCATATGCAATAAAATATTCATAGCATTTGGGGGGGGGGCATTGGTTATGAACTGGAAAAAAAGTGAATGCCCATCGACTGGGGCATGCCTGAACAAACTGTGGTACATAAATGTAATGGAATATTACTGTGCTCTAAGAACAGATGAGAATGAATAATTGAGAGAAACATGGGAAGATAGTTATGAACTGAATTAATGCAGAACCAGGAAACTAATATACACAGTAACTACAACATAAATGCAAAGAATAAAGCAAAATTGAATACTGTGTAATTATAATGGGCAAGGTTGGGTCTACAAAAGAGTTTAGAAAATTCATTGAAGATATGGGAGACTATGAAGGTAGAAATATCACAAATTGAAATGGTAGGTTTTGCTGAAAATGCTTTTTTTTGCTGAAATGTTTTGAGTTTTGTCTGGATAGCTTGTTAGGTAGAAAAAGGGAGAAAGATATAATTTAAAATGAAGATATATAAAAATAAAGGGTATAAATAAAAATAAGATTTTAGAATTGCTATTGTGAATATTTTTACACAAGATCTTTCAATCTTTGGCCTCCTTGGGGCATACACCCAGCCCAGAGACCTCTGGGTCAGAGGCATGGATATGTTTTTGCATAATTTCCAATTGTTTTCCCAAATGGTTGAACAAATTCACAGTTCTACCTGCAGTATATCTGTCTTCCTGAAACATTTCAAACATGTATATACATAAGGACACACACATATATATATACACATATACACACACATATATACACTATATATATATACACACGCATAACTATGTCTATTATATATATAATACGTACACACATAAGTAGAACATGTTTTAGAATGAACCTTAGATATTTTCTACATTTTTGTAGTTGTTTTGAAATAGGATTTCTCTGCTATTCCTTCCTGGCTTTTGTTATTGCTGTATAGAATAACTGACAAATACGGATGTATTTTGCACCTGCTACTTTCCCTGAAACTATTATAGCTTCTGTTAACGTCTTTGCTGATTTTCTAGGGTTTTCTGTAAAAAAAAAATCCCTATCATCTGCAAGTAAGGATAATTTTGGCTTTTCCTTTTCAATGATTATGCTTTTAATTTCTTTCTGTATTATTTCTATTGCTAACATTTTTAGAACTATGTCAGATAGTAGAAAGAAAAATGGAGGCACTCTTGTTTTGCTCCTCTATTTACTGGGATAACAGTATATATTGATAAAATCATGAGATTTGGATTGTTTCACAGTTTTTTGATTATGTTGTTTCCCTAGTGTCAAAGCATGTTTTCATTATTATCTAGCATTAAAATGCTGAATTTTAGATATATTGAGATTTTTCTTTAAATGTTTGATTTTGTCAGTAAATAACTGTATAGAACGTTCTAATGATAATTTTTGTTTCCCATTTGTGGAGAATTCATCCTTTTTTATATTGGGAATTTTGTTTTCCTCTTTTGAACTAACAGATAAGCTAAATTTATCAGTTTTGTGAATTTTTTCAAAGAACTCAGTATTATTTCTATTGACTCTTTATCTTCCATTTTATCTGGTTTGTTGATACTTTTAATACTTTTAATTTTTTTTAAAGACATAAATCAGTTTATCAGTATATTTTGTTTAGTGTATATTTTCAGAGATATTATTTTTCCTCTGAGGACTGCTTTATCTGCAACCCTAGAATGTTGGTGTGTTGTGTCATCATTTTTCTTGCATATGGGTGTTAATCATTGTTATGATTTGTTCTTTAATTGACCCATTCAGAATGGCAATATTAACTCTCCATTTAAGAATTTATTTTTTCATTATATTCTTGGTTCAGAAAAGCATGTACTTAATATTTCTGCCTTTTAAAATTTATTATTTTTTTGTGTCCCAGTATGTGATCTATTTTTGTAAAAGTACCATGTAGTATTGTGAGCATATTAATCCCCATTCAGAAGACATCATGCCTTTCCAGCTAACTTTGTTCAGTTCTATATTTTCCTTTCTGTTTATCTTTGCATTAAATTTATACAACTCTGGGAGAAAATAATTAAAATCTTCTTACAATTATTACCTTATAATCTGTTATCTTTGGTTAACTTTTTCTTTGTGAACTTAGATGCTATGTCATTTGGTGAATACATGTTTAAAACTGATGTTGCGTCATTGTCCATGGAACCATTAAGCAAGTTGTAGTTTTCCCTACTTTCCTCTGTTGACATTCTGAATTTTAATTTTTGGTGTCTGAAAGCAGAGATGCACATCTTTTTTTGGAATTGCCTGGTGTGTATGAGAAGAGAAAGAGAGAGAGAACATATTGTTCAGCCTCTGATTTTCATTCTGTATGTGTCTATTTTCAGATGTGTTTCTTATATTTAGATCATTGGGTTTTATTTTCTTTGGATGTTGTTGTCTGTATTCAAGAGTTCTGGGAATCTTCCTGTATTATTTCCTGTAGTGTGATATTCAGGATTTTAAATTTCTCATATTCTTCAAAAACACCTGTGATCCTTAAGTTACTTCTTTATGTCCTGAATTCAAGATCAATCAGTTTGGCTTATATAGAATATATGTTTTTTCAACATTATTATCTTTTATTCCTCTTCTGCCAAGTTTTCTTCCATTTCTGTATTTCTGAATTTTAAAATCTGTCACTTTATTTTTCAGTGCCTCTATTTCTTTAGAAAGATTCTTCATCTTGTATTCAGAACTCCTTATCCTATTGTCTTCTCTGATTCTTCATTGAGAACTGATTATGCCCTAATTTCCAAAATAGTATCTTTTAAAAGTCTTATTTATTTCTCTTTTGAATCATTCCGGAGTTTCTTGCTGTTGTTTCATACATGATCTATGGGTTATCCTCAGAATTCTCTTTTTCACTGGGGATTTTGGTTCATTTTCTTTCATAGTATATAATACTTATTCAATACATTATGACCTTTCTTGAACTTTTATGTATTTTTCCTTTTGTCTTTATGAGTCAGCCTGATGTTTTATCTGCTTAGGAACTAGGCTTACATGTTCTCTGTCTTTCTCTTGTTTTTAGTAGCTTCTCTGTAGTTACCATCCTTACTCTTCAGCTTCCATTCCACAAATGCACTGATGCCCAACATAGCACATTCAGCCTCTGTTTGTTAGGGACCCAGTTGGCTTTCTGTCCAGAGTAAACACTGAGAAGAAAGATAGACCCCAGCTAGATTTCTGGTTGTTTTTATCTTAGATAAGAAACCCCTTAGGACTCCTCTGTCAATTGGCTCCACCTTGCTCTTCCTCCTCTTCACCACCTTTCGTATTTCCTTTCTCTTGAGTATCCCAAAATCAGTGTCTTCTGCTTATTATAGGATGGTGGAAGAGGGTTCAGATTGGGTCACTGTTGTGAGGATTACTCTTTTGAAGTTGTGGGGTTAGAAAAGCAGTATAAATGAACTCTCCACTGTCTTGCTGATCAATTCCAAACAATTCTTGCCTTGTCTGCCAGAAATTTCACCACACAAGAACTACACATCATACTAGAGGCCTTATTTTGTTACTGTCTCAAGGAAGCTTATTAAATAGAAATGCCTCACTGGGTTGGATCAGTGGACTGACTATTCTCCGCAGTGAAACAGTCTGTTGTCCTGAAACAAACCACTGGTTTTAAAATCAGAGGCTGTGATTTCTGATCTTAGATCTACTACTTACTAGCTCTGTGACTTTGGGTAAATCACTTCACCCTTCTAAATCTCAGTTTCCTAATCTGTAAAATGAAGATGAATTATATTACCTTCCGCCTCTAAATCCTATGAGCCTATGAATCTACTTGTATCTTAAACCTATACAACCTCTTAGGGTGTGTGTTATATGTTTCTTCCCCACCCTATAAAATATTACCTTTTTTCATATTAGTCTTAACATTGATTTAGAAGATCTAGAACTATTATGTGATTTCTAGGGGACAAGTTATGTCATCTCTTTGAGGTCTCAATTTCCTTATCTGAAAAATAAAAAAAGATTTTTATCTGATGTAAGACCATATCCAACTATAATTAAGATTACAGTGAAAATAATATTTTCAAGTTGTGAAGGGTTAATTTTCTCAGAAAGCTAATTAATATGTGCTGTACTCAGGTTTCAGAATAAATGGGCTTGAATTTAATCTCTTCTGTCACTAAGGACAACGGCGTTGTCAACAAGAAACTTCTATGTTATTTTTTTTTAACACCAGCAGAAAATGAACTTCTTTTCCAAGTATCGTATTGCCTCTAGATTAAGGTGACACCTTGCATACAAGTCATATTAGATATTGGTTGAAATCTTACTAAATTCTGTTTATGAAGTCAAATTTGACCTCTGCTCTGTTTCCCCTTACACCAAGTATTTTTCTGAGATTCTTTGCTGCACTGCCCACCATCCTTTGCCCCAATTAGTTGTACTTTTAACAAGCTGTTAATGTCAACCTAAGTGAAACATAATTAGAAAGGTAAATACTGGGGGAGGAGGGGAAGAATAATATAGTATAAAGACAAATGAATTTTTGGTTTATCTATTATCTTTTAATATCTTTACCTATAATTCCCATCTATTGGTGAAGATAAATGAAAGATCATCTATTTTCATCTATTTTCATAAGGACTCAAACAACAGGAAGGCCTGAGGGAAAAATATTTGGAATTTGACCCTACATATTGATTTTTTTTGAAATATTAATTTTAATAAATATATATAAATAAATTGTGAAAGAAAGCCAAAATGACAAAAGGAACAAAACTAGATTCGTTTTGATCACAGAAAATCTTTAGCATGATAAGAAAGCTTTTGTTGCATTGTGTCAGTTGACTTAGTTTTGACTGGATTTTCATTCTGTCTCTACGGCTTGATTAAAAAAAGAAACCAACATTTATCAAGTACCTACCATGTTAAGGGTGCTTCATTGAAGTATAATGAGACACAGTTCCTTCCCTCCAAAATCCAAAAAATCAGAACCTAAAAATATTTCTATAGTTTAAAATGATGGACTGAACGGAATAAAATTCTTCATTAAGACCTCTGTCCTAATTGCCTAATTGTCCTTCTAATATTTTCTTTTAACAGTTGTTTTCTCTTTTAAATTATTCTGGAATTTCTTGGGGTTATTGTGTGATTTTAGGATTAATCCTAGAATTCTCTTTTTGATTAAGGAACTTTGGTTTGCTCTCCTTTCTGGCCTCTCCAAGTTCTTTACCCATTCTTCCTTTTGTCTTTCTGTTTGGTTTATATGATTGTGAGCTACATTTCTATTTAGGCTTCTTTTTCTTGGGCTTATATTCTTTCAGCCTCCTCCTTGGATTCTCAGTCTCTTGTCTCTGATTTTCCAACACAGTCTTTGACCCCCTCCTGCTTCCATAGTCACCCAGAACCCCCCGTCTTAGTTTTCTTTGGTCTGCTCCCATTGTGGGGTTTGGTTACACAGAAAGGTTCCTGCCCAAACTAAACTCTTGGGAAGAGCTATCTGTCACTGAATTTCCAGTTCCTTTTCTCTTGGATCTGAGCTCTTTCCCCTCTATACCATGACTGTTGTTTAGATTTTTTCCTCCTCTTCATCCAAGTTTTCCCCTTTTCCTTTAAGTAACTTGGAAGAATCAGTGGCCCTCTTGTGGGGTGAGGAGGGATCAGGATTGTCACTGCTGTGGAGAGGGGCTAGACAGGAAGCCTGACAGCAGCACAAGCCTGTAAGATTGCTTGTGCTCACTGCTTCATGTTCTCGGAGATCAGGTAGGTTGAGAGGGGGTCATGGAATAGGTGTGTTAATGTTATTATTTAGGAGGTTTTTTTTTAAACTGTCTGTTACGGTGTTTCTATTGTAGATCCAGTTTAAGTTATTCTTTATCTGCTACATGGAATAGGTGTGTTAAATACTTGATACTTATTTCACAAGCTTTTAAACTATCCGTTATGATGTTTCTATCTTGTAGATCCAATTTTAGTTATTCTATATCTGCTGCACAATTCCTGAGAGGAAGGGGGATGTTGAAGTTTACTAAAAACAGTTGTATCAGTTTCTGATCATGTGATCCCCTATTTAAAAAAAAGAAACCTAATAGAGGCAAATATAAAATTCTATATCTAGGTTAAAAAAATGTTACAGATATAGGATGGGAGAAGCATAGCTAGACAGGAGTTTTTTGTTTTATTTTGTTTTTTGGAGGGGGAGAAGGCAAGGCAATTGGGGTTAAGTGACTTGCCCAAGGTTACACAGCCAGTAAGTATCAGGTGTCTTGGGGTCAAATTTGAACTCAGGTCCACCTAACTCTAGAACCGGTGCTCTATTCACTCTATCACCTAGCTGCCCTAAGAGTTTCTATAATAAAAACCTTAGGCTTGTAGTGGACTGGCTCAATGTGAGTCAGTAGAGTGAAAAGTCAAAAACGATGCTATCTTAGGCTACCTTAAGAGAGATATAGTGTCTGGAATGAGGTCAGATCACACCAACATAGCATTCAGTTTTGGAAACCAGATTTTGGGAAAGACACTGAAAAGGTGGATAGCATTAATGTAGAAGGTGACCAAAAAGTGAGAGGGGCAGTGAAGATACCACCATCAGGGTCAAGTGAAAAATCTTAGAAATGTTTTTCTTAGAGAAGAGAGAACATGATAGCAATTTGCAGGTTTATGGAAGGCTACCATGAGAAGGGATTAGATTTGCTTTACTTGGCTCCAGATGGTAGAACTAGAAGCATTGGGAAGAAGATACAGAGAAGAAAACTGACTTGTTGGAAGGAACAACTATCTAACAATTATAGCTATCCCATTGTGGAATGGGCTACTTCTTTGCAGCAGGTTCCACCTTACTGGAGGTCTTCAAGCAGAGGAGGGAAGACTACTTGTGGAAAATCATGGAATTTTCAGAGTTGAGACCTCAGTAGCCAAGTAGTCTAAACTATACTTGAAAAGGAACCCCCACCCCCAAGATCCTCAACAAGTAGATAGTCCCTTTTCTGGACACTTCCTGGCTTATCAGTTTCTTTTGTAAAATGTGGTGTCCAGAACTAGACATGATAATACTTCAGATGACATCTGACTAGGACAGAGTATAGTGGGGCTTTCACCTCCTTATTTTTAGATACTGTGTATCTCTTCATGCAACCTGAGGTCACATGGGCTTCTTGACTCCCAGATCACACATATCATTGACTGACCTGCTTTCAGTTTGATAAAGCACCAGCACTTTTTTAAGATGACTAACAGTTCATCTAGCCCAGGCCTGCACAACTTGCAGCCCACAAGCTGCTTAAGACCCTTGAGCTGCTTATGGCCCTTGGCCTCCTTGCTACATGCTAAACGATGTCTCCTACATACAAAGAATGTTTTTCTCTACATTTTTTTTTTACATTTTTGCCCACAATTCTTTGACTGATCACAAGTTGTGCAGGTCTGAAGCCATGAAGTTATTTTTTTTTAACCCAGTGTAATACATTTCCTTCATTACTACTGTATTTCATTTTACTAGATTCAGCCTAATGTTCTAACTCAGCTTTTGGGGTTTTCATTGTTATCTAGTACAGTGGTGTCAAACTCAAATAGAAAATGGGAGCCACCGAATCATATGGAAGAATCTCTGTGAGCCTCATATTGATTTAGAAAATCCCATATTAACATTATCTATGTTTTTTTGTATTTTTGTTTGTTTTGTTATATATTTCCCAACAACATTTTAGCCTGATTCAGGTGCATTCAGGAGTGTTGTGGGCTACATTAGTCACTTGTTTGGATGTTGGGCTTGTCTGGACCGGTATGCCAGGGTGTTTTAGGAAACTTTAACATGTATGCCATGGCCCCTTTAGGGAACTTTAACATGTATGCCATGTGCCTTAATATAACGGCATAGGTTGGGATGGAGTGAAAGATGGTGAGACAGGTATTAATTACCTTGAGAATGGAAGGAGAATGACACTGGAGGTGGTAGATAATTGTCTCAAGGATTTGAATAGAGTGATGTAGCTGGTTAGAGTGAAATGGAGATAAAGCTGGAATTTTGCTGAGTGATAGTGGCAAAGAGGAAAAATTCTATAACGAAGAGAAATGATCAAATGCTTTGTTAAAACCTAGTCAAACTATACAGCACTTTCCCCCCAATTTACCAGTTTTCACTATAGAGTTGCTTTCTTAAAATCAAAATGTTAAGATTTCACATTTTCCCCTAGTAATTGTTTTTTCCTATTTGATTCAGCCCAGTATGTTCCAGCCCATAAAGAGCTTTTAAAATACTCTCTGTGATCTTGTGTTAGCTATCAAAAGGGTTAGCTCAGTTGGCATGACCTGCTTTGATGAAACTACACATATTCCCTGTTATAACTTCCTTCTCTAGATGTTTACTAACCACCCTTTTAAAAATGCGTTATAGAATTGTGCCAGGAGTAAGGCACTGTAGTTTGCAGTTTATTTTTTTCCCTTTTTAGAAAATTGGCACATACATCCTTCTGCAATCCTGTGATATTTCCCACTCCCCAAGTTCTTTCAAAATAACTGTGACTGACTCCACAGACATACCTACCAATTCATTTGGTACCTGAACTCATTGGGGCAGCTAAGTACTGTCTTAACTCCTTCCTTAATTTTCTTGGGTATTCACTCTCTGTTGGTCATTTTTCTTCTACCTTTTCCATTCCAAAGATTTTTCTTATTGGCAGAAAATGCAAATATAAAGAAAGAGATAAACAGTTCTGCCTTCCCTCTGTATTTAGATAGTTATTGTCCCATTTACCCTAAACATAATCTCTCTCTTTTGTTCCCCTTAGCTTTCCTTGACCAGACTCAGCTCATTCTGAGATCTCTTACGTATGACACTATTCTTACAGGCTTGTATATTCATCTTCCTCTACCTGCCTTTGCTTCTATCTTCTGTGTAAGGCTTTTCAAAACCTGAAACTTACATTTTTCTTTGTTATGAGGGACAATTGTATTGGAGTCTGGAAAGGTGAGTGCTAAAATAAAGTTTCTTTAAAAACAAGTAAAAGGAAATATATGTGAAAGCATTCTGAATAGTAAATACTACTACTAACAAGAAAAATTAGTTGGTTGACTACCTTCTGCATACACTTTGATCTCTTTAATCCACTACCCTTTTGCTTCCACATGAGAATTGCATCACATCTTATACCTTTAAAATTTCATTCTTGAGAGTTGCCCATCCTTCCTGAACTTACTTCCTCTTTTCTGAGATCCTACCTGTCCATTCCCCAAACCCTTTGAAATAATTTCCATTGACCTCAAGAAGTTTAAATTTGATCAGAGGAGCCAGCATCTACATATAAATACAAAATCTGTACAGCATAATTTGGGGGGTGGGGGTGGGGAAGAGGCACTAGCATATAACCATTACAAAATTTCCTCTACTTTATCACATTCTAAAATAAACTAATTAAATCTTGTTCTGTCTCCTATCCCCTATCTTTTCCATCTCAATAGCTGTTTCCTCCTTGAATGAAAATCAGATTCAGAATAGAATTCTCCCTTGTTTGATCCCTTTACCTTTAAATTATCATTTAGGTAAATCAGGAAATGATTAGCTGCTCTGATTTTGCCAAGAGTTTTATCATGTCTAGATAACTGAAGTCCCCGGTAACTACTGTTTCTGTAGAAGGTATTCTCACTTAAGCATGCACTAGACTACATCAGGAATTCTTAACCTCTTTTGTGTAATTGGACCTTTCTGGCAGTCTGGTAAAACCAATAGACCCCTTCTCAGAATAATAGTTTTAAAATACATAAAATAAAATACATGAGATTACAAAGGAACTCAATTATATGACATAAACAGTTGTCAAAAAACTTTTTTTTAAAAGTATGTAGATCCCAGGTTAAGAACTCCTGGGCTAAATGGTCTCTGAAGTTCTTTCCAACTTTCATTTTCTGAAAAAGTTTATAATCTTATGGTATGAACCAAGGCTAATCATCAATAAAATCCCTCCCCCCAAATTCAAGTATATTTCTGAGGGATTTTTGTACTGATTGCACCGAACAGTGATTAATATTTGAAAGCAAAACTACATGGTAGAGGGATAAAAGTAGAACAATAACAAAAGGCAGAATAGATCAGTAAAAATAAGGCAAGATAGAAGAGAGGGTATTAGAAAGCTGGAAAAGAAAAATCACTAGAATGTTGGTAGGCCCACCACCCCAGATAACAATCTATTCATTCATACATCAAAACCTAGTGAGTTTCAGAAAAAAAAGTGTTAGGAAAATTCTTCCCTTCTCAGATTAGATATGAATCCAAAACATGTGTGCCTGTTTTCATCTTTTTGACATGAACAAATAATAAAATTATCCCATGAGCTTTCTTAAGTGAACATTTTATAGAACTCATTTGCCCTTTTTATGTACACATTTAAGACTTAAGACAACTTAAGTTAGCATTCAAACCTATAAGACTAATTTATAACTATATTCTTTCAATGTAGCTCCTCTGTCCACAATATTGACCAATCGTTTTGGCCATCGTCCAGTGGTGATTGTAGGGGGACTGCTTGTCAGTGCGGGGATGATTGTGGCATCCTTTGCGCAAACTGTTGTTCATATGTACATCGCTATTGGAGTAATCTCTGGTAAGTGTTGGATTTGAAATGTTCCAGCTATTTAAGTTTCTGTGGGGTTGGAGGAGAGAGGAGAATTCACTTAAAAATTCTTCTAAATTGGGTAACTGGGTAACATTTTTTTTTTTTACTTTTGAAGTGAGATTCTACGGTATGATATATATTAAACGTTCTACCTAATTTTGAAAAACTTTTCAGAGGACCCTTTTCCTTAGCTGATTAAAATTAATCCTTTTGAAAAACTCATTTGTTTTCCAAAGGACAATAGGACAATTACTTTGGGAGGAAAAACATTTGTATCTGTGGGCAATGACATAAACACCACTCCCATTATCTGCCTCACATCTACCACATCCAATAACACCTTCATGAGGTGCTGTCCTTCATGATCTCCTGGTCCAGAATGAATTACTTGGTTAGAAAAGCTGATAATCTTATTTTTCTTCTTTGAAAAGAAAGATCTCTCTTTAAAAGAACTTTAATATCAGGGTTTTCTTTCTTCTTGGTTATCATGATACTTTCTAACATTTGTTCACAGGTTTGGGATTCTGCCTTAGCTTTCTCCCTACTGTCACCATTCTGTCACTATATTTTGAGAAAAGACGTTCCCTGGTGACTGCAGTTGCTTCCACAGGAGAATGTTTTGCAGTATTTACTAGTGCACCAGGTAAGTGAATATTTTACAACTGAAAAGAGAAATAATAAAAGCCCTTCTCTGCCCTTGCCCACCTGTTAGGGTGGCACAGTAGATAGAGCACTGAACCTGGAGTCAGAAAGATCTGAGTTCAAATTTGACCTCAGACACTTACTGAGGTGCCTGACCCTGCACAAGTCACTTAACCACTCAGCCTGTTTCCTTAGTCATAAGACGAGGACAATAGTATCTACCTTCCAAGACTGTTTAGAGGTTCTATTGAAATAATGAGATCATATTTATAAAGCACTTAGCATGATGCATGGCAAGTAATGGGCATTTAATAAACACTACTTTCTCCCCCACCTACAATCCCTTTGCCTCTTCACATTAAAATTCCCTGGCTACTACTCCTTTATGTCTCACATGGTTACCTCACTTTCTCAGCTGTAACTGTACCTAGGTATAGTGCCAAACAACCAGGGTTGCTTGAGGATCAAATTGTAAATTACTTAGTACAGTGCCTCACATAAAAAAGATGCTGAGGAAATGCTTGGTTCCTCTCCTTTCCTTCCTTCCTCTTGCTGCAACACAGTATAAGTTCTTGTTCTCTCTTTCTCTGTCTGTCTCTCTGTCTCTCTGTGTGTGTGACACTCATTCTCCCAAACCACTTGTTTGGGATGCCTTCCGTGGACATTAGTCATTTTCCATTCAGGTAATGCATGCTATTTTAATATCATCCCAAGCTAATCTCCAGGTAAAATATTGGGTAGAAAATAGGAATGATTTTGGATTCTATACCATTTTTCTATATCATTAACTCGGATAATCCAGAGTTGACTGCAAGACGATTATATGGTGAGATCCAACAAAGAGTTCACTTGAGAGATACAGAATTCTTGGCCCTGCCATTGTCTTGATGCAAGAGGTTTTTTTTTTTTTCCCTCAACTCCATTAAAAAAGAAATCTGCAGAATTAGCTCAGTACTTGTTTCAGTTGTTCCTAAAAGACTTTGAACTACTCAATGGTAAAAGATGCCTTAGTTTTTCATTATATATACTAGTAAAGGGGAAAAAGGCATGGGCAAAGCAGCATGTAATTCAAAAACAATAACACAGCAAAATTTATTAGGTTCCTAGATCAAAGGATTTAGAACTGGAAGGAATCTTAGAAGTTATCTAATCCATTCCCCTTCTTTTTAAAACAAACCCAGAGAGAGAAAGCAACTTGGCCCACAGTCATGCAGGAAATAAATTAGAAGACCAGAATTTGAACCTAGATTCCCTGTCTCCAAATGCAGCATTTTTCTCTACTTTCTCAGCACTGAGGAATCAGATCTGCTGAGGCATCATACTAGTTAATAGTGAATTATGATATGTGCTGTACTCAGAAAGAATCCTAGTACAGCAAAGCACAAACAACTGAAACTATTTGAACATAATTTAATATTTATTTCATGATTTTGAAATATTGCACCATCTCTTCAGGGTTATTATTTTGAACATCAGTCATAATGTCTTATTTGTCTGGACAGACCAGCTAATAGAAAATTGCAACTAGTAGAACAACAAGCAACAATTTACCGTATTCGGTAATACTCCCTCAAACATTTATCATTTCATCTTCTAGGTGCCTCTACTAGTAACAGCCTAGAATTCAAATCAGTGGCAAGGAGAGAGAAGATCCTGGGCTGCTTTGATTTTTTTTTTTTAAATGGATAGATAACAGGACAATAGTTTTAAAGCTGAAAAGGAACCTAGAAATCATGAAGTCCAATGTATACTTTTTTAAATAGGAAACTGAGATCTAGTAGCAGGTGGATGGCACAGTGGATAGAGCACCATCCCTGGAGTCAGTAGGGCCTGAGTTCAAATCCAGCCTCACACACTTATTAGTTTTGTGACCCTGGACAAGTCACTTAACCGTGATTGGCTTCCCCCCCAAAAAAGAATAGAAACAGACCTAAAGAGGCAAAGTTGATTTTCTCAAGATCTGACAGCTAATAATTAACAGAACAGAATGTAAATCCCGGTCTGACTTCAGATGCAACATGGTTTCCACTATGACACCACCTCCAAAAAAGTGTCTGTACGTGTGTGTGTGTTGATTCTTTTCCAACAGTCTCTGGGTCATGAGGTATGCTAAAGTAAAAGGTTTTTGTGTCTAAAGTTAAGTTCCAAGCATTGTCTTATTTTTAGAGATGAATGTCCCAAATAAAGTTACTTGTAACATATTTCATACGAACATAGATTCTAAATCTGTGATCATTATATAATTTAAATCTTTGTAACAACCATGCTAATTTTCAGAATCTGAATTTTTAGAATTTTTTGTTTGATTGGTTGGTTGGGTGAGTGTTTTTCCTAATTTATTACCTAGAATATTGGAATTGAAAGAGACTTTATAGGTCATAATCTAGTCTAATCTCTTACCCCATTCAGGAATACATGTAAAGGAATGAGAAATTCATAGTTTTAATTGTTAAAGTATGCTGAGGCAGAATCTAACTCTTCAGCTTTAACTCTTTTGTTCCAGCTCTGTCCTGCAGAACTGCAGAGCCTAAATTTAATCACTCACCCATGTGGCAGTTTTTTATATATTTGAAGACAGCTGTCATAGATATTCTTTCATTAAATGACAGTGTAGAGCATTGGATTTGGAATGAGCAAAACTAAGTTCAGATCCCAGGTCTGCTGCTTATGTTTGTGACCTTAGGCAGGTTATCTAACCTCTCTGGTCTTGTTTCTGTGACTGTAAAATTTGGAAGCTGGATTAGATGATGTCTACAGTCACTTTCAGATCTAAATCTATGACTCAACAAATGCAGTAAACATGTATCATGTATATCTTTTAAATTACAGTGCATTCCTTTTTACCGCTCATCCAACATAGTATTAAATCCCTTCTGCTGGTAGTTTGTCAGTGTTCTTACTGTGGCATCCAGAAGTAAACACAGAATCGTAGCATTTTCAAGTCTAGTTGGATCCATAGCTGAAAGAACTCCCCACAATAAGATACTCCACAAGCAGTCATCTAGCCTCTGAAGAGAACCTCACATGATGGGGAGTTCACCACCTCTTTGGGACAGCTCTAAATATTTGGAAGTTTTCCTTGATTTAAAATCTAAATTGGCTTCTTTTGAACTTCCACCTGTTCCTTCTGGTTTTGCTCTCTGGAACCATCAGAATCAGTTCCATTCCTTAACATGTTTGGAAACAGCTATCATGTGTCCATCTGGTTCCTTTTTATGTTAAACACCTCCAAGTTCCTTTAACCAGTCCTCATATAGCATGGGTTCCAGGGCTTTCCTAGGTCCTTCCCACCTTAACAATTCTCCATTCTTTCAAACATTAAAGAAGTTTCTTCAGCTTATCAATATCATTTCCTAAACTGCGGCACTCAGAAGTAGAGTACTCCAAATAAAGTCTGATAAGGGTAGAGTAAAATTATTGTAGGAAACCAGGTTTCTCTTAGAGCAGCTCAAGAGATGACATGAGTTTTTACAGGGGAACCACATAACACTCTGTCTGACTCTTACTGAGGTTGCGTTTTTGTCCTTCATTCTCAAAGAGGACCATGACATCAAGATGATGACATGACTTGCAGTTTGACTTCTGTTATTTCTTTTCTCCCAAATATTCAAGCCATCACAGCTTTGAAAGAGAAAATTGGCTGGAGATACAGTCTCTTCGCTGTTGGTGTACTACAATTAAACATTATCATCTGTGGATCCCTGCTTCGACCAATTATAATCAGATCACCTGGAATACCAAAAGTACCCTCAATTGAAAATCGGAAAGAAGTACAGTATATGCTTGAAAATGAGAAGACACACACCTCAATAGACTCCATTGACTCTGGAGTAGAATTAACTACCTCACCTAAAAACGTGCCTAGTCATGCCAATGCAGAACCTGAGCCAAAAACTGACATAGGAATCCTGGTAAAATCCATTGATACCAAACCAAGTGAAAAAGCTTCATTATTGGACTTTTCTATTTTGAAAGAAAAGAGTTTTATTTGTTATGTACTTTTTGGCCTGTTTGCTACCCTTGGATTCTTTGCTCCCCCTTTGTACATCATTCCTCTGAGCATCAGTCTGGGTGTTGACAAGGATCGTTCAGCTTTTACGTTATCTGCAATGGCAATAGCAGAGATTTTTGGAAGAATCAGTGCTGGTTTTGTCCTTGATAGAAAACCCATCCGTAAGATCTATATTGAGCTTATCTGTGTCATTTTGTTGACTGTATCTTTATGTGCCTTCCCTTTTGCTTCTGAATTTTGGGGTCTTATAACGTGCAGCTCATTTTTTGGGTTCGTGCTTGGAACAGTAGCAGGTACTCATCTTCCTCTGCTAGCGGAAGATGACGTAGCGGGAATTGAGAAGATGTCTTCTGCAGCTGGAGTCTATGTCTTCGCTCAGAGTATATCAGGACTTGCCGGACCACCCCTTTCAGGTAATTTAACTGTATATCTTGCTCTCTAAAATGTGCTGTCATTAGCTACTCTGTGGATTCTGCATTATGTTCCTTACTAGATCACAACCTTTGGTTTTTGGAGTTGGAAAAGACCTCAGAGATTAACTCATTTGACTCCCACATATATGAAGTGACTTGATCAAGGTCACAGACTGAATGATGGTACAATCAGGCCTGGAACCCAGATGTTCAGTGCTCCTTTCACCATGCTGTGTTGTTGGCAAGAAAAAGCTTGTGTGAATATCCCTTCACCAAAGCTGATTGATCATTTATCTCTGCTCGCACAGTTATGATTTGATACTATGTATTCCTCACTTCAAGGGCCGCTCTAGCCACTATGCCTGTCTCTCACCTGACTAATAGAATTATGAAAATTAGAAGATTTAAAAAAAATGTTCCTTCTCAGAAAGGTTGTTACAGTCCTAGGTATGCAGTTGTACCCATATACTTGTCGGATTGCTGTACCTTAACTCCTTGGTAAAAGGGATATGATTGTGATTTGTAGCACTGATGTACAGTACATACTTAATGATGTTGTGATTCAATACATCATTAAGTGTGCCATCTCATTTTTTTTTGGAGGGGAGAAGGCAAAGCAATTGACGTTAAGTGACTTGTCCAAGGTCACACAGCTAGTAAGTGTCAGGTGTCTGAGGTCAGATTTGAACTCAGGTCCTCCTGATTCCAGGGCCTGTGTTCTATTTACTGTGCTACTTAGTTGCCTGTGCTATCTCGTTTTTTAAAGATATGTGAATATGTTTGAGGGGAAAAGTACATTTATTGGTTTGGTTACTTTAAAAAACAGAGTTTACAAGGACAAATTCATCTTTTTTTTTTTTCCATATTTCAAATGACCCTCCCTGACACACAAAAATTCAGCTATTTTCCCTTTTCCAGGTACAGAATAACGTTTTGGCATTTCTGAGACATTTCCTTACATTACAGATTATTTTAATTCTTTTTGAAACTATTGGTATAGATGTGATATAGCTTTCTTCTCTCTACCATTTCTTTTACAAGTTTCTTATTTTATTTTGCATTTCACAAAGTCAGCAAATGTGAAACATTTCCAGATCCAAAATAGAAAGGATTGTATGTGAAACCATGAATCTCTATACTATGTGTAGTTTAAGATTTTAAAGTATATATTAAATTTAACACAGTAGTACCAACATTGCCCAGTTTCTACTTTCCCTTCTGAACTTCCTTCTGCTCTCTCTTATGTATTTTTTGTATTTGTATGTTTGACATTTTTTTCCCTTTTTGCATCAATATCACTACCTCCTACTCCCAACTACATCTCTCCCCCTACTAAGAAGTAAAAGACTTCCTTTATAATTAATAAGTATAGTCAAGCAAAACAAATTCATATATTGGCTACATCTGAAAACATATCTTATTGTCCAATACTTTTCTGCCAAGAAATGGGAAAGCAAGATTCACTAGTTTTCTGAAGTCATGACTGGGCATTGCATTAGTGAGAATCAGTTATTGTTTCAAAGTTGTTTTCCTTTATAATTTTGTAGTCATTATAGAAACTGTTTTCCTGGTAACTGCACTCTACGTTACTTCATACAAATCTTCCCTGGTTTCTCTAAATTCAGGTCTTTCATCGTTTTTTAAGGGTCAATAATAATCCATTACATTAATATTACTATGGTTTGTTCAACCACTCCTCAACTGTTAAGCACCCCTCTCTCCCTTAATTTCCAATTCTTTGCTACAACAGAAAATTGCTGCTGCTAAAATATTTTTGTGTATATGGGTTCTTTTTCTTGGTCTTTGATCTCTTTGGGGAGACGCAGGCCAGTAATGGTGAATTTAACATTTCTATTTTTAATAATATAAATCAGGAAAACCAGAATGTTTTCTCAGTAAGTGAGAGTTAGAGAAAGATATCCACTGCTTCTGAAAACTTTTACATATTATGTTTTCCTCCAGGTATTCTAGTGGATAGCACCCAGAATTACGCTTCAGCTTTCTACTCCTGTGCAGCTGGCATGCTAGTAGCAGCTATTTTTCTGGCTCTTGTGAGACCATGCAAAGTTGGACTGTGTCAGCATCCTCTAGATGAAGCAAAGTCTGATAGTCAGAAGTCAAAAACTTTACAAGATACACCTGAAGACTTTCTTGAAATGGACCTTGGGAAACATGAAAACAAAGGAAATAAGAAAAACGAAGTAGTATGATAACAGTTATTGAAATAATATCAAATACTGGGTTTATAGGACTGTGAGGAGAAGGTGACTGACTACTCTTTCTTTCCCACTTTCAAAAACTATGTCTTAACAGGAATGTATGTATATGTGAACAGGACCATCAAAATCCTTTTAAAAAGTTTTCTTTTTCAGTTTGTTTTTAAGTCAGCCAAACAAACAAACAAACAAAAAAGCTTCCATTCAGAATCTGGTTGTATGTCATTAGCTATATGAGGAGGCATTAGACCTTCACATTCCCGTTTTTAAAGAGGTGCTAAGCATCAGCCAAGTGTTTTCACAACTCTGATTCCCATGCTAGTAAACTAGGATCTTAGCTCACGTGACAATGAGCAGACCACACAAAAATTATTGAACACTACTGAAAACTCCTTGATCTTTTTAGGAAAATGAATAGGTAAATGTGAATAAATTTTTTTTAAAATAATGACTTTCGTGTTTCCATTTGGCAAAACATGGGCTGTTATTTTTCTAAATGGATTAATTTGATGTAGAATTTTAGATCAAATAGTTTATCAGTAAACTGAGGAATTATGAAATAAATAACAGTAACAACTTAAATTGGATAAATGTGAAGAATACCACTTATTTTTATGGCCAGTTTTTACCATAAGCATTTTAATACAAAGTACTTTTCCAGAACAGCATTCTCAAATATATTTCCTGTCGTTTTGAGTTATTCCTATATCTGTGATTGTAGAGTGTTAAATTTAAACCAGTATTTATTTTTAAGTTATTCTAAGATGGTTAAAAACTGATAGTTATTATGAGAGATTAAATATGAAAACTAGTAAAAATGCATTTTTACCTCCTTTCAGCTATCCTTTCAATGCCTCAAAAAATTCTTTTTTTTTTGTAAAATTACTGTCTTGAAAGTATAGACTGTAATGATTTCTCAGTTCTGCTTTGGAATGATTTTACACAAACTCTGCTATTTAAAAACAGATAAAACCCCATGTGGGCAAGAATAGCAAACCACTTTACTGAATGTGATTTAATTTTATTTTTTTAAATCATCCATCTCCTAAAAATACTTGAGAAATTTCTTTGATCAGAATTGTATTACACTAATTCTGATTTTTTTAAAATTACTGAATTGTTGAAACATCAAGACACGTAGGATTATCATTGAGTTGCAAGATATTGTTTACATCTTAAGACTGGGTTGCTGTTTGCTGTTGTATTTCCATGTACAGTATTTCCGATTTCAAGGTTAGTTATGGAGGGAAGTGTGAAGGCACCAGGGTGGGCTTTGATTTATATAGAATCTCACCTGGTCAGTGATGGCCCTTGCTTACTGCCCCCATCTTTTATACATCTCTGCTGTTAACTTTAGACAACTCAGGGGAACAAACAAGACAAGCCTAGTTTGGTTACAGGCACACACACAGCTGCATATAAAGTGGCATCATTCATCACTCGCTATGTTTTGTACAGCATTTTATCAGCAATAGATATACTGGACAATCTGTAAAATTTTGTGGGAGTGGGGAGGGGGTAGATGGGAATGTAAATGCCCCCCAAACAGGCACTCAACAATAAAGAAAGTGGATATAGCAATTCTTCTGTCTCTGATTGAGAACAATGTTGAGCTTGTGGCAGTCTGTATATTTATATTACTTTAGCACTTTACAACTTAAATCTTTTTCTTAAGATGTCCAATATCAATTTCATGTTAATAACTGCTCTTTGTACATTCTGAATGTAATAGCATGTGTGTGTTTCAGCAGACCAATACTCTTAGGGTTTTAAGTGGTAAAAAAATAAAACAGGATTGTTGATTTGGGCATTATTATATCTAATGAAATTCTGGTATTGCTAGGAAACAATGAAATTTGCAATAAATTCATGAGGGTTTTTTTTTTTAAGAGACTGATTTCTTCTATTACAAAGTTGCCTAAGCCCTAAATCTTCATTAGTTGGAAAAACTAATTTTGTAGTGTAATTAGTAAAATAGTAAACAACCTGAAGAGGATTAATTTCAAGTATAGCCTTATTTCTTCTACCTAACAAAATCTTTTTTTAAAGGTTCATTTGAAATCTTCCCTTCCATATCTGTACCTTACAATTGAAGCATTTGAAATAATAATATTATTAAACCATTATCTTAGCAGGAGAACAAGTGCCAAAAAATAATATAAAGATCCAAGGATACAGCATATGTTCAGTTACATAGAAGGACCTTATAGTGGTGAATGGCAGAGCTAGAATTTGAGCCTGAATGAGTGAATGAATGAAAAAAACATTTATTAAGCACTGTGCTAAAAGCTAGGGGTATACAGATGGATAAGATAGTCCTTGCTTGCAAGGAGCTCACATTTTAACAGAGAGGCAGAAAGTTTCAACTGCAAGTTAGAGGAAAGATTCCATGGGTACAATGAAAAAGCAGATGATAATATCCTTTCTTTAATGTCTTTCCCACTGATAAGAAAGGGGAGGAAACAATCATATAAGTACCTACTCTGAGCTAAAGACCTAACAAAGATTAGCTCATTTGATCTTTGCAGCAACCCTGGGATGTACATGCTATCATTCCCATCTAACAGTTGAGGAAACTGAGGCAGACAGAAGTTAAGTGACTTCAAGGGGGTCACCTAGGTTTATGATGCTGTATTTGAACTCAGGTCTTTCTCATTCCAGGCCAAAGCCCTCTCTCCACTGCAACACCTAGCTACCTCTGATAAAATCAGATCAGTTTCTAATGTTGAGCCATTGGACAATACCAAAGACTTTGGTCACAAGAATTTTCTTTTCTGCATCCTTCACTAGCTGTGACTGTAGCATCTGCAGGCTATAGATTCACAGAGGTAGCTTCCCAGGATGAAGGCTTTGGGCACTGGGTGGGAAGTACTGCTATTCCTAAAACTCTCCTTCCTAAGTTATCTCCACTAGTGTCTGAAAGAAGATGGTGATTAAGATGGTGGTGGTGGTGGTAGTTTGACTTGCCTGGCACAGGCTCCCTCCTATCTTTCCCTCAGTGTGCCTTGTTATTTCTGCTAGGCTTGAATGTAGATGATAATTAGTTGGCTGGTAGTTGTTGGAGGTGATTGATCCCTTCTTTACAGGAGTTACTTCCCTGAATTATGGCTGTAAAGGCTAAGCTGTTAGCAGTAAGCAGTGGTCTGGGGAAGGATGGGAATAGGAGGATTATTGGCACTCCCAGAGATCCTGAATTCACTTGCCTTTTAGTGGAAGTCAGTCATATGGTCATGACTCCATATCCAGTGATTTCCCTACTGCCCCTATAAATAAGACTGGTAATATATGATTTATATTAGTAATTTATAGATATTTTTCCTCTCTCTCAAGATGATTAAGAAAAATATATTCTAAGTTTGTTTACAAGATCCAAGCATTATTGTTATCCCTACCAATGTTGTTTAATAACAGTATCATTAATATGTCCTAAGAGCACCAGCCCTGGAGTCACGAAGACCTGAGTTCAAATCCAGCCTCAGACACTTACTAGCTGTGTGACCCTAGGCAAGTTGTCTAACCCTATTTGCCTCATTTTCCTCATTTGTAAAATGAGCTGGAGAAGGCAATGGCAAACAATACCTTTGCCAAGAAAACTTCAAATGGAGTCCTGAAGACTCTGACACAGCCGAAACAACCAAACAACAAACCAAACCCAATTGCTGTATATAAACAATTGCCAGAAATGCAAAAATCTGAACTTAGTGTTGCCTGAAAACATTATTTTGACTAAGGTAGTATTTTTACCAAACCAAGTAATAAAGTTAGGCAGGGAGTGGTTATAAATAGGGGGTGAATAGTGTTTACCACTAAAAGCAATGTCTTTCAAAAGAATGTTTAATAAAAATTAGCAAAGAAGACAAAATTATGGCTTACTTAGGAAACCTATGTGAATAAGCAGAGTCTAGTTGGTATCGTTAATAGTTTCAATAAAGAATAAAGATATAAAACAAATGCATAAAAATCATTAGTGATTTATAGCCATAACAATATCTAGGAGGAAAAATATAAAGGGAAATCCCATTCAACATAATTACAAAATACTAAAATATCAGAGGTTAATGACCAAGACACTCAAGACACAAATACAACTGTAAAAGACTCCTTTAAGAAATAATGACTTGAATAATTGTAATAATTAATTGTTCATGGTTAAGTAACACCAATAAATCAGATGTAATGGTATTACTTGAATTAACTTCTCAGTTTAATACTATACCAGTTGAACTACCACGGTGGTACTTTTGAAAAACTAGATAGAATATTAATGAAATAAATTTGGAGGTGTAGATCACAAGATCCTAGGGAGGACAGAATTAGATGAATAGAACTTCCAATCTTCAAGTCATTTCATAAACCAGTAATCGCCAAAACTATTTGGTACTAATAAAAAAAAAAAGAACAGAGCTGTAGAACAGCTTCACTTTAGGAAGAACTGCCTCTCTGGCAACAACTGCTGGGAAAACTGGGAAGGAGTTTGCCAAAACATTGTAGATCAGCATCTTACATGATATACAATAGGTTAGACATGGATACTCAACTTGAAGTTGAGTCACTTTTTTTTATTGGAAGAAGATGGATGGAGGTATCATTCACAGTTATGAGTAGGGAGAGAATTTTTAACCAAACATGTCACAGAGGGAAATCACAAAAAATAAATTTCAATTATGTAAAATTGTAAAGTTTTTTTTTGTAGGTTCAACAGAGCTAAAGTAGAAGGGAAAATTATTACACCAAATATGTCTGATAAAGGTCTAATATCTAAGATAATATGAGGAATTAACACATATACCAGAGCAAGAGTCATTGCCTAAGTAAAACGCCAAAGAATATGAACAAATGGTTCTTGGAAGAACTTCCTTGTGACCCCCATTTAGCATTTTATTGGCAAAGACACTGAAGTAGTTTACCATGTCCTTCTCTAGTTGATTTTACATTTGAGGAACTAAGTACGTGAGTTGCCCAGGATCACACAGCTAGTGTCTGAGATTGGATATAAACTCATCAAGAGGAGTCTTCTTTGACTCCAGGCCCCGTGCTCAATCCACTGCGCCACCTCGCTGACAAATAGAAAGACAGGAACATAAACATGAGAGAGTTGTGAATTGGTCCAAACACTCTAGTAAACAATTGGGGACTATGCTTTGTGAATGAAATGAGAGAGAAAATATAAATGATTTTTAGTTGGAAATAAAATAACTTTAAAAACTAATAAAAGGTGAGTAAAATATTCATACTTTGACTCAATTCCCATATATACTCCAAGGTCAAAGACCTTCAAAGATATCCCATATAATGAAATATTCATAATGACATTTTTTTTGGTAGCAAAGAACAAGAAATAAAAATAAGTGTCCATTGACAGAGGAATGGTTACCTAAATTGTTTTACCTGAATGTTATGGAATATTACTCCACCATAAGAAACAGCAAATAAAGAGAATTCATAGAACCATGAGAATACCTTTATAAATTGATATAGAGCAGATGATGTAATTGATGTGAACAGAGCCAGATAAACACAGTGACCACAATGGCATAAATCAGAAAAAGAACAAAACAAATAGAATTTTATGCAATTATGATAAAACTGAGAAAATGTACATTCATTTGTACACACAATGAAATACTTCATTACAGAAGTGGGAAGCTATGGGTGTGGCACATAATATATACTATTAGAGAAGGCAATGTGGTTGGTTTTGTAGAACTGATTTTCTTTTAATTTTTTGTTACAAGAGATAGCTTTCTGGATAGGAAAGGGATATACTTGGAAATGAATGTGATATAAAAACAAAAGGCATCAGGTTTTTGTTTTTAAAGACGAAAAATAAAATGAACAGTTTAAATAATCACTCCCCCCAGGACTTTACAGTAGGTACAGGATGGAGAACTTTCCACATTTCCAATTTTGCATTTGAAAAAAACCAGTTTTGTGTACAAGGTTAATGTAACAGCTTGGCCAACCATAGTTGTATAAAATAAGAAAACTAGATCCCCCTAGCGTTCATGTTTTTATAATTCAACAGAACAAGGAAAAAATGTGACCCAATTCAAATGGTTATATATCTGTTCACCAACTTTGCAAAACCTGCAGTTTCACGGTAACATACTCATTCAGAATTAACTCAGAGCAGCTTTTATTGTACTTGGGGGAGTAGGGGGATGGGGGGGTGAAAAGACCAATAAGACTGAAATTGCAAAACTGTTTCAGCCAAATTCTGGTATCAGATACAACTGACATTTCAATGGGGTTTAAGAGGACTTCAAGCAAATACTTTTGAAACCTCTCAAAAGATAAGTGGGGATGTAATTCATAATAATTTAAGCCAAGCTTTCTAAACACCTCAAGCATAAACCAGACCATCAACCAAAAAAAGGACACTACAATCCCCAAATTTTAAACTGCTACAATTATCCTGAAATTGTTAATTTCCTACCAATACCTATCTTTTAAAAAGTAAAACCTGTAGCATATTTGTTCAAGAGAGTTCAGTGCTGCTGCTTTAAATCATAAAGGGTTATTTAGGGAATACTGACTGAATCATCTGGTTCAGAACCCCCTCCAGAGACAGCTAGTGGTGGAATGCTAGACCTGGAAATAGGAAGGTCCGAGTTCAAATCCAGACTCAAGACACTTATCATCTGTGTGACTATGGGTAAGTCATTTAATTTTTGTTTGCCTCAGTTTCCTCAACTATAAAATGGGGATAATAGTAGAAGTTATGAGGATCAAATGATATATTCGTTAAAAATAAACAGCGCAGTGCCTGGCACATAGCATCCTTTTAATAAATGCTTATTCCCTTCCCTCCCTTATTTCCCATCCAGGACAAAATATTCAATTAATCAAAGCCAATTTGCCAAATGTATAATTAGCATAAGTCATCTCTTAGGAAGAAAATAGAAACTCATCAGCTAAACCAAAAAAATTACATCAGTGAGACAGATTTTGTGAATTAGACTCCAAGATATTTTGATTATTAACACATAAATTTGAAAATGGAAAGGCCCCATCCTTTCAATGCAACCCACCTTTTCCTCTCTTATCTTAATTATGGCTAACAAGGGCCTTAGAATGCTTTCTTCTTGGTGAGCTTCTTTTCAGGGTGGTAACAAAAATTTTTCCCTGTTTCATCACCTTTAGAAACATTTGAAGATGAGAACAAGAGAAAAGTTTAGTACCTAGAACCCTTTCTTTTCTGGCCCTAGAACTTCATATGGTTTTCTGGGCTGCTTTGGAAAATAAAAAACAACATTTATAATGATAACACGAGGGGAGAATCCCATTATTTCCTTTGCCAGGGATAGAAGAAACACAAGCAAAGCTCTAAGGCAGGGGTTCTTCATTTTTCCTGTGTCATGGACTCCTTTAGTAGTCTCTTGAGGCCTCTAAACCCCACCTCTGAATACTATTTTTAAATGCATAAAGTAAAATATAAAGTAATGCAAATGAAGCCAATTACACTGAAACAGTTACCAAAATTTTTTTAAACAAGTTCATTGAAACCTACATTAAGAACTCCAGTTTCTAAGACAGAATCATTGAATGCAGAGGACTTAAAAGATATTTTATTTCAATATAACATAAATGGAGGGGAGAATCTCCCCCTTTTTTTTTTTTTTACTATTTTTTAATGTTATTTCCTTCCTAAGAAATTTCATATATGTATACACGCACACACACACACACACACACACACACCCCATTCATTCATTTCATTCATTCATTCATTCATTCATTTATTTACAGCTATCAGTTCCTTTATGTAGGAAATGGAGTGGCAATACTGTTACTTACCTGCATTATATCCCAAGATCATAAGAGAAGCATTTTGCAAGACCTACTCCAAAACTTAAGGATCCCACGATTTTGGCAATGTGGGTACTCCCTCCACTGAAGATTTCAACTATGGCTTAGCAGATAATCCTTAAGAATCCCTGTAGCCAAAGAAATTTCATCACTACTCTGTGGTTAACCTACCTGGTGAAACTTTCCAGACTTGGCTAGAATAGGCCTCTAGTCAAGTCAAGTCAAGACAACCAGCATTTATTAAGCACCTACTGTCTGGTACACAATCTGCTATACAGTAGAGGGCCTAGACAAAGGCATGCAGGCAACGGGCTGTCTTTGTTAAGTGCTTACTCATGCCAGGCACTGTGTTCTGTAAATACAAATACCAGTCAATAGACAGTCCCTGCCCTAACGGAGCTTATACTCTTACACGGAAGAAGACAAGGCACAGAAGAGAGTTAACGCTCCACTGGCCAAGATTCCCAGAACCAAGGGGAACCCTTCCCACTACCCTGAGACATGGGGTATAGACTATGGCAGAGATAAACCTTTAAACTGTTAAATTTACTTGTTTATTTAGTTTTTTATTGTGTGTGTGAGTGTGTGTAATACATAATATATAGGTAATTTATAAGGAGCAGCTGGGTGGCACAGATAGAAGGCCCAGTCTGGAGTCAGAAGGACTCATCTTCCTGATTTCAAATCCGACCTCAGACACTTACTAGCTATGTGACCCCGGGCAAGTCACTTAATCCTATTTGCCTCAGTTTCCTCATCTGTAAAGTGAGCTGGAGAAGGACATGGCAAACCACTCCAATACTTCTACCACGAAAACCCCAAATGGGGTCACAAGAGTCAGACGTGACTGAACAACAACAATTGATAATGGGGGTTCTTAAACTTTTTCCATCATGGACACATTTGAGAGTCAGGGAAAGTCTATGAAAATCCTTAAATGCGCAAAAGAAAAACATAGGAATACAAAGGAAATCAGTTTTACTGAAATGCTAAGAAATATATATATTCAGTCTGTATTTGACACTTTAAAGGTTCTCTCTGCCGTAGTGTGTATATCCATATATATAGTGTATGCAGTGTGTATATATAGTGTATAGTATATATGTGTATGCGTATGAATGTATGTGTGTATATATGTACATATGAGACAGTTATAACTTCTTCCCATACAGCTGGGTTGTGTTATTGTGAATGTCTAAGTTAGGTCCTATTCAAATGAACAAGGAGGGGAGTACAGTGCCTGGCACATACTAAGTGCCCAATAAATGCTCTAGCAGGGAAGGAGGAGAGTGTGGGGGAAAGGGGAGGAGGGAGATAGAGGGAGAGAGGGAGGAGGAGGAGGGAGGGGAGGAGAGAGGGAGAGAAGAAATAGAAGGGGAGAGAGAGGGGAGGGTTAAAGGAGGAGAGGGGGGGAGAAAGAGAGGGAGGGGAGGAGAGAGGGAGAGAAGAAATAGAAGGGGAGAGAGAGGGGAGGGTTAAAAGAGGAGAAGGGGGGGAGAAAGAGAGGGAGGGGAGGAGAAAGAGAGGGAGGGGAGGAGAGAGCGGGGCAGACAGTGTCCTAAGACCATGGAAGTGCCCAGACTCAAGGCCAGGAGCAGGTGCTCTACTAAGGAGTTCTTTTCACTTACTGTACTGGTCAGTGGGCCGCCCCATCCATATTTCTCTTTCTTGCTGGAGGTCTGGGCGCGTGTGTCCGAGAGCCAGAGACCTGCTCCCTCCAGGCATCCTAGGCCACGGTCATGGCCAGGGCCCCGGGAGCAGCACTGAGGCCCGCGGCCTACAGAGGAGTCCACAAGCGCTGACACGCCCTCTCCAAGGCAGGCACACACCCACTGACCATGCCAAAAAGCCAGCAGTAAGAGCCAGCCCCAGTCCTTCCTGCCCCAGAGGGGCCCTGCGCAGGACCACACTCATAGTTGCCCAGGAGCTGCCTGCTTCCCTTTCAGCAGGCTCCACTAGGGAGAAAGTCACTCCCTTTTCCTAGTCACAATTTGCATTTAAAAACATTCGAATCCTGGGAATTTCACTTTCAGCCAGCCAGCTGCGCCGGCATCCCTGTCAGAGAAATCCCTGTCAGATGTTTTCTGCCTTATACCTACACTCACAGTGTTAACATTCCATCCTACCATTCATACAGGGCTTGCAGTTTTGCAAAAACCTTTACAAATATTATCTCACAACAACCCTGGGAAATAGGGCTTATTATCATTCTCATTTTATAGGGGAGGAAAAAAATAGAAAAAAGTTAAGTGACTTGTCACACTGTTTTTAAATATCTGAGGGCAGATTTGAAGTCAGGTCTGAGCACCCTAAACACTGCTCCATGGAGTGACTTTACTCTAATAACCCCGGACACCAAAGATCTTGTTCTGACTGGCCACAGAGGAACAAGGCTCATTTTATAAATACCTATCAGTGAAGTAAGGCATCCCAGCCTAATCTATGACTCCAGAAATTTTTTACACAGAGGCCAAGTTGTGGGTTTAATTTATATTGGGGGTTCTTAAACTTTTTGTGTCATGAATGCTTGAGAATCTTCTCAGGTAATGTTTTTAAAAGCACAAAATAAAATACCTAGGAATACAAATGAAATCAGTTATACTAAAATGCAATTATCTGTCTAGGAAGCTGAGTGATGTCAGAGAAAGCTGCATTCAAATGTGGCCTCAGACACTTCTCAGCTACGTGACCCTGGACAAGTCACTTAATCTCTGCTTTCCTTAATTCACTAGAGAAGGAAATGGAAAACCCCAAAAAAACCACATGGACAGCATGGTCTAAAGCAGGGGTGGGGAATCTGGTCCTTGGGTGCTGCCTTTTGACCAAGTGCAGGTTTTACTGAACAAATCATTTTATTAAGGGGATTTGTTCTATGAAGTTTGGATTCCTTCAAAGGGCCACACTTAAGGACCATGGCCTTGAGCCCATAGGTGCCCCATCCTTGGAAAGTCAGACAGGACTGAATAACAATAAATCTATCTATATATATGTTACATGTACAGATTTTTTTATAGATCTCTTCTTTCAAAAAACAAGTTCATGAGCCCCAGATTAAAAACCCTTGTTTTATAGGAAAATTTTGTTCAGCTTGTATCAACACATCACAAAGTGTGTGTTTTTGTTTTTAAGTAAATGTAAAAGCATATGTTAAAACTAATAGAAAAACAAGTCTGGTAGCACAAAAAATTTAGGAACAATCAACAAACCTATTGGAACACGAGTCTTTCTTACGCAACTTGGATAATAAGTATTTGGCCAGGAGTAGAGAAAACATTACTGCTTGTGATTTCCCAAATACACATTATATAAGCCACCTGTCATATAGTATAGTCATTGAATAATGGTCATTAAATGGTTTAGTAATGCTCATGTGATATTTGTCTCAACATTGAAAAGGAAACAATGGTTGGCATATTGGCTTCAGCAGAACATTAATTGCTTTTCCCTAAAAGTGTGATCTTTTTTCTTAACCTGGCAAAGAATGCTATGTAATATGCATTTAGGCAAAGAATATATTTGTTCTAGACTTGTTCCTTTATTGGTATGGGCAATTCATAGTATAAAAATCCCTGCCACCGATAGGGATTGGCTATCTCCCTGTAATTTATAGTCTAAGAGTATTGACTGAGGCATCAAGAAGTTAAATGACTTGCCCATAGTTACATAGCTAGTATGTGTTAGAGGTAAGAGTCTTCTTACTTCCAACATTGATCCTCTGTGGATTACAAAATGCTAATATATGCAATAGTGGGTTATGATTATATTCACAAAATAAATTAGAATAAAAAATTATCCCATGGAAACACAGAATTTTAGAGTTTGGGAAGAGCTTAGATTCCAAACCCAAATTATTAACATCAGTTAGACACATTCACCTTCCTTCTGGTTTATGGAAATAATTTAATTTCTCAGAAATACATGAAGGATGTGGCTTTTTGGATTCTAACTGTGCTGCTCTTAGAAGGAAATGGAAAAACGGTTGGGTACTGGAAACAGTAATTAGAAAAGTATTGTTCATATAAATGGAAAGAACAAGAAAATGAAACTGAACATCGTGTAATAATGACCAAATTGGCTGCAGAGAAGAGTTAGGAAAATGCGTCTGTCTCCCTTCATTTTGAGGTGAGGTTCCATGGGTGTGAAATATTTTCATAC
Source organism: Notamacropus eugenii (assembly GCF_028372415.1). Classification (NCBI taxonomy): domain Eukaryota; kingdom Metazoa; phylum Chordata; class Mammalia; order Diprotodontia; family Macropodidae; genus Notamacropus; species Notamacropus eugenii. The sequence continues at coordinate 331,338,790 of NC_092873.1, read as the reverse complement.
AGATAGGAATGGCAAATAAATGAATGATTGAATGAGTGAATGAATATGAACAAAAAAGCATTTCTTAAGCACCTACTATGTGCAAAACACTGTGCTAAGTGATGGGGGTACAAATAGAAAAGACAAGACAGAACCAACTCTCAAGAAGTTCTAATAGGGAGTTTTAATTGTAAGTCAGATGGAAAGTTCTAATCTAGCAAAAGAATGATAATGTCTCCTCTTTAATGTTATTTCCATTGATAAAACCATACATGGTTCTGATGTTGAACCACTTCAAAGTGCCAAGGACATTGGTCATAAGAATGTTCATTTCCAGGTCGTTAGCAGCTGCATCTGGTGATGAGGGCAGGGTTTCAGCACCTGCAGAAGTAGCCGAAAGATCACATTTCCACAAGTGTTACTCCCCTGGATAATGGCTTTGGGTATTGGGCTAGTGGCAGAATTGGTGGTCTGGAAGACACTGCTATTTCTGGGGCTTTGGACTCTTACCTGCTTGTCAATGTGTTGATTGATTTTCTTGAACTGCCTTTTTTCCTCTTTTCCTTTAAAATCTTTAGGATAGCTCACTAAGTAGAGAGAGGGTAAGAATGTATTCATTCACATATGTAATCGTGGGATTAACTTCTTCCCCACCTTCTGTCCTGGGTCCAATTCTCTTTTCACTCTAAGCTCTCAGCAACCCCATCTACAACTCACACTGGTTTAATTCTCTATGGGAATTACTCCCAGATCTATATAACCAGTCCTGATCTTTCTCCTGAGTTTCAGTACCCTTTTATCAACAGTCTACTGGACTTTCCCAACTAGATATTCCATAGGCATCCTCAATCCAACAATCAACAATCAACAAGAACTCATTAACTTTCCTCCAAAATCTACCACTTTTAATTCCTTTATTTCTGTCAGGGGCACCTTCCAGTCACTCAGATTCACAATCTAAGAATTATCCTCAACTACTCACTCTCCCTAGACCCACATATCCAATCAGTTACCAAGTCTAGTAGATTTAAACTCCAAATTTCACATCTGTCCCTTCTTTTCACTCACAACACCACCATCCAAGTTCATGCCCATTCCCTCTTGCCTGGACATCCTCTCTTGTACCCTCAATGCCTGCCAATTGGTTTCTTTGTCTCCCCCCTCTAATCCGTCTTCCACAAAGCTGCCAAACTGATATTCTTAAAATTAACAGGTCTGATCAGGTCATTCTTTTGCTCAATAAATTCCAGTATCTCCCTATTACCTATTAGATCTAATACAAACCTTTGGTATTTAAAACCCTTAGAATGTGGCTCCAGCTTTCACTTCTAGGCCTGTTATACATTACTCCCCTTCACATACTCTAAAATCCATCCGAACTAGCCATATTGCTATTCCTTACACATGAAATTCCATAACCCAATCTGTGTCTTTGCACAGAGTTGTCCCATACCTGGAATGCATTCTCTCCTTGACTCTGCCTAGTTTCCTTCAAAACTCATGTCGAACATCACCTCCTATGTGGGCCTCTCTTGATTGCCTCTCAGCTATTCCTACTTCTCACCACAAATTGACATACGTATATATGTACATGCAATATGTTCATTTTACATATATGCATAGTGGCTCCCTAGATAGAACTGTAAGCTTCCTGAGGGCAGAGGCTGTTTCATTTTTTTCTCTGCATCCCCAACCACTAGTATAGCAAAGAGCAGGTGCTTAATAAATGTTCATTGATTGATTTATTGATTGAAAAATGTAATGTAAAAACAAAAGATATTGATTTTTTAAAAGATCAATGCAACACATATGTACACAAATTGAGTGGTTATTTCTCCCTGAAGAAATAATATCTATAACAGATTTAATACGATTCCATAGTCTTGCTCTTCATTTCGTTTCTTATTTTGGATATACCAATCAGTAATCTTCCACTAACTTCCATGGGAAACCATTCCATTCTAAAATGGCTCACACAGATAACTAAGCGGTGTAATCAGTTAGAACATGACTATATTGAAAAGTATGAGTGCATGTGCAATTTCCAAAGACCATTAGGAAAAATTACATAGCACTGAGAATTTCTGTTGAAAAGGTATTTCATTCAACATACATTCAACAAGTATTTACTTATAATACTATAGGCGATAATACTTTATCCTGGAATCAGGTATTGGGAATATAAAGCCAAAAATGAAAAATATCATGTCCTCAGGAGGCTTCTATTCTTTTTTTTGGGGGGAGGGGGCTCACAAAATGAAAACAAAAAGGTAAATACAAAGAAATTTAGGAGCTAGGTGGATCACTAGTGGCACTAGCTTTGAAAGAAGCAAGAAATTATATTAGAGACAGTTAAGGAAGGAGTTCCTTCCAAGCACGGAGAACAGCCTATGTGAACGTATGGAGGCAGAATGTTTTGTAGCAGGAACAACTACAGACAGGACAGTTTAACTGGCTTGTAGCATATGTAAAGGAGAATAATGTACAATCAAACTTGAAAGGTGGACTGGAGTAGAGAGTGAAGGTCCTTAAAAACCAAGCAGAGGATTCTATATTATATCTTAGAGGCAAGAGAGAGGTACTGTAGTTTCTTGAGCAGGAGAGTCAGATCTAGGTTTTTTAAAATATAGTAGAGGTCGCTGTCATCATTATCCCCATTTTACAGATTAGGAAATTGAACTAAGAGGTTAAGTAACTTGCCCAGGGTCATACAGGCAAAGTGTATCTGAGGCAGGATTCAAACTCAGGTCCTCCTGACTCCCAAGTCTAGTACTTTATTAACTCTACCAAGGGTGATGAAAGGAAGAGTTTATAATCACTTAGAGTGGGAACCTAGACAACTGGAAGGATGGTAATAGGTAAGCTAGGATGAGAGAAAGAGATACCACAAAAACTTTCATGATTTCAAATTCAGAGAGCTACTACTATTTAAAATGTAGAACCTAGGAATGCAGAGAGATATGTAATTTTTTCAGCATAGGGAACTCAAAGTGTGGGAAGCCCATCCACCAATGCAACTTAGCAGATAACTACTAAAGAGCTGCCGGAGTCACTTAGAGACTAAGTGACACAAAAGTGGAGGATTACAAGGGACTTTAACAGCCATCTAGTCAAAACACGTGTGAAAGGAATCTTCACCATAATATCTGTAATGGGAGCTTTGCTGCATATACACATTATATATATATATACATATACCTATAAATGTATATATATATACATATACATGTATGTATATATGTATGCGTGTGTGTCCATGTATATATGTAGGTCATTAGAATGAAGACACCTTGCTTCTGGGAAAAGACATTTTGTGTTCCTCTACCACGTGGGTGGGAGCAGCCAGCAGACAAGTCTTTCAAATTGCCAGACTGGGACAGTTTCTCTCTCTCTCTCTGGAAGTTCTTGGAAGGTCACCTACAACATGGGCACCACTAACTGAGCTGACAATGGGATGCATTGCCATTCCCTCTGCACGTACATGTCACATGGCTCAGAGACATCAGGTTGTGTTTTGGTTTGTTCTGTCTTTGTCCTTTTCAGTTCTAGGTGCAGATGGTAGAATCTCTACTGGACCCAAAGCCATGGACACCTTGAAGGCACGCACACCTTGAAGACAACATCCAGGTTGGATGTTGCTGCCAGTGCAGTAGAAAAGTCCTTAGAAGCCCATATGCCTGGGATTAGAGTCCAAGAGTACTTTGGACTTGGACCTTGATGGGACTGTGCTGTATAGGAGCAGCGCTAAACCATGAGCCTAATTCCTTTCCTCTCCCCAAAGACTGAGGTGGTACAGGAAGGAATTCTGATGTTGAGGAGGGATGTTGCGGGAGAATGTTTATGTATTTGTTCTTGCTATATTTTTAAAGTAAATATTCCTTTCTAAAAGCGAATCTGACTGTTAAGTTGTTAAGTGAGACTGGAGTTCAGGTGATTCCTAAAATTGGGAAGAAAATCATCAGTAAGACCTAGACCCAATGGCTGAGACTATGTACCCCCAAATTATCTTAAGGGTCCCAGAGAATTTTGGGGGAAGGAGTAGAATAGGCAGAGAAGAGTAAGGTGGTTACTGAGGGAACCCACCATCTCAGAAACTCACATTTTACCTTGGGATAGCTCCAATTGTTAAGAAGTTTTTGCTGACATAAAGCCTCACTATGACTTCTCATTACTCTTCATTCTGCACTCAGGGACCAAATAGAACAAGTTTAATTTCTCTTCCCCATGGCAGACCTTTAAATACCTGTGTAACAGGTTTTTGGAAACTACTTGTGTAACAGGCTATTGGTGACTGATTCCTGTGGCTGTAGAGAGAGAATTGTCTCGATGATAAGTTCAATGAACTTCTGGGAAATATAATTTCATTGCTTTCTTCCCACTTTGGGAGAGACTAGGGGACTTTTAGGAATTGTGTGCACATTGTGATTTGGTAGAAAATGTTGGGTTTGGGGAAGGAAAGAAGGCCCTCCTTGGGGATAGGTGGCAAGGTGAGAAGGCAGTTTTTTGCTGATTAAAAAATGAAATTCAATTTTTAAAATTTAATATATATAAATTAAATCTAACGTAATGTTTCTAATGTTACCCTGTTTGTCTGTGACCCTTCCACACTTCCTTTGGATAACATCTATGTAGTTTTTGTTTGTTTCACTAACATTTATATTTCCTTTCTTCATTAAAAAAAATGATTATCATTATCCCTGCATCTCTTCCAAATAAAGTCCTCCCTTGTAATAAATACTATAAATACAGCCAAACAAAACAAATCCACATATTGGTTTTGTCTGTAAAAAAAAAAAGTGTGTCTCATTCTGCACCTCTAATCCATCACTTCCCCTGCCTAGAGATGGGAAATATGAATAATTATCAGACTTCTAGAGCTGTAATTTGTTGTTTGTTTAGATCATGGTTCTTAAGACTTTCATAGTTGTATTCCTTCATGATATCTATTTTAGCATATAAATTGTTCCGGTTCTGCTCCCTTCAGTCTCATCAGTTCGTATAAGCCCTCCTAGGTTTCCCTTGTTGTTTTTGTATATAAAGTAGAAAAGAAGAAAGGTTATAGTGAACACATGAATCTCTATTATGTACAGTTTGATTTTAAAGTATCTACTCTCAAAGCCACACTGCCTGCTGTGTTTCCTTCTGTTCTCTTTTGTGCTACAACAAAAGTTATAAATATTTTTGTACATGTGGTTCTTTTTCTTTCTCCAGTTTCTGTAGGATATAGGCCTAATAGTGGTGTCCTTGGGTCATAGTTTAGTGACTTTAGGGGCACAGTCTAAGACAGAAGTAATTTCTGTGTCTAGAGCAGAGGACCACTGGGTGCATGGCTGCACTAGTGCCACTGCCTGGAGAACTATCTTAATTTTGAGGGAAGGACACTAAAAACTTAGGGAAACAGAACATACTTTCTGTAAGCGGTGGCACTTGAATTAAACTTTGAATGGACCTATGAATTCTACCAGGCAGAAGTGTTGAGGTACTGCATTCCAGGCATGCAAAATCATGGAGAATGGTGATGGGATGCCATGAAACAGGAAATGCAAGCAGGTAAGTTTGGATGAGAATTAGTGTGCAAAAGGAAGTAAATAATATACAATAAGTCCTGAAAAGGTTTGCCTGGAATCAGGTTGTGATTGGTAACTCAATGATTCTTATCTCAAACAGAGATATTGGCATTTTATCCCAGAGGCAATAAGGAACTACTGGAGTGATAGACTGAGAGAGATAGCCTTGGATGATTTGAATTATCCCACTCAGATACGTAAGAAACAGAATTGAAAAGCAATTGGGGTGCTTTGCCAGCCCTTAAATAAGAGTAGAATATTTTCTTGGGTAAAAGATACTCTCCTAGGTGCATGGGATGGGGTGATCACCATATCTGAACCTAGAGCTTGTAGTGAGGGCCCTCCTGAAACTGAAAAGCAAGGGAAGACCCTCCTGCCAGGCAAGCTGTTGAGTAAAGTTAACAGGGATGATGAAGGATGATCCTAGTTGGGCATGGTATCATTAGGGCTGAGTCACTGCAGAAAGAATCTGCTTTCAGATTGAGGTGCTTGTTTTTCCACTTGGCGGAAAGGAGTACTTGAACAACAAAAAATTTCACAAGGCCAAGCACAAAGAAAGCCATGCCTGGATTATTCTGAGGGGAGTAACATACCTACAAGAAAACTGGGTGCCATTATATGGACTTCTGTTTGTCATTCTGCTAGACATTTTTTTTTTTTTTGGTCCTAAACAAACCAAGGATTTCAAACCAGTGATTCCACTGGTGCAGGAAATTCCCATTGGGCTAACTCCCACTACAAATGCAGGTCAGGAACTCTTCTTCAATTTAAAAGTCTTAATTTGTTGTCTAGACCCCCCTTTTCCCTGTTATTCCAAATAATTTATTTAATATTGGAATTAGTTGGTCTTTAAATGTTTGACAGAATTCATATTTGATCCTAGTATTTTTTTCTTGAGAAGTTCATTTATGGCCTGTTCAATTTTTTTTTTCTAAAGTAGTTCTATTTAGATATTCTATTTCCTCTTTTGCTAATCTAGGAGGTTTATATTTTTGTAGACATTCTTCCATTTCACTTAAATTGTTAAATTCATTGGCATGTAACTGAACAAAATAACTCTTTATTGCTTTGTTTTCATCTTCCTTTGTGGCATATTCACCCTTTTCATTTTTAATACAAATGATTTGGTTTTCTTCCCTCTTTTTAAAAAATCGTCAACCAACGCCTCATCTATTTGATTGGATATTTCATAAAATCAACTCCTAGTTTTATTTATTAATTCCATGATTTTTCTTATTAAAAATAACTTTCATTGCACTGTGATCTGATTCACTGATGCTTTTAAATCTTAATCTACACAGGCTTCCAAAAGTCCCTTCCTTATCCTATCCCTTCTTCTTATTTCTTTATAAGTTTAGAACACTTTTATACCCTTTCATATATATATATGCATATATATATATATATATACATATATATATATGTAGTTCCTTCTTTAACCCAGATCAGATGAGAGTAAGGTTCTAGTACTACCAGCCCTCCACCCCAATCTATTTCTGCTGTATCAGTTTTTTTCTTTCTCACCTCATTTGTATGAAATCTCTTTCACTCTGTTGTTTTGTGGGTTCTGCTGCTCTAGAATTTGTTTAGAATCATTTCTACAGGTATTTTATAGACTTTGAGGGGAGAGCTACAGCAGGTTCATTCTTCTACTCTGCCATCTTGGCTCCACCCCCATATCCAGTCTTAATGGCAACTTCGTAAGGTGGAGAGAAGCATGAAAAGGTAAACAGAAAAGAAAAATCATAAGGGACTTACTAAAATTGAACTGTTTACATTCCTACATGGAAAGATAATATTTGTAAATCTTGAGACGTTTCTCAGTATTTGAGTAGTTGGAGGGATTATATACATATAGACTGAGGGCACAGTGTGAGTTGAATAGGAAGGGATGATATCTAAAAAAACAAAAGGAGAGGAATATATTGAGAGGAGAAAGGGAGAAATGGAATGGGGCACATTATCTCTCATAAAAGAGGCAAGAAAAAACTTTTTCAATGGAGGAGAAAAGGGAGGAGGTGAGAGGGGAAAAGTGAAGCTTATTCTCATCACATTTGGCTTAAGGAGGGTATAATATGCACACTCAATATGGTATGAAAATCTATCTTGCACTACAAGAAAATAGGGGAGAAGGGGATAAGTGGGCTGTGGGGGGAATGATAGAAGGAAGGGCAATTGGGAGGAGGAGGTAATTAGAAGTAAGCACTTTTGGGGAGGGACAAGGACAAAAGAGAATAGAATAAATGGGGAATAGGATAGGATGGAGGGAAATATAGTTAGTCTTTCACAACATGACTATTATGAAAGTCTTTTGCATAATTACACATGTGTAGCCTATATTGAATTGCTTGCTTTCACAGTGGGGATGTGTGGGGAGGGAGGAAAGGAGATAAGTTGGAACTTGAAGATTTAGGAATGAATGTTGAGAATTGTTTTTGCGTGCAACTGGGAAATAAGAAATACAGGTAATGGGGCATAGAAATCTATCTCACCCTACAAGAGAGAAGATGGGGATAAGGGACGGGAGGGGTGTGATAGAAGAGAGGGCAGACTGGGGGAAGGTGTAATCAGAATACACGGTGTCTTGGGGTGGTGGGAAAGGAGAGATGGGGAGAAAATTTGGAGCTCTAAATCTTGTGGAAATCAATGTTGAAAACTAAAAATAAATAAATAATTTTTTTTAAAAAAAGAGGCTAGATATGGACTTCTCAGGATTGCTATTCTGTTCCCTATTCATGTGGAAGGATCTACAAAGCATAAAATGCCAGCAGAGGCTAGAGAATCAGCAATTACTAGGAAGCCAATGTGAGGGGAAGAACATCCTCACCCTTACCCCTCATGAGGAAGGAAAATTATTTTTAGGATAATATTAAGGCAATGTGGACCCTCCTACTCTTCTTAGCTAAAGTGACTGGGGAAAAAATGGAGTTCTACATGTTTATGAAATATGCTATTACATTTTATTATACTTTGCACTATTTTTGAAGCAGTGGTAGACATTATAATTTGACAAGCAACATGAATGGATTTAGATTCACAAATGGCATTTCCTTTCTACAAAAGCCAAACAAGGCAAATAAATATTAAGGATACACCTTGATCAAACTGTTTTTGTGTAATTGGTTATACTAGGGCAGTCATCTAATATTTATTAAGTACCTGGCAAGAATTGTGCTAAGCACTGGACTTTCTACACAGGAGTCTTCATTTTTAAAAGGCATAAGAGAATCTCCGTGCAAAGTTTGTGACAAAGAAAGAGATAGGCCTCATGTTTTAGGCATTCTGTTTCATAAGAGGAGAGCTACATCAAACATTTGTGCAGATGAGGGATATGATTATGACCCCATATCATAGAGATATATTACCCATAATATGAATTCATCTAGAGGCAGCTAGATGTCTCAGTGGACAAAATTCTGAGCCTGGCATCAGGGAGACCTGAGTTCAAATTTAGCCTCAGACACTTACAAGCTGTGTAACTTTAAGTCACTTAACCACTCTCTAGGAAGCAGGTAGATGGCTCAGTGGATAACCACTCTGCCTTAATCCTTAATCCTTAAACTACCAATATCTTTGCTAAGAAAACCTCATGGACAATACGGTTCACAGGATCACAAAGAGTCAGACACGAATGAACAGTAACAATAAATGAATGTAACTAGACTTAGCTCAAAGGGAACACAGGATGTGCAAATGTAGAGTATCCACTCCCAATGTTCACACAGACTACTTGTGCTTGACCTCTGGTAGAGCATTCCAACCTCCTATTGGTCTGACCAGCCACAGACAGACACACTGAAACTTGACTCTAGCATAGTGATGTCATCGTGGCCCTCTTCAAGAATGAAGGATGATAACTAAGACTTTACTCAACTATCCTTAATTTTAATATATAACTAAGTATTTTAGCAGAAAATTTTCTACAACAAAAACATTGAGAAAAGGTTTGTCCATTCTTACCTCAACCACGTACCAAAAAAACCAAACAAAAACCCTTTTAATTGGAGAGTACCAATTCCGAATGAAAGAAATTTCTAAAGTGTATCACAAGTGACCTCCTCTGGCCAAATGATGGATTTGCAGTAGATAATATAATTTAGGGGGAAAAAGTATGAATCTTTACAAATAGACTCTTAATAATTAAATAGTTGTTTTGATTTTTAAATGTCCATCTTTCTAGACTAGATAGAAGGAGAAAAGAAATATTTATGCAAATGTCTTGTTGCCTATCCTGTCAGTCATACTGTGGCCTTTGTTATAGCTAGGGTTTTCTTAACTAAGTATGGTACCCTTTCACAAACTCATTTTTGAGGCCACTCTACCAAAGCACAGTGAATACCTACATAAATTCGATTACAAGGTGTTCCTTAAAGAAATAAAGTAATTTGGACAGCAGTAAGAAAAAAATTAGATATAGCCAACACTTCACTCCGTATGCCAAGGTAGGCTCCAATGGACATGTGAGGTCATATATAAACAAATTTGAGAAACATGGAAAAAAATTACCTATGGACAGATAAAAAGTTCATGACTAAAGGGATAGAGAGGGTTATTGAAGATAAAATAGATAATTTTGATCTCATGAAACTAAAAAAGATCTTGCACAAACAAATCCACTAAAGCTATGATTAAATGGAAAGCAATTTAACTGGAAAAATCTTTGCAGCAAGTTTCTGTGATAAAGGTCTCCTTTCTCCTTTTCTCCGATTTATTTATTTTTAGTTTTCAACATTCACTTCCATAAGTTTTAAATTTTCTTCCCCTCTGTTCCCTCTTCCTCCCCAAGACAGCATGGAATCTGATATGGACTCCACACATACATTCCTATCAAATATATTTTCACATTAGTCCTGTTGCATAAAGAATTATAATGAAGTAGAGAAACCACAAGAAAGAAAAACCAAAATAAAACAACAAAGAAAATAGTCTGCTTCACTCTGCATTTCAACTCCGTAGTTCTTTCTCTACATGTGGATGGCATTTTCCATCATGAGTCTAAAGGTCTCATTTCTAAGATATACGAGGAACTAATTCAAATTCATTTGAGCAAGTGTTATTCCCCAATCGACAAATGGTCAATTTGAATAGGCAGTTCTCAAGAAAAGAAACCAAGGATGTCTATAGTCATATGAAAAAATGTTCCAAATCGCTAATAATTAAAGAAACAAAAATTAAAGCAATTCTGATGTTCTACCTCACACAATTATACGAAAAATACTCCAAATCCAAAAAAAAAGGTAAATACAAATCAAAACAACTCTGACATCCAGTAAATTGCAAAGATGACAAAAGAGGAGAAGACTTGATGTTGGTAGAGTTGTGAGAAGATAGATATGCTAATGCCATTTCTAGATCTATACAACCGTTTTGGAAATCAATTTGAAATTATGTAAATAAAGAAACTAAAATGCTCATACCCTTTAATCGATATTCAAGTGTTAGATTTATAGGAGCACATTGATAAAAAGAAAGTTTCCATATATACCAAAATATTTATAGTAGTGCTTTTTGTGGTAGCAAAGAAGTGAAAACAAAGTAGGTACTCATCACCTAGGCAAATTATTGTACATGAATATAGTAGGAATATTCATACTGTATATGAAGGTAATGCGATATTACTGTATTCATTAATCTTAGTGCCTTCCCTCTAAGATTATCTACAATTTATCCTGTATTTACCTTGTTTGTACAGTTATTTGCTTGGTGTCTCTACCATTAGACTGTGAAGTCTTTGAGAGCAGGGATGATTTTTTACCTTTCTTTGTGTCCCTAGGACCTCATGGGTTCTGAGATGCTTGTTGACTGACTGGCTATGTTGTCAGAAATGATGAATGTAATAAATAGATAAGCATGAAAAGATTTTTATGAACTGATTCAAAGTGAGGTAAACAAAGCCAAGTAGACAATATACACAATACCACAACAATGTAAATGAGAAGAAACAATAACCATAATCAAATAGAATGTTGCAAAATTACAAAGATGGCCCTAAAGAAGAGATATGAGAATATACTCCTCCTACTCCTTTGCAAAGGTGGGAAGTCCATGAGTATGCAATAACACATATATTTTCAATTTTTTCAATTTATTAATTTCTTTTGTTGTTTTTTTCTTCTTCCTTTTGTTATTGTTATTGTTTTAAAGGACCTTTTTATGAGATGGGGGAAGGGATACATGGGGAAACTTATGTAATGTAAAACAAAAGCTATCAATTAAAAAAAATTAAATACTTAAGACAAATTCCTGGACTAAAATCTTATTCCAATGTCTAATAATGGCATGGAAGTAAAACTAAGTTACTGAAGGCAATGCCATACTATGGTGAGTCCCGTCAACCCAGAAAGACTTCAAGTGTGGGCCTGAAAATGAATTGCTTCTTGACTACCAGCTTAATTATGTCAGAAAAGGCTTACCATTAAAAAACTAGCAACCAGGTAATGAATTCTTTTGTATCCAGGAGCTCACTAAAGCATGAAGAAGTTGTAATCTATTGTACGGTAATAAGTGAAATCATAGATTCTTTTAAGTAATGAAGGAAGGAAATAAATCAATAGTGATAGGAGAGGAATGAGTTTAATTCATTGCTGTTAGAAATGTAAACTAGTGATATCTTTGAAAAGCAACCTAGCAGTTTGTCATAAAAGGTAGAAAATTACAAAAATAGCCATGCCCAACAATTCCACTGTTGGAAATACATTCTGATAATATTATTTTAAAAAAACACAAAAAAACCCTAACTGTTCAAATATTTTTATAGCAGTATTACTTATACTACAAAACTGGAAGTAACCTAACTATCTGGCAAGAAACTCATGGCTGGATCAGTTTAATAGTAACACTATTATATACAGTAATCCTATATGAACTGATCATTAGTTTATCAGATATGAAATAAGAGCAGGCACGTCTGACTCTTTGGGTACTTGCCAGGAAAGACTACAGTTGGCAGTGGGAATCACACTTTAATTAAACACAGAGGACATGGGGGCAAAAAGCCCATTAAAGCAGACACAAACAGTAAAAGAGATACAGAGGCACAGGGCAATGGTGTGAGAACAGGGACTGGAATGGTGAAGGAAGGCAGGCAACATGAGGAAGATGATGAGAGGCAGAAAATATTATTTACATAACTATGGATTAGAGTTGGGAGCACCAGGCAGCTTGGACCTGGAGACTGAAGAGTAGGGTTGGGGGAAAGAAGTTTGAGGTCTTATTTTTATAGGGTTTTGAAGAAACAGATCACTCCTATCTGTGTCACCTTGAGGTTAGTTCATTAACACATCCAAATCACCTCAAAGTCATCGGTAAAACATCAAAGGTATATCTCAAAGCTATCAGCACCTTTTTGATGATCTGCTGATCTGGAAAAGTGGAGGTGTGGAATTTGTCTGCAATTTACATATGATAGGACCAAAAAGTCCTGAGAGAAACTCCTACATGACTTCTCCTGATTTATCCTATATTACCAAGATGTGAATTTTGATTAATATATGATATGATTTGTAAATTATATCCCTTTGATCTTTGGGATGGTTGTACATGACTTCCAGTTTCCCTTTTGCAGTCTTATTTCTTGGCTATGTATAAATTTACCTGCTATACTGACTTAGGGGGCAGGGGGACCAAAACAAGATACAATTTTACACACTATTATAATGCATATTATAATGCAGTTAAGAGCAATAAGTATGAGGAATATTAAAAATCAAAAGATATTTGTTCAAAAATGACAGGCACAAAAAGAAGCAGAACAATCCATGACTTGACTGCCTTCACGCTCTTCCCTTTCCAATTCATCTTACATATAGGCTCCAAAGTAATATTTCTAAAGCACCGATCTGACTGTCACTCTTCTAGTCAATAAATCCCAGTAGCTCCCTTTTGCCTCTAAGATCAAATACAAATTTCTCTGTTTGGTTTTTAAAGTCTGGCTCCAAACTACCTTTCTAGGATTATTATACATTTTTTCTTTTCATAACCTCTATGATACAACCACAATGGCCTTCTTCTTGCTCCTTATACCTAACATTTTATTCCCTACCTGCATGCTTTTGCATTTTTTGTGCCCTTCTCCATGCCTGGAATAAACTTCTTCCTTATTTCAGTCTCTTTGAATCCTTCACTTTCGTTGAAGCTCAGTTCCAGCACCAGTTCCTGCCACATAAGGAACCTTTCCAGAATCCCTATCTGTTAGCGCCTTCCCCAACAAAAAGAGATCTTGTATATTTTTCATATATTTATTTGAGTTTTTATATGTACCTATTTTCCCTCCAATGGAATATAAGCTTCTGGAGGGCAGGAAGTATTTTATTTTTGTCTTTGTATCCCACTGTCTAGCACAGGAGTGGGGAACCTGTGGCCTCGAGGTCTCATGTGGCCCTCAAGGTCTTCAAGTGAAGCGACTGAGGCCACAGGTTCCTGCCCCTATGTAGCATAAAGTAGGCATTTGAAAATGATTGCTGATTGAAATCAGTGGGCAAAGAATTCTGAGACACAGAGTTTCTGAAAAGCTATAACATTTTGGGCATTTTGATTCATTTATTTAAATATAAGTATTTGCAAACTCCAAGCCTAGTACTCTACCCACTGCACCACCTAGCTGGCTAACATTTATATAGGAATTATGATATACCAGGCATTAGGCTAAGTATTTTACAAGTTTTACCTGTTTTGATCCTCACAACAACCCTGGAAGGTAGGTACTATTATCATTCCACATTTTACAGATGAGGAAACTGAGGCAAACAAAAATTAAGTGACTTGCCCAAGGTCATATAGACAGTAAGTGTCTGAGGCTGGATTTGAACTCAGGTCTTTCAGACTCCAGGCTTAACACTCTATCCACTGTTGTTACTTAGCTACCCCTGATATTAAGTTTAAGTTTAAAATAAAAAAAGAGGAATTATTTTTTTTCCTCTCCATGAAGTATATGTAAATTAATTCCGAAGTTTCCTCCACTGATGAAGTTCAGAACCCGCCACACCTGTTCAGGTGACTCTCACATATGTCCTCCTATAAATTCACCATGAGGTGCCAGCATTCTTCACCTTCTCCTGAGCAAGGATACCAGGGAAATATTGGCTGTCCACCTCCTATTCCTCATTCTTGCCAAAAGTATTATTCCAGAAGTATACATGTGTGTGCGCGTGTGTGTGTGTGTGTGTGTGTGTGTGTGTATATATATACATATATGTGTGTGTGTGCTTCTTTGTTTATTTGAAACACATGGGACATTCTTCATCCGCCTGTTCCTTCCTGTGTGGATGGACAAGTGAAACTCCTTTTGCTGACTGCAGACCTCTTTTAGGAACTTCTACAGCACACCAGCACAACTTGGCAGTAGGTAGGGACCAAAATTAAAATAGGCTAAACTTGTTCAGGCAGCATATAGGTTAGACTAGAGCCAGACTGATGGTGGTTGGTTGCTTTGGGTCCTATGACAAACAGAAGAGTGCACAGGGACAACCCTACATTTTTGCAAGCTGCCTGAAATCCTTTGGTGGGCCATATGTTGTGCAGGTCTCTTCTACAATATTTAGAGACTTGATGCAATAAACACAATGCCATTTGTAAATAGGAGCATCTGGAGAGCTTCATCATCCATACAGAATTTCTCTTTGACCTGGGCTATGTGCTGGATCTCCTCCATCACAGTGGTGAATATCCTTCTTATGAGTGAATCTCACTGCATTTCCTGATATGCATTACAGGGTCAATGAATAATTTTTGTTATTATAACTTCCATGGAATTTTTAATTATTTTTGATGTAAGGATGGATGATACCTGTTTGTAAAAGATCCTATGGTGTATGTGTGTGTGTGTGTGTGTGTGTATGTGACAGAGAGAGAGAGAGAGAGAGAGAGAGAGAGAGAGAGAGAGAGAGAGAGAGAGAGAAAGAGAAACAGAAAGAGACAGAGAGACAGAGAGAGACAGAGAGACAGAGAGAGAGACAGAGAGAGAGAGAGAGAGAGAGAGACAGAGAGAGAGACAGAGAGAGAAAGGTGTAACCAATAAACAGTAAGCATAGTAGCATCTTATAGTCTCTACATCTTCCAGTTAATTGTGAGATGGTAAAATATTGCTAACAAATCTACTTGTTCCTTACTAACACTCACCAAGAATGCCCTTGATTTACATATTTATGATTCTCATAATGATTCCATATAGATGAGAAAGTAACCATATAGGCTGATAGCCATTGGTGGGTTTTTTGGTCACTTATTCAGTTCTAGATTTTTTTTAAATAAGGTCCTAGTTTTTTCCAAATCTTCCTCTCCCTCAGACACTTTATATACTGATCCTTCAATGCCTTCAAAATTTTGTCACTTCCCAACACAGTATTTCTGTCTATTTAATCTATCTATACTTGGTCCAGCACAGAATTTTCTGTCATCTTTATTTTTTTTTAGTTGCCATTTTTCGTTTCTCTATAAGCATATCTGGGACTGTGCCAATAGGTCCAAGTGTGGTGATCCTGCAGTCTCTGATGAAGAAAATAGTTTGTTATGACAATTTTTGAAAATCTTTAAAGTTTTTCTTCTGTTTGTAGTTCTCTATTTTTAACCTCAAATTCCCTCAGGCTGACTTTGCTTAGTTTGATATTTGCATGCATTCTTTTTTAAAACATTATTTTTCAATTAATAAATATTTCTTTTTTCTCCCTCCTATTCCCCTCAATTAATATACAAAAAAACAAAATCTTATCAATAACCAGTTAAACAAAACAAATTTCCATACTGTCTATGTCCAAAAATGTATGTCTCATTCTATATTGAGGCTTTCTTCTTTGTGAAACAAATTGCTTATTCCCATCCATCATCCTTTTCTGCCTATTATTACAAGTGAGTTTGTATTTAAATTATGTGGCTTTTGGCAGATATCTCTTTCTGTTTGCAAAGTAAGTCCAGTATTTGCTTGCTAAGGTGCTTTTTGGGCTCTTTCAGTCTCCATGTGGCAATTAATTTATCAGTTAGAGTCATTACTCTTGTATATTTCCCCTTTTTGGTTTTCAAATTCCTGTTTAAATAGTTCAGGGTTAAGCTATTTTAATTGGATACCACATTTTTTCATTATTTCTTTCTTTAAAAAAACCTAATTATTTTCTTAGCTCTGACAAATCAATAACCTTACTACATAGAGACAGTTGACTCGAATGACTCCCATACTAATGGCAAGTATTATCTTGTTTGCCCAAAGATAACCTATTTCATTCTTTATGTTACTATTTGGGGCATGCCACATTCATCACATATTAATTTTCTTCTCAGAGAAAGTATAGAAATACGGCAAGGCATGGGTTCCTATTTAGCTACATGACTGGTTTCATTCCTCCTTTGTGAACCATGCTTTCTCATATATCTCTCCCTATCCTCATCTTATCCCACATTTGCACAGAAATAATCAAGTATCAGAGTGTATGTTGATTTAATTTGAAGGTTCTTTGTAGAATTCCTTTAGCACTTCATTCTCGGTAAGTGATGTTAATGCGTGAGTTATAATTGGTACTACAATATATAGTGACTAAATATTCCATGAAATTATTTTAGGTATATCAATATGTCTATTATTAATACATATTATTAATATATTAATATATATTAATACATATTATTACTACATAAACTTCATGAAAACAGCATAATTCTCAGGGGAAGGTAGCATACCATCTCAAAATATAGGTTGGAAAAAAGCTTCAGAAAGAAAAATAGCTAACTCACATTGTAAAATTAGGAAGATAGTCCTGACTCGTCTCCTTGACGGAAACTTAAGTGATTTCCCTTGTGTTCTGTGATATCTGTAGTAGAGTATATAGTGTTGGGAATTGTTTAGTCGCTGCCTGATAGGGCCTGCCTTGCCTGGGCCTTCCCTTTTGCTCCAGGCCCCCTCTCCAGCCATCTATAGCTTCAAAAGGCTTGTCTTAGCCCTACACATCCCCCACATCCTCCAAAAATCTTCCAGTCACACACAGCTGCTCGATATCCTGAGATAATCCCACTTGGGGGAAAACCTCTACGAATAATGATAACCTACCTAAATTCATTCCTCAGTGATTAATATGCCTCTACCCATCACACCCACTCCATCCCAGTGATTCTGAACCTGATGGGGCACTTGGATGCTTGTGTTTGGACCCTGGTTGCAAGATCACATTTCTCTCTCACCTCAAAACACTGGCCCTGGGAGTTTCTCCCCAGCTCAAAGATAGTATGTCCTAGCAAAACATTTATCTCTCTTCCAAATACAGTAGCCAGCTGTACCTGTTGAATTCATTAGTTTGAACTGGCTGTAAACTGGGTCATAAACATATTTACTCCTCTCTGGACTGTCATATGCATCCTGGACTCATTATGTGTATCCTAGGCTTAAATATATGTATACTCCCTATGTCTATCTTCTCAAAACAAGACATTGATGGGGGGCAGCCTGAGTATTTCTCAGTCAGCCCTGACCATTAGTTGACTTAGTGATGTTTCAGAACTAAAACCACACCTCCTTCTAGCCCTGCTTTGGGCTATTTCTCAATGAACTCTGGGTAAAACACCTGTGCAATAGATACTAAAAGTATATGTTCCTTTAAGAACTGATCACTCCTCAATCACTCCCTAATCTGCCCTGAATCATCTAGTTAGAATATTTGGCAGATGTTTTACTATAGAATATCCTATATAAACTTTAACTGTACCCCTCTAAGGTCACAGGTTCCCTAAGAGCTCTTAACCGCTGAAAAGTGTAACAATAAATCTTTGCCAACTTGATTTCATGAATTCATTCCAGTACTCTGGCCCTTGAGGGGTCCCTAAATCCCCCCACTGTTCAAACCCCATCAAACCTATGGTTGCCATTGTTAATTTTTATTTTAATTTGCTTTTATCACCTTTATTTCTTTTAAAAATGTAATAAACACACACATACACACACACACAAGAAAAAGGACTCATGATGAAAAATGGTATCCATCCCCAAAGAAAGAACTGATGTGTCCTAATACAGATTGAAGCATACTTTTTAAAAAACTTTATTTTTCTTGAGTTTTTTGGTTTGTTTTCTTTCACAGTGTGACTATTGTGGATATGTTTAGCATGACTACATATGTATAACCTGTATCAAATTGATTGCCTTCTCGACGTGGGCTTCAGGGGAGGAGTGGGGAAGGAAAAAGGGAGAGAAATTGGAACACAAAGTTTTCAAAACTAATGTTAAAATTGTTTTTACATGTAACTGAAGGAAAATAAAATACTAAATAAAATAAAATAAAGTAGATAATTTCCTTATTCAAATTAGAATTTTTTAAAAAAAGATTATATAGGAAATCACAAATCTCTATTATAGACAACTTGCTTTAAAGAAACGCATGTTATTTTCAAAGTTTTCATGCTTTTCTATGTTTCTCTCTAAGCTTCCCTCCTTCCAGGTGTTCTTGCTGTCTTTGTGATTATACTAATTTTTTTCCCCTCTGAGATTCTCTTCTTCTGGGTTGATCTTTTGGACATCTCTGGACTCATAGCATTTGTTTAAAATAGTTAAAGTCTTCTTCAAATCTCCAAATCTTGGCTTGTAATTTGAGACATTGTGTTAGAATTAGACTCTTCCTTCTCCCACACTCTTGGATGGGGTTGTTGGGCCCTAACCACAATTACTTGGGCTCCTGTCACTAACTTCCGTTTCCCAGTGCTTCTGTACTCAGAGTTTTGGATTGAGTGTTTCAGTCTTCCAGGAGTTCTGCAGCTTTTCATTTCAAAGTGCAGCAAACCTTCAAAGTCCCTGAGACATCAAAAAGAATTATATTAACTTCAGGTCCAACACCTGTGGATCGAGAGCTACTGGTGTCCAATCACCTTGAAGGTCCATCATACCATTATTGATACAGAATACTGCAGACTTCTGACGTCTTTGGAGCGTCACTGATTCATGCCAGTAGGCTCCCAAAAGATATGTGTATGTGTGTGTGTGTGTGTGTGTGTGTGTGTGTGTGTGTGTGTTTTCCCTGTAGCTTATGGTTATCTTTTAAAAAAAAAAAAACTCTTCTCAGCTAGATGAAGAAACTTATCATAGCTTTGTATTTCTTGATCATTAATCGTTTTGATCCTCTCTTTAGATCTTTGTTGGAGTACATATTTTAGAGATAGATTCCTCTGTAATCACTTTTGCAGCCATTTTTACTGAAAGCTGATAAGCACCAAATGAAAATGACTAATCCTTTCTCAGAAGTCTTCCTACCTAAATTGCTGCCCTCCCAAAGTGAGATAGTAGAGTCTTATTTGTCAGTCAGCTTGCATTTATTTACTGTGTACTCACTATGTGCTTGGCACTAGTATCTAGGTACTGGGAATACAAACTAAGTTAAACAATCCCTGCCCTCAAGGAGTTCATAGTCTAAAGGGAGCTATATCATGCAAATAATTATGTTCAAACAAGATATAGACAAGATAAATTGAGAATAGTCTCAAGGGGAAAAGCACTAAGGGGAAAACAAAAGGCTTCTTTCAGAAGATAGGATTTCTGAGACTTGAAGAAAGTCAGAGAAGCTAGGAGGTGGAGATAAGGAGCAAGAGAATTTCAGGTTTGGGGATCAGCCAATGAAAACAGAGTTGGGCGATGGAGTGCCAAATGTGAGGGAAAGTAAGGAAGCCAATGTCACTGGATGGCAGAGTGCATAGAAGGGAGAAGGTGTAAAAAGAATGAAAAGGTAGAAAGGGGACAAGTTATGAAAGACTTTGAACGCCAGAGGATTTTATATTTGATCCTGAAGGTAATAGGGAGTCCCTTGAGTTGACTGAATAGGAAGCTAATATGGTCAGACCTGTGTTTTAGGAAAATCAATTTGACAGCTAGGAAGAGAATGCATTGGAGAAGGGAGGGAGTTGAGGAGATCAAATATCAGGCTAATTCAATAATCCAAGTAGGAGATGATGATGGCCTCTCTCTCCCCCCTACTCCCAAAAGCACATGGAAGAAAAAGAAGAAATAAAAATTAGTTTCTAAGTGAAATAAGATCTCTGGAAGAAAGAAATGGAAGAAAAATAAATAGTTAAAAACAGAAGGTGGTAAAATTTACCCAAGTAACAGACTCCTTAAAATTTAGAATGGATCAGAATATTAAAATTAAAAGGGTGAAAAAATAGAAGAAAACATTAAGTATTTACTACCAAAAATAATTTACTTGGAAAACTCAATATATAGATCAATAAAGATAGATAGATAGATAGAGATCAATATAGAGATATTTTAAGATAAAGATAATTTATCTTAGAGATAATTTAAGAAATGGATATCATATTTGAATAAATCATAAATGAAAACTCACCAGATCTATTACAGTCAGAGGGCAAAAGTGGAAATAGAAAGATTCTACCACTTATATTTTTGATAAAAATAATAAAATAGATCATTAGTTCTGATTTTTTAAAAAAGTCAACTCAAAAAACTATAAAAAAATTCACTTCAAATAAAGAAGAAATAAAGGAACTTATTAGAAACTCTTTTGTATAATTATATGACAATAAAACTGATAAATGAAATGGATGAATATTTACAAAATAATAAAGTAGTCAAATTAACAGAAAAAGAAATACAAAACATAAGCAAGCCAATATTAGAAAAATAAATTGAACAAGCAATAAATGAGCTACTAAAGGGGTGAGGGAAGGGAATGATCAGTTGGATTTATGAGTCAAGTCTATGAAACATTTAAAGAATAATTATTTCCAATATTAAATAAACTATTTTCAAAAATAAGGGCTTATGTCAACTTCCTTCTATAATGCCAATATGGTATTGACACATAAACTAGAGAGAGACAAAGCAGAGAAATAGAATTATAGACCAATATTCCAAATACATATTAGTTGCAATAAAAGCAAAGATATTACAGAAAATGTGTAAAAATATTATACATTCTGGCCAGGTTGATTGGCTTTATACTAGGAATTCAGTATTGGTTCAATGTTAAGAAAACTATAAACATAATTCCATTTTAATAAAAAAGAAATCACATCAATATATGATAATAAAACTTTTAACAAAATTCACCACCTTTTTTCTGCTTAAAACACAAAGAAAAAAGGGACTTTTGCTTAATATGATAAGTAGTACTAAACTAAAATTAAGAACAGTATGTACATGCTGTATTATATACATGTAATGAAGAAATGCTTAAGTTTTTTCCAACAACATGAGGGATAAAACCAAGATGTCCATTGTTATCACTAAGGCTACCTATTTAAAAATAAATAAATAAATAGAGGGAATAGGCATAGGAAAAGAAGAAACAAAAACATGTTTTTAAATGATGCAATGGTCTTCTTAAAGAAACCTAGAGATTCAATTAAAAATGATATGAGACAATGCTTTCAGCAAATCTGTGAGATATAAAATAAATCCAAGTAAAGCAATGTCCTTTCTCTATATTGTCAACAAAAACCAGCAGGACAAGATAGAAAGCAAAATTCTATTCAAAATAACTGCAAGATGTATAAAATATTTGGGAGTCTTCCTACCAAACCATTTACAGGAAATATATGAATAAAACCATAAAAAATAAATTCCAGGGACCAGCACAGACCTAAATAAATGGAGACAGAATAGTTACTCATGGTTGGACCACTCTAGTATAATAAAAATGACAATATTCTCTAAATTAGCTTTCTTCTACAGTGCCATATCAAAGTATCAAAGAATTACTGTATAAAGTTAGAATAAATAATAAATTGTAAGAACAAAAGATCAAGAATGTAAAGGGAAATAATGAAAACCAAAATAATGGAAAGGAAAGGAATTTCACAATTTACAAACTATACTACAAAAAGAAATCATCCAAACTATTTAGGATGGGTTAAAAATAGAAAAGTTGATTAGTAGAAGATTAGGTACACAAGATAAAAACTCAAATGAATATAGTGCCATAATGTTCAGTCTACACAAAGACCCTCATTACTGGGATAAGACCTTGCTCCTAAATGTGTGTGTGTGTGTGTGTGTGTGTGTGTGTACACATATGTTTGTGTGTATACTGCTGGAAAAATTTAAAAGTAGTCTAGCAGAAGTTAGGTTTAGACAAACAACTCATACTATATACCATAAATGGATACATGGCCTGGATATAAAAGACCATATAAAAAATTAGAGGAGGAAGGAAGGAAATACCTTTAACTGTATATAGAGGAAGGATTCTTGACCAAATAGGGCAGAGTAAGTATCACAGATGACAAATTGACTATTTTGATTTAGACATAAAATTGAAAAGCTTCTGCAAAAACAAAATCAATGGAGTTAATAGAAAGGAAACAGTTAAGTAGGAAAAAATCTCTGCAGGAAGGTTTTTTTTTTTTAAGTTCTGATATCCAAGATCTATAAGGAACTGATTCAAACACATTAGAACAAGAGTCATTCCCCAATATTCTCTTGATTTTGTCACATTTCTTGTCTGTCTCCTCACTTTGCTCCC
Source organism: Notamacropus eugenii (assembly GCF_028372415.1). Taxonomy (NCBI): domain Eukaryota; kingdom Metazoa; phylum Chordata; class Mammalia; order Diprotodontia; family Macropodidae; genus Notamacropus; species Notamacropus eugenii. The sequence goes on along the minus strand of NC_092873.1, from coordinate 331,315,800 downwards.
ATGGTCCCCTTCTCCCACTGTAGAGTTCCTCCAGGAACTCCAATTTTAGGGAAGAGCCAGACCAGCCAACCTTCATTCTTCAGACTTATTGTCTGTGTCAATCAAAATTACAGTCTCCATATGTGCTAACCATAATGTGAGAAAGGAATTTCTTAATAAGAGAGATTGCAAATACAGTTAAGTGTCAATGAATCAATTGAAATTATAGATCCAACAGATTATAGATGTGTTTCTTTTATCATTAACATGATTATATACATTATATATATAGCATAATATGTGTCCATAAAATATCAAGAAAAGTCCCATTATTCAAGATAGTGTTTGGTTCAAGGCATCTTGCCCTGGACAGTCAAAAATAAAAACATGTTCCTGATGAGTTTCATCCAGCCTTGTTGTTAATATAGGAAGGAACATTTTGGGTTCACTCAGGAGAGCAAAGCAAAGGATGCCTGTTATGCCAAAGCATGCAAGGCACTATGGTAGGTTAAGCTCAGAGTGGGCCAAAAATGTCTTTCTATTGATCGGGCAATCCAGATTTTAGGTCTTTCTCAGGTGATGGGGGGGAGGCGGCTCACAATACACACACACACACACACACACACACACACACACACACACATTATTTAGTTTTTTCACTCCTCTGACTCTTCTGGTTCCTTTGGGGGTTTTCTTGGCAAAGATACTGCAGTGGTTTGTCATTTCTTTCTCCAGTTCATTTGACAGATGAAAAAACTGAGGCAAAGAAGGTTCAATGACTTGTCCAGGCCACATAGCTAATAAGTGTCTAAGGCTAGATTTAAACTCAGAAGATGGGTCTTCTTGATTCCAAGTCCAGTGCCCTCCCCACTATGCTACCTAGTGTTCTCTCTTCCTATATACAAATTTGTATATGTGTATATGTGTATCAACACACAGACACACACACATATATATAAAACTCATGCCTACAAGGAAAAGTCACAAGAAGCAGAAACAGAAGGTTATTGATACAATGCATGTCAACATGCTGCTTTAAAAACTTTGGGAGTTTAGAAATAATACATAATACTTCACTTAAATTATTATCAAGTACACATACATCATTACTCTTAACATTGAATGTTTTTTAATTGGTAAAGTTTGAAAAGATTTATTGTATTCTTCTAAGGTTTATGAATTTTCTCAGCAAATTTATACAACTGAGAAAGGCTCCTCCAAAATGTAATACATATTATATCTTCAGACAAAGCTCATCTGAAAACAAAGTCCAAGATTCCTTTGAGTAAAGATCTATCATTGTTATATTCACTCTACAGAAGACATCTTTGGTCTTCTTTCCCCCTTTTCAAGTACTTTCAGGAAGTCCCTTTTTTGAAACAAGGACTGTATGTAGGTTATATATATAATCTGAAAACTCTTACAGGCAGCTAGATGGCACAGTGAATAGAGTGTGGGGCCTGGAGTCAGGAAGAGTCATCTTCCTGAGTTCAAATCTGTCCTCAAGACACTCACTAGCTATGTGATCTTAAGCAAGTCACTTAGCTCTGTTAACCTCAGTTTTCTTATTTGTAAAATGAGCTGGAGAAGGAAATGACAAAGCTCCTCAGTGTCCTTGTCAAGAAAACTGTACAAGGGGTCATGAAGAGTTGGACATGACTGAATAGCACTAGAATCCTACATATACCTTGCGTGTACATATGTCATATGTAATTATCATATTTTACACAGGCATAATTATATATGTGTGTGTGCATATGGGCAGTGTAATACAGTAGAAAGAGAGTTAGATTTTAAGTCAGAGGATCTAAGTTCAAATCCTAGTGTTATAAATTCTAGTGACTATAAATCCATTTATCTCTCTGGGCCTCAGTTTCCTCGATTTCTTCACTTTTTACCCAGAATTTTTCTTCCATTTGGACATTACACTAAACATCGTCCGTGACAATAGCAAATACTTTTGACAAACCTACATCTCTCTGCTTCATGACTCATTTGTTATTAAGTCAGACCCTGAAGAGCCAGTTGTAGAACCTTCTGTAAGCAACCTCTAGGTGGAGACATATCACATGAAAGGGTTGTAAGTTTTGGGTGTAGGACACTGGTCTCTCAAATATCAGAAATTCAGACATTTAGAATTTCTGGCCACAGATTAAATCACCACAACTGAGAACTAGTTTTCTTCAATCTTATTATAATTTTTTCAACATTACTAGCTATACAAGCATAGGGAAGTGACTTAGCCTGTCCATCACTTGCCTCTGTGTCTCTGAAGAGATAGTTTCCTAATGTTTGGAGGGAATGCCATCTGCATTGGGCTAGGCAGTATTTACACTAATTAAATAATTAGCCATTTGAAATTAATGTATCATGTACATATTTACTCATGTACTTTGCTCAGTTAAAAAATAAATAATAAAATGAGACTACATGTGCAAGAAAAAAATTTCAATGATTTCAGGTTACATATAAAAGTAAATCCAAAATCTATACATTATGATTTATATCATAAATACTATTAGACTGAACAAATAATATTTTCTTGAATGTACCATGCTTAATTTAAATGCAGTTATGATAACATTAGTCCTATCTTGAAACATTTTCCTACACAAATCACAAATTTAAACATTTTCCAATGCTTGTTAATTCAAAATGGAAAATAGATTCCACCTTTTCCACTTTATATATTGAGTCTCACAAAACAGTAAAGTAATAGCAAGCTAGTCCCCAAAGGTTTTCCTTTAATATCTGCATAATGTTAGATGTAGACTGTGTATACACTCTCATTGATTTTAATGAAAATTCAGTTACAGCAACAGTAATAGTCCTCAGATATTTACTTTTAGATGATAATAAAATGTCTCCCAGTAGCCGTTTAGCCCTTTAACATTTTTCAGGACTAAACTTAGAATCATTCAAACAGTACCAGGAGAAAAAAAAATGAATAGATCTGAAGATTGTTCAAGTCAACAACATTGTATTATGTTGCGAAATACTATCACGAAAACTATTAACAATACTAATTATGAATTTTCAGAGTACTGTTATCTAACGTTTGTTGCTTAAGAATTGTACTTATGAATTTCAAAATAAAGATTAAAATATTCATTTTCAAAAGTCAATATAAAAAGCACAATCATTATAAAGAAGGTTCATTATAATAATTCTATAAGCATAACTATACAAGCCTAACTTCAATTCCACAGTGAGAGTCATATCCAAGGAACATTAAAAATTAGAAAAAAGACCTCCCAGAGCATCAGGAGGTCTCTTTTGTGATGGGGTTATGGTAGGACAGGAAGAAGAGTTGCAAAAGGTGGGTACATATGATTTATATCATTGGAAGGAATATTCACAAAATGAAATAACAGGTTCATTAAAATACCAAGTACTTATTACATAAGAACAAAAGGCATATAATGCTGAACTAAACCAGGTTCAATGTCCTGCCAAAGAACATTTCATGGGAAGATAAATTAGCTGCCTTTCATGAGATTGTCCCTAGGTAGCCATGGCTTCCCTTCTCTTCCACGTTCCCCTTACATCAATTCTACTCCTATAGAGCTAATTTCATTCCCTCCCTCTCCCCCACCATTGCCCCAGATTGTTGTCATTTTGTGGGACAAATTAACAATCTTAAACAAAATATGCTTATATTAAAATAGCATCGAACTATTTCCTCAAACTGTTCCCACTTCTCCAGCAACAGGTTCATCTGTTTCAAATGGTGTTTTTCCCTCTGTCCCCTACACAAAGACACACATTGTCTCTGTCTACTCAGCAGGGTTCAGTTAGATGCATGTGACTGCAAAACCTTTGATGCTGATGTCCATATCTGTCACAGAGAGATATAACTGAAATCAATAGGTATCTCTACAAGAGGAAATGTACCAAAGAGAGGACTAATTAATTAATTAACTATTCAAGGACAAAAAGCAGAAACAAATGCACACACACAAAGGCTACTAATGGTATGTATATAAATATCACAACTTTGTGGAGTAGTAGTCTTTCTGTAGGGATCATGATAAAACTGCTCCAAGTCTTGCAAGAGTTCTGGAAGTAAGGAGATTCAACATGAATCTGATTGCGAAATAAACTACAGAGAATCCTGACTGGCTAGAAGACTTCATGCATCAAACTCTTTTCCTTAGGATGGAGGTTATCATTGGGTTTTATAAGCTCTGGAGTCTTGGAGATGAGGGTTATCTCTAGGCCTTGGTCAGTGTGCTGTATTCTGCTTTCATCTGCCAAAAAAAAAAAAAAAAAAAACCACACGTGGTCAAATATATAAAACATATATATGCTGGAGATTTTAATCAACTCACCCATCCCATTCACATTTCATTTCTTCCTCACTCAGATGGAAAGCAGAAAAATATGTCCAAATGCCCCTAGATGGTTAGATAGTATGGCTATTTGGTTCCTTCACTTCTAACTAATTTCCATATCAGTCCACAGGTCTTAAAAACTGAACTTTATTCTATACTTCCATAATACTCTACAACATTCTTCGACTGCATTATTTCCTAGAGAAAAATTCCTATTTTAAAATCCACCTTATCCTAGCCAAATATGACACCTATTTTTCTCCTATAACTTAGATAACGTTAATGATATTAAGAAGTTCTTAATTGGTGCCCTAAGAAAAATAATTTTACTTCAAATTGACTCAATAGTGATAGATAACAAATGTAGCATTGACAGTAGGGGGTGTAAGCAAGCTATGAGTCCTCTCCTGCAAATCCTTACTCTTAGGTAATTTGGAGAATATGTTTAAAAAAAAGAGGAGAATCTCATTTAAGAATCATCCAACCAAGAATTCCAAAAGGGAGCCACATAGAACATAGAACATGCCACTCCCTTAATCAGGCCCTAACTCCAGGACCTTAGCTTCACTAGTCTAGTGGCTTTTGATTCACTTTAGGTTATTAATCTTTCTATGTATAATCTATTTTGGAGCTGAGACTATAATTCCAAAGTTCCTGCAATATATTGTGATCCCCTAGATTTTAGTGTCACCCTCAATTCCTGATTCTCATTGACTTGCCATATACAATCTGTGGCCAACTTCTGTCAATTCTACCTTCAAAATGTCTCGCTGTTTAGACAATACCACCACTCTGGTATAGGATTCCATCACTTCATGCCTGGAGGACCGCAGCAGCCTACTGGTTGGACTCCCTGCCTCAAGTCTCTTCCAGCCTAGCCTAGAATTTGCTGTTTTATTAATCCTCCTAAAGTATAAGTCTGACCATGACACCTCCCTACTCAATAAACTCCAGTGACTCTCTATCACTTCCAGGATCAAACGCAAAATTCTGTTTAGCCTTCAAAGCTCTTCATAATTCAGTCCCCTTCAGTGTCTTCCAGTGTTCTTTTCAGCGTTGTGGTGGTGGTTCAGTCATTTCAGTAGTGTCTGGCTTTTCATGACCCCTTGGGATTTTCTTGGCAAATATACTAAAATGGTTTTCCATTTTCTTCTCCAGTTCACTTTTATAGATGAGGAAGCAGTGGCAAACAGGGTTAATCTACTTGCCCAGCATCACACAACTAGTACCTAAGGCCAGATTTGAACTCTAGGCCCAGAACTCTATCCACTTCATCAATTGCCCTCTTTTATACCTTATTCCCACCCCTTTTGACATTAGCTAGCGTGCAATAATATTCCACTGGGCAGTTAGGTGGTGTAGTAGACTGAGTACTGGGCCTAGAGTCAGGAAGACTCCTATCTTCATGAGTTCAAATCTGGCTTCAGATGTTTACTAGCTGTGCCACCGTGGGCAAGTCACTTAATTCTGTTTGCCTCAGTTTTTTTCATCTGTAAAATGAGCTGGAGAAGGACATGGCAAATTATTCCAGTATCTTTGGGAAGAAAACCACAAGTGGGGTCAGAAGTCAGGACACAACTGAACGACAAATGATACAACAACAGATAGACAGAGGTAGATAATTAAATAGCCATGTTAAGTTAGGTAATATTAAAAATAAATAACATTAAAATTAAAACGTTAAATAGCAACAAGCCTTTACATAGTACCTACTATGTGCCAGGCTAAGGGCTTTAGAAACATTATTTCATTTTATCCTTACAACACCCCAGAGAGGCAGGTGCTATTGTTATTCCCATTTTACAGTTGAAGAAATTGAGGCAAGCAGGGATTAAGTGATTTGCCTTAAGTCACATAGCTAGTAGTTTTCTAAGGTGGAATTTGAACTCCAGACTTATTGACTCCAAGCCCAGTGCTCATGATAGCAATGCAATAACACAGCAAAAATGAAGGAGTTCATTGAATATAACAGTAGCCAGTAGGAAGACTTTTTCTTCTTTAAAGTCCTTTTCCTCAGGAGGAGAGTGAGGCATAACGTCCATGAACTGGCTCAGTTAAGGGGAACTGCTTCCTTCTCTGACTGGGAGTCATGGGACAAGGAGATTGCCTGTGAAAGGACACTTGATCAGTTCATGCACCAGCATAACAGCATATTAAATAGTTACAGTAGCAGAAATACTATCAGCCACTGTCCTCAGTCCCTCTTCTAGAGAAGAAAGCTGGGGAGCAAAATGTCAGGACACTCCGTTGTGTCATATGGGAGGACTCTCCCATACCTAGCAACAACACTCTTTATCCCTCTACCCCAGCCTCCTCTTTCTACAAGAAATTTTCATAAGGCCATCTCAGACATCACTAGGTGGTAGGCTCTGGGATTGCAACTCTCTTCTCCATGGCAACACAGGTTATACAAGCAAAACTGAAATGATGTCACTTTGGGCTATTTATATTCTAGTAGTGAACAGGATATGTCTCAGCTATCAAAATTCTACCATCCCCCCCCCCAAATTTTGTAACAAGGAGAACAATAAGTCACATTAGATGAATAATCAAAAACTAGATTCATTCTGATAGAACTGCTCCAGTTTCTGATGTGGGATTTTGCTAAGGTAAAAGAGCTGCCTTCATTACAGGTCAAAAGGAGATAAGATTGAATATATTCACACTAGCTAGTCCCTTTGGCATAACTACATTTTTTAATTACCTAAACTTGTTATTTGATTTCCACGTATTGGAGGAAAACTTAGCCAATTATTATTCCAACTGCATCCTAAAAACTTAGCGTAGTGCTTGGCACATAGTTGGCACTTAATAAATGGTTGTTCACCAACTGCTGGAAGCAGCAATTTGGAGCCAAACAAAAGCTACAAAAATATTAATCTTCGTTAACAATGAATTACTAAATAATCACAGAATCTTTTACAACCATCCTAATTCCTACATCACTAGGCATAAATACAACTCCTACTGGAGATGAAAAAGAAAGGTAAACTGTGAAATGTTTTGCTTATCTTGAGGGAGGATTTCAGTGAGGTTTTTATTTTACAAGAAATTTGGCTCTGCAGGTAGAAGCAGGCACTAGTAGTCAATAGTACTGTCTTCTGTGTAATAATACACTAGGGGGTGTGATGGTCAGGCGGTTTCATTCAATCCTCACTGCTTGATCTAGGTCAAGAACTGGGAGAAACCAGTTCAGGAAACTCAAGAAGACACAGAAAGCAGGCTGGATGCTATCACCTAACAGGGTAAAGCGACCTGCACCTTTTGTACTGTTTTAAGAGTGAGAAACTCTGCTTAGCACCCTGGTGCCCTTGGGTCTTTGTTTGGTCTGTAAGGCTCACTCTTTTGAAGAGGCTCATTAGATTTTTATTGATTGGGAGGGGAGAGGGAATGTTCTGGAAAAAAAGATAAAGTTCTGGACTTGTATGTAGTGTGCTAAGAAAAACAGTTCGTAATAAGGTTTTGGGTTTATAAGGACGTGTGCGCTGAAATAACAGTAATCAGGCACAGGGTGGGCTGTAGTGAGATAGCAGGATGGAGGCCACGTTTGTAATGGGAGGGCTTGTTCTGAAGGTGCATGGATGGGGCTCTCTCTGTGCTTTCCCTTTTTAAAAAAATTTATTTTCGTTATAATTTATGGGATAAAACAAGCATTAACATAATTTAAAACAGGATTGCACATGAAACTGGATATCTGTTACGTACAACTCTATTCCTTTTAAATATATAATAAAGTTATCGTGTAAATTTCTTTTTTTCCTCCCCTCCCTCCCCCACCCGGGCTACCATTAGACACAATGAGCTCAATGATCTTAGAAAAACATGTACCGACTAGCTGTGCATTTTCTCTGGGATGTAAGCATATCGCGCGGCGGTGGGGCTACGGTCAGGGCCAGGTCTCCACCTGAACACCGGGAGGGTCCAGCCTCCACGGCCTTCTGTTATACGTCTCCTCCCCAAACTTATCCTCGATTCCCTTAAAATGCCCTCTATCCTAACGTTCAGCCTCTCTCCCAAATCTCACCTTCCACCTCACCTGGGCTTCACCAGATATCCCCCTCCCGGTCAGCCTCCCCTCCCCACCACTCCCTCTTCAGCAGCCCCTCCCTCCCTCCTCTGGCCAGGTCCCTCCCTCCAGTTCCTCCAGGACTGGTCCCTCTCCCACGCCCACTTCGGGTCCTGCAGAAGACACGATGCTCCCGCGAGTGAGGGACGAAGCCATAGACCGTCTGCAGATAGCTTGGCCCCTCCAGAGGCCAACGTCGCACTCCCGGACCCAGAACTGTAGAAGATCTTTCTTTTCTCATCTGCTTTATCTGCTGCAGCAGAGCAGAAGTGGGGCGAGGGAAAACCGAAAGCACTGGAGAGGAAACCCATAGCCAGATCCTGGGCTTGTCGCTTCCCTCCCCCCGCCTAACCCCCCCCCCCCCCCCCCCCCGCCGCCTTTATTTTTTTGGAGGCAAAGGGGGAGGTGTTTCCAAAAAAGGCTGTTCCGCTTAGTGGCTTTGTTTCGAATTCAAATCCTCTCTCCCACTCTGCTTTTTTTAGGGTCATTTGGGCAGCATTTATGACACCTCATTTGCAAAGCAGAATAGACATTACCAAACCGAGATTCCCCCACACTAACGGAATTTAATCTTAGATAATGAGCATTGCATAATAAGTAGACTTGAAGGCTTTTCTTCATCTACATGTACCCCTCCCCCCATCACAATTTGCATCTTTGCTGTTAGATTTTTAGCTGGTATGTGCAGCTCTGAGCGTAACCGATCTATTAACCAGCGAAGTTAAAAAAATTCTGGTTTCACCTAATACCTTCTTTATGTATATTGGGGACAATCAGCATAACGTAGCTGTACTTTCCCACCTTTATTTGGTTAAAACGGACGGGGGTGGGGGGAGGTTGAGGAGAAAGGGCAAGCTCAGTTGCGAACTGTTTGAAGTAGAATTTAAGCCTCAAAATCGGAATACCGATGGTAATCAAAAAGAGAGCAGATTAAATTTTTTGCTCATATTCTAAAAAGCACCGTTTCCATCCCCCTTATTGCTAGTACCTTTCCTCCACTAATTATCTGCAGTTTATCAAATGCATTTATATTTGTATATATGTATTTTGTATATGTTTATATGTATACTCCTCTTGTTTGTACATAGCCGTTTGCATGTTGTTTCCCCACGTGCTGCATTCATTTTTGCCTTTCTTTGTATCCCCAGGACTTAGTCCAGTGTGGGACTGAGACAAATTATGCTTTTCAATGGACTCATTTTTCAATTCCGAACATGAAGGCCTTCTTCAGTTTTTCTTGGATACTATATTTTTTAAAAAGTCATAATTGGAAAATAAAGACAATATAAGGAATTGTCTTTGCAGTGGGAATTACACTTGGAAAGCATTGGGAATATCCCTTCTCTATATTATTTGACACAGTTTTGGTTTCCAAGTCCTGTAGATTTTACCTTTAGAACATCTCTCATATATTATGCCTTGTCTTCTTTGAAAATGCCACCGCTTTGGTGCAGGCCCTCATCACTTCACTCCTGGACTTTTCCAATACCCTGCTGATTGGTGTCCTAGCCTCAAATCTATCTCCACTAAAGTAAGTCCTCTATTCATCTGTTAAACAAAACTTCCTAAACCTCATATCTGACAGTAGCACTCTCCTATTCAATAAACTCTAATGACTCCCTATCACTTCTGGGATCAAATGTAAAATCCTGTTTGACAACCTGCCCCTCAATACCCACACTTACTCTGCAAACTTGCTGTTAATCACACAAGACTCCCTTTCCCAACTCCAGGCATGCCAGGAATACTCTTCCTCATCATCTTCACTTCTTGGCTTCCTTCAAGTTTCAGTTAGAATCCCATCTAGGTGGTGCAGTGGATGGAGCACCAGTGCAGGAGTCAGGAGGACCTGAATTCAAATCTCACCTCAGACACTTGACACTCACTAGCTGTGTGACCTTGGTAAAGTCACTTAACCCCAATTGCCTCATCCTGAGTCATCTTCAGTCATCCTGATGAATATCTGGTCACTGGTTTCAGATTACTTTGGAGGAGAAGTGAGGCTGGTGAGCTGCACAGCCCTCCTTCACTCAAAACAAAGTCAAGTGCAAATCATGTCATTATTTCTCTGATGACATGGTCTTCTTCAGCAAAGAAGGACAAACACATACATCAAAATTCCATCTTCTATCAAAAGCCTTTCTTGATCCTCCTTAATTCTAGTCCCTTACTTCTATTTATTTTCTCCAATTTATCCTGTGTATGTTTTATTTGTACTATATAGTTGTTTGCATGTGCTCCTTGAAGGCTGGAACAATCTTTTGATTTTCTTTGTAACTCGTTCACTTAGCATAGTGTCTAGCATATAGTAGATGCTTAATAAAAGCTTGGTAACTGACTAATGCTAGATATAAAAATAAAAGATACCGTAAAAGCAGTGACAAAGAGAAGAAACTACTCCACATTTGCAGACCCCATAATAAGTTGTTTAGAAAACTCCTGAGAATTAGCCAAGAAGCTAATTAAAATGATTAATAGCTTCAGTAAAATAGTGGAATGCAAAATAAATCCACAAAAATCATCAGTATTTCTATACAGTGCTAAGAAAAACCAGAAAAGAACTAGAATAAGAGGGATTGGATTTAAAAATAACTACAAAATGCATAAAATATCTGGTATATACTGGGCTTTCCTTCAGATCATTTCCACAAAAGGTTAGTGTCTCCTAGGGCTCTAGCCCAGGCATTCTTCTCCTTCTATATTACATTGTTAGATAATCTCATCAGTGCTCATGATTTTAATTCTAATCTCTAGGCAGATGATTCCCAAATTCCCAAGTGTCTCTCCTGAACTCCATTTTGCGTTTTGGATATCTCAAACTGGATGCCCCATAGGTATCTCGAACTCAACATACCTAAGATAAAACTAATCATATTTTCTTGAATATCCTCCCCTTTTATATTGTTGTTTTCATTGTTTATTTTCATTACTAACATGGCACGGGCTTGTAAACTAGGAGGCATTTGGTTCCCCAAAACAGTAATTTTCCCAAGTTCAAATTTCCAAATTCAAATTTCCCAAGTTTCGGTAAATGATATTTTGTCACAACTAATACAAGACTTCTTACTATTCAGCCTTTCGAACAAAGGAGTTAGATGAGATTCCTTTAAGCTCCACAACAGGCAAAATTAAAATGAAAGTCATTGATAGAGAATAAAGAAAATGAAGATGTCCTTTCATAGTGATTTTTATGACCAGCCCCAAACTTTAAGTGCAAGCTAAGAGTTCATTCTAATGATTAACTCAAGAAACAAACTCTGCTAGTGTATTAATTGATCTAATAAAATATTTTACCTTAAAAAAAGAAAAAAATTCCACTAGAATACCTGGAAGTGATGAAGCAAGAATTAGAAAAAGAATGTTTAAAAATTTTTTTTCAGATAAATGAAATGAAGGCACTAGAGAAAGAAATGAGAAATGAGAGAACTGGAAGAAAGAATTAGAAAGGATTTAACAGTTTAGCACAGAAGGTACAAAACCTTGTCCAAGCAACAAACTCCCAGAAAGTCAGAGCAGTCTAAATAGAAGCCAATGACTTCACGAGAAAATAATAAATATTAAAACAAATTCAGAAGACTGAAAAAATAGAAGAAAGTGTAAGATGGCACATAGCAAAAACAATTGACCCGGAAAACAGATTTGGGGGGAGGGAGAGAGTAAGAATCTTTGGACTATCTGAAAGCCGTGACTGCTGCACCGAGCCCCCTCCTTCCCCTGACAAAACAATCTAGATATCACATTTTGAGAAATAGTAAAAGAAAACCACTCATATTTCTTACATTCAGAGAAACAGAAAATACTAGTCACTTTCTAAAGAAACTCCAAAATGAAATGTTCTCATGAACATTATAGCCCAAATCCAGAGCTTCCAGGTTAAAGAAAATATAGTGTAAGCAGCCAGAACGAAAGAATTCAAGTACCAAGGAGTCACAGTCAGGATCACACACAATTTAGCAGACACTACTGTAAAGGAGTGGAGAAGTTGAAATATGATATTCTAGAAGGCAAAGGATATAAGCTTTCAGCCAAGAATACCTTACCCAGAAATAATAATATTAACAACAAAAACTAGAATTTACATAGCACCTATTATGTCAGTTTCTATGCTAAGTGATTTACAAATACAATTTCATTTGACACTCGGCAAAACTGAGTATAATTATACTGGTGAAAAAAAATGATATTTTAATAACATAGAGGACTTGTAAGCATTCCTGGGAAAAACACTAAAACTGTGAAGAAACTTTGAAGTGAAAAAATAAGTCAAGAAAAACATAGAAAGGTAAACATGAATGAAAATTGTAAGAGACTAACCAAGGATGAACAGCTTACATTTTAACATGAGGAAATGATACATGTTTTCCCTCCAAATCTTATTATCTTCAGGGGTCCTAAAGGCAGTTCAATTAGACATAGAGGAAGACTAATTAGAGGACCATGAATGGTTCTATTATACTTTATGGTCTTAAAATAAGAACAGAATGAGAAAGAAAGGAATACTCGAGGAGGGGAAAGGAAAGAAAGGTTAGGGTAAATTATCTCAATTAATGTGTGCAAGTAGAAATCCACACAAATCAGAAGAAAGGGGTAGGGGAAGCAGGTGACACTTGAAACTCACTTTCATTTGAACTGGTCAAAAGAGGGAAGAATTCACACATAAAGCTGGGTACAGAAATAGATTCACTCAACAAGGAAATAGTAGGAAAAGGGGAGAAACAAAAAGGGGGAACTAGAGGAAGGATAGATTAAATGAGAGGCTAGTCCTAAGGGGGGGTAAAGCCTCTAATTAGTGGCTTACAAAAATATCTCTAGCCCTTTTTGATGTAATCAAGAATTGGAATCTGAGAGATTGTCTACCATTTGGGGAGTGACTAAAGAAATTGTAGTATATAAATGTGATGGCATATTATTAGACTATAAGAAATGATTGATGTAATGGTTTCAGAGAAGATTTGTATGAAGTGGTGCAGAGTGAAGTGAAGAAAATGAATAGACCAGTTTATACAACAAAGTAAAGACTTTGAAGTCTTAAGAACTCTGATCAGTGTGATGACCAATCATAAGTCCAGAGGACCAAGATGAAACATACTAGTCACCTCCTGATAGGGAAGTGGAGTCAAAGTGCAGAATGAGATGAGTGTTTATGTGTACGTGTGTGTGTGTGTGTGTGTGTGTGTGTGTGTGTGTGTGTGTGTGTTGAATATGGCCAATGTGGAAATTTGTTTTGCTTGACTATACATGTTTGTAACAGGGGTTTTGCTTTTCTTTTATTCTGAATTGGGATGGGGATAGGGATTTGGAGTGGGACCATAAGAAGGTAGATTTTATTGATTGAAAAAAAATTTAAGTGAGTTCTTCCTCTAGTAATTTAGAAGAACTAAAACACAAAAATAAGAGCTATAATAGGCAATATTACATGATAAATGTATTAGAAACTTACAAAACATAGTACTTCATGAATTCTGAGGGTTAAGGTCGTTACCAACCAGAAAGATCGGAGAAGGCTTACAGTAGGATGTGACATTTGAGTATGGTTCCAATAGGTGAAGACAGGGAAAGAGGGCATTAGAGATCAAAAGCATGAAGGAATGAGAGCATAGTACATATTAAGAGGGAAAGAGCTGTCCAAGTTGACTGGATCATACAGTGAATGGAGGGAATTATTACCATAAGATAGAAAGGTGGGCTTGTGCTAGATTGTGGAAGGCCTTGAATGCCAGGACCAAATAACTAAATATTTGATCTCTAAACCTTTTCCTTTTCAAGGGAAAAAGTTGTTAGGATATTTCTCTTACTTGAAATGGTAGAACAGTAGATTGATATGAGAAAAAGAATGACATAATCAAGAGAATATGGAAGGAAACTCTGCCTATGCTATAGGAAGAATGACATAGAACCTAAGAGTTTCATGTTAACAATTTTTACACCTAGGGCAAACAAATATAAAATGCACCCTCCAATGCAGGTGGAAAGGCTGGAACCACTAAGGTCTGGGACCCAGCTGACCTTGAATAGCTTCTTTTCCTAACTAATTATTCTTGTTAGGTGCTAAATTCAATTATTTTAAAGTTGCTCCTTCAGCTCAATCCTCTCTTGTTCCAGGCTTTTTCCCTCTCCTATAATCTAAATTCTCTGAATCTCTTTTTCCCAACTTCTGAGATAGTTTCTTCCTTTTCCACAAAATTCATAGAGCAGACCCATTCTCATACAAATATAGGCCTTGTTCACACCCAATGATTCAGTCAGAAAAGGTATAATAATAATAATATATCATTTTAAGGTTTGCAAAGCATGTTACATATATTACCTCATTTGATTTTCACTACCTGGAATGTAGATGCTGCTATTAGCCCCATTTAACAGATGAGGACGCTAAGGCTGAGAGAGCTTAAGTGTCTTGCCCAGGGTCATACAGCTAGTAAATGCATCATGATTTAAACTCAAGTTTTCCTTTCTCCAAGTCCAGTACTCTATCAGCTATATCTCTAATGTATCTTCTGGTTAGCTGGTCAAAGGAAACACTTTAAAGGGTGTTCCTGATCCATGATTTTGACCCACCTTTAACTTTCCTGGGGACATAGCACCTTTAAATCCTGCCTTAGATACTTATGACTTTGTGACTTTGGGCAAGTCACTTAATCTCTCTTGGTCATAGTATCTTGTACACCTTAAAGTTTCCTCATCTGTAAAATGGGAATAAAAATAAAACCTGCCTGACAGGGTTATTGTAAGGATCAAATAAGAGAATATATAAGTTGGCAAGCAAATCACAAAGTACCATGTACATGCTAGAAATTAGTGTATTAATGGTATTATATAATCTATTAGTATATCATTAATATATAAATGGTAAATAACTATATCCATGCTCTACAGCTCTTAGGTGGTCTGAGTTCGAATCTGGCCTCAGGGAATTAATAGCTGTGTGACTCTAGGCAAGTCACAACCTCTGTTTGCCTCAGTTTCTTCAGTTGTAAAATGGGGATAATAACAACACCTACCTTCCAGGATGGTGGTGAGAATCAAATAAGATAATGTTTGTAAAGAGTTTAGTACAATGCCTGACACATAGCGAGTACCACATAAATGCTGGTTATGGTTATTATTATATGTATAGGTGGAAATACAAATAAATGTAAACTTGTACACACAGGTAATATAATTAGGTATACACACACATATAAACATGCACAATATGTATATATTCACATATACATACAAATCTGTCTCTGATTATGAAGCAATTATGAGTAAGTTTGGAACTTTAAAGTGGAGGAAATAAAGAAACGGATAATAAAGAAAAGTTTAGGGGCACTAAACCCAGGTGAATGCTCCTAGACAGGGCTTGTTCCTGTTAGGTAGCCCAGTCCAGCCTAGCCTCCAAAGACCTTTCTTCAAGCTATAGGAATTTTTTCTTCACTTGATTTTCTTGCATTACTTGAAATTCTACCAATTAGATTATTTATTGACTGGCTAAGTTTCCTTTTAGAAACACAATCACCACTAAGAAAGGAGTGAGTGGTTATCTAGGGCTATCCACCGTTCCTACAGGTGATCTAGCACTTTGCTTAGTCATCTGAGTAGGTGTAGGATGGAGGATGAGAAGAGGAATAGGGGAGCTGGGTAATTTTGGAGCATGGGGCTATTTGTGGGAGGAGGTAGACCTGAATATAGTGCAGAAGTAGGAAGTTTAGGGTGGCACTAATTATCTGGAAGGAAGAGAACTAGAAGGTAGAAGAGTGTTTCAGAACAGAAGTTGAAAAGATCAATAAAGAGAAATAATGATACTATCTACATCACAGGGAAGATATGAGTGTAGCACCTTGTATACCTGAAAGTGTTACTATATAAATTATCATTCATAAAAATATTACTCAAAAATTTTGCCTAGGGTGGGCCCTAGACCTGGGAAGGGGAAAGGAAAATTCTCTTCCTTTTCCTCTCTTTTCTGTTGCATCCCTCCCCTCTTAGTACCATGTAGTTTAGCTACACAACGGGTTAAAAGGTTTTTATGGGCTGATCAGGGAACCTAAGTAGAATATGTAACATTATTTCTATAGGGAAGTGCATTTCTAGGTCCAAATAACTGATTTACGAGGAAACTTTTGAGTCCAGAACCTCTTAATAACTTGGCTGCCTGTAAGCAGGAAGCTTTGTAATTGTCCAATGACAGAGCATTAGCAAAAGCAAAAGGCAAGAGAACTTTGAAGTCCATTAGATTAAATGTGGCTGTTGTATCTTTTATTATTTATGATTTCAGTTACTGTTTCTCGGAACAAACAAAATGTCACAGTTTTACTTTAGATTTACTGGAACAAGTAGATTCTTATCACTAATCAGGCTTCATATTGCTAACTAGTCACCAAAGCACTGAGGCTGTGGTTTCTTTTTCAATTCTTTGATGTTTTCTCAAGAAAGTTATTTTTGATGTTTCGGACAATTTCTTTAAAAAGGGCCCCGACATCTACCACTTTTATAGAAAGGTTTTAAAAGAATATAGGAGAGTCCATGAAATGGGAAAAGTTAAACTAACTGCTTTTTTACTTTCTCTTTCCCTCAGTTCTCTTCCTCTTTTCTCCCTCCCTTCTCCTTCCCATCAAGTGTATCTTAAGACCCTGGTTCAAATCCCACTTTTGATACAACACCAGCGGTGTGACCCTGGACAAGTAAATTGATCTCAGGACGCTCATCCTCTGAGGCTAAGTTGCATGGAAGACAGCAATCTGCATGGGTAGAGGGGGTTTTCGAATTGAGGAGTTTCTCCTATCAGTGAAATCACAGTCTAATTCCTGCGTATGTATGTATGTATATATGCATGTATGTATGTATATGCAGGTGTAGGTGCTTGTATGTTGTATTATTTTTCCATATAAATTAGATATATGTAAAAATAATAGAACATAGAAAGAGATAAATGTCAGAAGAGATACACAAAAAGTGACTTGGGAATAGGAAAGATCATGAATACTAGTGACATTTGAGGTAGACCTTAAAGGATGGATAGGGTGTGTCTAGTAAAGAAAATAGAAGTGGAGAAAGGAAAAGGTATTCCAAGTAGAAGGAAAAGTGAAAATAAAACCACAGAGAGATGAAAAAGTGGAACATATTGGGGAGAGATTGTAGAGAAAAAGTCCTGAGAATGGATGGGAATTTTTACACTTAGTGGGTAGAGGGAGGAAGAAGATTCCATGAAAAACTAAAGAGGAATTAATTAATTGGAGAATCAAGGGCAGAACCAGAAGCAAACATTAAGGATAGGCCACCTGTAAGTAACAGTGACTTGTTAGTAAGGGGTTATTCAGTTAGTTTGAACAATGTAGTCAGCCAAGAGGGTGAAATTCTTTTTTAGATTTTTCTTATTGAAAGGTATACAATATAATAATCAATAAACAGGTTCAATAAAGGACATTCAGCAAATATAGTTTTTCCATAGGAATCATATTACTTTGTGTATATTTACAATATGCAATGCAAAAACAAGCATCTGAATTATCTCCAGCTTTAATTCAGGAGAAAGTTTGCTATATAAACCCATTTCTCTTTCTTTGCATAGCTGTGCTTAATGAATGGTATCATATCTTAATTTCCTATTCTTCTGGAACTTTTAATTGTGTTCTTATACAAACATGGGGGGGAAAAACAAGGCTAGTTTGGTTGTACCACAAAATGAAAGAAAGGGAGTAATGTATAAGGCTGGAAAGTTAAGTTCAGGCAAATTTATAAAAGACTATATATGACAAGAGTTCTTCTTTGATGCTAGAGGTAATGGGGAATTGCAATGGAAGATGTATCATGATCAGACCCGCACTTTAAGAAAATCAGTTTGGTTAGGGGTGGAGGATGATTTTCATTGGGGAAAGACATGAGACCAGGGACACTCTGGCATTTGAATCAGGCCACAGCAATAGTACAGGGAGTGTACAGGTGATGAGGATCTGAACTCTGAGGATGGTTGTATGAATAGAGATAACAGTGGCAAGATTGTGGAGGTAGAAACAAGATTTGGCAATTGCTATGGGGTGAGTGAAAGTCAGGAGCCAAAGTTGACAATGAGGTTATGAATCTGGGTCCTAGAAAGAAAGTGGTGCCTTCAGAGAAATAAAAAAGTTTGAAAGAGAGGTTGGTTGGAGAGGGAGAGAAAATGTAATGAGATCTATGATGAAAATCACAATCCATCCATGTCTGCTGTCATGTCATGCAATTTATTGTCCCATTCAAAACAAAGATGATGGAGGAAAGACTCTTACCCATCACTGTGCTACAGCATAGAGTCTACCCTCCATTGGGGTACTTGAAAAAGTGATGAAGTGATCTTGGGATCAACGAGTGAGTATGCTGAAGAGTGGTAGAAATTTTCAAAATAGCATTAGGATAGTTATTGTTGTGGGTGCACAGGTTGCAAGGTAATATTAGAACTGCTAAAAAGCTGAATCCTGGCACAGAAGGAAAAATGATGAAGCCATGCAAAAGCCTGGGAAGAGGTCAGGTGGAAGTGTCAGACCATGGCTGTGTTGAAGACAAGCCTACCACAGGTTCTCACAGGGAAGGTTTGATGTATCCTTGTCTCACCTCTCAGGTCAGACATTCCTTGGGAACATGTCAGGGCTCTCACTGAAGACCACTGACTTAAGCAGCTAATGTCTCAATCATCTTTTTCTTTCAGTCCCTTAATGGGAGAGGGAAGAGTCTAAGTAATTTATGTAAATGAAAGAGGAAGTATCTAGCTCAGTATTAACCAAACATAACATGGTAGCCTTCTCAATCATCATAATCTATAGAAATATTAAGTAATTTAAAAAAAAACAGCTTTTATGGTTTTTATAGGTTCTTGATTGGGGAGGGCAAGGCTGCTGTTCAGCAGAAACAGCTTTGCTTTCATAAAATCAGTGCTAGTACCTGCCATAAGGAGGGCCAGGGCGTATGTAAGTGCATGCAGAAAGCTTTCTATGTGGGATAATTTGAAGGGCACTTTAAGGTACAGTAGAAAGAATGCTAGATTTTGAAAAAAAAAAAAAGATCTGACTTCAAATGCTAGTTTTGCCACTTAATACCTTTTTCACTTTGATTAAGTCATTCAACTTCTCTTGGCATCAGTTTCTCCATCCTTAAAATGAGGGTTGGATTAGATTCCTCTGTAGTAGAAGCAAAATTCTAACTCATACCTCTTTACAAGTTAGGTAGATATTTTCCTTAAAAGGTACTGAGACCATTCTCTAGTTTAGTTGGCTCAGGCTATTGACAATACTTCCTGAGCTCTGGAATATGGGGAGCTCCAGGAGCTCTCAGATACTTGGCTTATCAATCACCAAGGGCAGCTCAAGCAAACTTGTTTGGTTTAGCTGAATCAATTTGAGGTATCCTCAATGCCTATTCTTGTTGAATTACCTTCTCCTGTTAGGGCTAAGTAAATCTTTTGTTAATCATGGAATAACCTACAAGTGTCTTGTTTTGTTCCAATATTGAAAAGAAATTACCCATGGGAGTGACCTGCGTCAGAACCAGCCTGGAGCAGTTTCTGTGGCCCCTTTTATTGTAAAAACTAGGATACTACAATATTAGCTTTCAAATTTTTATCTCACTGGATCTGCCCTAGCATTGAAAATTTCCATAATGACAATGTCTCTAAGACACCGAGGGTTAAGACCTATACTTTATGTAGGAATATTAATGTCACTAGCAATATCGGACTTTAAAATCATAGCTTGAAATCTTTTTGCACAATGTTTTTTAGACAGGTTCCCCTAAAACCCTACTGATGTGAATAGAGATTCTCTGAGAAAAATAATGACGCTAGAAATACTTTCCTCTCTAAAATACTAAACAGAGCTTACAGTTAAGATGGTAATGTGAAAGGTCATAGAAAGGTCCAGCTTTCCCACATATACTCCAGCAAAGATCACAAAAGGGTATCAGATAGAAAAATGTTTCAGAAATCCAAACAGTAGGGTCCTTCCTCCAAGCCAAGACTACATAAAAAGGTAGCTAGAATATACTGCAAAAGGGGTCTCAGTATGGAAGCTAGAACAAACTCAGATTAACAAGCCTGAAAGCCAGCTAATACTCTGACTATAGATGTACCAGGGGCAGTACCTGAAGCAGGTAGTGCTCTATTTTCAGGAGGCAGGAAGCATGGAGTTATGACAGGACAGTTTCTAAGGGGTCAGAAAGCTTCAGTATCCCTCTGTCTGGGAAAGCATGTTGGTCTTAAGTACTGAATTGGATCAATTACATCCAGAAAAAAAATTGTTACAAAAACCTGATTATTGAATTCAATATGCAAAACAGTAAATAGTCAAGCATAGAGACTTTAAAATAAAAGACAAATGTCCTCGCTTTATAGACTGGATGAATTGAAAAAAATATCTGCCGCAAAATTAATTTCTACAAATAAATTTTCCCAATGGACTCTATGTGTGGGAGAATATGTCAGATTTTGGTGGGGGGAATTACTATAGTAGAAAATAACCATTTCTCGAAGCTAAATAAGTTTGATAAGCATATATCTTATCAATAAATTATCATGGGGGAGCACAGTGATGAGTTATTACATTTTGAAAGACACCCCAACTCTTTAGTGCTATCTCTAAAAGTCTAAGAGGAAATGTAGTAGCACAGCTATCGGGAAATAGAAGAGGACTGGAAAAATAGATCTGGAAATTATCTCCATAGAGATAATTAAACCTATGGGAGCTAATAAGAGTACCAAGTGAGAGAACATAGGTGGAAACGAGAAGTGGACTTAGGTCAAAGCCTTGGGGGACATCCATCTCCCAACAAAGGTCAGTGAGAAAGCGTGGTTGGACAGTGTATTGCCAATGCAATATTCACAGCACTGGTGGTGACTATGAATATGCTGGCATAGTTCTCAATCACAAAGTATTAGATTCTCCATAGAGGGGACAGAAGAAAAACATTTAGACACCAGAAAGCCAAATCCCAGAACCAACCAGAAAGTCAAATCAGTCATAGTAACCAAGGAGTCAATAAACATTTATCACTTCAGGGGGAAAAGTCATTTCCAAGACACACCCACCCACACTTTGCTGGAACCTTCCCACCTTCCCAGCTCTAACTAGCCTGACTGACTTCCTTCCAGCTCTGCTCCACCATTCCTGTTTCACCTATTCAGCAAGCTCCTCCCACCACATATGACTTAGGCTTCCTCATGATATAAGCAGGTCACATGGGTCTATTAATGAATGGGAAACACCCTCACATTTAAATAACCATTACAGATAGAAGGAAAAACAGGAGAGAACAAGCCACAAAAATTTAGAGGGATTATCCTGGAGGGTTATCAGTGTCAAATGCTGTGGTCAAGGATTAGGATTGAGTTAAGGATATCAGACTTGGTAATAAGATAAATGGTCAGTTTGGAGGTCATTTCAGTTAAATGATGAGTTTGGGAAGACAGATTGTAGAGGGTTTAAAGTAGGTGAGCAGGTGATAGCCTTGACTGCATTTGGCTCTCTTGGATTTAACTACTACAAAGGGAAGGAGAAATATGATAGCTAGGAGGAAGTTACCATCAATTTAGGTGGCACAGTGGATAGAGCACTGGGCTTAAGAAAACCTGAGTTCAAATCTGTTGTCAGACACTTACTAGCTATTCAATCCTGGGCAAGTAATCATGGCTAAATCCAATGAGATAAAAAGAAATCTAAGATAAAATAATTAATGTAGAAGTTAACAATAAATGTCATCTTTAAAACACTCAGGATCCTTTCTAGGTAGCTTGTACTAAGAGCCCATCTTAGGCTAACCAATCCTCACAGAACAAAAGACATTGACTTTGACCAGCCATATGAAGCTAAAAGTAGAGAAACATAGGTAGCTAAAAATGTGTTGCCTTTTGACTGGAATCCCTAAAATTGCAGACACTTTGTCTGTAATATCCCACCCATAATGCAAAAGCAGTCAATTCTGGTTCAACAAAGCTAAGAAAGAAAGGAAAAGCTTGGAGGACCAGAGTATAAGGGTCAGTGTGGTGACAGGGTGTGAAGGGAACTGAAAATCGGGTAAGGACTGTACTATTCCCTTAGAGGGCACTCGGATTAGGGATGTAGGCTGTCATTCTAGCTTCAGGAGATATGCCCACAGGCAAAGGAGAAGAGTGGGGGGGGGGGGGAGGGAAGCTAAAAAGTGTTAGAGAAATCTAAAAAAAAATGGCTAAAACCCCAAAATTTCAAGGAAAAAAATCTCAATTTATGTCTAGAGGACAAACACATAAATTGAGAGGGAGGATTCAAAACCCCAAATGATGATTATATCCTCAAAAAGAGTAGAAAAGTTCTCTTAATGAATATAACAAAGGAGGTAAACTACCTGCTTTATGTAACTCCCAAGAAAACACAAGAACAACAAACTCCAGAATGGTTCAAAAGAAAAAATTAATCCACAATGGAGAGTCTCTTTAGAGAAGTGCATGTAGTTAACATATACGAAACACTAAAATACTGGAGCACAGCAAAATCTGGTGAAAGAGAAACAAAAACACAATGTTAAAAAACCCAAATATATTTAAGTCAACATAACTGACCTTGAAGACAGAATTTCACTGAAGGATCACGGGTCTTCCTGAAAAACATAAAAACCCTGAATACTTTAAAGCAGAGAATATAGGAAAACGAGTTGCACCTTTTAGTACCAATCTAGAGAATTCAGAGTTTGCCACTAGAAAAAAGACTACTGCTGAACTAACTTTAGTAAAGCCATGTTTTGCATGGTAAAGATGACTGTGTTAAGCTGTCTACTCTTTCCCATAATTCCTGTTACTAGTGGTAAGAATTTTAAAGACAATTGCTTATGGTGAAATGTTACATACAGTTGGTGGTCACAGAAAAAGATTTTGTTTTCATAAGGCCAGAACTTTGGGCTGGTTTGCACATTATTCCAATGGAGTTTGCCAGATCAAATGTAGCATCAAAAAATAGGGAAAAGTATTTTTTAAGTTCTAAGAGCAATGGATATGTCCAATTGCTTAATTCTGTTTTGGGGAAGAGATGGCAGAAGGCATTCAACAGAAAGAAAAAGAATTAAGAAAACCTCAGAGTATGAAAGGACCTCAAAGAACACAGTACAATCATATCTAGAAAAAAATCTCTATTACAACATATTGAACAAATAGTAAAAGCAATTTACTTTAAATATGGTTGAAGTTGCAACGGGGGAATATTAAGTGAAATAGGTTTTTAAAAAAAAAAATCTGTTAAACTACAGATTTGTAAAAGGAACATAAAAGTATAGTCTTGATGATCTGAGTATATTACAACGGATCAATTTGTAAAAAAAAAAAATGTAGTCCAAGAAAAAAGAAAAATTAAGCTCTAATAATTCTTAATAGTGTAAGAATAATCATTCCAATGTAGTAGAGGGCTAGATGAATCAGGAAAACCTAAATTTAAGCCCTGACTCTTGACCTACATTTTCAGTATGACCATGGACAAATCACTTACCTTACAAATGTCCCATGAAACTCTAGGTATGGAGCTGCGATTTAATCTGCATAGGTGAAGATTTTCCACACCAGCATATTGATGAAATGATTAACAGTAGCTAGGATTTATATATGTAAATTTTTATATGTATTATCTCATTTGATCTTAACAACCTGTGAGGTAGGTAAGATTATCACCCCTATTTTACAGAAGAAAATTTAGTCTGAAGTTAGTGACTTATCCTGGGTCATACAGCTAGTGTCTGAATCAGAACTAAACTTGTCTTCCTCAAAGTCCTGCACTCATTCCACTAAGTCCACTTCTTAGAGTAGTTTATCCTCTACTTTTCCTGTTTGAAACTCAAATGTTTCTTTCTCCCCCAATGAAAATGTCTTCTTTTCCTACCTGGTCTGTATGAAAGAAACAGGGTATAATTCTTTGGCCAACTTTAAGGATTATTTTGGGAGTAGTACTAAGACAAGATTAAAACAAATGGCTGGAGGCCTGTATTTGGTCTAATTCTGATGTCTTATATTAAAATTTTTAAAGGGCTAGGGCCTAATTAAAAATGTTGACACAGCTGAGGCTTAAGTCATTTAAAAGCACTTATGTTTTCTAGCCATTAAACTTCTAGCCATTAAGTCTTTTGCACTTTTTAATGCCCAAGCTATTGCTTTAAATAAGTTAATAGTACTGAATGGTTTGTAAATGTGTTTATTAAATGTCAGTAATTTTTACAATGCAAATATTAATAGCAAAAAGCAAAATGTCTGCCAAGTATGTACAAAAGTAAAAAGCTTTACTATACTACCAATTCAATCACCTTATAAAATCAAATTATGTTTCCCTCTTTTAGACCTCTTCTAGAAATAATTTATTGCCAATCAAACTAAAGTACAGATAGTAAAATTTACAATATTAGATGATACTTAGTCCCTGGAAAGTTATAAAAAGTTATATGTATAAAAAGTCCCAAGCCACAAATACTTTTATACAGAGCTAATACAAATCATGTTTTATTTGATACAGTATCTATTATGGTTGTTACAAAATATATTTTTAGATAAGGCTTCTTACGGTAACTAAGCTCTTGCCACTGTATAATACAGAAAAGCCATTTAAAATATTTTGCAATTTAGTTACCTGTTTTCAAGTAAAAGGCAGATACGGTAAATAGCAATTTGCGGCAATGTTGCATACTTTTCCAAGAACTAAACCAATTTTTTTTTTCTGGTACCATTAAAAGGGATAGTTGCTGAGTGGTGCATGCCCATTACAACATTGCTTTAAGAACACAATTTTTTCACAGATTTAAAGCAGTATCTAGGCAACAATCCTGCAATGTAAAATACAAAAATCACAAATAAGGTGTAACTATTTTATTATCATGTCCTCATTGGATTAAATTCTCACCATGGGTCTCATCCTTTGACTTATCAGCGTACAGTGCTTGGCACATAGTAGGTGCTTCATACTCACTGACTGAAAATTTTCATCAATAGAATCAGTGGCAGAATAGGTTAAATTATGAGAATTTTCTACAATCTCAGAAAACACTGCCTGAATCTGTAAGGCTTCTAAGAAATAAATTTTGGTATATGAACAGTAGTGGTATTTGGAACTGAATGATTAGACTTGAACAAATTGAAATCTTTCTTGAAAAATGATAATGTTACATTCAAGTACAGGTGAAGAGACTGCAAGATAGTGGTCTGCAAGATGTACCTCAAATGATGTTACTACTTACAACACTAAGTCTAATATCTACTTGACGGTACTTGGAAAATACATCGTTAAAGTTCAAATTGTTAAACAAAACCCTCAGCTTTATTTCTATATTTCCACCTCTATTATAAGTTTATTGAGCCCTGACATCGTACCATAACATAACGAATCTTTACTAAAAACCTTGTTATTAAATATATACTCCTGTTTAGTCCATGGATTTATCTGTTCCTTGATGTAAAGCATTAATAATGATATACTCCCTTAATGGTTACTACATACCATGTAACCAACTGTATATCCAACTACAGGGTAATAAATTTTTTTTAGGAATTAAAAGAAAAAAATCAAGCAGCATGAAAGATCTATTTCAAGGGTACAATGCATATTTGAAAAAAATGGGAAAAGAAAACAAAGCTGACCCAGTATTTTTTTTTAAAGCAAAACAAAAAATAATTTTCAACAAGAAATGTATTGGATGCTGTTTCCTTTTTAGAGTCTCAAAAAAAAAATTTAAAACAAATGTGGCTTTAAAAAAATTTCAGGGGGGTTGCTTATCACCACTTTTTGTATGGGCTAAACAAATATGATTTCATGAACTTGAGAAATTCGGAATTAACACTGGTACTCAATCTTCTTACACTTGTATACACAAAAATACATTCTATAAAATCTGTAATGGAAGAAACCTGGCTTAAATTTTAAATTTCTTTATTCCTTGCTTTATCCAAATGTATTACCTTATTAAAACGGCAATCTGAGGACTTAAATTTCAACATATGGAAGAAGATAATTTTATTCCACAAAAATACTGAGAAAAACTGGGTATGTATGTTAATGCTAAAATACATTTTTCAAAAAAAAAACAAAACTGAGCATACATTTTTAAGTTTTGGTTTGCCCAACTCATCCCCAAAATTATACGAATCTAAACTGGTACAATGCCCAAACACTCCCAATACTGATTTTAAGGAATATAACTGTTTACTTCAAAATGCTTGCCCAATCTAACTGAAAAAATTTGTTTAAAAAATTCACTGCAGAGATCAAACAGTAGAAAACTGTTACATGAAGTTAAATCAATTAAACTTCAAAAAAATAAACAAAACTTTCCATTTCCCCTAAACTTCCTTTTCCTCTTTTTTTCCATTCTTTGGCTTAAAAAGTGTTTTCCAGGGAGCAAAACTGGAGTCATTTTCACAACAGAATCAAACATGTCAAACATTTAAAGGTCTGGCTTAATTTTGAATATAATAAATCAAATGGCATCATAAAATCATAACATAGTATTTTTGACTGGCACAAGTACAACACCTTGGATTTATGTCTTCAGAAAACTTAAATATAGTAAAACTGAGGCCCAATTTTTTTTATATTGTTAGACTTAAATAGCAACATTGTGTGGAATACATTTGTCCAAAGCCATTAAAACACTTTAGCGACATTTCTTGAGATTTAAAAAGCATTCAGGTTTACAACCACTGAGTCAATAAACATTATATAATGTAACTAGCCATGTGCTTCCAAAAAAACACAAAGAGAAAGGCTTACAAAACCAAATGCTCTAAGGCACAATACATTTAACTTGATTTTTTTTAAATGACTGGACCAAAAAAATTTATTTTGGCATATTTCAAAAAATAAATAAACCTACAAGCAAACTCATTTATCCTGTCCCCTAAGTTTTACCATTTTCTTCCCTATATAGTGGTATTTTGAAGGTAAGTTCAGTGTTCCAAACACTAACACTCCTTTCCTTTAGTTTTAAAAGATATATAAAATGTGATCTAAAGGTTGCTCTCACAGGTCCATTTAAACTATTACCAAATGTTAAAATAATGTTGTCCCTGGAAAAAAAATCACACATTTCAATTTGCAGAAATAAATACTTCACTACCAAGATTATTCTACGGAAGGTATTACTAACAGCTTTTAATGGCAGTCCAAAAAATGCACATTGCTATTTAAATAGGTAAATTTTAGTAATCTTATCTTTTTAGTGAATATTTATGGTTCCAATAACATACTTTAAATATGATTTAGAAAGACTAAACATTTTTCTTTACATATAAAAACATGTCAGTCTTCATTAAAGTTAATGCTTTGTTTTGACCATTTGATAAATGTTAGAATTACATAGCAATTTATTGTTGAAAAGCCTAATGTAAATATATGTTTACTGATTTTCCACTAGTGAAATAATTCTAGCCCTGTGGATTTTAAAATAATTTTTAAAGTTCATTTTGGCAAGAATCACTAGATGTGAAGAAACTTTAGACATGCATGGAAATCTGCTATACAGTTGCATTATGATGTTAATAAGATCATAGATCTAGAGCTAGAAGGGGTCTCCAAGGCCATCGAGGAGGACATGTTTCAATGCTCATGCATTATCATACCGAAATACTGAAAGGTAATAATTCTAGAATGATGGGAATGAGACCTGAAGTCAAAGGAAACCTACTGTCAAGAAAAATCCCTGTTCAGACAGCTCACTGTGAAGTTTTAAACTTAAGCCAGATAGTTTAGTGAACTCAGCTCCTGAAAGACTTGATGATACATAGTTTTGACCACACATTCAAGGAATTTCTAATCAATAAAATACCTGAGAAGAGTCAGCTACAGTCAAGTGATCTGTGTCACAGTCTTAATCACAATTTTAAAAAAGGAGAAAAAGTTTGATTAAAAAAAATATCGTGCATGTTTTTCTAAAATCCAAGTTCTAAGACTATATATAACCTAAAATACAGTATTTGTTATTGCAACCACAACCATTCTGATCATCTTAATAATTAATGAGTGCATTTGTAATTATGAAGCTATTTAGTAGGAGTACATTTCAAAAATAATCATTTTAAAAGAAAGCAGTGGGGAGTCAAATTTAATTACATATAGGTGTCTGAGTTATAAAAACTATAACTTCTTAAAAGAATATGGTTTAACACTTAAAAATGTACTAAAAATAATGGCACTTTAAAAATAGAAATTATGTAACCAATATGTGTTGTGTTTTGGACAGACAGACCAAAAATTAATAATGATAACCCCATCTAATGATTTGCTGAAAATGAAGGGGAAATGACCGTCCATGCTAAGTTTCAAACAAACACAAAAATGCATAAAAGACTGAAATTATTGAAATGATCAAAACAGCAAAAGAACAGTATTTGTGATGTTGCAATTGTATTTTTTTTAAACAGTAATCACCAAATCATCTGAGACAGGATTTAAAAGTCTGAGAGTTAAACAAGTAAAAGAATTCTGAAAAGGCTTTATTTTAAAAGTCATATCACGTAAGTTGCAAGCAGCTTTGATTTACTACTATGGCCAGAATATTCAGCACATGGTACATTACTAATATATCATCATTAAATAGGAACAAAAAAAGTTAAGTTACATTTCGTGATTTATTTTTGATCAAAATACTCCTGAGGGTGGGGGGGTCTATTTACTTATTGGTCTTCCTTGTACCATCTGTGAATACTCTTTGATTAGCATCAAATCAGAAATGCTTATGTAAACTTTAAAATATTAAGAACATTACTTTGAAAAAGCACAAATCTTTTAAAATGTAAAACAAAGAGTTGCATATCAATTTAAAAAAACCAGTAAGGCCAAATCTGTGATAAGCCCATGGAATGCCATCCCTTGGATCAATCTTTTCCAACAGCCCTTGCAGTCACTGCAAGCTAGATAAGACACTACTGAGTGTAAGGCAAAAAAGACACCTTATTTTTTTTTAAGAACTGAATAATCTTAACCACATACCTACAAGTTAACAGCTGCTACAGAAATACAACTCAGACTGGAAAAGTGGGGAGAGACTGAAGCCTGAAGTAAATTTAACTGAGGTCTGCTACAGAATTACAATTTGATTTAACTTGAAGCTATAATGGAAAAGATTCAAAGCCTGAATCTGAGCAGAAGTTGGCAATAATTGTGGTATTCAGCAGCTTTCAGCCACAAACCAAAGTCTTTAGAAGATAGACTATGGTTTTCAAAAAGTTTAACACAGGGATAAGGTTTTGTAGTCCTGTTGTAAACTGCTACTTATAAAAACAGACAATAACAACAAAAAATCCCAGAAAACAAACAAACAAACACAAAAGGGTATTAAAATAAAGTCTTTTGCACATCACTGTAGCATAAGCTGTTTGAGGTTGTCATGAAGGATAGTATCCTTCACATCACGAAAAACAAGTCGAATATTTTCTGTGTTAATAGCAGTGGTGAAATGGTGATATAAAGGCTTTTGCTGCTGGTCCCGGCGTTTGTTACGGAAACATTCCACCAGGAAAGTTTGGACGTCTCTTAAGCAGTGGGGATCCCCTTCAAATTCTAGGAAATAGTCTTTGATGCTCACAATTTGCACTTTTTCCTCAAGCAGGTCTGTCTTATTTAAGAAGAGAATTATGGAGACATTGCTGAAAACTCGGTTATTAACTATTGTTTCAAAAATGTTCAGAGATTCCGTAAGGCGATTTGTCAGTCGATCTTCCATAAGCACCTGGTCAAATTCACTTGAAGAGACAAGGAAAAGTATTGATGTTACACTGTCAAAGCATTCAAACCAACGTTTCCTTTCTGATCTCTGACCACCTACGTCAACCATTTTGAAAGGAACATTTTTAATTTCAAAGTCGTACTCATGAATGCCTTTAGTGGGTCGTCGTGCAAGCAGAATATCTTGCTGCGATGGAATGTAATCCTAGGAGAAAAATTATATTTATCATTTTAAAATGCAGTACCAACCACTGAAATTCCTGACATGCTTATTAACTGGTTTGCTGAACACGTATCCAAACAAAATATTTATCAAAAAAATTTAACACTAAAGTTTCAATATTATTATGTAATTAAATTATATCTTTAAAATATTCAAAGCATCAAGGTGGATATTCTGAGAAAAAGAAATACCATAAATGAGTTATAATAATAAATTACTTATTTCACTAAGCAAGGATACTATTCTTCATAATATCACTCCCTGTACAATAACTCACATTTATTTCCTCTACTAATCAAACTCCTCAGCCAAGCTTTCCAAGTACTTCATCAATTGCTCTCTTCATTTACCTATCCAATTTCACCTTTATTATGCTTTTTACACATGTAGTTTGTACCCCAAGCTCATAAACAATTTTCTCTACTTGAAACATATCCATCCTGTCCCTTCCTGACTCTATTGTTCTAAATGTCTCTTCTCTAATTCCTCTATAGTACTTAGTATAGGCTGGCGCACAAAACAGACTTTAATTAATTCTTGCTGAGCACTAGCCTCAGTGTAGTCTAGTGCTACTATGGCAGGAGTGCTTCTTCTTTGGAGTTTTCATAAGGTAGGTGCTTTCTAAACCTAAATGTTCTAAATAAATGTGAGCTGTCATATGTCTCTCAACTTTCTAACTCATGTTGGGATGGCACAAGATTAAACTTTTCTAGTACTGTCTAGTGCTCTGGAATCAAGTTTATTAGACTGAGTAGCTGCATGCAAGAGAGCTCAATGAAGTAAATAAAGCCTGTAGTCTGCCTATGTAGAGATCTAACTTCCTGTAATTAGCCCTTTTTTTTAAGCACTTCCTTTTTTTTTTTTAAACAATTTTGTTCATAGCAGAGTCTCTTAAAATACTAATGAAGGGAAGGCAGCAAACTAAACCTCTTCAGTAGTGTATTTACTTATGTCATTTAACAGGTTCATGCTTTAATATCAATATATTTCTAGAACTACAGCACATCATTTTCATCATCCTAATACTGTGCTTTTGAATAGAGATGCTAATCAGGGTAATAAACAAACCAGAACCAGAGCATGATCCCTATTCCTCACCACCATATTTTATCCTTTTCCAGTGTTACAGTACAATGATTACTTAGAATGTTGCTGTAAGATAACTATCCACTGAAATGACAACAGAGTGAGTAGCAATATAGTCACCTTATAATTATTTGTGTTTATGTAAGAGACAGGAACATGGACAATCCAAAGTATATAAAATTAACTTGATTTTTAAAATTACATTTTAAATATAAAGCACACACTGTTCCCACAGTTTGGTTTTTTTTTTGTATCACATTGTTCCAATAATCTAGAGGAGATACCTTAATTATTTATGATCAAATATAAATTACATATTGGGCATCCAATATATGCATAGCATTGTGAGGGTGATAAGAAGCTCTGTAAGACATGATTCCTGAACTCAGAGCTGATAATCTACTTGGATAGATAAGACTAGCAAAGAAACAATGGGAGACAATGTAAGATAATTATTTTATTGAGTGGATTTTACATCTAAGTATTAGGGAAATTTTGTTAAATAGGAAATAAACAAGGGCATGGAGAAACTACTTATCAGGAAAAAAACTGTTACATCCAAATACTGAATTATTTGTTTGAATGGGTACAATTACTCTAACTAAATATTCCAAAAAAGAAAAATTTTTATTTCTTTCACTTATACAAATCTTTTAGTCACTAGGACTATATAACTGATTTTTGACTCTTCTCTCTACTTGACCCCCACATTCAATGCCATCAAATGGGTATTTTTATTTTTTATTCCTTGGAAATTCTCCTCCATATCTCTCTATCCTAAATCTAAGCCTTTGCCTCTTCACACATGGACACTGGTCTTCTTTGACTCTACTATCTCTATATTCTTATTTACCTTGAAACCAATGCCAATTTTCCTATGACTTATTCCTTGCTCAAACATCCCTATTACTTAATGAAGACCAAAATTTTAAATTCTTTTACTCTTTATAATCTGGCTTGCATTCTACCTCTAACTATATTTCTCATTATAGTGCCTATTTTGTATCTATTATTCATGCTACCTTAAATAAAAGCACTTCTATTTTTTCCTACCATGATTTTACCATACCTACTTTAAGAAACTAGAAATTAATTTTTTTTCTAAGCACAGGAACTACTGCACTCCTTAAAACAGCCTACACTGTGACAAAACAGGTCAGTTCCAGATACCAAGAAAGTTACCCCCTCCACGTATTCTCCTTTACCCTTCTCCCTTCCTTCATCTAAGTAAATCTTACATATCTTTCACAGCCTAGATCCAATTTCACACATCGGCTAACTATTCCAGCTTAAACTATCTTTTCTCTGAACTCCTATTATTGTACTAACATCAACATTATAGTTTAGCCCTTAATGTTTATTAGTTTTGCTTTCCCTACTAGATTGTAAATTCCTTAAAAACAACTTATATTCAGCTTTTGGATCCCCATATTCCCTTTCTTTTTTAGCAGAAAGGAGGAAGCACATCAGAAACAACAATGAATATACTGCTTTGTCTAATACAAAAAAGGAAAGGGTAGTCAACCAATCAGAAAATCTGATATGTCTTCTTACTCTATTACAGGTTCCCATAAAAGATTTGTGGTGACAGGATTATGCTACCCTTTTCTAGGTCCTGGGAAAAAATTTATTAAGCACTCTTTTCCATCACTTGTTTGTTGTTATAGAAAGAAAGCTTTAGGACAACTACTGTAAAATCATTTCAATTATTACCAGGAAAGAAAACAAAATTCTCTTGTTTGCTCATTCAACAAAATTAATAAACATTTATTATATACAAGGAATTGTGCTATCTTGTAGCTTAACCACCACTGAACAAAGAAGCATTCTTGAATGCATAGGAAATATACAAAAAATAACCTAGAAAGGACAGAAAAACCAATGATCCTAAAATGAAAATATTTTCATTTAAAAAGTTTTAAGATCAATTCTCCTATAATTTACTCTCCTATTTACAAAAGTACACAGGAAAATAAAGTAAAATGAAAATGTCTTTTTCTTTCTCATTTGCATTTTTTTCTTTATTCTTTCTACCTGTCTTCTCCTTTAGGGGTTTGAGGGATCATAGCTGGGAATGGGACCTTTAATATAAGATAGGAAGAGTCTGAGCTCCATAGAAAGGAATATAAGAAATCTAAGAGGCTAAGTGCAAACTTTTTTTTTTTTTACTGGCTGCTGCCACTGCTCCGTCCATGTGACCACCTTGAGACTCACACTACTCATTCAAAAGGCTGCCCGTGCTCCCACAAGGAGGAGATCATATACCTCTTGGGGAGCTGGTGGGGGGGAGGGGTAAGGAATCAAGATGCAGAGATGATGAGAGATGAGGAAGACATTCTACTCTCCTGACTTCATCTGCAATTCTATTGCTACTCTGGTTAGACTCATTCCCCCAACCGTTAATCTCTCACCCCTCCTAGTATGCCCATCCCTTGATGGTGAATCCAAGACTACTGAAGGGCAACCCTCCTCCCCAACCCCTGTTTTCTAATCCCCATTGATCTCAATGATACTCTTCCAATTTCCTGTTTCTTATCTGCCTATACTGTCTAATGTGTCCCCTGGAATTTCTAATTTATAGTTAACAAACTTTCTTTAATTTTAAAGCTCATCCTCTAATACTTCTTCCAATTTCTGGCTCTCCCTGAGACTTTTAATTCTTCTAGATAAGACTACATTTCAGTAGAAGTTACACTTTGTCTCCTAACTCACTGGACCTGTAGGATGATTTGGAACACCCTTCTTTGTCCCTCTACGTAGATATATAGAAACCATCTCTCTATTGTAATACTCAGCTAACTTCTCTTTTAAGTTCAATCTCTCTAAATCTGTCATGTTTACCAGATTCTGGTGGCTATTATTCACCAATTTCCAGAACATTCTCCCTCCTTTTTCAATGAATTCAGTGCCTGGCTTACAGTGTTCCTCTTCATTCCAACTACTGCCCTTTTACCAGGGGACTTCCAAAATACAACAAGTTCCCTGGAATACATACCCTACTTTTCCATTTCCTCAATCTATTTGACTCCTAACCATTCCACCTCAGCTTCACATAAGGATGGCCATACCTTTGATCTTGCTATCATCTTCAAATGCTTTACTTCCACAATAAATTCCCTCATCTGATCACTATTTCCTATCATTCTCTTTGTTCTGGTGCTCCTCACTCCTCTCACGTCTGCTGTTTCTCCTTACTATGACCTAGAATAACCCTCTAACTCCATGGTATTTCACCAGTATCCTGCCAAAACTCTCCTCCCTCCATGATCTCAAATACAACTTGGCTGACTAATCACACTACAAATTTTTTGCTATGCAATCTCAACTGGGCCCTTACTGCAGCAAGGTAATTCTTCTATTCTTCCCTAATTTTCTATTTCCCTCTTCTGAGCCTATTCTAAACCTCTCCTTTCCCTCTCTTCCCCCCAGCTGAAAACTTTACCACTGGAAAAAAAAATAAGGTTTTTATAGAGATTATCTGAGAACTTCCTGTCCTCCCCTCTTCATCTGACAATTCCTTCTCTTCTCAGAGCCCCCTGACTTCATCCCTAACCTACATATGAAACCACCTCCTTACCAAAGTCAAATCCTGCTCCTTGCATATCTCCACTGCTCCCACCCCTAATCTACTGGTTTCTTCCTTGTATTATAAAAAATGTGTCCAAGTCTCCTCATCCATAAAAAATTCCTCACTAAGTCCTATCATCTCTATTACCATTTTATTATTTCTTCTCCTTTTCTCAGCTGACTTTGAGATGTTTATATTCAGTGCCTTGACTTTTCCTGCTTGTGATCTCTTCTTAATTTCCTTCTGAGTTTATCATTCAAAAAACTGCTCTCTCCAAAGTCTTTTAATGAGCCAAATCCAATAGCTTCTGCTCTCCTTATCCTCCTTGGTCTTTCTACAACCTCTGACAATACTGACCACATTTTCCTCTCCTTCTCCATAATTTCTCTTCTCTGGGTTTTCAAGAAATTGTCCTGGTTCTCTCTTACCTATCTGACCACTTCTCAGTTTCCTCAAATGATTCAATATGTGTGACACCTGAACTATGGGTGTATCCTAAGGCTCTGTCTTGAGTACTCTTCTTTTTTCTAGATACTTTTTCATTTGGTGATCTCATCAGTTCCTGTATATTCAATTATCATCTCCATGCAGATGTCTTCCAGATGTCTATAGATATATATTCTGTAGCTATTTTCTCCTGAGCACTACTGCAACATCACCAACTTACCCATCTGACAGTTCAAATCTGATGTCCCAGAGGTGTGTCAGAACATCCAAAATGAAATTCATTAATTTTTTCCCCAACCCACGTTTTCCAAACTTAAGGTACCACCATCCAGGTTTATAACCCTGTTGTTATCCCCAACCCCTCATTCTCACTCACTCTTGAATACACCATGAAAAAGACTAACTTCTGATTCTGCACCTTTGCACTTACTGTCACTCATGCCTAGAATGTGTACCCTCCTCACTTCTGCTTCTTGGAATCTTTGGTCTTCTGCTTAAGTACCATTTACTACCCAAAGTCTTTCCTGATTTCCCTGTCTACTAGTGCCCCCTCTCCCAAAACCAGTATCCTTTACTTTGAATATCACACACACACACACACACACACACACACACACACACATGCCTGCAAAGTTAGCTATTAATAAATACTTGCTGACTAATAAGGAAAAATCTCTTTCTGACTGCTACTTTTAAGTGGTAAAAACCCAGAGATATACAGTGTTAAAAACTTACAGCTTCTCCAAGTTTATCCAAGTTGTCCAGAAAATACTTTACAGATTCACCCTAAAAAAAAAAAAAACAACAACAAAATAATATATTAATACCTCTTTAAGGATGGAACACTTGGTTGTGACAATTTGTATTACATAGCCTTTCTGCATACAATCCAAATATATGTTTAGTCACTAACACCTGAAATGAACAGTTAACTCTTCCAAAAACATTAATATCTCACTCTCCATAAAATACTGAAGCCCCAGATGAAGTATTTCACTTAAATACTCAATAAGTCAATTTGTCTTTAAAAAGTTATCTACTTGGCTTTTAAATTCATCTATAATATGCATATAGCCTTTTTTCAGAGTCTATTAATTTAAAGGAAAAAATAACTTTTGAGATAAACTTATTACTAAAATTTAAGCTTACTTCTTTTTTACCTGAATTTTAATACTTCTGGAGTAGAAAAAATGAAAATTACCTTAAGAAAGTGGATGGATCTTGTTTTGTTAAGTTATTAACAGTACTTCAGGATCCATTTCTCTATTTTTGTAGAAGTGACCATCCTTTCTGAAGTATAGATGTTTTTTACTATATTTCTATGCCACTAACCATTGCTGTAATGGAGAAAGAGCACTTTCCTTTGAACCAGGAAGAATTGGGTTCAAGTTTTTTGGTTGATTCACACTGGCTGCATGATCCTGGGGCAAGTCACTTAACTTCTCGGTGCTCTAGGCAAACTCTCTAAGGCAAATAAAAGGCAGGGGGCAGCTAGGTGGCACAGTGGATAGAGCACCAGCCCTGCAGTCGGGAAGACTGGTGTTCAAATCCAACCTTAGACACTTGACATTTACTAGCTGTGTGACCCTGGGCAAGTCACCTACCCCTAATTGCAAGGGAGATAGGGAGGAAGAGGAGAGAAAAAGACAGAACTTGCCTGACCTGGTAGGAGTTTCTTCAACATCAAGTTCCCTACAATAATGAAATCACAGGCCCAGTCCCTATTCTTTCCTAACTGAAGAGCAGGTGAGAACATCTCCCTAGAACCTGGAAAATTTGGTAATGCTTCTAGAAAATATGACTAAGATGATTTTGGTAGGTGAGAAAAAAGAAAATGACATTTAATAGATGAACTATTTCCTTCTTAGTTTATAGACCCTAAAGATGGTATTAATAGAAAAATGTTTTAAAGTATTACATTATATCATCTGCTTTCAAAATAATAATAGTTAACTGATTTTTATAGTGTTAAAGGTTTCATATATACATATATCTTATACGATCCTCCCAATAATTCTGTGAGTTACGAAAGGTATTAATCCTCACTTTACAGATACGGAAAATAAGGTGTCTGAAGGAGGTGGCAATTATCTTTGAGATTCTTTCTACTCCTTTGTATCAAGCTACAGCAGCTAGATGGCACAGTGGATAGAATGCCTGGCTTGAAGTCAGGAAGATGTATCTCCCTGCATTTTTTAACACAGTTTATAACAGATAAAACAATTCAAACTTTTGGTCAGGTGATACATCTTTTTAAAGCATTTACAATATGGACCACAAAAGAATTTTTTTTTTAAACATAAGCCGACTGAGACACAGATAATATTTACGTTGCTAACTTCACATCTCTTAATCTAATTGTCTCCACAGTATTACTAAGAATAAAAGGACCCTAACAATGTTGCTGGTCTAAAGTCCTATGCCTAATAGCTTAATTTTAGACAGCCTCGGATGTTCCTCTACCCAAACTGAAGAGATCTGGTATTAAGCTTACAAAACTTTTGACCATATGATATTTCCACCAAGAGTAGGGATAATACAGGGAAACAACATCTCCCCACCTTCATGTCTATTCCAGGCAGGAGTAGATTGTCCACTCCTGCATTCAAATTTGATCTCAGACTACTAGCTGTGTGACCCTGGGCAAGTCACTTAAACTGTTTGCCTCAGTTTCCTCATATGTAAAAAGAACTGGAGAAGGAAATGGAAAACCACTCCAATGTCTTTGCCAAGAAAACCTTTCTCGGGGTCACAAAGAGTTAGACATGACTAAAAATGATTGAACAAAAAAACAAGGCATCACCCTATTCAATTCCTGACAAGTCATTTACAGATTCCCAGATCTTCTTTCTAAAAGAGTTCACTATTTGGCTCATACCTCTCTACTCCAACCCGTTATTTTACTAAAGGTTTTTAATATATATATAAACCTCTACCAACCAACAAGCAAATTCTTCAGCTTATGACCTAGTATCACATCACCTCAGCTACTCACCAGAATGGTCCCATTCTTGATTGTTCAAGTGTTCCAAAGTTCATGAAAAAGAACTCTGAAATTTCTGTACCAGAGTTTAACTTATCATTTCCTCTTTCCCTATACCTCATTCCCGCCCAAACTTATTCTTTATTCTTACTTCAAATACCTTTCACTTTTTCTCCATTTACAATCTTGAAGCTATATTTAACCAGTTCAACTTCATACTACCTTCTGCTATCAAATCACCACTGTCCCTCCTGCCCCTCCCCCTTTTTTTGCTGATCAAGCCTTGCCAAATCCTGACCCTAGATTATCCTCATTCTTCTTCCTCTGGCTCTATGGAGCTGGTGGAAGTCATACAACTCACTGCCACAAGACAATCCTGTTACTCTTTCTGAACTGATTTTCTAAAATGAGTGGAATAAAGGTGATCTACTATACAAAAGGTTTTGATCTGGCCAGTAACTCCTAGGTGCACATACTTTCTCCAGCAAGTTTGGGCCAGGTCTGTCTTATGTTAATCCAATGATTTAGGCTAAGGGTTAAAATCCAGTGAGGCACTTGTGGACCACAAAATGCAATAAAAACAAGTTTATTGGACAAAGGATAAAAAAAGGAAAGATTAAAAAAAACCCCCACCAATCCAGATAAGAAGGTTATTACTCTACCCTCTGGCTATGCTAGGTCAGAAATGCATACTTAAGAGAAGTAGGAATGCCACTAAAACCTCCA
Organism: Notamacropus eugenii; assembly: GCF_028372415.1. Lineage (NCBI taxonomy): Eukaryota > Metazoa > Chordata > Mammalia > Diprotodontia > Macropodidae > Notamacropus > Notamacropus eugenii. The sequence continues at coordinate 331,276,723 of NC_092873.1, read as the reverse complement.
ACATCAGTCTCCAAAAACTGTCTTTTTATAACCCAGGTGACATGGAAGCAAAACACTCTCTCCATCCTCTCATAAAACCAGTGCCATATTCTATCTTGGTAGGAAGGTCCCCAAAATTTTCTAGGGCACCTCCTCACCACAAAGTCTTTTTTTGACTTCATAATTTCTGCTATTAAGGGCATCCACCTGATATTTAAGTTCAACAAAAGAAATACGTCTCCAGAGGATACTAACAAGCTCTACAAACAGATGTACTCAGTGAGAGAAATTCGCAATTTTCCTTTATTGATCCTGACTTCAAAGGGGATGTTTTTTAGTTTCCCGTACTGTTCTGTCCAGGACCCAAAACAGTCAGTCAGACCCATGGCCACTAAATAGGACTCAGTATAAATAAAAACCTTGTCTGCTATGTTCCTCAAGCCTATTATACAACTTACTCCACTTTGAGGATTTACTAAGATCCTGTCCCTCAAAGACAACCTGTTATTGGATTAGTGATCACTTAATTCTAATGGCACAGGACTTTCTCAGTCATCAAGGAACCAGGCAAAAGGCATTCTTTAAAAACCAAGTATTGGTAAATGGGCCCAGTGAAGAGGCAAGGCATTGGTGCTGGGACTGAAGGTCTAAGCCTCTGCAGTCACAACCAGTTCATGAAAGGCACTAATACTTGAGAGACTTGGATAAGCATGATTATGAATGTACCACCTCTACTTAACAATGGAAGCTTTCTGTGTTCTACTTATCACGTTATAAGGACCATCTTATTGGGATAAAGGATAATGGTATGATCCTACATTATCCATTCAATAGAATCCAGGGCCTAATAAGTAACAGGAAAACAAGCTTTTCAAAAGTGATATAAGAAGTGATTGCTTTGGGGCAGTGACCACTTCTAGTTCCAGAATGATTATTCAATCTAATAACCACTTTGTGTCTGTCAAATTTTCTACTTAACCTGATCCTTACAGATGAAACCTCTAAGACCAAAAATCTCACAAGATCTAAGACACTTTATTATTTCTTATGATGTGTACATACCTTACTGCATTCTGACCCTGAGCCTGAATCAATATTCATGTCTAAGTATTGTCTACCTTGTTGTTTCTTTTCTTTGTAATGATGCATTATACTCTTCTGTTTTTCAAAGATTCATTCATGATTCCCTACCCCCGCCCCACGTTTTTATTTAAGCATCACTATCACTTCCTTTCTCCCATCCAAAACCTGATCTTTTAAAAAATTAGTACAGTTATGGAAAACAAAAACCCTCCTTGGTCATTTCTGAAAATGTCAGTCTCATTTTTTATTCCTAGCCTATTTATTACCTTTCTGTCAAAAGGTAGGAAAGAACATTCATCTTCAGTCTTCTGGAGTCCTGGGTTGCTCATTTTACCGATCACTGTTTTTTAAGTTTTTCAAAATTGTTTTTGCTTATAATACTGGAGTCACTGCTTGAACTATTCCTGATACTGGTCAATTCACTCATTAGAGCACATGTCTTTGTATATTCATTCATTCAGCTATTTCTTAAGGAGAAATAACATTGTATTACATTAATAACTATGATTTGTTCAGCCAGTGCTCCTTGTTTCTCTGCTTAAAATATAAAGTGTAGCTACCAATATTTTGGTACATGAGTAGGTTCTTTCCTTCTTGATCTTTCTGGGGTATAAAGCCAGGACTGGTTTCAAAAGTCAAAATGCACACACTGTTTAGTGACTTTTATAAGTACAGTTTCAACTTGCTTCAAGAATGAATGGACAACTGATAGGTGTGTAACCAAAAAGATTTTTTAAAAAGGAAAAAAAGGTCTATTTGTACAAAATTATTTACAGCAGCTTTTTTTTTTTGTGGTAGCTAAGAATTGGAAATTGAGGAGATGTGGTTTTCTGACTTGTACTTTTGCTTTGCTGATTCATCACCTATCAATTAGGAAATGACTGAACAAGTTGTTTGCTTGTAATGAAATATTATTGCACTATAAGAAATGACAAACAGTACAATTTCAGAAAAAGCTGAACTTACATGAATTGATACAAAGTGAAGTGAGCGGAACCAGGAGAACATTGTACACAGTAACAGTTAACACTATATGATAAAGAACTGTGAAGGACTTGGCTAGTCTCACCAATACAATGACCCAAGATAATGCTAAAGGACTCGTGAAGAAAAATGTTATTCGCCTCCACAAAAAGAATTAACTGATCTTGTCTGATTACAGACTGAAATATACTATTTTTCTCTCTTTCTTCAAGTCTTCTTGTACAAAACGACTAATATAGAAATGTTTTACATGACTACAAACGTATAACCTATATCAGATTGCTTACTGTCCCTAGGAGGGGGGAAAGGAAGGGATGGATAGAATTTGGAACTCAAACTTAATCCTCCCCAACAAAACACAATGAATGTCAAAAAAAATTGTTTTTACATACAACTGGGGGAAAATATTATTTAAAAAATAAATGAAATGTTCCCAAACTAGGGGAAAAAAGACTGATTAGACAACTTGACAGAAAAACGTGTCTATTCTCTTATCTGAAAAGTGGATAACAACTTCAGTTGTTGTCCCAAAAGCTACTTAACTGTGTATGCCCTTTAACTCAGTAATTCTACTACCAGGTTTATACCCCCAAAGAGATAAAAGAAAGAGAGAAAGGATCTATATGTACAAAAATATTTATAGCAGCTCTTTTTGTAGTGGCAAAGAATTGGAAAGTTAGGGGGTACTCATTGCTTAGGGAATGGCTGAACAAGTTAAGAGTATATGAATGTGATGGAACACTATTATCCTGTAAAGAAATAATGAAGGGTAATGTATTTATCAGATTTATGGAGAACGGAAGAATTTTTGACTAAACAAGAGTTAGAAAACATTATGAAGTGCAAAATGGATAATTCTGATTACATTAAATTGAAAAGTTTTTGCACAACCAAACCCAATGCAACTAAGATTAGGAGGAAAACAGAAAACTGGGAAAGAATTTTTGCAACTAGTGTCTGTGATAAAGGCCTCATTTCTAAAATATACAGAGAACTGAGTCAAATGTACAAGAATGCAAGTCATTCCCCAACTGATAAATGGTCAAAGGATATGAACAGGTAGTTTTCAGAGGAAGAAATTAAAGCCATTTATAGTCATGAAAAAATGCTCTAAATCACTACTGATTAGAGAGATGCAAATCAGAACAAGTCTGAGATACCACATCACACATTATCAGATTGGCTAACATGACAAAACAAGATGATAAATGTTGGAGAAGATGTGGGAGAGTTGGAACAGTAATTCATTGCTAGTGGAGCTGTGAGCTGATCCAACCATTCTGGAGAGCAATTTGGAACTTTGCCCAAAGGGCTACAAAAATGTGCATACCCTTTGACCCAGCAATATCGCTTCCAGGATTGTATCCTCAAGAGATCATAAAAATGGGAAAGGGTTCCACGTGTACAAAAATATTTATAGCAGCACTCTTTGTGGTGACCAAGAACTGGAAATCAAGGGGAATGTCCATCAATTGGGGAATGGCTGAACAAGTTGTGGTATATGAATGTAATGGAATACTATAGTGCTATAAGAAATGATGAACAGGAAGACTTGAGAGAGGTCTGGAAAGACTTTTATGAACTGATGCTGAGTGAAAGGAGCAGAACCAGGAGCACTTTGCACATAGCTACAACCACAGTGTGAGAGGAATTTTTCTGGCAAACTTAGTACTTCATTGCAATGCAAAGACTCAAAAAATTCCCAATGTACTCTTGAGGCAAAGTGCTTTCCACATCCAGAGAAAGAACAATGGAATTCAATCACAGAATGAAGCAAATCATTTTCTTTTATATAATGTTTTAATTTGTTTTATGATTTCTCCCATTCATTTTAATTCTTCTATGCAAAATGACTAAGATAAAAATGTATTTAATAGGAATGTATGTGTAGAACCTATATAAAATTGTATGCCATCTCAGGGAGGGAGTAGGAAGGTACGGGGGAATGAGGGGGAGGGAGGGGAAAAAAATCTAAGATATATATGGAAGTGGCTGTAGAACACTGAAAACAAATAAAAAATAAATAAATAAGAAGTAATAAAGAAAATGTAAAGTATATTGGCCATAAAAAACAAACAAACAAAAAGAAATAATGGAGGGAAAGGTTTCAGAAAAACCTGAGCTTGGATGAAGATACAAAGTAAAGTAAGCAGAAGCAAGAGAACAAATGTGTAGAATACCAGAAATACTGTAAAGCTAATCAACTCTGGAAGACTAAATAACTCTGACGAACATGATGACTAACCATAGTTCCAAAGGATTAATGGTGAAATATGCTATCTACTTCCAGATAGAGTTAATGCACTCAGATTGCAGAATGAAACCTATTTTCTTCTTTTTTCTTTTTTGGACATCATTAACGAATTTATTTTACACAACTAAACATTTGTAATAGGCTATTCTTCTTGCCTTCTCAACAGTAGAAGGGAAGATAATTAAGAATTGAAAAAAAAATGAATCTTAAAAACCTCAACTGTTTTTAATATGCCTTGATATTTAAACATTTCTAAATATGAGTGCTCATTACTTACTTTTCTTATACACACACACACACACACACACATATACATACGTACACACACACATATAAAAATTACCTATCCTGGATGAGATCTTTATCAGAGAAATTTATTGCAAAGATTTTTTTCGGACTTCTAACTTCCAGTTCTAATATTGCTTTTGTTTGTTACAATACTTTTCAATATAAGTAAATTATCCACTTTATTTCTGGTTTGGTCAAAGGTATCTCCTTTCCTGTTCTAGTTTTTTAAAATATTATATCTATCTGGAGGTTACTCATTAAGTGTTTATTAAGTGGCTATTACGTATCAGGTAATGTGCTAAGCATTGGGGATTCAAAGAAATGCAAAAGACAGTTCCTGCCTCCCCTTAAAGAGTTCACAATCTAATGGAGAACACAATAAGTAAACACAAATACACAGATGAGCTACGTATAGGATGAATGTGTGTGTGTTCCTCCTCTGTTGATTGTAGCCAACCAGCATATTGACTAGAGGAGAACTTAAACTGTTAGATTGAGAGATAAAAAAGGTCATTTAGAATGTTTCATAGGAAAGAATAGTAAAGGTTTTGTACCTTTGCTGAATGGGGCGGGGGAGACTTTATTTTTCAATTTTATGTTTTCACTTTTGGTTGTTAAGAGACTTTCAGTTTTAAAAATTGTGCTGTAGTTTAGAAAGAAAATTGTTAGCTTGGAAGAACATGATTTCTTGAATAACCATAATAAAGATTGTATTGGCATAGCAGCTGGACTGTGATTTCATTGGTATAGGAAACTCCCAGGTGACAAAATTCTCTCTTAACACAAGAATACAGAGAGGTAAAGTGGCTTACTATGTGGGTTGTACAGTTGTCTCATATAGTGAAGTGGCCTTTCCCTTTACCAAGGCATGTCTTTGCCATTATACATACACAAGTGAACTCATTCCATCTCATCTTCTCCAGCAGATTTCCCCTCTATCATCTCCACTCTCATTTATCTTTAATCTCTCCCTTTCTACTGACTGCTTCCCTACTGACAATAGACATGTCCACCCTTTCACTATCTTCCATCCCTGTCCTCCTTTTTTTTTATGACTAAACTTCTTGAGCAAGCCATTTACAATAGGCAATCCTACTTCCTTTACTCTCACTATCTTAGCTTTGTATGGTCTGACTTTGGATCTCATCATTCAGCTGAAATCACTAGGTGTTTTCTGCCACCTATGGGGAGAGGAGAAAGATTGGAGACAAGCAGATGCATTGACTTTTACAGTTGTATTGATGAGAACCTGAATTAGGGTAGAGGTCATCTGAGTGTAGAGAAAAGGAGACTGATGTCAGACATGTGGAAGTGGAATTGAGGAGACATGGAAACTGATAGTATATGGGAATTAAAGGGTAAAGCAAGCTGTGGAAGATGTGTAGGGTTGCAAACCTGATTGATGGTAGTGCCATAAATAGAAATAAGGAAGTCTATAGGAAGGGTGGGGAGAAGTATCATGAGTTCAATTTTGGATGTATCAAGTTTAAGGTTATTGATATTAATGTGTTGAGGTTATTGATATTAATTATAATTTTTAAATAAGAATTTAATAATAATAATAGTTTAACAATGTACTTAATAGTGCCTACCATGTGAAAGGAAATAAAATAAAAATCTGTATCCTCAAGAAGTTTACATGTTCCTTTATAATATACTATAGAGAGCAAATTACCCATTTGTACATCTGGTCCACCCATTTTCTAGATATATGTACCAGTCCTTCTTTACTTCAGTGTGCACATTTATACACACATGTATGCATACACATATGTGTATGTGTATAACACAAATCCACACAGGTATATGCACATACATACGTTTATATATCTATATATGTACATCCACATACATATGTATAGTACACATCTATACATACACCTACTTGGAAATAATAAATATATAATTATTCAACCCTTCCCTTTAATCTAATACTTACATTGTTAAGAAATACTTATTTCTTAAAAGATTTTAATCACAGCATTATAAGCAAAAAGCTGGGAGAAAAATCTATCTTAACAGTAGGAACTGGGCAAAATCAGAGTTTTGTGGTATATTAATGGATTGGACTAATACTACAATACATTTAAAGACTGGTAATGAGAACTACAAAGAAATATGGAAGGACTTTTTAAAAATAATGCAAAGCAAAAAAAAAAAGTAGAGTCAGAATAATGAAATATACACTTAAAATTATTACTATATAAGGTTTAACATTAAAGAGGACATAGGATGAAGAGAAAATAATTAACAGAGGGGAAAAGGTTTCTTGTAGAAGGTAGGAACTTCAAGGAAGCCAAGAAGTGGAGATGAGGAAGGAAAGCATTCCAGGCATGGGAGATGGAGAAAATAATTTTAGTTGACTCTATGGTTCTCTCAGAAAACTAATATATCAGTAAAAAAATGTTTTGCTTCTTCTGTGCCTATTGCAAGAAGGAATTCCTCAATTCCCTCAATTTCCTTGTTCCTCTCTTATTACTGTAGCTAGCGTTTTCAGAATTGTATCAAATAATAGTGGTAACATTACAAATACTGCACATTTTGATCTTACCAGAATGGCCTCTAGTATTTTTCCATTGCAATTAATGTTAGTTCTTCGTTTTAGATAAGTATCATCTTAAGGAATGATTCCTTTATTTTTAAATGGAGTATTACTGTATTTCGTCACAGCGTTTTCTACATCTACTGATATTTGGTTTTTGTTATTAATAAAGTTCATTATATTCATAATTTTCCTTAATACTTAACCTACTTTTGAATTTCTGGTATAAATCCAATCACAGTGTATGTATGAACTTTTAAATATTTGGTTGTAATCTCTTTCATAACATTTTTTTCATTATTTTGCATTAACATTCATTAGAAATATTGATCTACAGGAGTTCTTAGCCAGGGATTTAAAGATGCACCTGAGAGGTTCATGAATTTGAACAGGGAGAAAAAAAAATCTTTATTTCAATATAATTTCTCTAAAAATAAAAGCCAGAACAAAGAAGTGAATGAATATCACTAAACACAATAATACAACTAAAAATTCAGAAAGCAATTCCATCAAAATCCCAACTAAAAAGAAAAGCAAAACTTGAAAGCTCAGAGATAAAACTAAAAATAACAAAGTCATTAAGAAGATAAATTAGGAGTGGGGTTTTGTTTTTAATAATAAATGAACCATTAGTTAATCTGATTCAAAATCAGCTAGCTGTCAGAGCAACTCTAATTCTATGTGCTTCATTTTAGGCATTTACAACATTCTTCCTCCAGACTGAGTTCTTGACACATTAAAAAGTTAAGAACATCTGGCCCATAGTTTTTTTTCTCAGCTTTGTTTCAAAGAAAGAGTTTGGCAGGATCCCATCTTTCTGAGATGTTTTGCAAATAGTTTATATATTCTAAAATTAACTGCTCTTTCAACATTTACTATAATTCTTATAAACCTATTTGATCCATTATGGCATATTCAATTTCTTTGCCTGGGACTGAAATATATTTAAGTTCTCTATTTCCTGGTCTAATAATCTGTGTGTCTTATATTTTTGTATGTATTAATCTATTCAATTTATTAATTTTATTGGCATATAACTGGGGAGAAGCTTTAAAATAATTTCTTATATTTCCTCTTCATTTCTTGGGACTTCTCCTTTCTGCTTTTTGATAATGGCATTTTGGTTTTTGCCCTCTTTTTGAACAATGGCTAACATTTACATAGTGTTTTTAAGGTTTGCAAGGTGCTTTATTAATATTATCTCATTTTATTTTCACAACAAACGGGAGCTTTGGTGCTAGTATTATCTTCATTTAACAAAGGAGGAAAATAAGGCAGACAGAGGTTTAAAGTGATTGCTCAAGGTTACATAGCTACTACTGTCTTCAGACAGGATTTGAACCTGGGTCTTCAGGACTCCTGGGCCAATGCTTTAACCATTATTGTTATATCCACACTTAGTTGCTTCCACAGCTAAATGATTTTGAATCAGATTAGCTAATAGTCCATTTGTTATTAAAAGCAAAATCCAGCAACCTATTTAAAAATCATTTTAATGGTTTTGTTCATTTAAAAATTGTGTTTTGGGGCTTCATAGGGTAACTTTCTAAATTTTTATTTGCATTATTGAATTTAGTCAAATTCACTGACATGTTTGCTCTGTCTTGTATTGAAAGATTTTAGAGATATGAATTTTCCTCTAAGAAGGCTACATCCTAAAGCTTTGGTATGTTGTCTTATTTTTGTCATTTTAAATGACATTACCTATTGTTCATTTCCGTTCTCTGACTCATGTATTATAGAGGATTAAACTGCTTCAAGTAAAAGATGTTTCTAAAAAAAAAAATTGGTTTTTGATTTATGAAGTTTTTTTTATGCCCTATTATAAAATTGATTTTTGCAAAGGTGCCAGGCATACACCTAAGATACATGTACACACTTCATTTTCAGGAATCACTAGAGCTTTCTCAAAACTAATTTTTCTAAAATTATACTCAGGTCCTTAAATTCTTCCTTATTTATGTTTCAGCTAGATTTATATCTGAAAGAGACACTTTGAGGTATGCAACTATTAGAATTTTAACATCTATTTCTGTAATTCAATGAATTTTTCCTTAAAATACTTAGACGAAATAACAATGAATATTGATATAATCTCATTATTTACAATACTATAACCTAAAATTACTTCATTATTTATAATTACATTAATACTACATTATTGTAAATAGTTATAAATATTCACATTATTATAAAACCTGTACAATGCCTGGCATGCTACATAAATGTTAGCCATTATTTTTTTATTAAAGCTTAATGCAGTTTCTCAGCCTATATTTTAAAAACCTGTTCTATTTTACTCTTACTTTGAGATCATCAATGCCATCTTTGTTTTTCTTAATTCAACAAAAGCAATAATACAGGTAGTTCTACTATAACGTGTGTTTCAAAAATGAGAATTTGTTCAGATTTGTTCCAACATGACTGATATATTAGGGAACATTCTAAGCATAACTTAAATTTGAGTTTGTTTCCATTCAATTCTTTCAAAACATCAAGAAGAAACTGCACCATTTCACGATAACTCACAACCTTTCCAATGGATATCCACTTCCACAAGCAAACTTCAGGTTTCTGTCAGTTATATATTTATTGTATATCTTTTGCTGCACAGAAAAGTTATGAAGGGGAGAAGAGGGTATGAACCTTCCCTGCTTCCCCCTTCCTTTTCTTCAGGGCCCAAGAGTTTTAGAGGCTCTATAGTCTGGATGCAGCCTTAGGCCTAGATTAAGCCACTATTTATTGTAATAGACATGCATTTTAAAATTATTTAACACGTGTAAAACTATGTTATCTTTTTTTAACAGATTCTTATTTTTTTAATGTCTCACAAAATTCTGAATTGTTCCCTAACCCCATTTTCCTCATATGCTCTGTTGTTTTTATGGTGTGATTTTTGCATAGCTCCATGTTTTCATTCACTGTCATGTTTGTTAATTTTTGCATTTTTCTCCATCAGTATCTTAATCAACATTAATCTGTAATTGAAGTGGTATATTCTTCCTCTTCTATCCCACCTCTCTTTAACAAGCCCAAACTCCCATTTTCTTATGGTTTTAAAACTCTCCCTTTTCTAACAATCTTCCAAAGGTGAGGTTTACTTTTCTTGTGTTTGTTGCCTCCTGAACACTACCTTCTCTTCACTTACCTCATCCCTGAGTATTTCCCTGTTGAATTTAATACATTTCTACCCAAAACACTCTCTCTGTGTATTTGGTCAATCATCTTTTATGATATTCAATTTTAAGACATTAGATGCCTGCTTTCCCCAACCCTTATTTCCCTGTTTGTATAATCTTTTTCTGCAACAATTCCATTTATGCAACATAGGTTCCTCCCTCTTCTTATCTCTTCTATAGTGCATTCCTTTTTTCTCCCTTTTCTTTTCTCTCAAACCCCCACCCCCAAAACTAACAAAACACAACAAACTTTCACCCAAGTTTTAAATTTGTCTTATGTAACTCCTTTTGCGACTCTTGAAAACAGTAGGATTCTGAAGAGACACTTGTCTATTCTCTCCTATCAGAATCTAAATACTTCATCATTGTTTAAATCTGTCCAGTCCAAATATATTTATTTACCTTCCTTGGTTTGCCTTGACTCCTTTGTTTGCATTTCAAAGTTTCTATATTTAGCTGAGCTCATACTGCCTTCCTTGGTGCAACCCTTCCAATAACTACTGCCTATTTGTGCAGTTCTGGATTAGATGGAGCTTACTTGTCCCTCCCTCCTCAACTGCCTTCTCCTTTTCTTTAACATTGGCCTTGGGGCCTTTTCAGATATTTGCCGGATTTTATGTGGGAGAGGTAGAAATCAACTTCTATCTACAGCCTACCAGGTCATTAACTGAAGATGGGTTCTCTTTCTAGATATCTTTAAACCATAACTTCTGCAGTTTTGCAGGCTCTTTTGTCTTCCTTTTGAAAATAAAGGCAACATCTGTCCTCTAATATTGTGATAACTCTCCTGCTTTCCCCAGACTTTCATTAATTTTATTGACAATGGCTCAGAAATCACATCATTTCTTCTTGGCCAGGTCAATGAATTCATAAAAGGGCAACTAGGTGCTTTCTTACTATCTTTTACTTGTCTTGGATGTAAACGTGTTCATCTTTTTCCTGTCATTTCTAATGCAAAAGAAATTTTTCTTGGTAAAGAAAACAGTGGCAAGTAGAATTGAGAAATTCTGCTTTCTCATTGTCAGTTATTGTCCCATTCACCCCCATACAAGAGTCCTTCACTAACCAGCTTTTTTCTTCACAATATAGCACTGTGCTTGCTCGCTCTGTACAAAAATAAAATAACTCCCTTTGTTGTCATTTAGTTTCCCTGGTCAGCCCCGGCTCCTTCTGAGCTTCAGCATTCCTGAGACTATTTTTACGGTGCCATGTGTATGCCATATTCTTCTATTCAACAATGTTAATTAGCCTTCTTTCCATCCCTTCTTTACAAATTGATTGATGGATAAATTTCCTAGGGAGCCACATTGATCTCTTCAAACAAATTCCATTTTTCCTCCTCAATAGACATGTTTCCCTTTGTGTTCTCAGAATTTCATTCTTGCTGATCTCCCAATCTCTCCTAGGATAATTTCTGTAGCATTTTAATCTATGGGATCCTCTATCTTTCCCTTGAACCCTCAAATCTAGGGTGCATGCCAGACTATTCTGGGATTTTCTTTCCTTCTCTATCACAAATTCTAAGAGAGTTTTCTTTTTTTTTTTCCTCCCAAGGTTTCCATTCCAGCAACTAACTTGTCCCTGTAAGAATCAGATAAAGAGGAGAACAACAGAACTTCCCATTATTGATTCCTCCATCTTTTTATTTTTAAAAATTAATTTGCTTTTTAGTTTTCAATATTCACTTCCATAAGATTTTGAAAATTAAATGTTCTCCTCCTCTACCTTTTAGAGGATGAAATTGTCACTAAAGTAAATTGAGAAGTAGAGCAAGCAAGAAAAACACATTCTTCAGATGTCTGGACTACTGAAGGCCCCCATCACTATATTATGCCTCTGTGACAGGCCAGTGATCTATTTCCCAAAGTCCTATTCTTTTTTTATGCTACCTCCACTGATTCAACCAAATACTCATGTTTCCTTCCTTTGGTTCCTAGAATTCCTCACCTGCATACCTTAATAAAACAATGCTATTCTAAGCAAACTCTAAGTAATATTCACAATGCCACACACAAAGACATGGACAGATAAATAGATAAACAGATCAACAGTCTGTATATATACACCCCTCCCCCAAATGACTGCTTTTTCCTTTTATTGGGAGAATGGCTTTAGGAAATTAAGCAAAAAATGTTCCCATGTCAACTTTTTTCAATCCCTCCCAATACCTCCCCCTCCAAGAATGCCATTTCATATAAGAAACAATATTTTTTTTAAAAAAGGGAAGAGACTCCCCTCCTCCTAACTCACCCAATCCATACATGGAAAAAGTCTAAAAATATATACATTCTACACCTTTGCAAAGGAGTAAGATGAGGATTTAAAATGTTTGTGTCAATGTTCATTATACAGACATTGGTTTGTAATTATCTCCCTCTAGCTCAGCTATCAAGACATCTGTATTACAGAAATTTCTGAAATTGGAAGTGACTCTTTTCCTACTATTAAAAACAGTTAAGTAAGGACTTGTCACATCTCTTAGGAGCTATACTTTGTACTGTGTAATTCTGCAGCATTCACTTCTGGTTGTTTTGTGACTGTTCTTTCCATTTACATTTCTGTAGTCACTCTATATACTATTTTCTTGGCTCTGCTTACTTCACTCTGTATTAGATTGTGCAAATATTTCCTGTATTTCCTATATTTCTGTATTCATCATAGTTATTATTTCTTACAGCACAGTTAATATTCCATTACATTTATGTACCATAATTTGTTTGGCAATTCTTCAATTGACAGGCAATTTACTTCACTTTCAATTATTTTCTACCACAAAAAGTGCTACTACAAATATTTGTGTATACGGGGACATTCTTATCAATGACATATTTGGGGAATAAGCCTAATTCACTATAGGGCAAATGGTATGAATACTATTCATTTTATTTGCATAATTTCAAATTGCTTTCTAAAATGGTTTAAAGATTCACAGCTCCATCAACAGTGCAACACTGTGTCTTTTTGTCTACAACTTCTCCAATATTAACTTCCCACCTGTCATCTTTAAAAATAAAAAAGACCTCTCTTGGATTATTACATTCCACCCCTTTTTATGCCACCTTACATTTCCATAAAACTCACCATTCATATTAAGTGTTTCACATTCCATCTCCAACTTCTTTGCCTTTGCTGTATCTCTCTGTTCCTTGGAATGTACTCCCTTTCTACCTCTATTTTTAGAATCTGTAGCTTCCTTCAAAGTTCTTCTCAAGTGCCACCTCCCATATGAATCCTATCCCAACTACTATCCCCCTCTAACAAATTCCCCTTTATTTATTCTCTACAAATTTCTTTAGTATTTATTCATTGTTGTTTCCCCCTTCAAGATCCTTGTAGAGCAAGGGCTATTTTGTTTTTGTCTTTGTGTATCACACTTTTAACATAGGCCTGGAACACAGTAAGTGCTTAATAAGCACAGTAAGTGCTTCCTGATTGGCATCTGAACTGAACCTTGAAGAAAGGTAGGGATTTTAAGAAGCAGAGATGGGGAAGGAGTGGGAAACATTGGGAAGAGACGCATGAGAAGTATGAATCTCTCTCCCTCTTATTCTTTTCTCCCTCCCTTTCTCCTTCCTCTTTCCCTTTTAGTTTTAAGCAGGCTTACATCAAGCTGGAAAGGCTTCAAGTATTTGGCCCAGAAACAAGTGTGGATCATGCCAAGAACGTAAAGGAAAACTCAAAAAGATGTCAGAACTTAGATCAATGTGATGACCAATTTTGACCTGAGCAGAGTTGTCAAGTGCCAGTTGCTCTGAGACAAGACCCTAAGTACCTACCACTTGGCCTTTCTATGTACCATGACGCTGAATATTCCTTTCTGTACTGTCTGCCCAATTAGAATATTAACAACTTGAGAATAGGGACTGCCTCACTTTTAATAAATTATATCTCTTATACTGAGTAGAAAGTTTAATAAATGACTTTTCCATTCTACAATTCACTACACTCCCAATCAAAAACAATCATTAGCTATGAGACATCAAGCTTAATAAACATAGTATTTTATTTTTAGAATTACAGTAAAAGGGATAAATATACATATAGCAGTATTTACCATCTTAGGCATCACTATTTTGGAAGTACCAAAGCTTCCTTTCCATGTCTTTTGAAAGTCTTTATTGTTCTTAAATATAGAGTATAAACATTCATTTACATAAGTAATTTTTAAAAGTATCCAGTTTTATGAGATTTGAACATAACAGCTATTTTGATGTTTCAAGTTTATTCAAATAAGGAAGAAGTGAGTTGTCTGAGTTGAAGAGCACAATGCCAACATGGCATGACTGTTTAATTTATTAGTTTCTTATCCTCCCTTGCTTAATAATTCACATTTTTATTCCATTGAAATAAAAAGCATTTTGAAATGTTTGCAGAAAAAAATTATTTGTTCCTACTGTAAAATTTCAAATAAAAAATATCAAGAGCATAATTTTAAATGACATCTATATATTATTATTCAAACTAAGGACTATATATTACTGTATTTATAGTCTTCCTTATGTTGAACCAATCCTGCACTCATGGTATAAACCCAAATGGGTGATCATGTATAATCTTTCTAATATATTGCTATAGCCTACTTGCTATTTTTTTAATTTAAAAGGTTTGTGTAAATGTTCATTATATAGATATTGGTTTGTAGTTACCTTCTTCTAGCTCAGCTATCAAGACTACTGGTACTCTCCAAATTTCTGAGATTGAAAGAGACTCTTCCTACTACTGCAAGCAGCTAACATAGTTTAGGGATTAATTGTTCTTTATGTTTGATAGAATTCACTCTCAAATCCATATGGTCCTAGAGTTTTTTCCTTTGGGAACTCACTTATTGCTTGGTCAATTTCTTTTTCTGATACTGGGTTATTTAAATAGTCTTTCTTCTTTATTAATCTGGTATCTATTTTTGCAAGTATCCATTCACTTCCTCTAAGTTATCGATTTTGTTACCATATAATTGTATAAAATGTTTCCTTTATTTCCTCCTCAATTAAATACTTTTTCATTTTTTATGTGAACAATTTAGTTTCCTTTCCTCTTTTTAAAAATCAGAACCTAGTTTTACTTATCAATTCAATGGACTTTTTGGTTTCAATATTATTAATCCTTAATTTTCAGAATTTCTACTCTTGATGGGAATTCTTCATTTGATTTTATTCAAATTTTTAACTGCATATTGCATTTATTGATTTGTTCTTTCTCTTTCACTGATGAAAATATTTGGAAATAAAAATTTCCCCCTTTTAAGTGCTTTAGTTGCATCCCATAAGTCTTTGGTAAATTACATCATCATTTTAATTTTCTTTCACTAAACTGACCCACCAGTTCATTAGAATCATGTTATTTAGTCTCCAATTACTTTACAATTCTTTAATTAAGGAAGGGCCCTATATAGTGATGAGCAGTAAATGACATACTTAGTATTTGCTTTTCTACATTTTTTTTGAGAGTCTTTATACCTCAATATATGATTAATCTTTGCAAGGGGTCCAATACACAGTTGAAAAGCATGTAAATTCCTTTCTATTCTTCAGGCATCTATTAGCTATGATGTTTCTTAATTTCCATTCAGGTCCTTAACTTCTTTCTTGCTTATCTTTTGTTTAGATTTGTCTAGGTCTGAAGGGGGAGCTGGAATGTTACTTTAAGGGTCCCTCACTGTTGGGCCTGTTTCCTAAGCAAAATGAGGATACTTGTGTTATTTACCTTATAAAGTAGTTGTAAAGAATGTCTTTTGTGGCTTTTCTAAAAGGGCTGTGCAAATGAGTCATTTAATCTCATTTTGGAATCTCTTTTCCTGTAAGGGTGACCTAGAATCACTATATAATTATCAATATGACTTGGACATGATACCTTTTTGAAGATCAAACATCAACAGTTATCATGTTCTCAAATACCCATGGAGCCTTTGTAAGAACACTTATAGAATATCTCTCTAAAACAAAAATATATTGATATAAAAATATATTGACCTTTCCCCATTTGGACCTCACGTAAAACAGATACAGAATTATACAAATCTGTGCTCAAACAAGAATTCTTTTTCGCACGACCTTTACAAGTAGTCATCCAAACTTTGCTGGAAAGAGTTCTAAATGTAGGAGAACTCAACTATCTTCTAAATGGTGGAGGGAGAGTGGGAGACAGACAACTGTAGAACCTACCTCAGGGGTTGCTGGGAAACTTAAGTGAGATAATATACGTAAAGCACATTACAAATCTTAAAATACTGTATAAATGTGAGGCAATTATGTTTACCTCTCAAAGCAGTCCATTATACTTCTGGATAGCTTTAACTGCTAAGAAGTTTTCTTTACATCAAAAGACTAGATCCGTCCATCAGTAACACTCACCCCTAGCTGCCAACTACTTCTGCCCTTTGGGAGTCATGAAGAGAAAGGTCTAATTGCTCTCAACAAACAATGACCAAAAAATTAGCTTTCAAATCCTCTACTGAGTTTCTTCTTCTCCAGGATAAACATGACTTAGCACCTTCAATCTATCCTCACATGACAAAGTCTCCAGGCCCCTCGCCACCCTGTTTCCCTTCCTCAGGAAATTCTCTACTTCATCAATGACATTTCTAATTTTCAGTGCTCAGAAATTAATATAATATTCCTGATATGGTCTGACAAAGTCACAGTACAGTGGAACCATCCCCGTCTTATTTTGGGAAATTACCTTTGCTCTTAATGCAGTTCAAGACCACATTAACGTTTTTATTTTTGTCTACACATCACACGGCCAATTATTACTGAGTTTGTAATTCTCTAAAGTCTTCACAGTGGTTAAGTGGATAGAATGTCAGGACTGGAGTCAGGAACTCATCATTGTGAGTTCAATTCTGGCCTCAAGACACTAAAAAGATATGTGAACCTGGGCAAATCACTTTAATCCCATTGGCTTCCCTCACCCTTCATCTATGAAATTGATTTTCTGAACTCATATGTAAGACTTTACATTTATTCTTATTAGATTCAGTCTACTGCTCTGAGATTTTTTTTGGAATTCTGTTATTCAAGTGTGTTGTTAGCTCTCCCCCTTCTAGATTTATGTCATCTCCAAGTCTGATGGACACACCATCTATGCCTTTAACTTCCTTTTGTTAAACAGCATAAGGTCAAGCCTAGGACACTCCACTGGAAACATGTCAACCTGACATGAAACCATTAATAACTACTCTGAGTCTGACCATTTAACCAGTTATAAATCTATCCAACTGTTACCATCTAGTTCAGTGAAAAAAAAATTTAAGCACATATTCTCCACATGTATGTAATATATTGATATTTGTTATAAAACTTACACAATAATGCATTTTTAAAGGATGAGATAAAAGAATATAATCCCACAAGAGGGAAAAACTAGAGTTTATTGAGTAGAGGGAATGACAATCAAACCTGTGCTTTAAGAATATTACTTTGGCAGCTATGTAGAAGGAAGAATTAGCGTGAGAAGAAATTTTAAGTCAGGAAAACCAATTAGGAGGCTAAAAAGAATCTTGGTAAGAGGCAATGAAGGACTGAATTATAGTGGTGGTTGTTTGAGTGGAGATAAAAGGATGGATGTGACAGATGTTGTGCAAGTAAAAACAATGATGTTTGTCAACTAATATATGTGTTGAGGAAGAATGAGCTGTCAAAGAATGACTTTGTTTTGAAGTTGAACAAGGATGAGAACCTAGGAGACTGAAAGGATTGGCAGTATCCTCTGCAGAAATAGGAAGTTCTAAAAAAGTGTGGACACGAGGGAAAAGATAATGTAATGAGATTTGTGATATCACAACACATTCATGCCTGTTCATACCATGAAACTTATTCTGTCCCATCAAAAATAAAGGGGGGGTAACTGGGAGAACACAAGGTTCTCAGTTACCAGACACTGCCCTAGAGTACAGAGTCTGGCTGCAGAGGGGTACCTGCTCTAGCCAGAGATTATCTGGGAAGCAAGGTATTTGGGAAGAGGGGAGGTATTCTTGGGTAGACACTGTGAGTATCAAGGCTGAGACCAGACTATAACTACCCTGAGGAGTCAATTCCCAAAGTAGCCAGAGAAGGCCAGTAGTGGGAAGCTGAGAAATGAGTAAATGTTGAGCAATAATGGGTGAAGGATGTTGGGAGACAATTCCATATTTGACTACAGAAAAATGTGGGACAGGACTCTGATTAGTTGATCACACACCTTTCAGTCATGGCATGTCCCACAGGAGTACAAAGTTCCTACTTTGGAGACTGCTGTGTCTGCTGTTATTGCGTAACTGTTTTTAAAAATATATTTATTGTCAGTTTTCAACATTCACTTCCACAAATTCTGAATTTAAAATTTTCTCCCCATCTCCCCCCTCCCCAGGACAGTGTATATTCTGATTTCCTTTTCCTCCAATCTGCCCTCCTTTCTATCACTGCCCCCTCTTATCCCCACCCCTTCTCTTTTCCTATAGGGTAAGATAGATGTCTATACCCCATTGCCCATATATTTTATTTCCTAGTTGCATGTAAAAACAATTTTTAACATGCATTTTTAAAGCTTTGAGTTTCACATTCTCTTCCTCCCCCCTACATCCTCACCCTCATTGAAAAGATAAGCAATTCGATATAGTTATATATGTGTAGTCATGTAAAACAGTTCCATGACACTTAGGTTGTGAGAGACTAACTATACTTCTCTCTATCCTGTCCCACCCTCCATTTATTCTATTCCCTCCTTTGACCTGTCCCTCTACCAAAGGGTTGCCTTCCAATTACCCCTTCTCTCAATTTTCCGTCCCTTCTATTATCCCCCTTCTCTTATCCCCTTTCCCCCTGTTTTCCTGTAGGGTAAGATAGACTTTCATATCCATTTGAGCATGTTATTCCCTCCTGAAGCCAAATCCAATGAAAAGAAGGCTCACTTATTCCCTCTCATCTTCCCCTCCATTGTAAAAGCTCTTTCTTGCCTCTTATGTGAAATGATTTACTATATTCTACCTCTCCCTTTCTCTTCTCCTAGTACATTCCTCTCAACACGTAATTATCTTTTTTAGATTATCATCCCTTCATATTCAGCTCACACTGTGTGTCCTCTCTCTCTGTCTCTCTCTCTCTCTACACACACACGTATACAAAAATACATGTATACACACACATATTGCCTCCAACTATCCTGATACTGAGAAAGGGCTCATGAGTTACAAATATCATCTTTCCATGTAGTGTAAGTCCCCTATGGTTTCTCTTTCCATGTAGTATAAGTCCCCTATAGTTTCTCTTTTCTGCTTAACTTTTCATGCTTCTCTTGATTTTGCATTTGAAAGTCAGATTTTCTATTCTGCTCTGGTCTTTTCAGCAAAAGTGCTTGGAAGTCCTATATTTCATTGAAGTTCCATTTTTCCCCCTGAAATATTATACTCAGTTTTACTGGGTGGGTGATTCTTGGTTTTAATCCTATTTCCTTTGGCCTCTGGAATACCATATTCCAAGCTCTCTGATCCCTTAATGTGGAAGCTGCTAGATTTTGTGTTATCCTAATTGTGTTTCCACAATACTTGAATTGCTTCCTTCTGGCTGCTTGTAATATTTTCTCCTTGACCTGGGAATTCTGTAATTTGGCTACAACATTTCTTCCCAGGACTTTTCCTTTTGGGATCTCTTTCAAGAGGTGATCAGTGTGGATTCTCTCCATTTCTATCTTACTCTCTGGTTCTAGAATATCAGGGCATTTTCCCTTGATAATTTCTTGAAAGATGATGTCTAGGATATTTTATTTATTTATTTTTTTAGCATGGCTTTTAGATAGTCCAATAATTTTTAAATTCTCTCTCCTGGATCTATTTCTAGATCAGTTGTTTTTCCAATGGATATTTCACATTGTCTTCTATTTTTTCATTCTTTTGTTTCATAATTTCTTGATTTCTCATAAAGTCATTAACTTCTATTTGTTCCATTTTAATTTTGAAGGAATTATTCTCTTCAGTGAGCTTTTGGGTCTCTTTTTCCATTTGGCCCATTCTGCTTTATAACGTATTTTTCTGCTCATTGACTTTTTGGACCTCGTTTGCCATTTGGGTTAGTCTAATTTTAAAGGTATTATTTTCTTCAGCATTTTCTTGGGTTTCCTTTAGTTAGCTGTTAACTCATTTTTCATGATTTTCTTGCATCACTCTCACATCTCTTCCCAATTTTTCCTCTACTTTTCTTACTTGATTTTCAAAATCTCTTTTGAGCTCTTTCATGGCCTGAAACCAATTCATATTTTTCTTGGAGGCTTTGGATACAGGAGCTTTGGCTTTACTGTCTTCTTCTGGTTGTATGTTTTGATCTTCCTCATCACCAATGACATAAGAAAATCCTCTTCACCGAGAAAGTAAGAATCTACAGTCTGTTTCTTTTTCCCCTGATTGCTCATTTTCTAGCCAGTTATTTGACTTTTGAGCTCTATGTTAAGTGAAGGGCTGCAGAGGCAGCCACCCACCCAATTACTTGCTTTTTGAGCTCTTTGTTAAGTGGAGGGCTCCAAGAGCAGCCTCGGTTTCAGCAAAGGCTGTCACTGCCCTGGGGCTGCGTCCAGGGCTGGGACTAGGGCTCGACTACACTTTCCTCTCAGCCAAGTGAGAGATGCTTCCCACTGACCTTCAAAGCTGTCTTTGGCATTTGTAGGTTGAGAAGTCTGAAAACCACTGCAGCTATCTACGATTCAATTTGCTAAGGCCTATTCTAGCTCTATCCACACCAGCGTGGCCCAGGCCAAACTGCACTCCAATCTCAGCCTAGCACAATAGACCCTTCCCATCAATCTTTCAGATTGTCTTGGGCTGGAAATCTGCTTCAGTTGGTCAATTCTGTGGCTTCTGCTGCTCCAGAATTTGTCCAGTCATTTTTTTTACATGTTTTTTAAGGGATTTGGGGGGAGAGTTCTAGCAGGTCCCTGTTCTATTCTGCCGTCTTGGCTCTATTATTGTTAACTGTGTCCCACTCTTTGTGACCTCATATTAGGCTTTCTTGGCAAAGATATTATAGTGGTTTGCCATTCCCTTATCCAGTGAATTAAGGCAAAGAGATGTTAGTGACCTGCCCAGGGTCACACAGGCAGTGTGTTTAAGGTCAGATTTGAGCTAGTGTGTTTGAGGTCACATTTGAACTCAAGTCTACTATGTGTCATCCCTGGAGATACAAAGAAAGACAAAATAGTCCCTGTCCTCAAGGAGCTTATACTCTACTGAGAGCCATGTAAACAAGTGTTTTATGATGTACATACAAGACATAAACAGAACAAATGGAAGGTAAAATGAAAAAAAGGCATTAGTAGCTGAAGGGACTGGGAAAGGCTTCCTACAGGAAGTAGCCTCTGGGATGAGTCATAAAGGAAGTCAGAGATCCTAAGAAGTAGAGGTGAAGAGGAAAACGAATTCAAGCATGAGGGACCATGACGATAAAGGCACAGATCTGGGGATCAAGAAGGAGAGTTGACTGTAATGACTATCAAAATAGGACAATACAGTTAGATGACAGTATGTGAACCCGGAATAAAGTGTAAGAAGTATGGAATGGTTAGAAGGGGTGAAGTTGTGAAGACTTTTAAATGACAAAGAATTTTATACATTTGGTTCTGGAGTTAATAGAAAACCAACCACTAGAGACATTGTCAGACCTAATCTTTAGAAAAAATGACTTTGGTACCTATGTAGTAAAAGTATTAGAGAGGGGAGAGACTTGAAGGAGAACAAGTAAAAATCTATTTCAATAGTCCATGTCCCTCCATTTTTTTCCCACAAGAATAGCAAGATACACATTATCAAATCCTTTGCTTAAATCTAGATAAAATATTTCTACAGCATTCTTTTGTTTCATTAATTTGTTAATCCTTTGAAAAAAAAGGAATGAAGTTAACTCTGACATGGTCTATTTATGAAAGGCCATGCTGGCTCTTTGCAACCATCACCTCCTTTTCAGGGTACTCACTAACTATTTCTAATGATATGTTTTATAATTTCCCCAGGAAATGCAATCAAACTCACAGGTCAATAGCTTGCAGATTATTTTCTTCCATTCTGGAAACTGAGACGTTGCCCTTCTCTAGTCCACAACCCCTTTCTTAATTAGTGATCTTTCAAGTATCCCAGAGAGCAGCTTAGTCTTCATATCTGTTAATTCCTTCATTACCCAAGAATATAGTTCATTTAAGCCATATAATCTGCCTTATCAAGGATGACCAGATAATTTCTATATCCTTATTTTTTTGGTATCAACAATATGGAAATTCCTACTGTTATTTCCAGTGCAAAGGTCATTCTTGGCAGGAAAAAAACAAGCAAAAACAAACTAAGAAGCTCTGCCTTTTCTCTGTTGTCAATTAATGTGGTTCTAAGGCTTATTTGATCCTCTTATTTGTCCAAACAGGTTTTGGGGGGAGGGGGGGATAATTTTATTAATTTTTTAAATGCAGATTTTAGGTTTTTTCAATTATCAAGAATTCCCCCCCCCTCCACTCTTCCTAACCTCAAACAAAAACAAACCTTTATAACAAGTATAGTCAAGCAAAACAAATTCCCATGTTGAACATGTCCAACACGTTTTATCACCTGTCAGGAGGTGGGTAGCATTCTTCATCATAAACCCTGTGGAATCATGATTGATCACTGAGTTGATCAGAGTTCCTCCAAAGCTGCTTGATTTTACAATGCTGATGTAAATAGTACAAACTGTCTTCTTGGTTCTGTTCATTTCACTCTCCATCAATCCATACAATTTTTCTGAAGTTTCTCTGAAACGATACCTTCCATTGCCTCCTTCACGGTAGTATTCCATTACCCTTCATATACCATAATTTGTTCAGTAGTTTCTCAACTGATGCGCACCCACTTAGTTTCCAGTTCCTTGCCAGCAAAAGGAGCTGCTATAAATATTTCTGTACGTAAGACCTTTCCTTCTTTCTTTGATCTCCATGGGGTATAAGATCTAGTTGTAGGTATTGCTAGATCAAAAGTATGCAGAATTAAGTAACTTTTGGGGCATAACTCCAAGTTGCTTTCCAGAATGACAGGACCACTTCACAACTCCAACTATGCACCAATGTGCCTGTTTTCCCAGCCCCTTCACAATTTGTCATTTTCCTTTCTTTCAAGCAACTTTGCCAATCTGATGGATGTGAAAAGAAACTGCAGATTTGCTTTAATTTGCAGTCTGTTTCCCTAATTATTAGTTATTTGGGAGTGTTTTTTCCTCACTTGGCAAGAGATAGCCTGGAATGTTTTTCCCTTGAAAATGGCCTCTTTGTATCTTTTGACCATTTACAACTGAGGAATCCCAAAGAGCTTTACAAAAAACAAACAAAACACAAAACAAACAAAAAAACAACTTTGTTGTTAAAATATCAATCACCAGACTATGCTCATTCTGAGCTTTAGAAATACTGACCCTTACTTTAATAGGAAAATGCCATATTCATCTGCTAATTACCTGTGCCCTTGCTTCTATCCTCTGTACACATATTTTAAAAAGTTGGGTTGGTAAATTCCCTGGGCATCTATACTGGTCTCTTCAAACAACTCCATTTTCATCTTCAGAATTTCCCTCAAGTTTCCCAATTCCTTCTGGGCTTATTTCCCTTATAAATTTTTAGTCCACAGGATCTTACCTATTCTTACTATGAACCTGATGAAATCTCCTCTTCTAAAATCTAGGTTGTATGTCATAGTATTCCTAGCTTTTCATTCCTTCTCTGTCACAAACTCTAGGAGAGAGTACTCAATTACCCACAAGATTTTTATCATCAGGGGGGCGGAGCCAAGATGGCGGAGTAGAAAGACGCACATACACATAGCTCTGAACCCACAACCCATAGAATGGCTACAGGGAAGTAACTCACGGCGCATTCTGCACCCAGAGGCCCCGGAACATTGGAGCGAGGGAGATTTCTGTTCCAGAGAGACCTGCAAACCTCTCGCGGGGGGGTCCTTCGCGCTGCGGACTGGGCGCCGGGACTGGGAGCTGAGCGCAGCCCTGCCGCGGCCACGGCACCGAGAGGAAAAGATCCAAGCAGGCTTCACAGACAGGATCTCCAGCGGCCACGCGGGTCCCTCCACCCACAGAGGGATCTGCAAACCTCTCGCAAAAGGTCCGTCGCGCTGCAGACACAAAGCCCAGCCCAGACCTGCTGCGGCCACGGCTGCGGCACCGAGAGAAACAGATCCGAGCAGGCTTCAGGGACGGGATCTCCAGCGGCCGCACAAGTCCCTCCACCCACAGGTGACAGGGGTGGGTGAGAGAGTCTCTTTGGCGGGTCGAGAGGGGAGTGGGGTGCCCCCATAATTCAGGCCCCCCCCCCCGGGAGGTAGAAGCTGAGAGGCGACTGCAGACAGGGGCTCCCCAAGCGGGCGGGAGCCTGAATCCATTGCGGAAGGTCTGCGCATAAACCCCCTGAGGGAACTGAGCCTGAGAGGTGGCCCTGCCCCGATCTCAGCACCAGATCATAATCTCATACTGAATAGCAGCCCTGCCCCCGCCAAAAGCCCTGAGGCTGGAAGCAGCATTTGAATCTCAGACCACAAACACGGGCTGGGAGGATCAGGAGGTGAGGTGGGTGTGAGGAAAATATTCAGAGGTCAAGTCACTGGCTGGGAAAATGCCCAGAAAAGGGAAAAGAAATAAGACTATAGAAGGTTACTTTCTTGGCGAACAGGCATTTCCTCCCTTCCTTTCTGATGAGGAAGAACAATGCTTACCATCAGGCAAAGACACAGAAATCAAGGCTTCTGTGTCCCAGCCCACCCAATGGGCTCAGGCCATGGAAGAGCTCAAAAAGAATTTTGAAAATCAAGTTAGAGAGGTGGAGGAAAAGCTGGGAAGAGAAATGAGAGACATGAAGTCAAAGCATGAACAGCAGATCAGCTCCCTGCTAAGGGAGACCCAAAAAAATGTTGAAGAAATTAACACCTTAAAAACTAGCCTAACTCAATTGGCAAAAGAGGTTCAAAAAGCCAATGAGGAGAAGAATGCTTTCAAAAGCAGAATTAGCCAAATGGAAAAGGAGATTCAAAAGCTCACTGAAGAAAATAGTTCTTTCAAAATTAGAATGGCACAGATGGAGGCTAATGACTTTATGCAAAACCAAGAAATCACAGAACAAAGCCAGAGGAATGGAAAAATGGAAGATAATGTGAAATATCTCATTGGAAAAACAACAGACCTGGAAAATAGATCCAGGAGAGACAATTTAAAAATTATGGGACTACCTGAAAGCCATGATCAAAAGAAGAGCCTAGACATCATCCTTCATGAAATTATCAAGGAAAACTGCCCTGAGATTCTAGAACCAGAGGGCAAAATAAATATTCAAGGAATCCACAGAACACCGACTGAAAGAGATCCAAAAAGAGAAACTCCTAGGAACATTGTGGCCAAATTCCAGAGTTCCCAGGTCAAGGAGAAAATACTGCAGGCAGCTAGAAAGAAACAATTCAAGTATTGTGGAAATACAATCAGGATAACACAAGATCTAGCAGCCTCTACATTAAGGGATCGAAGGGCATGGAACAGTATATTCCAGAAGTCAAAGGAACTAGGACTAAAACCAAGAATCACCTACCCAGCAAAACTGACTATAATACTTCAGGGGAAAAAATGGTCTTTCAATGAAATAGAGGATTTTCAAGTATTCTTGATGAAAAGACCAGAGCTGAAAAGAAAATTTGACTTTCAAACACAAGAATGAAGAGAACCATGAAAAGGTGAACAGCAAAGAGAAGTCATAAGGGACTTACTAAAGCTGAACTGTTTACATTCCTACATGGAAAGACAATATTTGTAACTCTTGAAACATTTCAGTATCTGGGTACTGGGTGGGATTACACATGCACACACGCTCACATACATAGAGACAGAGTGCACAGAGTGAATTGAATAGGATGGGATCATATCTTTAAAACAAAATGAAATCAAGCAGTGAGAGAGAAATATATTGGGAAGAGAAAGGGAGAAATTGAATGGGGCAAATTATCTCTCATAAAAGAGGCAATCAAAAGACTCATTAGTGGAGGGATAAAGAGGGGAGGTGAGAGAAAAACATGAAGTCTACTCTCATCACATTCCACTAAAGAAAAGAATAAAGTGCACACTCATTTTGGTAGGAAAACCTATCTCACAATACAGGAAAGTGGGGGATAAGGGGACAAGCAGGGTGGGGGGGATGATAGAAGGCAGGCATGAGGAGGAGAGTGCAATTCGAGGTCGACACTCATGGGGAGGGATAGGATCAAAAGAGAATAGAAGTAATGGGGGACAGGATAGGATGGAGGGAAATATAGTTAGTCCTATACAACACAACTATTATGGAAGTCATTTGCAAAACTACACAGATATGGCCTATATTGAATTGCTTGCCTTCCAAAGGGAAGGGGTGGGGAGGGAGGGAGGAAGAGAAGTTGGAACTCAAAGTGTTAGGATCAACTGTCGAGTAATGTTCTTGCCACTAGGAAATAAGAAAAACAGGTAAAGGGGTATAGAAAGCTATCTGGCCCTACAGGACAAAAGAGAAGATGGAGACAAGGGCAGAGAGGGATGATAGAAGAGAGAGCAGATTGGTCATAGGGGCAATTAGAATGCTTGGTGTTTGGGGGGGGAGGGGATAAAAGGGGAGAAAATTTGTAACCCAAAATTTTGTGAAAATGAATGTTAAAAGTTAAATAAATAAATTTAATAATAAAAAAAAAAAAAAAAAAAGATTTTTATCATCATCACAGTATAACAATGCTACCTACTTCTTCCTTCCTTTTACCTATTACGTTTCTTCAGAATAAAGTATTCAAAGCCACATTGCAGTCACAGGTTTCATTCCACCAATTTGACTCAACTTTGCAAGAGGACCCTTAGCTCCTCTGAGGGAGGGCACCCAAAGCCATGGATTTTTGTCTTCCATAAACTTCTAGTTTGTTTCAATTCTTCTTCTTCCTACATTGTAGCTATTCTCTGTTATCTAGATTTTTGGATATATGTACAGAGTTTTCTTTAAAGCCTTTTACTTCCAGGGGACCATGGCATTCACGTTCACCACCTTCTACTACATGTTGGCACTGATGCTTACCACCAAGCTCTTCTTCACCATCTGGCACATTATAGCATTTGATGAACTGAAGACTCACTTCAAGATTCCTAGAAACCAATGTAATATACTCGGTTCTCTCATACTTCCAGAATATCTCATCCACACTGTCTTCAATGTCATGTTTCTCTGTGCAGCACAGTGGCTTACATTAGATCTCAATATGCCACTCCTGGCATATCACATTTGGAGGTATATGAGTAGACCAACGATGAGTGGACCAGAACTCTATAATCTTACAAGCATCATGAGTGCAGATATTCTAGCATACTGTCAGAAAGGAAGATGGTAGGTACAAATTAGTCTTTTACTTACTATCTTTTCTTTTTTTTTTTTTAACTACCAATATGGCATAATTTATATTTTGGTGAGCTCTTAAGAAGATGCACAACAGATTCAATCTAATTACGTGCACGTAAAAGAGACACAGTGGAAGGATTCTATTCAACAAAAAAGACTACTTATTTTTAAAATGTTTCCATGTTTTTGATTTGTGGGAAGACTATTTTCATATATTATATTTAGACAAAGAAATTAAATGGAATTATGTATAAATGAGTATAAAATGATTACTTCTGGTATTGACAGGCTTGAACTTGTACTTCCTAAGAATAGCCATAATATTCTGAATAACTGTATTAATTACTGACTGTCCTTAGTGTGTTCAAAGTTTTTGTTTACAGGAGTTTGTAGTAACTTATTTTGGTTTTATTGAAGTACTGACTGATTATAAACTAGCTGTAGAGATCAAGAGCTTTTGTGACCTTGTGGGAAGCCTCATACATTTCTTCATATATCATACGGAAGACATGAACATATTTACATACGTAAGGATGGTAGGATTTTTTTCTTAACATTTGAATATTAGCCCTATATATTGTATGACCTAGGAATTTCCCATAATAGTTTCATAAAATTCATATACTGTAATTCTTAAGCATCAGTGAATCTATTGAGAATATATACTAAATTATCTTGGAATGCATTTAAAGTTACTGAAAATGTTTTCATTTGTAGCAGTCAGTAAGAAATTCAGTATTCTAATTATTATTACAATCTAGCGATAAAAGATGTTCTTAAGGACTTGCAAGTTATACGTTAGCTATTCAGAACAAAAAATGAGAGAACATCGTGTAAGTACCCTGCTATTCCTTAGTGCAATACAATAAGTCTAAAACTTAAAATAAAAATAAAAGCATTTTATTTTAGAATTTATTTCAGACATATCTTCCTAAATTGAATATTCTGAAGACAAAGTAACTCTTTGACCTCCAAAGAATGATGCTGTAGATGAGTAGCTCCTACCAAGTGAAAGCTCACTGAATAATAGAGTAAAAATAATGTTAGTTGGTGACTCCCAGCTGAGGGGAACTGAGGAATTATTTGTCAAAGTGACATTAGAGACCTACAGTCTTCCTAAAGCATCTAAGATACGAGAGATAATCCCCCAAGATTTGTCAAACTAGATGGCAATTATTCACTTCTATTAATTCATGTAGAAACAAATGAAATGGCTAGGGGGAGGGAAAGGGCTCTAAATTGTTAAAGATTATGAAGTCTTGATCAAGAAACAAGAGCTTAGGAACATACTGGTTGCTTTAGGGACACAGAGTGTGTTTTCAACACTGCTGCCAGTCCAAAATAAGGAATGCAAAAGAAAAAGATTTGGAAAGTGAACATCTAATTGAGAAGATACTGAGAACGGAGTTATTTTAATTTAGGACCATAATTCAAATTACAGGAATGATAGGCTCAAAGATGACATAGTCTCTGATTAAAAGATCATTAAACAAAGATATAAACGTTAAAGTTGGAAAGATTGTGGAAAGACTAATTTACTGCAGTTTAAGCTGTTAACTAATCCCACTTGTTCTGGAAAACAATTAATAATAATGTGTGAAAAGTCATTCAATTATTCAAACTCTTTGATCCAGTGATCCCATCTAAGGGGTTCCCTTGTGACCTAAGGAGATCAAAGATGGAAAGTTCCCAAAATAATCAAGGCAATATTTTTTATGTTAGTAGAATAATGAAAATGAAATGGGTACACATCATTCGGACAACAGATGAACAAACTATAGCACGTGAATATAATAGAATATTATTGTTCATTAAGAAATAACAGAAGGAATTCAGAGTAACTCTGAAAGACTTTTATAAACTTATTCAGAATAAAGATCCCAATCTAAAAACAAAAGAGCCACAGTTCTCAAAGGGTAGTACAAAAACTCCTGTAGGGTCCCAAAGGCCCTTTCAAGAAGTCTATGAGGTGAAAACTACTTTCATAATAATGCTAAGAAATTATTTGCTTATTAAAATACTCTTTTCCAAATATAAATGTGTATGAATTCAAATTTTCTTTATGTACTTCGACCAAAACAACATATTGCGACACACTGAATGTAGAAGCAGATAGAAGAATCTAGCAGATTCTTTAAGACAGACACTAAAAAGTTATGCAAAAATATGTAAAACAAAGTTCTCATTAAATATTTTTGTTTTATAAAATAGAGCTATTTCATTAGAATGTTATTAATGAGTTTTTCATATTATTTTTAATAAAGGTCTCATTTCTAAAATATATAGAGAACTGAGTCAAATTTATAAGAATACAAGTCACTCCCCAATTGATAAATGGTCAAAGCATATGAGCAGTTTTCAGATGAAGAAATTAAAGCTATCTATAGTCATATGAAAAAATGCTCTAAACCACCATTGATTAGAGAAATTCAAATCAAAACAACTCTGAGGTACCACGTCACATCTATCAGATTGGTTAACATGACAAAACAGGAAAACGAGAAATGGTGGAGAAGACGTGGGAAAATAAGGCACTGTTGGTGGAGTTGTGAACTGATCTAATCATTCTGGAGATCAATTTGGAACTAGGATCTGTGCATACCCTTTGACCCAGCAATACTACTTCTAGGTCTGTACCAAAGAGATCACATGAATGGGAAAAGAAACCACAGGTACAAAAATATTTATAGCAGCTCTTTTTGTGGTGGCCAAGAATTCGAAATTGAGGGGATGTCCATCAACTGGGGAATGGCTGAACAAGTTGTGGTATATGAATGTAATGGAATACTACTGTGTTGTAAGAAATAAATAGGCAGACTTTAGAAAAACCTGGCAAGACTTACATGCGCTGACGCTGAGTGAAGTGAGCAGACCCGGAACACTGTACGTAGTAACAGCAACACCGTGTTAAGACTTAACTTTGACAGACTAAGCTCTTCTCAGCAATGCAAAGATCTAAGAAACTCCAAAAGACTCAAGATAGAAAATGCTATCCACATCCAGAAAAAGGACTATGGAATCTGAATGCAGATTGAAGCACACTATTTTCTCTCTCTCTCTCTTTTGGTTTTTTTTTTTTTGGTTTCTTTTGATTCTAATCCTTCTTTACATCATGACTAATGTGAAAATATGTTTAATATGAATGTACATATAGAGCCTATATCAGATTGTATACAGTGTTGGGGATGGGGAGGAGAGGAAGAGGGAGAAAATTCTGAACTCAAAATCTTATAGAAGTAAATGTTGAAAACTAAAAATAAATTTTAAAAAATCATTAGCTTTAATTTCTAATACAGTAAATATTGATAGCTGTAACCTACATAAACAAACTCTCTTTGGGGCCTTCAATAATAATTAAGAGCATAAAGAAGTCCTAAGATCAAAAAGTTTAAGAACTGCTGCCATTGTGAGTAGTTAAAATGTGGGAACCATTAATGTATACAATGATTATGTAGTGTAAATCAATGGTGTCAAACCAAAATAAAAATGGCCCTTTAGGTCCCATATTGACTTGGACTGCTATGTAAGATGCATGTGTGAAAGGCTCAGGAGCCCAAATCTTCCACTTTTACTGACCAGAGAGAACAATCAATTCAGTAATTATGGTAATGTTTAAGATAATCTATTAATAAAAATTTAAAAAAGGCACTTTTTCAAATACTCCTTAAAAACTTTTTTCATGTTAGAACTGCTGTTCTAACTGTCCTGGCTGCTTTTCCCATTTATACATCTTAACAAATTGTAGTTAACAGCTGCCTACTTTTCTAAAAGAAAAGAAGTTGTTTTTGCTTCTAAAGCTAGTAAAAAAAACTATGTAAAATCCAGGGGAACTCATGGTGACAAAACAATTTCCATCAATACAAATCAGCAAATCCTCCGCATCTTTACAGAGTTCAAGTGCTGTCGGAACACTGAGAAGTCAATGATTTGTTCACAGAGAAATAAGACGGTGTTAGGTGGGACATGAACCCAGGTCTTCCTAACATTCAGAGTTGGCTTTCTATCCACTATGTCACAATGCCTCTGTGTGTTCATTACTAAAACAGAAATTATTGTTAAAAGGATGAAGTATACAAACCTTCAAAAAATTATCCACATGTACATTTTAAGTAGGTAAGTTAGCATTCATTAAGCACCTATCCTGTGCCTGACACTGCGTTAAGGCTGGGAGGTTCATTCTATCACCTTTCAACAAATAATTAGGAGTGATACTATAACTAAACAGAAAGGTTTATATGCCATGGTTTGAATAATTTCAAAAATATACATATTATTCAGATTCAGCATATGCCAAGTACTATGTTTAACGCTGAGAAATACAGGAGTCAATTGTTTTCATGGAACTTAGACTAGAGCTAAGTGCATGACATACAGCTATAGTTCAAAATTACACATAAGTACCCAAGAACAGGACAATGACTTCTCATATGACAATTTCATCAAGGAAACTGACTTGGATGAAGGCATAAATGACATACTATCACACTTCAGATGCAACATACCTGACAAGCAATCATCTAGTTTTAAGATGACCAGTGAAGGGGTATCCATTACCTTCCTTAAGCATAAGCCTCATTTTTTTTCCTTGCCTGTAGCCTAAATATGCCCCTTTTCATCATTTACCTGTTACTTCCAGTTCTGAAGGTCCTTCACACTATCTCTAATCTTATCTCACACTTCTTAAAACACTTCCACCAAGCCATTTCTGCTTATCCCTTCAAGGTCCAAATAAAATGGCACCCAACGAGGATGAATTTTTCCCTTTTCTCATTTAATAGTAAATTTATATTTTTCTCATGTACTTAATTTGTTTTAACTTATATTTATCTGGCTACATCTTAGCATCTCCAACTCACAAGATCCCCGAGGGGAAGAAGCATCTCTTACTTATCTATGCATATTCTCTCATGCCAGAATTATATATTCCATATCACAGCATTTAACTATATTTAAAAATTTTAACATCTCTCATTTTGTAGACAAAATATTATTTTTAGGTAAATTACAAAGGTGGAATGGATGCCCCAAGAGTACTTCATTTTAAGAGTTACAATCTCACACCCATCAGACTGGCTAAAATGACAGAAAAGAAAAATGACAAAACACTTGAGGGGATTTGGGAAAATTGGAACACTAATGTACTGTTTGGTAGAATTATAAACCATTCTGGAAAGTAATTTGGAACTATGCCCAAAGGGCTATAAAACTGTACATACCCTTTGACTCAGCAATACCACTACCAGTTCTACACCTCAAAGAGATAAAAAAGGAAAAGGATTTTCATATACAAAAATATTCTACCTTTTTTTTTGTGGTGAAAAAGAATTAGAAATTGAGGAGGTGTTCCTCAACTGGGGAATGGGTGAACAAGTTAGGGTGGATGAATGTGGTAGAATACTATTGGGTTGTAAGAAACATGGAAGGGAATGGTTTCAGAAAAAAACAGGGAAGACTTACATGAACTGATGCAAAGTGAAGGGGGCAGAACCAGGAGAACAATTTACACAAGAACAGCAATACTGTAAAGATAATCAACTGTGAAAGACATGGTAACTCTGGTCAACACAATGACCCTTCAAAGTTCCAAAGGACTCATGCTAAAAAATATCCAAATAGAGGACTTATAGACTGAAGTATTGTTTCTTTTTCTTTTTTTCTTTTCCAGATCTTTAAACAACATGTCCAAAACTGAACCCCTTTATCTTTTTCCCTAAACCTCTTCCCTTCCTACCTTTCTACCACTGCAGAGAGCAACTACTTACAGCCCCTCAGGCTCTCAACCTAGGAGTCATTCAGGATTCTTTACTATCTTTTATCTTTCATATCCAGACCATCAATTTCACCTTCTCCCTCAATAAACTTCAGTGGCTTCCTATCACCTACAGGGTCAAATATAAAATCCTCCACTTAGCACACAAAGCCCTTTAATAACCTAGTTTCCACCTACCTTTCCAGCCTTCTTATTACCTTACTCCCATAAAATACTCTATTTTTCAGTCCAATGATACAGGCTTCATGGCTATTCCATGAAAAGGTTCTCTTATCTCAAGTCTTTGGGTATTTTCTCTGGCTGTCTTCTTATGCCTGGAATGTTCTCTCTCTCCAACTTTTCCCACTGATTTCCCTGGCATACTTTAAGCCCCAAGTAAAATCCCATCTTTTACAGGAAGTCTTACCCCAACCCCTCTTAATAGTAGTGCTTCCTTCTGTTAATTATTTCCTATTTTTCTTACATACAGCTTGTTTGTATATATTTGTTTGCATGCTATCTCCATTGAATTGTGAGTTCTTTGAAGGCAGAGGCTGTCTTTTGCATCTTTTTGTATCCCTACCACTTAGCACAGTGCTTGGCAGACAGCAGGCACTTAATAAGTGTATTTTGATTGACACCAATTGTCTTCTGGTTGTATGGATATGAGACACAGAATGGTATCACACAAATAGCAATGGAAAAACATAATAGTCATAAATAGGCAGCAATATATTATAAACTAGAAATTGCAAAGGAAAAGAAATGGGAGGAAAGAAATAACTAATGGACAGACTGTGTGCTCCACTGGTATCCTCATAATAATGAGTAAGAAAGCCACATATAACATTGTACAGACCTCCTTTTATGGCAGACTCATGGGAGGACATGAACAAGAGCTCCATAAGATGGACAGGCATGGATGAGCTGCGATCTCTATCACTGAAGGGAACACTAGTTATATTGATGAATCATAAATCCATTGAAGCAAGGTGCCCATAGCATAACAGGTAAACTGGTAAGATCACATCTAGATATTGTATTCCATCTAGAGCACATCTTAAGAAAGACAATAATTTGGGGAACCCATGGGTAAAAAGACCATGGAACATTTATTCAGCAAGCATTTACTAAGCACCAATCTACTGTTAATAAGTCATTATTAGGCACTCAGGACACAAAGACATTATGAAATACAGTCTTTTAAGGAACTTAAATACTACTTGGGGACTATAGTATTTACAAAGAAGAAAAAGTACAAGACAATGTCATTCAGACCTCAGCTGAAAAAATTGGGGATGTTTAACCTAGAAAAGAGAAAAGTGGAGGGCTAGAGGGAGAAAGGATGGATAATAATAATAGCTCTTTCCAAGTATTTGAAAGACTGCCACATTAAAGAGGAATGACACTTGTTTGCTTTGGCCCCCCGACGGCAAAAATAAGAGGAGTGAGAAGTTCCTTTGTTCACAGAACCATCTAAAGGCCAGTTGCCACATGGATGGAAGAGTACATGGTGGATAGTAAGTTAAAAGGAGTCTAGGTTACAAAGGACTCTGAATGACAAAGAGAAAGTTTTGTATATGATCCTGAAAGCAACAGGGAACCACTGGAATTTACTGAGTAGGACAGTAACTTAGTTGGATCTGAACTTCAGGAAAATCACTTTGGTTCCTGAATGAAGGAAGAATTAGAGTGAAGGAGAAACTTGAAGCAAGCTTAGACAATGGCATAGACTTAAAGTGAAAACTGCTTGCACTCAAGAGGTGGAAGTGTAAGCAGGGCGGGAAATGGGGTCATATTTAAGAGATATTGCAAAGATATTAAAAATATAGGTCTTTTTTCCCCCAGTATTCTATGTATTTCTTAATGCGGCCTAAGATTACATTATCTCTTTGGGCTCCCACACGGCATTACTCACTCACAGTGAGATTAGAGTCAATTTTTGGGGGGTGAATGTTACATATAAAGATCCTTTGTGGATAAATGTTATACAAAAGCAGATAGTCTATGAAATTTTCATGTAAATGTGAAATAAATTTCCAGTGCAGAACTGGAGATATATTTGATTTTACTTTTAAATAATTAACTCTAAAACTTTAAAATTGGAACTTTTCTTTAAACATAAGTGGGAACACCTGTCTAAATTGATTTGAACAAACTGAAACTATCTTATCATTCCTCTATGCAAAAGCAACACCATACAGATTTTAATGTACATACAAAAAAGTACAAAACAATAAGTAACACTCAGATGATCCAGTATGTCCCAAACAAAATTTCAGCAATGCATATATGTATGATATTAAGATATATATCAAATACATTAATTCCCTATTTTTAAAGTTTCTGTTCAGGTATTTCAGTGATGTCTGATTCTTCATGACTCTATTTTGGGATTTTCTTGGTAAAGATAATGGAGTCGTTTGCCATTTCTTTTTCCAGCTCACTTTACAGATGAGGAACTGAGGCAAACAGGGTTAAGTGACTTGCCTGGAGTCACAATGCCAGTAAGTATCTGAGGCCAGATCAAAGATGAGTTTTCCACTTTAGGCACAGCACTTAATCCACTGCAGTACCTAGCTGATCTATTTTTAAAATTGCATATACCCAAATTTTATAAACTGAAATTGCATAAAACAAGAGATATCTACACTACATACTGTAACACTAAACATTTAACTACTTGAAAAATAACATTTGCTAAGTTTCTAGAGTCCAGCTACAAGTTACCATTCAGTAGCTGCGCAAATTACAGGAACTTCATTGTTTAAAAAGTTGATTAAAAATCATCAGGTATTCTTTTCAAGAGTTTGAGTTAACCTATGTATTCCTTGAAGACCTTATCTAATAACAGGATATTAATTTTATTAAAAGTGACAATTCAAGAAATATTCGAAGTCTGAGCACACGGTTTAAATCAATAAGATAAAGCAACAAGATATATACACACATACATATATATAATTGTCTTTTCTTCTGAAAATTATTGTATGACTCAAAAGTTAGTATGTGTTCAGATACCATGCAGACATTACAAAATATATGCTTGTGGGCTAAGGCAAGGCCCCTTATGATAACAGAAAGCAGGGAACTGGGAAAGTGAACAGAGGAGACTGAGGAGCCAGAATTGAGTTTCACTGAATCAAAACAAGTGTACAAATAATGAAAAGAGGTCAGAGAGTCAGCAGCTGTGGCTGGTGAGGGGGGTCTAAAGTGTGTCTACCTGTTCAACTCACCCACCCCTCCTAACATAACTTGGTATATGTTTGTTTGATGCATGTACATGTCTTTAAGCTATCTAATCTACTATTCAAGCATATATATGGCCATTAACTCTGATATCTGTCCATGTTGACAGATATACAGTTCAAGATGGAGAGAAAGCCAAACTCAAAGGAGTCTTGTTGAATTCTGACACCAACAATTACCAGCTATGAGACATCAGGCAAATTACGTAACCACTCTGAATCTCAATTTCCTCTTCTGTAAAATGGGGATACATACTTTCAAGAAAGCACCTGTGCTTTAAGTGCTATATAAATGTGTTCTCACAGTCCCAGAATGGATATTTTTGCAGATTTATTCACTGTAATAAAATAAAAACTTCCCTTCAAAAAGAAACATGAAATTGGAATTTTAGATCCTTGGTTCTTTTTTGTTTGTATTCTGAGATGATTTCACTGAATTCAAGTGACCCATCTGCTTAAGCCTGCTCAGCAACAGGGCTTACAGGTACAACAAGTCTACTTAGATTATTGAGTTTTTGTTTTTTAGCAAATTATAACATGGTCATGAGGCACCTCAGCCAACAAGGGTGACTGAAAAAAATCAGATTAGTTAAGAAGCATTTATTAAGTGCCTATATGTGCCAGGAACTGTGCTAAGCATCGGAGATACAAAAAAAGGCCAAAAAAAAAAAAAGTGGTCCTTGATCTCAACGATCAACTGTAGAAAAACATAAAGGTAAACTGGAGTTAACCTTAGAGGGCAGGCATCAGCAATGCAGTGATCTTTGTGAAAGGCTTCTTGCAAAAAATGACATTTTAGCTGGTAACTGAAAGAACTCAGGGAAGCCATGAAATAGGGATGAGGGAGAGCATATCAAGCATGGAGGACAGATAGTAAAAATTCTGTCTAGAGATGGAGGTGTATTTGAGGGAGAGCAAGAAGATCAATGTCCCTAGATTGCATAGAATATGGAGGAAGGGGGCCAGATTATAAAGGGCTTTAAAAGCCAAACAGAGAATTTTCTATTTGATCCTAAAAGTAACAGGGGAACTACTAATAATTTCTTGCCCTAAATAATCTGGCTTTTGAAAAGCACAATTTATCTTTAAGACGTTAATAAACTCTTACTATTTTTGACATTTAAATTAGCAAAGATAGTTTTACAGGAAAACTAAACATTATAGTAAATGTTATAGCTATGGAGCTAAAAATGACAAAAATCTGCACAATTTCCCCCCCAAACAATATCATTTCTAGTCACATTTAAATTTCTCTTCAGATTTCAGGTGGGACAAATAATATAGGTCTTAGCAGTTGTTCAGTTTTTCCAACCAATAAAAAATGACACAATTAAAAAAGTTCTGTAATTATCAAGTCAAATAACACAGACACCTTATATCTGTACAGCACTTATGGAAGCATACTTTGCACTTTCACCTGCACTAACATTCCCACCCCCAGCACTATGGATGGTTTGTTCAAATACCTGTCAAAATACGGAATGGTCAGACCAAATTCTTTAGTTGTTATAGATCTCTATCAGGAGGTTCTGTGATGTTCTAATATTTGACATTCCCAGCACAATCTCATCTGCAAAAAGGAGTATCTGGAGGACCTCATCAACCACAGAGAATTCATCCCTAGATCTCCTCAAGTACAGTGATAAACACCTTTAATAAGCATCTATCTTTCTGTTCTTTGCTTTGCCTCAAGTTTACCAAAAATGTTAGAAAGAACCATTCCTATTGTTTTATCTTTCAAGGAAGCTTGAATATAGTTAACGTAAGGATGGGAGATAACCATTTTGGAAAAGAATCTTTAAGGTGGCATTTTGCTTTACTAAATCAAATGTTTTTCCAATAATCAACAAGCAATAAGGAAAACGAAATCTGTTACTTATTAAATATTCCAATCAATTTCAAACTAGTAAAGTTGTGGTATACTTTCAAAATACAGTTTGAGAAAGCCACTTGTTCCCTAAAAGCAGCATAGATTTAGAGCTGAAAGGTGGTTTAGAGGGAGTTCTAAATCTAACTCTCTTTTTCAAAGGTCAGAAACTAAAGCCCAGATATATTATGCCCAGGGTTACACAACTACTACAACACCTTCTTTTGCCAAGTTTTCCTTAAATTGATTTTGTTCTCCACATTCTCTATGCTTAAAAACGATATGGTAGTTTAAAATATAAAACTAATTTTTAAAATTTTACAGATGATGGACAATCATGAGCAATATGATCTTATAAAGATGTTCCCTAATCATCTTTTTTACAATTGATTCTAGAATTTTCCCAGGAACCTAAGTCAAGTTCCCGCGTCTGCAGTTTATAGACTGCTCATTTCCCTTTTTTGAAAGTCAGGACATTTCTAGTCCTGAGGTACTCCTCCTACTTTCTATGATCTTTCATACATTACTGATACTGCCTTAGCAATCACCATCTCCCAGTTCTTTCAGTATCCCATGCATGCAGGTATCTAGGTTGGTGACGTAACTTGGTACGAACTTATTTATCTTCAGTATCAAGTCCTTATCAGTCATTTTTTGTTCTATCATTTCCAATGCAAAAGTCATTCTCCTCAGCAGAGAAAACAGAAAATGAAAATGAGAACCGAATAGCACTTCTTTTTCTGTCCTTAATTATTATCTTTCTCCTATCCGCTCCAACTGTTGGCTCTAGTTCTGCTTTGATTCTCTTTTTACTCAACATATCTAAAACCAAAACTCTCTTCATATTCTTAGTTTCCCTTAAGTCTCAGCTTATTCTGAGATTTAGCATTCCTGAGCTTATTTTGAAAATTTTTCCTTTAATATGAACTTAACCATCAACATGCAAAGAACAGAGGACACACAAATGAATT
Organism: Notamacropus eugenii; assembly: GCF_028372415.1. Lineage (NCBI taxonomy): Eukaryota > Metazoa > Chordata > Mammalia > Diprotodontia > Macropodidae > Notamacropus > Notamacropus eugenii. The sequence goes on along the minus strand of NC_092873.1, from coordinate 331,237,212 downwards.
TCTGTTCTTTTGAAAGTGTATAATAAGGTGACAAAACTATCCTGTTTGTCAAGTTAAATTCTTTTTGTTTCTTTCTATGTATTTTTAATGTTTTACTGATGCTCTTTTGTATTCATTATTCACCACTAACTCCTCCTTACCCCCATAAAAAAAGCTTCTCTTGTAACAAAAATTATAGTGAAGTAAAACACATCAACACAATGACCAAATCTGTATATGTGATCCTCTTTTTATAGAACACAACAGGCTATTGTGCTCATCCTTAGTTAGCCTACCCTTGCTTCTATCATCTCTCTCTAAATACATATATATGTGTATGTATATATGTATGTATTTTCAGAATCTGAATCTGTTCCTTGTCCATCAACACTCCCTATTTTTCTTCCTCATCAGAATTATGTATTTATTCCTAGTCCATTGAATTTTGTCTATCTTTTCTCTGAATCCTTTGAAATCTGCTTTCTCAAAATTAATTTTGCATGTCATGTTATGACAAGTTTTCCTCTCTTCTAATCACAAGCTCTTAAGAGGGAAGGATCATTTTCCCTCATAATTCCTATCATTTTCCACTCCAGCAACCAGTTCATCCCTATTAGTGAGAATCAAATCTAGAATTTCCCTATTGGTTCCTCTACCTTTTGAAGGATGAAATCATTAAAGCAAGCCAAAAACTTATTAGAACTTATCAAATGATTTGTTTTTGGCAAAGAGAACTCCAGTAGATAGCTGGGTAATTCAAATTCCTCAATATGCCTCTTTACCAGGCTTGTGATCATTTCCCAAACTCTTCAATCTACTTCCTCTTTTTATTCAGTTCAAAGGACAACAATCAACCCTGTAGTATATACTCTTATTGAAAAAATTCATTCTGTTTCTCCCTCAATTGATCTCCCTCCTTCTCCTCCCCACCTGTTTCCTAGATTTCCTCACAAAGGCATGCCTTAATATAGAATGAGTTATTCCAAGCCCAACCCTAACTCCCCCCTCTCCACCTCTCCTTTTTCTTTTAAATAAGGAACCTATGAGATAAAATGTGCTTCCTTATATTAGAATCTTTAGTTCCTCTTGATTGCTGCTCGAACTTTGGACATCTGACACTGTGAGTTTCACTACTGATTCCTCTCTACTTTTTATGGCTCAGTGGATAGACATATCTCTTCCACTCCCTTTTTAGTTTAATTTCTTAGGTCTATATGGACAGAATATAATAAGTATACTTATGGATTAAAACACACCAATATACAAGAAAAACTTTTCCAGTATGAACTCCTCTGCCCTTAGTTATCACTGGACAATGTTTTAGCGGAAAAGTAGAATGCTGAATGGAACATCTCTTTATATAGGCTATAATTAGATATCACTGATAACATTTTAGTTGATCATATTTTGATAAACAGTAATAATTTAAATTTATATAGAGCTTTCAAGTGTATAAAGTGATACCTATCAGATTGGCTAACATGACAAAACAGGAAAATGACAAATGGTGGAGAATATGTGGGAAAATTGGAACATTAATGCGTTGTTGGTAGAGTTGTAAACTGATCCAATCATTCTGAAGAGCAATTTGGAACTAGGTCCAAAGAGCTATTTTGACCCAGCAACACTACTTCTAGGTCTGTATTCCAAAGACAGGATAAAAATGGGAAAACGACCCACATATACAGAAATATTTATAGCAACTTCTTTTGTGACAAACAAGAATTGGAAATTGAGGGGATGCCCATCAGAATGGCTGAACAGTTGTGGTATATGACTATAATGGAATACTACTGTGCTATAAGAAATGATGAACACGCAGTCTTCAGAAAAACTTGGAAAGATTTATATGAACTGATGCTGAGTGAGAGGCGCAGGACCAGGAGAACACTGTACACAGTTACAATTGCACTGTGACATGACTCACTTTGATAGACTTAACTCTTCTCAGTAATGTAAGGATCTAAGACAACTCCAAAAGACTCATGATGGAAAAATGCTATCCACATCCAGAAAAAGAACTATGGAGTCTGCATAGATGGAAGCATACTATCTGCTCTCTCTCTCTTTTTTAAGTTTTGCTTCTTTCTCTCTGCCACTGGTTGGGATCCTCTCATTGGTTCTAATTCTTCTTCAAAACATGACTAATGTGAAAATATGTTTGATATGAATATATATGTAGAGCCTATATCAGACTGCATGCTGTTTTGAGGAGGAGAAAATTCAGAACTCTAAATCTTTTGGCAGTGAATGTTGAAAACCAAAAATAAATACATTAATTTATTTTAAAAAGTTTATAAAGTGATTTATATATTAATAGTTTCTACTAACAACACCATGAATTTGGCAGTGCATTATAATTTCCATCTTACAGATGAGGAAAATGAAGTTAATACAAGTGAATTAATTTCCCCAACATCTATAGCTACCAAGTCATAAAGCCATAGTCTTCTGATTAAAAATACTGTATTCTTCCTGCTACACCACAGAGGCTTTCCAAAGATAGGTTTCCTATAAATCTTTCCTATTTCATACTACAAACATTCTCATAGAGTTATAACATTTTTAACCTTCAGTGACAAATATATAACCCAAATAAAATCTCATTCTTACCTAAATCTTGTGAAGTTCTAAAGTTTAGCAAATTTAACTAAAAATGTAATTTCCCATTATTTCAATCATTTTAGATAAACTCTGTTAATGCTCTACCTTCACTTGCTAGCAATAATACTGCATTGAAAAGTAGATAGACAACATAAGGGGAAATTTGGGGAGGGGTTAGCAGATGGAATGATTATTATTAATCTTTTTCAAAAATAATCAGTAATTGCAAAATCTGTTTGAAAACAGATAGAAATGCAGTAGGTGTTATGTTTAAGCCTACATCCGATTTCCATTTTGTTTTGACAGCTTTTTTTCATCAACTCCCCCATACTTTTGAACCTAAGAAGAGATCTTTTAACAGGTTATTTTTTAGTTGTCTGTTCAGTTGTCAGAACTGACTTCCTGTGCTTTTCTTTTTTTCCTCTCTATTTTTTTACACATTTGCTATCAAGACAAATTTATCTGCCCCTCTTTTAAAAATTGTCTAGTCAGTTTTTTCCAGTTATTAGTAAGATTTAGTGTTTTAGATAACGCTTAGGATAAATAAATTTGTAATCCAGTGGGCTGTCTTACTAGGAAAAAGCCCAAGATTCATGTTCCTTTTGCCATAGTTAAAGGTATTTTCTTGGACTACCTGAAGCAGCTGTAGTATTTTGAGATGAACAAGGGGATTTTTTAAGAAGTGGCAGGGAATAGAGAGTTGGCCTTAAAGTCAGGAAGATCTGGGTTCAAGTACTACTTGAGACACTCACATATAGTGGCTATGTGACTTGGGTAAGTCACTTAATCTCTCAATAGCCTTGATAATTCTCGAGGACTAAACTTCACAATGGTATCTGCATTGGGATACTGATAAACCAAAGTTTAGAATTAAAATGGCAGGTGAGAATTAAATTGTTTTTCTTTGAAAAATACATTTTTCCTTAAATGAATTTACAGAATTCTATTCTAGCTATAGTAACCTATGATTATATCAGATTAAATCAGGTCTTCTTCAATAATTTACATTTATAGAGTGCTTTATATTTGCAAAACCCTTTGTTCACAATAGTCTTGTGAAGGAGGTAGTGCAATTATTATTCCAGCTCTACAGGGAGTGAAAAGTATAGTAAAAGGGATTTAAGTGTTACACACAAAGCCTTTATGTAAAAAATCCTATTAGCATGGATAGAAAAGAACAAAGAAATATTAAGGAAATACCCATCTCTTTGGACATAAAAAGGTGAAAAATGATTTATATTTCACAAAAACAGGTTTTTATGTATTCAAACATATATACTAGAAAAATGATTAAACCTTTTTACAATGCTTTATAAGTTATACATTTCCCTTTGTTATTCTGCTTTTCAGTTATTAGAATACTCTGGAACTATAATTTCAGAGACTGCATATTCCCAAATGTAACCATGATATGAGAACATTAATTACTGCTGGACTCAAGAGTAAGGAGGACCGAGGTTTGAATCTCAGCTCTGATAATAGCTGTGTGGCCATGAGTTAGTCACTTATATATTCTAAACTTTATTATTATTATTAATATTAAAAGTGTGTGTGTATGTGTGTGTGTGTGTGTTCATCTTTCATTGCCGAAGAAGACCATGCCATCACAGAAATAATGACATGACTTGCACTTGACACTTTTTGTTTTGAGTGAGGGAGGGCTGTGCAGGTCATCAGTCTCACTTCTCCTCCAGAGCCATCTGAATCCAGTGACCAGATATTCATCAGGATGACTGGAGATGACCCAGGATGAGGCAATTGGGGTTAAGTGACTCACCTAAGGTCACACAGCTAGTGTCAAGTGTCTGAGGTGAGATTTGAACTCAAGTCCTCCTGACTCCTGCATTGGTGCTCTATCCACCCTACCACCTAGCTGCCCCAATATTAAAAGTATCATCACAATGAAATCTGTAACAGCTACCTCACAGGATTTTGTTGAGAAGATCAAATGAGATAATATGTGAAGAGATCTCTCAAAACCTTACAGCATTACAGTAGTGAGCTACTGGGTAACAGAAAAGCATAGAATGTTATAGTACTTTTTATTTTGTGTTAGTTTAGAAAAAATAACGGAAACTGAAAAAAAATGACATATCACTGTTATTTGACTAATGTCAAAATTATCCTATGCAACATTCAGTTCCCTTGCATTAAAGGTTGGGATATCACAGACATAATTATTTTGCTAGTTCCATTAACTATAAAAGAATAAAACCGGAAATCTGCTTATTTAGGTCTTGTGCTTTAAGTTGTCATTATTAAAAAGTATCAGAGAAAATCATAATCTCTAAGTCAAAGGGCAATACTGAATTTCAAAAGTCTTTCTTTTCAAATTAAGTGTTCTTATTTGCATTTAAATGAATAAATATAAATTTGTTTCCTCAGTCATTCCTCTTCTAAAATTCATCCTCTTTAATGATACCCTTATATGGTAGTAATTTTAAGTGTTCTGACTCTACTTTTTTTTTTTGCTTTGCATTATTTTTAAAAAGTCCTTCCAGATTTCTTTGTAGTTCTCATTACCAGTCTTTAAATGTATTGTAGTATTAGTCCAATCCATTAATATACCACAAAACTCTGATTTTACCCAGTTCCTACTGTTAAGATAGATTTTTCTCCCAGCTTTTTGCTTATAATGCTGTGATTAAAATCTTTTAAGAAATAAGTATTTCTTAACAATGTAAGTATTAGATTAAAGGGAAGGGTTGAATAATTATATATTTATTATTTCCAAGTAGGTGTATGTATAGATGTGTACTATACATATGTATGTGGATGTACATATATAGATATATAAACGTATGTATGTGCATATACCTGTGTGGATTTGTGTTATACACATACACATGTGTATGCATACATGTGTGTATAAATGTGCACACTGAAGTAAAGAAGGACTGGTACATATATCTAGAAAATGGGTGGACCAGATGTACAAATGGGTAATTTGCTCTCTATAGTATATTATAAAGGAACATGTAAACTTCTTGAGGATACAGATTTTTATTTTATTTCCTTTCACATGGTAGGCACTATTAAGTACATTGTTAAACTATTATTATTATTAAATTCTTATTTAAAAATTATAATTAATATCAATAACCTCAACACATTAATATCAATAACCTTAAACTTGATACATCCAAAATTGAACTCATGATACTTCTCCCCACCCTTCCTATAGACTTCCTTATTTCTATTTATGGCACTACCATCAATCAGGTTTGCAACCCTACACATCTTCCACAGCTTGCTTTACCCTTTAATTCCCATATGCTATCAGTTTCCATGTCTCCTCAATTCCACTTCCACATGTCTGACATCAGTCTCCTTTTCTCTACACTCAGATGACCTCTACCCTAATTCAGGTTCTCATCAATACAACTGTAAAAGTCAATGCAACTGCTTGTCTCCAATCTTTCTCCTCTCCCTATAGGTGGCAGAAAGCACCTAGTAATTTCAGCTGAATGATGAGATCCAAAGTCAGACCATACAAAGCTAAGATAGTGAGAGTAAAGGAAGTAGGATTGCCTATTGTAAATGGCTTGCTCAAGAAGTTTAGTCATAAAAAAAAAGGAGGACAGGGATGGAAGATAGTGAAAGGGTGGACATGTCTATTGTCAGTAGGGAAGCAGTCAGTAGAAAGGGAGAGATTAAAGATAAATGAGAGTGGAGATGATAGAGGGGAAATCTGCTGGAGAAGATGAGATGGAATGAGTTCACTTGTGTATGTATAATGGCAAAGACATGCCTTGGTAAAGGGAAAGGCCACTTCACTATATGAGACAACTGTACAACCCACATAGTAAGCCACTTTACCTCTCTGTATTCTTGTGTTAAGAGAGAATTTTGTCACCTGGGAGTTTCCTATACCAATGAAATCACAGTCCAGCTGCTATGCCAATACAATCTTTATTATGGTTATTCAAGAAATCATGTTCTTCCAAGCTAACAATTTTCTTTCTAAACTACAGCACAATTTTTAAAACTGAAAGTCTCTTAACAACCAAAAGTGAAAACATAAAATTGAAAAATAAAGTCTCCCCCGCCCCATTCAGCAAAGGTACAAAACCTTTACTATTCTTTCCTATGAAACATTCTAAATGACTTTTTATCTCTCAATCTAACAGTTTAAGTTCTCCTCTAGTCAATATGCTTGTTGGCTACAATGCATTCTTTTTTCTTTTGAAAATTCTGTTAAAGGTTTCCCAGATAAGGAGGTGAGTTGGTATATGAGGGATATATGATATAAATGTGATATAAAAAGTAAAGGGCATCAATTTAAAAAATGAAAGATTGCAATTTTCTTCAGTTTTCCAACTTTATTAAGAAAATAAAAATAATTTGTGAAAATCATTTAGAGACAAATGGAAAAAACTATCCCTTCTCTCATATAGCTAATATAGACTTTGGCTAGTTACAGAACATTTTTCCCTTTGTCAACAGTGGCAATTTTCTGTCACAATATCTGCCTATGTGCCTCACACAAAGAAGGTGCTTAATGTTTTTTGAATTAAAATCTATCCTGTAAATGTCCCTAAAGCCTCAACAAATTTTTAAGATATTACTTACAGATTATCATACCTATAACCTAAGTTATTTAAAGTGTGGACAGAAATTGGATCTGTGATTTCCATTAGCATAAGAAACTCCCAAGAGAAAGATATTCCAGCTACCAATGTTGTGTGGTACCTTCTCTGCAACTTAGTCTGAAAGAGTTGCACAGAGCAGGGAGAGATTAAGTGACCTGCCTAGGGTTACAATGACAGTATGTGCCAAGAGGCAAGACTTGAGCCTAATTTGGCCTTCAAGACCAGCTTTCTATCCATTACGTCATAATGCTTCTCATATAACGTCATCCTATAAACAAATTAGGAGACCTGAAAGGGATGTAAATTTTTTTACTCCTAGTCTCTACTGAGAACTTATTAATATAGCTGAAGAGAAAAAACTTTCACAAACTGAAATAACGGAAGAAAATAACACAAGGCTATAGAAGTAAAAACTAGATTGTATGGATGAAGTAAATGTTACAGTGTGCAGAAAAAAAAAGATTTTCTGACCACCTCCTATCCTTCCTGTGTCATCAATACTCTGAAAGAACTTTTAATAGTCAAGACTGCTTAGAAATGACTGCGATTTGCAAATCACTTTGCAGTCACACATATATACAGGATGTCCTAAAAGTCTCAGTGCAGTTTAGACTTTTGGGACTACGTGTACCTGGATAATAATATTCAATAGCATTATTAAGCATGTTTCAGCTATCAAAAACTTCTCGACTGGAATCACCTCTACATTAAAAAAGAGTCCAGGCTGTTATCACTTGAAATCCTTTTAATTTTTGGAAAATACAATTAAAACATTCACAGCTAAATTACAAAGGATTTCTTTCTCCATCTTCCCACTCCTGGCATTTTGACTGGCTGTCCCCTATGCCTGAAACTCTCTCCCTCCTCATCTTCCCCTCTGGTCCTGCTTAAATCTTAGTGCCTTTCTTGAGATTGTCTCCACTTTATCCATAATTATTTGCATTAGACTGTGAGCTCCTTGAGAGGGATTGGATTGTTTTGCCATTCTTTGCATCCTCATTGCTTCGTACAGTGCCTGCCACATGTCAGGTAATTAATAAATGCTTTTTGACTTGACTAGAGAGAGTTTTTGCCCTTCAAAATTAGGAATAATATTTAAGGAAATAAATAATTTCCATTAAAGTTCTACTACAATGTATCATTGTGATACGAAAGTGACCTTGGGTTCTCAAAACCTATGCCGTGGAATTCAAGCTCTTACAGGTCTTATCCCAGTTGAGAAGGGCTTCCAATAAAGGTACAATGCCAGGCTACATTTCTGACTTTGGAAGACCAATCTAGCTGAATTCATCGACCAAAATGGCTATAGAATGATGAAATTTTTTGGTTACAGCCTCTCATAAAAAACAGTGTAGAAATCACATAATAGCAAGTCTTAACCTTCTTTTGTCTCAAGGACCCCTTTGGGAGTCTGGTGAAGCATAATAGATCAGAATGTTTTTAAATGCAAAAAAAAAAATGCATATGGTCACAAGAAGACAATTATATTGAAATAGTTGTAAAAATATTTTAAAAATAAATTTATGAACTCCGAGTTAAGAATCCATTTCATAATAAGATTGCACACTGTCTTGGGGAGGAAGGGAAGAAAATTTGAAACTTATGGAAGTGATTGTTGAAAACTGAAAACAAATAAATTAATAAATTGGGGGGAAAAAAATTTCACAGAGGGATTTCATTTTGGCCCAAGAAAGGAAGAGTTACAGATGTTATCAAATTATTACCTGTGATACATGGCACACATATATTCTAATCTGTCGTCACTATCCATAGTATATATGATTTACCAACAAAAGCACATATCGGTATTGATTAAAACTAATAAACTCCTTAACTAAAAAAACAAGAAAAAACAAAACCTATACATGAAGCAAAAGGGCTAATTAACACAAAGCATTAAAACAGGATTTCTGAATTCAACAATATTTAAGGACCCACTATATAGAGAGCCAGAGCAATTACCTGGCAGTGTGTGTTCATCCTTTGTGGCTGAAGAAGACCATGCCATCAGAGAAATAATGACATGACTTGCACTTGACTTTTTTTGTTTTGAGTGAGGGAGGGTTGCACAGGTCACCAGTCTCACATCTCCTCCAAAGCCATCTGAATCCAGTGACTAGTTATTTATCAGGATGACTGGAGATGACCCAGGATGAGGCAATTGGGGTTAAGTGATTTGCCCAAGGTTACACAGCTAGTGAGTGTCAAGTGTCTGAGGTGAGATTTGAACTCAAGTACTCCTGACTCCTGCACTGGTGCTCTATCCACTGCACCACCTAGCTGCCCCTTTCCTGGCACAGTAGATAAGACTGCTGACCCTTAAGTTAGGAACAATCATGTTTCTGAGTTCAAATCTGGCCTCAGACACTTACTAGCTGTGTGACCTTGAGCAAGTCACTTCACCCTGTTTGCCTCAGTTTTCTCATCTGTAAAATAAGCTGGAGAAGGAACCACTCTAGTATCTTTGCCCAGAAAACCCCAAATAGGATCATGAAAAGTCAGACAAAATTGAAAAAAGACTGAACAACAAACAACATATATTAGAGGGGAGGGGAGGGAGAGGGGAACAGACCAAAGCAATTCTGTTCATTATTATCTACTACAAGAAAAAAAGCTGGAAAAATATTTTTAAAGAAGTTTTTCCTTAAGAATCTTCCTTATGACCTCCCTTGCAAAACAAAAGAAATGTTTTTTTAAACACTCCAATTTCATTAGTCTTATATGTGGCTTACGTTATTTGCTTAGTAAGCAACAATAAAAACTCAAGAGTGGTCATTAATTTCATTTACCAGGATTTTGGATGGATTCATTATCCTATACTTCAGTAGGAAAAAAAAAAGGAGGAGGGGTGCGCTGCTAATAGTAGACATTAATACATTTCACTTAAATTTTTTTTAGAAGAAACATTTTAAAAGAGTATTTCTTACCAGTTGAAATTCTCGACGTCGGTCATAGGCATGCTGGATACCACTATCTGCCCATAATGCTCTTATTGCAGGAAGGTATTGCAAAAAAACCCGTGTTTCCACCATTCCCTGTGCTGCCATAGCTGATCGAGTGTCAAAGGCCATCATTTTGTCTCCATTGACTTGATTTGAATTATCTCCCCAAGGAATATGAAGCTTCTCTCGAGCGTCTACAAGGACCCTCACACCTTAAAAAATAAATGGGGTGAAGGAAGTTATTAAAACTTAAAAATATTTGTCTGTTTTCTTTAAAATGGCTACTGGTTAAAACTTAACACTGCCTTAAGCTGATCACTTCTACCATCTCCTCTACAAATACCGGAATAACTAAGTTACTCAGACTCATATAGACAAAACTGGGTGTTCACAATAGCATGCATATTACCTTTTATTATAAAGAATTTTGAATCAAATCAAATCTCACAAAATAACCTCTGGAGGAGATAAAAAGTTGAGAAAAATATTCTTATCAAACACTCTTTTTCTTTTAATGGACACTTTAAAGACACTACGGCAGATTCAATTCAACAAACATTTTTATTTTTATTTGAAATTTCAAATCTAATCTAAAAGATACTTATTCAGAGAACAACTAGAATCAGGATCTGAAGCTATCCCATGCTTCCCAAAAATTGGTCAATACCAACATCAAGTCATCTTAGGGCTTCCTGTTAACAAAATGGCAAAGAGTCTTCCCTGAAAAGGAGAGTGACAGACAGAGACAGAGAGAGAGAGTGTTTTAGTGAGGGCTGCTTAAGAGTAACTGACCTTACAGAGACTTCAATTCATAGATCCTAGGCCTAGGTATATAAGAACCAATATTTCAATCACTAAACCTCTGATCCATCTTTGTAGGTATGAACCCAGATTCTAGGGACTCATCTGTAGAATACACAGAAAATGGGCTCATTCAGATGGATAAGACCCAAGAATAGCAGTTCAAAGACACTATTAACCTTCTGAACATTTTTTTTAAAAAATCATTTGAATTGCTCTTGATGACTTATTTAAAGTTAAAAGGATTAGCATCCTCTTACTAATACAGCATCTAAACAATATTTACCTACTTGAGCTTTACTCAATTTCAGATATGAATGTTAAATCCTTTTCCTTCAAAGAATAGAATATAATAAAAAAAAGGGGGGGAGGAATTCTGAGGGACTGAAAGGGAATAGCTTTAGTTTGATTCAATTCAAACAAGGAAGGCTAAGTATATACATAAGGAAGCTAAAGGCTGAGGTATACTAAGGTTTAACTTAACTTTCTTAACCTATTCTTCTGAGAAGAACTTTGGGAAGAAAAAATAACACAAATTGTTTTACTACTTTCAGAAGTAATTCCACTAAGAAATTACTGGCTTTAAAAGACTTTAAATCTGAGACTACTTGAAGTAGCTACTCAGAAATTACATAAATTAAAGGAAATCTCGAAACACCAAAATCAGCAGACTGTAAGCAATAAATGCACTTGATCTCAGTTTTTCATCGCACTTCCTTTATACAAAAAATAGCCATTTTTTTTAAAAAGTCAGCCCAAAAAAGTATTCTATAGGTTGTTTGTTCCGGGGAGGGAACTTAGGACAAACACGCAAAAAAAATTTTTTTTGAACTTAAGTACATAAATCAGCATGGGGAAGCAGGAGAATATGAAACCAGAGGATCCCATCTTTCCCACTTACTGTCTGCAAGACCTTGGGTCAGTTATTTAATCTCCTTGGGCCTCAGTTTTCTTATTTGCAAAGTGGGGCTGGTAAGGGAGAAGGTGATCAAGCGATTTCTAAGGTCTCTTTGCTTTAGATTCTGGTGCTTCTGCTACATAACTGCCAAATCGTTTTATTCAACCTGAAAATATAGTTACATAAAAGAGGGGCAATGGGCCTTAACTTTTTTTTTCCTCATTAGATAAAGCATTCATTAAGCGATTCCTATGTAAGTGCCAACTACCGTGCTAATTCAACTGTGGCTCAGTGGCGTGGCCTGTCCGCACCAAGACACTATGGAAAGCATTTGGGACTGTGAAAATAGCTGGGATGAAAGGGAATAACCACTATTTGGACCTTCTTGGGGGGAATGAAACACCTCTGCCTACAGAAACTAGCTGCCACAAGCACAGACTAAGTCTGACAAGGTAAGACAACCCACAAGAAGCCCCCGCCGGCGGGCACTCGGGGCTCTGGAAGAGCCTCCAACGCAGGCAAACAACAAAGTTTCTCTTTCGCCAGGGCTTTTTACCAAACCTCCAGCACTCAGACTTCGGAACGGGAGGAGGAGGAGGTCAAGGACAGTGGTCAGCGCAAGGAGGGGGAACGCATCGGGTGGGGAGGGTCCGGCGGCAAACGTGGGGCCGAGAGGAGTGTCCGCGCGGTGCCTTCCACTGACAACGCGGGTGGCTCCCCGCCGAGTCACCCCACCCCGCCACACTTCCCTTCCGAGACTAGGCCGGGGAGGGCGGCCTCCACTCGGGAACGTGGGGGGGCGAGACGGCGCCCGGGGAGGTTCCCCTTCCCCTCGGGGGCGGCGCTCGGGGCAAGGTCCCCGGACCCTCCGGGGCCTAGCCGCTGCGGGCTCCATCCCCCCGCGGCCCCGCCCCAGGTCAGCGGGCCCTGGGGCTGACAAGGACCCCCCCAGCCTCTGGGCCCCTCACCTTTGATCACGTTGCTGTAGATGGTGGCGCGGAACTCCTCCCGGGCACGCTGGTCGAAGTCCTGCCCGTGGATGATCCGCATCTGCTTGAGGAAGGTGGACTTGCCGCTCTCGCCGGCGCCCAGCAGCAGGATCTTCACCAACCGCTTCACGTACGTCTTCTCCCGCGACAGGCATTTGTCGATCTCCTTCGACTTGCGCTGCTGCTCGGCCTCGCTGCTGGTCAGCAGGCAGCCCGGGAAGCACACGGACAGCACGGAGCGGGACGGCAGGAAGTCCGCCATCTTACCGCCGCCGCCGCCTCCGCGGCCTCCTCCGCCACCTCCTCAGCCGCCGCCGCCCTCCGCACCTCCGGCGCCCTCCACCTCCTCCTCTGGCGGCGGCCGCCGGCCGGGCACCGCAGCTCGAGAGCAAGGAGCGCGGCCCGAACGTCGGAGAGGGAGGGAACGAAGGCGGGAGGAATCGAGCTGGGCGGGCAGGGTAGGGCAGGGCGGGACGAGGGGGGAGGGGGAAGGGGGAGGAGCCACGGACGCGAGCGCGCACTCCCCACTCTCAGCCTCGTTTCCTCCTGGGCGGGCGACGGTGCCGCGCGTAATGAGTTCCTCCTTTGGCGAGCGCGCGCACCCTCGCGCCTGGGTTCCGCCTCCTCCGCGAGTGATAGAACGCGCAGAGCTTCTCCATTCGTTTCTCCGGGGCCCGTCCCCTCCCCACCTGCCTCTACGGGTCGCGAGCGAGCTCGAGCTAATGGGAGGGGCCGGAGGAGAGGAGCCCGTCACGTGACCTCCACGGGGCTTCAGGCTCCTTTGCGACTCTCCGGTTCCCCTAGAGTGAGGAAGTTTGAAGTTGTGCTGATCTCGTTGCCTCCGTCTGCCATCCTGGCGGGTATTCCAGCGCCCTAGGGAGCGGTTTGCTTGAACCACTCCCTGGGCATTGCGTTCAGTGATAGGTGACGGTCCCCTCTTTCCTGATTCCCACGAAAGTGAACTGGAGGTTCTCGGAAGTGTTGTAGACCCTCAAGGGAAGAATTTTTTTTTTTGGCGGGTGGGATGGGAAGAAATTGACTTAGAGGGGAAATGTGCAAAAATAAAAAAAAACCTAGCCTTATTCTTTATGTCCTTGCGGTGTTGGAGCCCTTGACCTTGGTACTTACCAACCCCATCCCCGCCTGTCTAATTTTTCTCCCCCTTAAGCACAGATTTACTCTCCTAAGATGGTTGGCAGCTGTGTGGGGTGTTACTAGATGTGATTACTAGGCAGCTACTATGTATCCAGATACAAAGAGAGATAAGAAACGCAGACCCGGCCTTGGAGGAGCTGCGTAATAATAGGAGGGACTAGATACAAAATTGCATACGAGATATATACTATGTAACTAAGAGGTCATCACCTGGGGAATGGGGAATGGGGAACGGGGGGATTTTGCTGAAGGCAGAGTCTGAGCAGTCTTTTCGTTGAAGAATTCCCTCAAATTTAGAGTTTTCTCAAATTTCTTTGAGAAAATATGTAGTAGTTCATGAGTGACCCCATTTGGGTTTTTCTAGGCAAAGATACTGGAGTGGTTTGCCATTTCCTTCTCCAGCTCATTTGACAGATGAGAAAATTGAGGGAAACAGGATTCAGTGACTTGCCCAGGGTCACACAGCTAGTAAGTGTCTGAGGTTGGTTTTCGATTTATGTCTTCCCTACTTAAGGCTTGGGGTGCTCTATCCACTGCATCAGTGGGATTTTAACTCTGGCCTTTTACTTCCCTAAGAATGTTTTACATCTAGTGCACAAAGATTACAAGTAGGAGAAGCCTCCATAATGCTAAAATTATTGAGTGGCAGCAACGGGAGGGGTGAGGTCATGGTAAAAATTCCCGTAGACCGGACATTATATAATGCAGACCCTTCCCTACAAGGAAATAGAGAAGCAAACAAGCCGAGGATGGAAGCAGGGAGAAGCTGGTTTTCCTGCCAGGTTATAGAGGATGTGACCTGCCAAGGGACTTTTTTTCCTAACCAAAAAGTCCAGGCTGGACACCTGAAAGTACTTCTGGGAATGGAAACTTGAAGATCACAGCTGTTAGTAGTGAGACTTGTGTGGTGCCAAGGAAGCAGAGTTTTTTTTTAATTTGTCCTTTTCAGCTGTAAATGGAAAAACCATTTTCACTTCTGCTTTGTTTCTGGCCTGGCAACTTAATTCTCATTCATTTGTGTAAGAACAGGAGGACTGCCTTGGTATAAAAATCTGCTGTACTGTAGACGTTGTAAAAAGAGTTTTTGCCTCAATGCTCCATATTCACAATTAGCCAGCAGAACAAGTAGATAGTAAATTTGCAGAGCTGGATGAGCTCTAATCCTAACCTTGAAGTTAAGAGAAACAAGAGAGTGAATTGGTATATTCGCTTCATTCCTTTTGAGAATTCAGCAAACATTTATTAAACATCAACTGTGTACAATATGCTAGGAATACAAAGAAAAAAATGGAACAGGCCTTGAGGAGCTTATATATTCAGTTGGATGATATAACATCACTATAAATACAAATTAGTAAAATAAATAAAATACAAATAATAAAATGAATAAATACAAATAAAACACAAAATAGTAAAATAAAATTTAAAAAAATAGTAAAAGGAAAATTGAGAAGGGATATGCACAGAACCACTGGGGGAATCACAGCAGACTCTACAGGGGAGGTAACACCTGAATTGAGCCTTGAAGGAAGAAAAGGATTATGAGAGGTAGAAATGAGTAAGATTAGCCAAAAGAGAAAGTAATTACAGCCAATGAACCCAATCCATTCTATAAATGCTCATCTAAATCTGCTTTCAGAGAAAAAGGAAGGAGAAAAAGCCTGTAAGTCAGGGAGTTCACATCTTTTCTTTCCTGCCCTATCAAAGTGTGTAGTGTGCATTCAAAAATCAAGGGTAGCTAGGGGGCAGATAGGAGTTCCTGCTGAACCAGTTCATGTTGTTACAAGCCAAGTGTCAGAGGAAGGTGTTCAAAGTCCTCTGCCTAACCTTCTTTCTGAATAAGTTTGACAACCCTGATGATTATTTCTGGAAGGCAGAACTTTGGAGTCAAAATCCAGAACTGGGCTGCCATGTGAATGACTACTCCCAACTATTATCTACATCGTCCTTGAAAAACATCCTTTAAACTGGGTATAAAAGTCAAGCCATGCAAAACTTGGCAAAGAGGTCAAAATAAAAGCGTTAGCATTTTATATTTAAGTGCCTACCATGGTCCACCAAAGGAAATTGAATAGTCAGATAGGAAGAGAACTATGACAGCATTGTCACAAAACTCCAAAGAGAAGAGAATATGGACAAGAGGGAGATCAAAAATTTCTAATGGTAATGAGAGGTCAAGAAGGATGAGCACTGAGAAAAGGCCATCCGATTTGACAACTAAGATATCCCTGGTAACTTCAAGTTTCAGTTGCATGATAAAGTTGGAGAACGTATTCCAAGGGATTGATAGAAGACTGAGAAGAGGGAAAGTGGAGACAAGGAGTGTAGATAGCTTTTTTCAAGGAATTTGGCTACTAAAGAAAAGAGAGCTACAGATTTCCTTGACCTATGATAGGATTAAGTGAGGATTTTTTAAGGACAGGAGAGACCTGAGCATATTTGTAGGCAGCTTGGAATAATGGAGTAGAGAAGGAAAAACTGAATTATGCATGCAACTTTTTACTTATTTTTACTGTTTTCTTTATAATAAGTCAGCAACTAGTTTGGACTAGATCTAACCGTACTATGGAAAATGGGCAGTGGCCTTGGTATGGCAGTCTACTTGCTTCGTTCTGCATGGCAAACAGCTCTATTATAGGACTGGATTATCTCTTCCTAACAGCATGTTACCAAATGGGAGTTAGACATTACCTAAGGTCACCTAGGTCTGGTTATTAATTAACATATATATCTGTATTCTTTAGTAGCTAATAAATACATAGGTAAATGAGGTAGCAACATGTATATGATATGATAAGACAACCAATATGATTGATGAATTCTTTGTGTAATTTGACTAGTATAGATCTAACCTACAACAATGCCCTTTCCTTCCTAAAATCTCAAAATTCATTATAATATAGTCTGTCATATGCCACCTTTGCAAGGTATATACATTATGTGACCTATAATGACTTGACCACTAATGCTGCCACTGTTTTTGCGATCTTGAAGAGGAGAAGTGGAAGGAAATAAACATTTTTATAGACTTACTATGTACTGGGCACTGTGCTAAGCACTTTACAAATACTGTGTCATTTGATCCTCATAATAACCCTGCCAAGTAGGTTTTGTTATTATCCTCTTTTTACAGTTGAGGAAACTGAGGATGGGAGATATTTAGTCACTTGCCCCAGCATCACACAACCAGTTAAGCGTCTAAGGTCAGATTGGAATTTAGGTCTTCTTGACTCAGCCCTGTGCTTCCTCCACTTCACTCTTTGGCTACCTTTAGTCTTGAGAAAGATACCTGAAAATGAGGTTTGGAGATGGTGATGGGAGTGAGAAGAATTGGACTAAATGGGACCAATATCACTTAAAGAATTTGACCTAACTCTCCATGTTAAAATAACAACAACCACACCCCTTGTCCCTCCACCCCCACCCTCCAAACCAGTAACTGAAGACATATAATTGACTGAGCAACCTATAGAAGCTGCATTACTGTTGGTTAGGATGAAGTGATAGGCATAGAAACAAACATTGACATTGGAGCTAATAGAAAAATAAGGAAATTCTACAGTCTTCCCATATCAAATGCCTAATACCCAAGTTCCCGAAGGTGAAGCTTAGGGGCCAGTAGCTAACTTTATTCCTCAAGAGATGGCACAGAGAACCATGTGACAGTTGTGGGTATGAAATCATATGTGTAAAAATACTTTGTAAACTGTTATCTGATACACATATCTATCAACAAGCATTTGGTCAGGTAATGTTATTATTTATGTGTGAAGTAGGGCTTTAATTATCATCTTCAGGCACATGATTCCCAGATATATATATATATATATATATATATATATCCAGTCCTAGTCTCACCTGAGCTCCGGTGTCATATCACTAGCTGCCTGTTGGATATTTTGAAATGAATATCCCATAGGCAATTCAAACTAAAACATATCTAAAACTCCATCTACTGAGATAGCAGTCATAAAGTAGCCAGTACTTTGGATCTTAACTGTGATGGATTATTTTTCTTTAATATTTGCAGTCTTCCCCTGGTCTTGTTCAGTTGTTTCAGTCACATCTGACTCTTCTTGACCCCTTTTGGAGTTTTCTTAGCAACGATAATGAAGTGATTTGTCATTTCATTCTCCAGCTTATTTTCTTGGTGAGGAAACTGAGGCAAACAAGGTTGAATGACTTGCGTGGGTCATAGAGCTGGTAAGTACATGAAGCTGGCTGTAAACTCAGGTCTTCCTAATTCCAGGCCTAGTGTGCTATCCACATTGTCACCTAGCTGCCTTTCTACCAGTATTGTCATCATCTCATAGGATGATAGGATATCAAGATGGCAGGGTACTTGAAGATCAAGGTTAATCCCCTCATTTTAGGAAAGAGAAAACTGAGACCTGTAGAATTAAATCACATAATAGTAGTAATAATATTTATATAGCACTCGAAGGTAAGCACCTTATATGTTATGTTATTTGACTACTCACAACAACTCTCACAACATAAATGAAGTCATGTAATAATAGGAATATTTAACATTTATATAGCACTTTAAGGTTTGCAAAGCACTTCATACATACTTTCTATATGTATTTGACTCTCACAACAACCCTGTGAAGAACATGCTCTTTATTGTTTCTATTTTACAGATAAGGAATCTGAGGCCAAGAGATGTTAAGTGACTTGCCCAGGGTCACACAGCTAATTAAACCAGGATTGGAAATCATGCCTTCCTGTCTTCCAAGTCCAGCACTCTCATGTACCATATCATGTAGCTCAGGATCAGGATTTTAATCCAGGCTCTCTGCTTGGGCAATCCAATATTCTTTCCACCACAAATTAGTTTGTGTTAAGGTATTTGTATCACAACTTAAGCTAATTAGATTTGAAGCTAGAAGCAACATTAGAGGTCATATCCAACCTTCCCATTTCACAGATCATAAAACTAATACCTGGAGAGGCTAAGTGACACAGGTGCCCAAGGTTCCACCGGTACTAGCGGAACTGGTTTTTAAACCCAGTCTAACATTAAGTCTACATCCAGTGCTCTTTTTAGTACCAAAGTCAGGTTGGCAATGTGGTGTGAAGTATGGTAATGTTATTATAATGAATCCTGATGGTGTCATGTCTGCAATAAGTTGTTTGTACTAAAGATTTCATTAAGAATCTAGGCAGTCACAAGGGATTGATTTTAACCAGTGGAAAACATGATTTTAATTATTGGGTTGCTTTTATTTCTACTTTAGAAAAAGGCCCATGAACTACTTACTGTACAACAGCTGTGACCTCAGCTCATTCACAGTCTTTATTGTCTTAAAGATAACCAGAATAATCCATCTAAATCAGCACTTGTGTAATGTACCGTGACCCTGAGAGTAGTCTTAGAACACCAAGTTAAAGTTCAGCTTATGAGGCTGTGTACATTGTGGATAGTTTTCTTCCAAGCACCTCAAAGCACATCTTGAAAACATCTCATTTATTCTCACAATAGTTGGGTAATGTGGGGTTTCGGGGTTTGGACAGTTGGGTGGCATTTGTAATTACAGTTAATCAAAAATGTAAACTAGTTATGATCAAGTCCTATATAAATTTGGGAGGAGTACCCTGTGTGTGCAAGGGAAGAGTATACCTCTGATTTGGGCAGATATTTCTGTGATGACTCTTCTTAATGTACCTACTTAGTAAGTATCCTTTCTAAAGGCTACTGGCTGATCAGTGGGGAGCTTTGAATGGGGCTCATGAGCAGCATACTAGAAACTGCTGCCCAATGGGGTTACCCCTTGAACCCTGAGTAGGTATCCCCTTTGGGGACCTGGGCCTGCCAATTCAAGTAGGACTGGGGAGCTATATGTAAGGAGGAGCTACATATAACATTTAAATGTAAGCCTGCACCTCAAAGCTTAACCACTCCAGTGCCTCCCAATTACCTTAGAATCAAATATAAATGCCTGTGTTTGGTGTTTAAAGCCCTTCACAATTTGGCCCCCACTTTCCAGGCTTATTACATGATATTTTCCTTAGTGTTCACTCTGGGCCTTGCCATTCCTCTTACATAGTACTCCAGTTCCCATCAACAATCCTTTTCACTGACTGTCCCCTGTGCTTGGAATGCACTCCATCCTGCCTTCTATTCTTTAGAATCCCTAGTTTCCTTCAAGGATTGATCCAAGTTATACCTTCTACTGGAAACCTTCTTAATCTTCCTAGCTGAATGTGCCTTCACCAATTTTTCTTGTATCTATTTTGTTCACACACACACACACACACACACACACAGATATGTGCACATGTGGTTTCTTGGCTATATTGTTAGCCCATTTGTTTGGTTTTATATCTCTTGCTACTTACACAGTGATTTGTACACAGTAGGTACTTAATACATTCTTATTCACTGATTAATGAAAGCCAAGTCAGAAACAACTAAGGTCCCTAATTTTACACAAGTGCTTTTTCTCCTATGGCAGAATTTCAAACTGTAGAATCAAAATTCACCCTGTCTTTTAAAGCCCTCTGCGGTTCCCCACGTGCCCAAGAGAAATCTTCCAAAAGTTTTTGTTACATATAGCTCCCCTTCCTTGAGAGCACTGATTAGCATGCGTGGGCCTGCAGCTTCCTTAAACCACTCCCCTGAATGTTTGGCTCAAAATGCAGCATTGCATGCCACAACCTGCAGCCCTTCTCTCTACCTTGGCATTAAATAGCAGTCAACTATATCAGGTCGTGACTGCCGAAAAGGAGTTGTGGCTATCCCAGAAGTGCTGAGGAGTTTTCAGTTTGATCTTTTTGCTAACCCTGGGTAGTCTGGTTCCCAGAGTAAGTAGAGAATGTCACCAACAATTTAATTTTTGCTATTGGTGTGTATGTTAGAGGAAAAGGAAGCATCCAAGATGAAATTCAAGGAAATGCAATAACTAAAGGAGTCAGAATGCACACAGGTTTTCAGAAGAAAGAAAACATACCAAAAGATCACTTTCTTTGAGTTATATCTTTTTCTCAGTGACCTTAAACGTCATCTAGTCCAATCACTCAGGCAAGAAGCCTGAGCCTTGGAGAGATAAAGTGATTTGCCTCAAACTACATAGAACTGGGAGATGAGCCCTAAAAAGAGATGGTAAGGAGAGAAGGGAATAATAGCAAATTTCATACATGTATATACATATATATATAAAGTATGTATGTATATACATATATTTTAAAAGTATGTATGTATAATATGTATATATGTATATGTGTACATCTGTCTCAGTTTATATCAACATTTCTGCCTTTTTTGTGTTTGTTTTTGATTTTTGAGGCAATTGAGGTTAAGTGACTTGCCTAGGGTCACACAGCTGCTAAATATCTAAAGCCAAATTTGAACTCAGGCTCTCCTGACTCCAAGGCCAGTTCTCTATCCAGCTGTTTCCCCCTTTTATTACAAATTAGATAGAACCCTAAGCTTGGTATCTTGGGATCATGAATCATCACTTCTAGTCTATTTTCTGTGTCTTGTGTCATAGAAGACATGCTGGCTGTGCCAGTGAAACCCAAATTCTATGAAATGTACCAAATTGCAAAGGCTTGGATCTGGGTCCAGCATTTACCTGTGTGTCTGTTATGTGAAGACTACTGTGGCTAAGTTCAGAAGTTCCTCTTCAAAAAATTGTACATCAGGTGATAATTTGTTTTGATCATAGCAATTAAAATCCTATGTACTAATATGTAAAGGGTTTGGAAATGCCCACATGTGTGAAATTAGGGCTTTTTTTGAAGAAGTATAATTATTATCTATAAACCATATGTTCCTTGCTAGATGGAAAGATCTTTGACTATAAAGACAGTTGTATATTCATCTTAATATGCTCAGTACTTAGCATAGTACCTTGCACATGGTAGTTAAGGAGGGAATAAATATTGAATTGAACCTAACCAAATAAAATAGATGGTGGTGTCTAGTCCACCTCTAGAAATCTCTAGAGAAGAATAAAATAATATATCTTGGCAGTCTTTTGAATATTTATTTACTATTGTATTAGTAAGGTTTTCCTTATGTCTTGCCTAAACTTCTTGTACTAGAGTTTAAACACATTATTTCTTGCCTTAGTGAAGAGCTGTTCACCCATATGTACCAAGTACCAACTGGTAAATCATTTTCTGCTAGTCAGGCTCTGTCTGATTTTAACTGTGCTAAAGGTCACATCTCTTCCATTTAAAATCTCTTTAAGCCAAAAGGCAAAGAACAAGAATGAAACCACAAAAAGAAAACAATGTTAATGTGACACACTTTAATTGCTCACTAAACAAGGTCAACTCCATAGGAAAGAGAGCAGTATTAATATTCATCTTATAAACAATGAAGCTAGACCCGACCTCACAAGCTTCTGAATTCATAAACTGTGACCCAATCCGTGAAGACTAATACAGTGTGGAAACATACAAGAAGCAGGCTCAAATGTTACTTGTTAAATAACTCATTAGAGAACAAGTAGAATTGGAAAATTGGAAAGGACCTCAACAACCATTTAGTCTAACCCATACATGAAAGGGATTCTCATAATGTACCTAATAAATCATGGTCTAGTTACTTCTTGAAGTCTTTCAGAGGAGGCTTTTCTAAGCAGGGCTTTCTATCTGGGAGCATCTTTTGATTATTTGTAAGTTTTTCTTGACATCATGTTTGATTTTGCCCCTTTTCAATTCTTACTCATTGCTCCAGGTTCTTATCTCTGGGGTCAAACAGATCAAATCGAATCCATTCTTCACATGACAGCCTTTCAAATACTTAAAGACACCAATCTGGTGGCGGAGTAAAAGCAGGGACTTGCTTGAGCTCTCCCCCAACTCCCCCCACATACCTCTAAATAATTATTCTAAACAAATTCTAGAGCTGCAGAATCCACAAAATGACAAAGTGAAACAAGTCTGCAGCCCAAGACAGCCTGGAAGGCCAAAAGGAAGGGTCTATCACACCAGGAAGGGAGTGGAGCACAGACAGGGCTGGAACAGGCCTCAGAGGACTGAATCACTGGTAGCTGTGGTGATTTCCAGACTTTTCAGCCCACAAACACCAAAGAATCTATCAGACATGGGTAAGAGGGAGCACAGGCTGGCCCCACCCCTTGGGAGGCAGAGGTGGCTGTGGCTGCTTCCAGAGATCCAGGCCCACAGATAGAGTGCTGGGATAGAGCAACTAATCAGAGAGTGATTGCAGTGATCTCTTTGTTGGCAGTGAGGCAGGATTCTCTTGCTTTGCCTGTGCTTGGAACTGGGTTGCAGTCCTGGGTGGTGGTCCTGGGATGAGGAGGAGTGCTGGTGTGCTGGAGCTGGTGGTGCAGTGGAGAGGGATGACTCCTCACAGTTCCAAGGCAGAAAAGAGTGCTTGTTGTCACTCACAGACCAGAGCACAGGCCAGGAAAAGAGTAAACACCTCTCCTTTGATCACCATACCTTGGAAGAACTGAAAATTTGCAGGCTCCCAGAAGTACCTCTGAAAACAGCTGCACAAAATCCCTGAAGTTTGGGCCAGACACCCTCCACACTGGAAGCAGAGTTCTACCTTAACGAAGAGCTCAAAAGTCAAATAATTGGCTGGGAAAATGAGCAAACAGCATAAAAACCTCAGACTATAGAATCTTACCTTGGTGACAAAGAAGATCAAAACATACAACCAAAGAAGACAACAAAGTCAAAGCTCCTACATCAAAAGCCTCTTAGAAAAATATGAATTAGTTGCAGGCCATGGAAGAACTCAAAAAGGATTTTGAAAATCAAGTAAGGAAAAATTGGGAAGAGAAATGAGAGTGATGTAAGAAAATCATGAAAAATGAGTCAACAGCTTGCTAAAGGAGACCTCAAAAATACTGAAGAAAATAACACCTTAAGAAATAGACTAATGATAAAAGAGGTCCACAAAGTCAATGAGGAGAAGAGTGCCTTAAAAAGCAGAATTGGCCAAATCAAAAAGGAGGTTCAAAGCCCTCTGAAGAAAATCATTCCTTCAAAATTAGAATGGAACAAATGGAAGCTACTGACTATGACAAATCAAGAAATTATAAAACAGAACCAAAAAAAAAATGAAAAAATAGGAGACAGTGTGAAATATCTCAGTGGAAAAACCATTGATCTGGAAAATAGATACAGGAGAGTTAATTTAAAAATTATTGGTCTACCTGAAAGCCATGATCAAAAAAAGAGCATGGACCTCATCTTTCAAGAAATCATCAAAGAAAATTGTCCTGATATTCTAGAACCAAAGGGTAAAATAGAATTGAAAGAATCTACCAGTTGCCTCTTGAAAGAGATCCCAAAAAGAAAACTCTTAGGAATATTGTAGCCAAATTCCCAAGTTCTCAGATCAAGGAGAAAATATTGCCAACAGCCAGAAAGAAACAATTCAAGTATTGTGGAAACACAATTAGAATGACACAAGATCTAGCAGTTTCTGCATTAAGTGATCATAGGACTTGGAATATGATATTCCAGAGGTCAAAGGAGCTAGAATTAAAACCAAGAATCACCTACCCTATAAAACTGAGTATAATACTTCAAGGAAAAAAGTGGATATTCAATGAAATAGAGGACTTTCAAGCATTCTTGCTGAAAAGACCAGAACTGAATAGAAAATTTGACTTTCAAATGTAAGAATCAAGAGAAACATGAAAAGGTAAACAGGAAAGAGAAATCATAAGGGACTTATTAAAATTGAACTGTTCACATTCCTACATGGAAAGATGATATTTGGAACTCATGAGACTTTTCTCAGTATTAGGGTAGTTGAAGGGAATATATATACACATATATGTGTGTGTACATATATATGTATATATACACACATACATATGTACCCATATACACACACATATATGTATGTGTACGTATATGTATACACACGTATATAGACAGAGGGCACAGGGTGAATTGAATATGAAGGGATGATATCTAAAAAATAAAATTAAGGAGTGAGAGAGGAATATATTGGGAGAAGGAGAAAGGGAAAGATAGAATGGGGGTAAATTATCTCACATAAAAGAGACAAGAGAAAGCATTTACAATGAATGGAAAGAGGGTGCAGGTGACAGGGAACGAGTGAATCTTATTCTCATCAGATTTGGCTTAAGGAGGGAACAACATACACACTCAACTAGGTATCTTACCTACAGGAAAGTAAGGAGGAAGGGGAGAAGAGGTGGGGGATCTTAGAAGGGAGGGCAGACTGGGGGAGGGGGTATTCAGAAACAAACACTTTTGAAAAGGGACAAGGTCAAAGGAGAGAATAGAATAAATGGGAAGTGGGATAGGATAGAGGGAAATATAGTTAGTCTTTCATAACATGACTATTATAGAAATGTTTTGTACAACTACACATGTATAACCTATATTGAATTTCTTGTCTTCTCAATGACAGTGGGTGGGGAGGCAAGAAGAGAGAGAACTTGGACCTCAAAGTTTTAAAAACAAATGTTAGAAATTGTCTTTATATGCAACTGGGAAATAAGATGTACAGGTAATGGGGTATAGAAATCTATCTTATCCTACAAGAAAATGAGGGGGAGGGGGAGAGGGTGATGATAAAGAGGAGGGCACACCGGAAAAAGGGGTAATCAGAATGCATGCCATCTTGGGATGGGGGGAGGAGAGAAATGGTGAGAAAATCTGGAACTCAAAATCTGGTGGAAATGAATGTTGTAGACTAAAATAAATAAATTAATAAAAATATGTTATTAATTTCTAGATAAGTTTTTTAAAATAAAATACTTGATAAAATTAAAAAATTAATAAAATAAGACTTCAGGGGAGTTTAATGTTAATGACAGTTAAAGGTCTTCTCTGCCCATTATTGTGTGTTCATCCTTTGTTGAAGACCATGCCATCAGAGAAATGACATGACTTGCACTTGACTTTGTTTTGAGTGAGGGAGGGCTGTGCAGGTCACCAGCCTCACTTGTCCTCCAGAGCCATCTGAGTCCAGTGACCAGATATTCATCAGGATGACTGGAGATGATCCAGGATGAGGCAATTGGGGTAAAGTGACTTGCCCAAGGTCACACAGCTAATGAGTGTCAAGTGTCTGAGTTGCCCATTAATAGGTCTTAGGTGGAGCCCATTAAGGTAAACTTGATTAGTGGAGGCTTGTTTTGTAGGAAGGCTCACACATTTTGTTAATTTCTAATGAGGCATTAGGTCATGAGGGTCATGATGCCTCTGGCTCTGAGAAGTGTAAATATACTCTGAGGTGAGATCTTGCTTTGGGGATTACTCTTTGGAAGAAGGTTCGTCTTCCAGATGAGATTCTGGGTAGCTGTTAAAGAACCTCCTCCCCCAACCCTTCCACCCCTCCACTTTGAAAACCTAGATGTTGCCCTTCTCTCTCTGGTAACTACATATGTATGTAATGGCCAGACATTTGGATCTATCTATTGATCTGTGATGTATGTATGTTCAGACAGAAGCCCTGCCTATTGGTCTTTATTTTTCTGCTTATGTTTTCTCTGTTGGTATATGTAATTAAAGAAGATTGTTGACCCCTCAAAAGTTGCTTTCCTTTTAGAAAAGCAGTTCTAAGAACCTGTCCTAGCAAGCCATCCTGGATGTGTCAGGGTGCTTTCTGCTATAGGGAGTCCCTGAAGAAAAGTCCCAGGACACTGTTCATGGAGGAAGATTGGCCAAAAGACCTCTGAACCTATGAAGTTGCACACATGTGAAGGGATCTTGAAGAGTAAAGGGGAACAAAGGGGCACTCAGGAGAGATGATAAATAGGAGAAAGTACAGCCTTTTAATGGGAGCCCCCAGAGTCTCAAGGATGTGGGGAGAAAACTAACTTCTCCACATTCCCCTTGGTTCCCAGGCCTGCACCCCTAGAGACTGCTGAATGGACTTCTTTGATGAGATCATTCTCTCTTTGGTTGAGCTGAGATTTTCTCTCTCTCCTAAGTGGAAGAGCCTATTAATTCTTATGAATTCTATCATCTATACCACTCAGTATGATTTTTGCTGTATTGCTTGTTTGGATAAAGGTTTGTTTGCTATAAAAAAAAAAAAAAGATCACGTCTTTCTTGTACCTCTCCCTTCACAGCCCCTCTTTCCCACCCACCTCCCAGTCTTCTCTGTGGGCTAATCATTGCCAGTTACTTCAACCAGTTCTCATATGTCATGCCCTTGACCATCCTGGTCGTTCTGTGAACGCTTTCCAGCTTATCATTGTCCATAAACCATGAACTGAATATAATACTACTGAGGTATGACAAGAGCAGATTATAGTGATACTTTTGCCTTCCTATTCCTGGAAGCTATGCCTCTCTTAATGCCACCAAAGATGGAATTCACGTTTTAGGGTACTATTGAGCTTCTTATCATCCCCTGTCATTTTTCAGTCATGTCTGACTCTTCATGACCCCATTTGGGGTTTCCTTGGCAGAGATACTAGAGCGTTTGCCATTTTCTTCTCCAGCTCATTTTACAGATGAAGAAACTGAGGTAAATAGGTTACAGGACTTGCCCACGGTCACACTGCTGGTTGAGGCCAGACTCCCAGATCTATTTCAGAATAATTGCTACTCTAACCGTGCTTAATACTTCCTATATTTGGGAAGGTTATTTTTTGTACTCAAGGGCAAGACTTTACATTTATCTGTACTGGACTTCATTTTATTAGATTCAGTCCAATACTTTAGCCTGTCAAATTCCTTTTGTATCTTGACTCTCTGTGGAGTACCACACAGGAAACAGTGACATTGGTTTTTGAGTCTGACCATCCAGCTGGTTCTGTATCTATATACTTGTATTATTGACTAATCCACATCTCTCCATCTTTCTCACAAAAATAGTATGAGAAAAACTTTACTAAAATCTAAGTAAACTACATCCATATAATCTGTCTCATCTGTTAGTCTAGTTATCCTGTCCAAAAAAAAAGAAATAAAGTTAGTCTGGCATGACTTGTTCTTGATGAAGGCATGCTTGCACTTTTTAATCACCTCTTCCATTTATACTTGTTTGCTAACCATCTTATTAATGACTCATAGTAGAATTTTCTTAGGAATTGAAGTAAAAGTCACTGGCCTATAGTTTGCAGACTGTTCTCTTTTTTGAAAAATTGGGACAACATTTACCCTTTGATTTTGTGATGTATCTCTATTTCTCAAAGGTATTTAAATTATCATTGGCTGGCTCAGCAATCACAGCTGGCAATTATTTCAGAATGTAATATCACACTCATACTTTCATACTATTGATCTTTAATGCCACTGTTTAACCAGTATCCAAAGAACTGTTTGCTAAGCAGACCATTTAGCCAAAGTCCAGCAATGGTAGGTAGAAGTAATAGCATCAATATAGCAAATAGCAGCAAAGCAAACTTGTGAATCAACAACTCTAATGGTATTCCACTTACATCTTAGCAGACAGTATGTCACTTTTGGTGTTCACTTTGGCATCATTAAACAATAAACATATTCATATGTAATATACTAAAAAGCATATGGGATCTGTATAGTGGAAGATATTATTAAGGTAAGAAAAGTGAAAAAGTAAGCAATTCACAAAAATATAAAATAAATCTAAAAATAAAAAGTTCATGAAAATAGTATTCAAAATTCCAGATGATAACTTCAGCATGAGAGAAAATAAAAATCAACATAACAAGAATTAAAAGTATTTAAAGGGAAATTCCATGATCAAAACTGAGGGAAAGAAGAAAAGTCCTACAAAATTAAAAAGAACATTTAATACCCAGTAATCACCCTTAAAAATAGCTAACATTGGGCTAATATTCAACTTTAAACCTAAACTATAAAGGCAAAAATCAATTAACATAAAATATAAAGGTAAAAATTATGTAACAACATTAAAATTATTATAGTACAGTTATATTTAAAGTGTGCTGCAATAATGCAGGAAATTCTACTTAAACCAAGGAGGAAAAAAAATATCATTTAAAGTCTTAAAAGTAAAGAAGGAAGCTTAAAATGGAAAAAAAACCCAAACCCTCAGGCTCAGCTTCCCACTTGTAAGAAGCAATGGCACTGTGCAGTATTATTGTCACTGTGGGACAAAGGTGGCTACTCAGCCACTGGCTCTTCTTTTACTCCCCTCTGCCAATAAGCAGAGCTTATTGGTTCTACCAGGTTGGCTCAGGGACATTACCACAAGTGTGGCTGGAACCAACAGGACTGATTCCTAAAAGCTGATTGTTAAATTTTTAGTGTGTGAGCATTTATATTGCAGAAATTGACAAACACTACAAATCAGGGCTTGATTTGTTGTTTTGTTGATTGTCTAGATTTAAGAAAGTGATAGAGAAAATGTTAATAATGTGGATTAAATTGCAAAGTTCTTTGCACATATGTTTTTTTTTTCTCCAGAGAGTCAGTTGTTAAACATTTACCATCATAGTATTGGGCACTGCCTTTCCTTTAGTCACTATCTCTCCTCTTCTCCTCCTCCTTCTTTTGCTTCAGAGGCTGGGCTCTTGCTCAAGGACTACCCTCTGATCTATTATAGGTTTTTAGAACAATGAGTTTGCTTTACCCTAGCCAGTAGTGGCCCTCAGTCCACCTGGATCTTTGCTTCTTTTAGTAATACAGTTTATTAATAAAATAATCACAGTGTGGAGCCCTAAAATCAGAAGCAGAACCTGGCCACTAAGGCCAGGCGAGGACTATTTATTAAACTCTTGTTATATTTCAGACTATGTGTTGGGGATACAAATATAAGCAAGGAGAAAGATAGTCCCTGGAAGACAATACACACCAAAGGGGAAATATGAGGGGAAGGGGAACAGGTATGCAGGAGAGGGCCTGGTGCCAAAGATCATAAAGTCAGAAGTGAAGTGAAAAGGGACTGAAAGATGGTTAATCTAGGCCTCTCTCAAGAGTGGAGGCCCAAAGAGGAACTCATCCGTGGGAGGAGAGGTATGGTTTGGCAGAAGGATGTTCCAGGGTAAGAAGGTCTATTTGTTTCCTGACCTATTTAAATTATTGTGTATTCAATCTCATCACTGGTGCTTTCCTCATTTTTTTACTCAGTTAAAGACATACTCAACTCAAAAGCAATTAAGATCAAATCTTATCTTCATCTAGAGATAGCCAGCTTTGTTACCATTGAAAACAACAAATAAACAATTTAAAAAGAAATTTAAGCTCTGGATTTAAATGGTTGTCTTTTTGAATTGAAAGGGAGGAGGAAAAAGGAAAGAAGGCACTTTTACCAATCACTTGTTTTCTTGACCAGGTAAATGTTCACCAATGACAAGGCATGTCCCATGCTCTGGCTACCCCCTGTGGGTGTCTATGGTGAACAAAG
Organism: Notamacropus eugenii; assembly: GCF_028372415.1. Taxonomy (NCBI): domain Eukaryota; kingdom Metazoa; phylum Chordata; class Mammalia; order Diprotodontia; family Macropodidae; genus Notamacropus; species Notamacropus eugenii. The sequence goes on along the minus strand of NC_092873.1, from coordinate 331,206,978 downwards.
ACAAGCCTGAGCACACTCAATAACAGTCTTCTCCACCTGTGTAACTATCCACCATTCTGTATGTCTGCAGCCTCATGAGTGTGATGAAATAAACTCTAATCTGCTTATGAGAGCTGATTGCTAAATTTTCAGTGTGAGCACTTATGCCTCAGAAATCAGCAAATTAGGAATCAAGGCTTAATTTGTTGTTTTGTTGATTATCTAGACTCAAGAAAGTGATGGAGAAAATATTAACACTGATAAAAGTGTGTCATGTATACAATTTTCTCCCAGAGAGCCAGTTGTTAAGCATTTACCAGCACACCCCTGCCCAAGCTATACATAAGCAAAAAAAAAAACCCCAAAACCAGAAAACCAAAAAAGGTAGCATATGCCAAGATCTCAAAAGAGGTGGTATTGACAATAGAGGCCTTAGAACTTCAGGAGAAGATTAAATCCCAGAAGGATTCACTGAAGGTAAAGTTTAAGCTGGATCTTGAACAACTGATATGATTTAGGTAAATAGGAAAGGGAAAGTTATTTCAGGCATAAAAATACCCAAATTTCAGAATGAGCACTTCTTGGGAACAATGAATAGAACATTTTCATTGGAACAGAGGATTTAAGTAGGAGTTAGTAGTGGGAGATAAAGCTTGGAGCCAGATTGCGATAGGCCTTTACTACGGGGTTTAAAAATTAGGATTTTATTTTACAGCAATAGAAAGCAACTGGCAGGTCTTGTAATAGATTAATGTATGCATAATTTAGGGGCAGCCAGGTGGTGCAGTGGATAGAGTGCTGGACCTGGATGAGTTCAGTTCAGGCTTCAGATATTTGCTAGCTGTGTGAATCTGGGCAGGTCACTTAACCCTGTTTGCCTCAGTGCCTCATTTATCAAATGAGCTGGAGGAGAGCACTCCAGTAGCAACAGTAGCAACTCCAGTTGAACTGCAGCGAAAAATGCAGAATTGTGTTTCAGGCAGATTTTCAATGCGCAGAGTGGATTTGAAAGGAAAGAATATGTAGCTAGGAAGATAGGCAACTAGATGGCAAAATGCTTAAAGTGAAAAACTTAATCATTGAGTTCAAATCTTGCTTGAGACATGTATTAATTATATGAACTGGGGCAAGTTACTGACTTCCCTGTGTTTGTTTCCTTATCTGTAAAATGGGGATGACAATAGCATCCTCCTTACAAGGTTGTTGTGAGGACCAAATGAAGTAATATATGTGTAGCACTTGGCAGACCTTGAATGCTAGCTATGATCCAGAGTGGGTGATAGGGAGAATAATAGCAGGATAAGTGCCAAAAGCTTTAATTGCTAGGGAGAGACTGACAGGGCATCATGACTGATGGGATATGAGGAATAAAGATGAGACCATAAGAGGAATAAGTCAGTGACTCAGAGTTGACATTGTTGGGGTGTCTGGAAAAAGGATGTTTCCACTGATAGAAATAGAGAATTTCAGAGAGACTTTAGAAGCAGATTCACTGAAATAGATGATCTCTGGGTATAATATACTCCTCCCTGTGTTTATTTGTGTACTTAGGGATGTTTTGCCTCCAAAATTTATAATTTATAATATTCACCCCACCCTCTGATTCACACCAGAACCCTGGACTTTACACTTGGCTTCTGTGTTTGTTTTAAAAAAAAAAAGCTGAGTTCCAATCAGCTTTTTAAGGCACTATATTCAATCATAGAAAACAACCTCTGCCCTGCTTCCTTCTATCTAGATAAAGAGCACTTTGCACTCTTAGAAGCCAGGAGAAAAAAAATAAAACACTCTGGACCCAGATCACTATGCTATTTCTAAGCAGCTTTAAATTGCCATCATCTGTCCCAGAAAGTATTATGAGATCCAGAACTCTGTCCTATCAATGAATATTCACTTTTCTGGAATGGCTTTTCTGCCATGATAAAGGAGAAAAAGCAAGAGAGCCATTTCTTTGCCTTTCAGGCATCCTGAGTCATTGGGAATCATGAATCACTGGGTGCAGGTGGCCAAGGTCAAGAGGAAGCCTTGTGACCATTAGCTAGTGCCACACCCAGATATGACCAAAGAACAGGGGCAATAAGTGGAGGCTAAGATGAGTAGTACTGCTTATTTTTGCTAGGCAAACATGAGAAACTATGTGTAAACAATTTAAGATGTATAAAGTGATATACAAACGTGTGGTGGTGTATTTTGAGTATACCATTTTTGCCATCAAAAGTATTTAATATACATTCTGCTATACGAAATGGGCTGATCAGATGTAGCCCTGTCCTCTAAAAGCCTATCCAGGACCTTTCATTTTTTGATCTGGGCTCTCTATTGATGGCTCAGGTCTGTGTAGCAGAAAGGCCAGCATTAGAACTCATGGTTCTACAGTAATTTTGCCAAGATGCTCTTAGGTTTTCTGCAGCATAAATTCGCTAAGGTTTGGCAGACCAACAAGCAGAGGCCTAAGCAGGCATTTCCTTCCAACATTAGCCCAGCACAAGTAGGCTCCTCTGGGTCAAGCTTGATCTATCTTCAGACTACACCAAGGGATATAGTTTGTGTAAACACACAGACATTGCTAGTGCATTGTGTAAACAGAGATTATCACTCACTACAACATTTCCTTTTGGGAGTCTTCTCCAACTTGATCTTTGATTTCTTTTTCTCTTATCTACTTGAGCTTCCTACTGCCTTATAAGGAAGTAAGTAAAATCAGTTTTCTGGAATTGTCTTGTCCTCTTGTCTGTGGACTAAGCCACTGTCCCTTGCAGTAGAATTGACATCAGAGTAGAATAGTCTATTTCACATATATGAAGAAATTTTGAAATTCTTTTTTAGTGAATGCCTTCCTAAAGATTTATGTCCTTAAGAAGCTAGCATGTGTTAAAATACAATGGGGGATAGAAGAATTGCATAAGGATGATCGTCAAAATCACAGAAGGAGTAGATACAGAGATGGGAAATCAATATATTAAAGAAAGTTAAAAAGTAGAATTTTCACTTTATTTCCCCTTTACGTGGTGTGAAGTTTTCTTCAGTGAAATTAGAGGAGCAGCTTTCCATTGATTGGTAGTTTGTATATACATATATACATATGTATATATAAAAAACAAGTTTACCAGCACTGAGATAGTCAAGGCAAAAAACAGGTCTAAGGAGTGTAACTCTTTGGCAGAAGAGAAAAGACAAACCTGATTTGTGAAGGGACTTCTCTTTGCCTTTCCCTTTGCATCTCTATCAAAAGGCAGTGGATGGTAGTAGAGAATAAATTCCTCTCCCTTTCTTTTTCCTACACTGGGCATAGCACTTTGCACGGAAGGTATCCATCCGTTAGTAGGCATTACACTCAGAGAGACAGTCAATGAAAGAAGCTCCAGGGATTTTAATTCCTCACAGCAGAAGAGAATCATCTATGAATTCAAGAAATATCTAAATTTAGCAGTTTCGAGTCATACTTCAGAGAGGAGTTGCACCAGGGGGTCCAGCAAAGAGACTTGCCAACAGAGACACTTCATTCCAGGGGGAATTAGAATAAGGATACAATGGGAAGAGAAAGGAAATTGTAGTCCTATAGTACATGGGTTGCCTTGACCACATGTGTTCCTTATGTTTGCATGTTACCACCAGTGTATATATGCACCCATTCACCCATTCTTCCCGCTGATGTTGTGTGTATTTGTGGACTCCAGCTTTATAGGGGGAATGTTTTGAAGCTTCGGCTCTAATTATGACATCTTAGCAAATGCTTTTGCTCTGAGCTAATTGTTTCTACAAGTTGATTAGTAATGATAAGTTCACTGATGGGGGCTTATTAGAAATGCAGACTGAAGACAACTTTTGAACCCAAGGTGGTAATTACTCTCATAGAGACCTAGCTCAATAGTATAAGTGTCAGTTGGATGATAGGCCTAGAATGGATGATTCACAAAGAAATAGCAAAGTTGTTTCCAAACCATCTATATCTTCAAACCTCTACTACCTCTCGAGATTCTCTCTATAGATGCTCATTGGCTATTTCTTTTTTTTAGTTAATTTATTTATTTTTAGTTTACAACATTCACTTCCATAACATTTTGAGTTTTTAATTTTCTGACCCTCCCCAAGATGGCATGCAATCTGATATAGGTTCTACATATACATTCATATTAAACATATTTTCACATAAGTCATGTAAAGAAGAATTGGAACCAATGGGAGGAACCACAAGAAAGAAATAAAACAAAGCAACAAGAACAATAAGAGAGCAAATAGTATACTTTGATCTGCATGATTCAGATTCCATAGTTCTTTCTCTAGATGTAGATAGTATTTTATCATGAACTCCATTGGAGTTGCCTTAGATCCTTACATTGCTGAGAAGAGCTAAGTCTATCAAAGATAGTCTTCACACAATGTGGCAGTTACTATGTACAATGTTCTCCTTGTCCTGCTCCCCTCACTCAGCATCAGATCATATAAGTCTTTCTAGGTTTTTCTGAAGTCTTCCTGTTCATCATTTCTTATAGCACAATAGTATTCCATTACATTCATATATCACATCTTGTTCAGCCATTCCCCAGTTGAAAAGTATCCCCTCAGTTTCCAATTCTTGACCACTACAAAAAGAGCTGCTGTAAGTATTTCTGTATTTGTGGGTCCTTTTCTCATTTTTATGCTCTCTTTGGAATATAGACCTAAAAGTGATATTACTGGGTCAAAGGGTATGCACAGTTTTATAGCCCTTTGGGCATAGTTCTAGATTGCTCTTCATAATGATTGGATCAGTTCACAACTCCACCAACAATGAATTAGTGTTCTAATTTTTCCACATCTTCTCCAACATTTATCATTTTCTTGTTTTGTCATGTTAGCGAATGTGATAGGTGTAAATCTCAGAGTTGGTTTTATTTGCATTTCTCTAATCAATAGTGATCTAGAGCATTTTTCATGACTATAAAGAGCTTAAATTTCTTCCTCTGAAGACTGCCTATTCATATCCTGTGACCATTTATCAGTTGGCAAGATCACTTCCTACTTCAAGGGAGAAGATTGAGGACATTTATCCCTACCTGCCAAATTTGCCCCCTTTTTCATTTCAGTACATTTATCATGTTTTCCTCCTCATCTTTCCCCTCCAGGTGCATAAGAATGGATATCTTTTCTCCTTTCTAAAGATAACCTGTCCATGATCCCATTTCCAGATCTGAAGGAGCCTTGCTCCTACATATTAACCTTTAATCCTGTACATTTAATATTTCTACTTTACTGGTTCCTCACCCTCCGCTTTCATTGTTGTTTGTCCTTCATTCTCCCAGAGGACCATGACATCAGGGAGGTGATACAATGACATGCAAGTGAATTGGATTTCACTGAGGGAGGGCTGTGCAGTCACCAGCCTCACTTTCTTTTCTGGAGCTATCTGGGTCCAGCAGCAAGATATAGATCAAGAACACTAGCGATGGCTCAGGATGCCGTGGGGGTCCTTGACTTTTTTATGACAAGGCCTGTACCAGGTCTCAGTTTGATTGAGATAACTTCCATTCAGTGATTAAGGCTAAGTAAGAAATGAGGCAGAGAATGGACTCTTTACCTAGTTAAAAAAAAAAAAAAATCAATCTGGGAGGAGAAGACCCTCAGGGTTTCTGACCAAAACAGAAACAATTGCTATTTACATAGGAGCTAACCTCCTCCCAAAAGCTGTCTACAAATAGGTGCCTCCACTTCTTCTCCTCTCACTTTCTTCTTTTCTTAACCTTTTGTAATTTGGCTTCTGATATTATCATTCCAGTGAAACTGCTGTCTCCAAAGTACTAACGATCTCTTAGTTGGCAAGTCAAATGGCCTTTTGTCAGTCCTCATTTCCATAGAGCTCTCTATAGCCTTTGACATTGTTGATCCCTCTCCTCCTTTATATTTTCCTCTCTCTAGGTTTTTGGGGACACTACTCTCTCTCTCCTAGTTCTCCTCCTGGCTTTCTGACTGCTCCTTTGCTGGATCCTTCTTCGGATCATGCCCTCTAACAAGAGGTATTCTTTAGGGTTCTCTCTTGAGCCCTTTTCTCTTTTCTCTCTATATTACTTCACTTAGTGATCTCATCAGCTCCTATGGATCACTCCAATCTCTCCATTGACCTTCAATCTTGCAATTCCACTTATGACTATATACTTTTTAATACCTGTCTTCCTTACTTAGATAATTAGTAAACCTACCTTTCCAAGTTTTGGTAACTACAAGTCCTACATAAGTGACTAGTTGTTCTGGTTCTGCCCTTTATCTGGTAACCCCTGTCCTGCTGTTGGCCACAGTCTGGACATCTGTTAACAGGCTACTTAAGCTTATCCTCAAAGTATCTGCTGAACAATTTAGGAAGCAGTAATAGTAGTAATCCAGTAGCTACTCTATTTTGAATTTCTGAAAGGTATTAACAATAAAACAAAAGTGTTGGCAAGTTAGAAACAGAAAAAAACATGTTGTCGTGGATATGGAATCATATCTCTTTGACCTATATTTTTTTTCTTAACAATTCTGGATTTAAGAAATAACTAAAAAGAGAGTAAGATATACATCTTATAATTGTATCAAATTACTCATTGTAAGGTAGAAACTACATATTTTTTTCTAATAGTATTTGTTAACGCTACTTTACCTTTATAAATGTATTTTTTGGGGGTGGAGCCAAGATGGCGGAGTAGAAAGACGCACATACACATAGCTCCGAACCCACAATCCATAGAACATCTGTAAATAGCAACTCACTGCAAATTCTGCAGGACCAGAGGCCACAGGACATTGGAGCGAAGGAGATTTCTGTTCCAGAGGGACCTGCAAACCTCTTGCAAAAGGTCCTTTGTGCCGCGGACTGGGCGCCACGGACTGGGAGCCAAGTACAGCCCTGCTGCGGCCGCGGCACCAAGATGAGCAGATCCAAGCGGGCTTCAGGAACGGGATCTCCAGTGGCCGCGCGGGTTCCTTCACCCACAGGTGACGGGGGTTGGTGAGAGGGTCTCTTTGGTGGGTCGAGAGAGGAGTGGGGTGCCCTCATAACTCAGGCCCCCTTGGGAGGCAGAAGCGGAGGTTGGAGCAGACGGGGGCTCCCCAAGTAGGCAGGAGCCTGGATCCATTGTTGAAGGTCTCTGCATAAACCCCCTGAGGGAACTGAGCCCGTGAGGCGGCCCTGCCCCCACCTGAGCACCTGAACTTAATCTCACACTGAATAGCAGACCTGCCCCTGCCAAAAGCCTTGAGGCTGGAAAGCAGCATTCGAATCTCAGACCCCAAGCGCTGGTTGGGAGGATCCGGAGGCGAAGTAGGTGTGAAGAGAATATTCAGAAGGCAAGTCACTGGCTGGGAAAATGCCCAGAAAAGGGAAAAGAAATAAGGCTATAGAAGGTTACTTTCTTGGTGAACAGGCATTTCCTCCCTTCCTTTCTGATGAGGAAGAACAATGCTTACCATCAGGCAAACACACAGAAGTCAAGGCTTCTATATCCCAGCCCACTCAATGGGCTCAGGCCATGGAAGAGCTCAAAAAGGATTTCGAAAATCAAGTTAGAGAGGTGGAGGAAAAGCTGGGAAGAGAAATGAGAGATATGCAGTCAAAGCATGAACAGCAGGTCAGCACCCTGCTAAAGGAGACCCAAAAAAATGCTGAAGAAAATAACACCTTGAAAACTAGCCTAACTCAATTGGCAAAAGAGGTTCAAAAAGCCAATGAGGAGAAGAATGCTTTCAAAAGCAGAATTAGCCAAATGGAAAAGGAGCTTCAAAAGCTCACTGAAGAAAATAGTTCTTTCAAAATTAGAATGGAACAGATGGAGGCCAATGACTTTATGAGAAACCAAGAAATCACAAAACAAAACCAAAAGAATGAAAAAATGGAAGATAATGTGAAATATCTCATTGGAAAAACAACTCACCTGGAAAATAGATCCAGGAGAGACAATTTAAAAATTATGGGACTACCTGAAAGCCATGATCAAAAAAAGAGCCTAGACATCATCTTTCATGAAATTATCAAGGAAAACTGCCCTGAGATTCTAGAACCAGAGGGCAAAATAAGTATTCAAGGAATCCACAGAACACCGACTGAAAGAGATCCAAAAAGAGAAACTCCTAGGAACATTGTGGCCAAATTCCAGAGTTCCCAGGTGAAGGAGAAAATATTGCAAGCAGCTAGAAAGAAACAATTCAAGTATTGTGGAAATACAATCAGGATAACACAAGATCTAGCAGCTTCTACATTAAGGGATTGATGGGCATGGAATAGGATATTCCAGAAGTCAAAGGAACTAGGACTAAAACCAAGAATCACCTACCCAGCAAAACTGAGTATAATACTTCAAGGGAAAAATTGGTCTTTCAATGAAATAGAGGACTTTCAAGAATTCTTGATGATAAGACCAGAGCTGAAAAGAAAATTTGACTTTCAAACACAAGAATGAAGAGAAGCATGAAAAGGTGAACAGCAAAGAGAAGTCATAAGGGACTTAGTAAAGTTGAACTGTTTACATTCCTACATGGAAAGACAATATTTGTAACTCTTGAAACTTTTCAGTATCTGGGTACTGGGTGGGATTACACACACACACATGCACACATGCACACACACATAGAGACAGAGTACACAGAGTAAATTGAAGAGGATGAGCTCATATCTTAAAAAATGAAATCAAGCAGTGAGAGAGAAATATATTGGGAGGAGAAAGGAAGAAATGGAATGGGGCAAATTATCTCTCATAAAAGAGGCAAGCAAAAGACTTATTAGTGGAGGGTTTTATAAAGAGAGGAGGTGAGAGAAAAACATGAAGCTTACTCTCATCACATTCCACTAAAGGAAGGAATAAAATGCACACTCATGTTGGTATGAAAACCTATCTTACAATACAGGAAAGTGGGGGATAAGGGGATAAGCAGGGTGGGGGCGATGATGGAAGGGAGGACATGGGGAGGAGGGAGCAATGTAAGGTTGACACTCATGGGGAGGGACAGGATCAAAAGAGAATAGAAGTAATGGGGGACAGGATAGGATGGAGGGAAATATAGTTAGTCTTATACAACACAACTATTATGGAAGTCATTTGCAAAACTACACAGATTTGGCCTATATTGAATTGCTTGCCTTCCAAAGGGAAGGGGTGGGGAGGGAGGGAGGTAAAGAAGTTGGAACTCAAAGTGTTAGGAACAACTGTCGAGTAATGTTCTTGCCACTAGGAAATAAGAAATACAGGTAAAGGGGTATAGAAAGCTATCTGGCCCTACAGGACAAAAGAGAAGATGGAGACAAGGGCAGAGAGGGATGATAGAAGAGAGAGCAGATTGGTCATAGGGGCAATTAGAATGCTTGGTGTTTGGGGGGGAAGGGGACAAAAGGGGAGAAAATTTGGAACCCAAAATTTTGTTAAAATGAATGTTAAAAGTTAAATAAATAAATTAAATTTTAAAAAAATGTATTTTTTTTACAAGTAAGTTAATTTGAACCGGTTATATACACTGTATATCTATTTCACGATTAATAAAGAAAAAAAACTGGATCCAGGGTTGACAAGAATGGATATGATTAAAGTAGCAATGCCCCACCTAATTTAACTAATTAATTAGTATAGAAACCTTCTTATTTTTAATACATTTGTGTGGAGCTTGATAATTGTCTTAAGTGCTTTCACATTCATTAGCCTACTTGAAACAAATAAGCCTAATGGAACAGGTGGGGCAGGTGTTATTCCCATTTTTATATTTGAGAAAACTGAAGCTTGAGGAATTTGACTTGTTTAATGTCACACATAGCTATTAATGGCAGAATTAGATTAGAACTCCTCGCATCTCATTACTAGTCCAGTGGTCTTTCCACTTGACTTCACTGATAAATGAAACCTCATATTTCAGTATTTATAAGAATTTTGAACTGAGGTTTATATAACAGTTAATTGAAGTTTCCCTTTTAATTGCAAATTTTAATTTAAAAAATAAATTCAATTTTAATCAATGAGATGGCAATTGTATCAAGAGTGTCCAAACTAACGATAAGGTTCTGATTAAGAAATTCAAAATAAAACTGCAACAAAGCAACTACTTTTTTTCAGATGCAGATGTTTCTTATTCATGAAAATATTACCTACATGAAAATATATTTTATTATATATGTTATTACCTTAAAGTATATATTGTATTATATTCTGTAACCTTACTTCTCTCTCAGTAGCACATCAAAATCAAGCTATGTTTCAGCAGAAAGAAATTTGTTTGGTTAGTGATGTCTAAATATAACACTTAAGAATTATAGACTTATTGAAAATAATTATAATGAACTTGTATATTGTTAAAACTGTGGTTTTTTTCTTCCATTTTCATTTCTCCATGCATTCTTCCTGATTTGTTTAGATTAAACAAGTTGCACAGAAGTGTGTCAGAAGCGCAATTGAGAGAAGAGAATGTGAATCTGACAGAACTCTGGAGCTGAATCTTGTTCTTTATCAAAAATAGTCATGGATTTAGGTGGTCACAGCCTGTTGCTTAGCGCTAAAGGGGCTTCATGGAAGAATCAGAGGAGCTAGTCAATTTGAAAGCAAAATTGCATCTGTTGTGTTTAAGGGAAATGAGCCCACTAGCTCCTTTATACTGGGATGGGGATCAACACCAGATAGGGAAAAGAAAGAGGAAGAAAAGTGATAATCAGTCATATCAGCATAGACCTGAGACATAATATTCTTCATTGTATGGTTGGAAGAGGAAGTGAGAGGATGCTCCAAGGACTTGGAGCATGGTTACTTACAACAAGCCCTAACTGGAACTTAGACTGGAAATCATAGCAGATCTAGGATCCATGTTTTATAGGAAGAGCAGGGTTCCTGCTCAGGTGGATCTCATCCCTGAGGTCACAAGCAGGGAGACTCTCTATTCAGTTAGGAAATTGGAAGTTTCTAACCTAGAATAAAAGATTACAGATACATAAGTTTCCAGGGAAGGGGCAGGGCCAAGAGGAAGGGCCAGCAGACAGCAGGGGACAATGGGGTTAGGAACCAGACAACCTATTGGTCAAAAAAGACCAATCCACCCACTCCCCAAAACAAAATTCAGAGGTTTTTCCAGAATACAGCAGAGTGATAATAAGGTGGCTATTCCTTGCGTACATCAGGGAAGTGATACCATGACATGCAAGTGAACTGGATTTAACTGAGGGAGGACTGTGCAAAGTTACCAGCCTCACTTTCTTTTCTGGAGCTATCTGGGTTCAGTGGCAAGATATAGATCAGGAAAACTGGAGATGGCTCATTGTTGGGATCCCTTTGACCATTATTGGGGTCCCCTAGACCATTGTTGGGGTCCTCTAGACCCCCAACCCAAGGCTCCTGTCCATCAAGAGACCTTGATCCTGTGAGTAATGCACAAGGCAGGAGGCAAGATGGCGATCAACTCCATTTATTCCAGCTAGCTCACATGCATTTATAGTCTTGATGATGTAAACATACCTAAGCATATACATTGAACCTACCACCTAACATTTTTCCTTATATGGATGTCTTCTCCACCGCGCACCCGGAACTGTACCTGGAACTGCCACGTTGCCAACAAGCATGAGACCCTTCCTCCTAGCGCCACCTAGTTCCACCCCTACCGACAAGCCCCTAGTTTACTTAGGCAGGCTCTTGGTGTAGCATCATGCGATGGGCAGGGGTCGGCTCTAACTCATCCCCTTACAGATCAGGATGAAGTGGGAGTCCTTGGTCTTTTTTAGCCAAGTTTTTTTACTGGGTCATTTTGCAAAGTATCTCTTGAAACAATCAGCCCCTATGAGTGAGCTACTGTTCTAGTGAGGAGAGATTAAAGGGGAGAAAAAGCATCTAAAAATGAGACCCAGTGCACTGAGCTGTGATACAGCATTTGGGAAAAGAGCCACTGAAATCCTAGCAAAATATCCTGTAATTTTGAGCTTGCATTCTTACAGTAGCATGGAGTTATACTATGTAATCCTAAGAGTGCAAGAGATGTCACTTCAGCTAGATCTTGGAAAGACAAGATGTTCAATAGATGAAGTTGGAAGGTGAGGAGGAGGAAGAACATTTTAGGCAGAAAGAGTGAACCCACTGTATATTCAGGGAGACAGCAAATGGATTAGATTGGTTAAAGCATCAAGCTATTGTTCATTTACCCAATCCACAGCCATTTATTAAACTTCTGCTATATCTCTATCTAGATAGATCTAGATCTATATATCTCACTGTAGTAGGCTTGGGGACAAAAGAAAGATAGCTAAAGTGATCCTTGCCTTCTTGGAATTGACAGTGTAGCAAGAGGGTATACAATGTAATAATGAATGACAAATATCAGACCATTAAAAGAATCAGACTTAAATCAGAATCAGAATCAGAATTAAAGTTGTACGAAGTGCTACGTAAGGTCCAAGGAAGGCAGGCTTATTTCTGCTTGGGAGATCAGAGTCAATTTCATGGAACAAGTGTCATTTGAGATAGAGCTTTATGGATGGATAGAGTTTTAAAAGAAAGGAAGGAGATAAGCATTTAACATCTACTATGGACCAAGCACTGTGCTAAGTACAACGCACCTCGCAACAACCGTGAGATGTAGGTGCTATTATTACACCCATTTTACAGTTGAGCAAACTAAGGCAAACAGGTAAGTGATTTACCCACAGTCATACAGCTATTAAGAATGTGATGTCAGGGCATTTTGCTTTCAAATTGACTAGCTCCTCTGATTCTTCCATGAAGCCCTTTTAGTGCTAAGCAACAGGCTGTGACCCTGCTCTTCCTATAAAACATGGAACCTAGATCTGCTATGATCTCCACCCTAAGTTCCAGTTAGGGCTTGTTGTAAGGGCAGATTAGAGTGCCAGGCCTGGAGTCAGGAAGACTTATCTTCTTGAATTGAAATCTGGCCTCAGACACTTACTAGTTTTATGACTTTAACCCCATTGTTTCTCCCCCTTCCCCCCAAAAAAGACTCCGAGGTCATATCTCAATTCATATCTTCCTCATTCCAGGTCGAGTATTCTTTCCACTGTGTCACTTAGCTGCTGAACTGGGGGTGAATAGGAATTTTAAGTGCAGACATGACATGAGGAGGGATAAAACAATCCAATTTTTCTAAAGTGTAGTATGAGGTAAGGTTGGAAAGACAGGAAGATGTTAGCTTATGGAGCAGATCTTCACAACTTGGCAGCAGGTAGGGGCCAAAATTAAAATAGGCTAAACTCTTTGGGGCTGAAGATAGGTTAGACTAGAGACAGACTGATGAGGGGTTTTTTGTTGAGGGTCACGTGACAAACAGGAGAGGGCCAGTGGCAACTCTACATTTTTCTCAGGTCCAAAATCCTTTGGTATGTTGTGCAGGCCTGTTATAGAAGATCCTAATTGCTTGTAAGTGGGAGGTGGGTGAGCATGGTAATCTCAATTGACAGAAATTAAGTAGTTAGAAGGAAAATAAGAATGGAGAGAGGGAATGATAAATTCTTTTCTTGGTCACACCAAGTTTGATTTTTGAGATCATATGTCATGCTAGGTCATACAGATGGAAATTTTCCTATAGGGGACCAGCACAAGATAAGAGAGAAAAGTAAGATTTCAGAGGGTTTTGTCAGATTCTGACTTTATTTTGCAGCTCTGAGGAACCCTCAAAAGGTTTTGAGCAGGGGTGTAATGTAGTTATCATTGAGCTATAGAAGTCTAGGACTGGAAGAACCTTAGAGATCACCTAATTCACCTTCCTTCTCCTCTCTTTATTTTACCGATAAGAAAATGGGCCCCAGAGGTGGTTACTTCCCAAGATAACACAGCTAGTTAATTGCAAAACCAAGGCTGGTATCCAAATCTCCAATCTCTTTAGTCTAACGTTCCTTTCACCACACTATACTGCATAGCTGTCCTTTGGGAAGTTATTCTCTTTGTTCGAATTTGCAAGGTCTGGAAGTATTATGAGTTGTTTGTTTTGTTTTTGTTTTTTACAATGCTCAGTATTTGGTGGCTACAGGGCAGCTTGTGTTTTGAATAAAGAAGGACCCTCCAGCAAAGAACAAAGAGGCAAAGAGCTGAAATAAAATTTCCAAGGCAAAGGCTCCCATCTGATGTTACTGAAAAGAAAAAAAAGAAATATTAGATTCATATGGGGGCTAACCGAAACAAGACTGTAACAGTTGGATCTCAAAACTCTGTCTTAATGAAGACAGCAAGCACTTGTGGATATAAAACAAAACAAATAAACCCTTGGAGGTGTTAATATTTCTGTTTCCTTTGTATTTACCGGAGCCGTTCTCTCCATAACTAGACCCAGAATTGTCCTTTCCCACAGAATTCATTCTGAATGATTCTTTCCTTTAGATAGGCTAATGCAATACTCCTCTTCGGGCTCCTCAGAGGGTGTGGCATCTCAGCTGCATAGGATAATCCACTAAAGTACTGGGACTAGTAGGTCCTTGGTTCCTTAGGAGATCAGTTGCTGAAGGACTGCACTGAATAGGATCTACACCAGCACTCAGCCCATAGGTATGACTTCCAGGCTGGGCTGGAAAGACTGCTTAGTCACTGGACTGCTGTACAACTGGGCCATAGTCATTGTCATTGATCTGTAGTTCCCTGGTCTGGACTGGGCAGATTGCCCAATTATTGGGTTCTTCATAGAGTATGGATCAGTCTTCTGGAATTCCTGGTCTTACTTTTCCATGGGCACCCACAGACTTTGACCACTGTCAGTTAATAATTCCATTCAAGTGGGACTGCTCTCTCTTTGGCTGGAGTTTTGCAAAAGTGCTCTTTTCAACTGGTCTGTGACTGTAATTTTTCATGCACTGCAAATTGGGACTTGATTGATTAAGTGAAGGAGATGTTCATTATGCATATTAAACTTAAAAGTGTGTCCTGCAAATGTTCACTAACACACCATTGGGAAGAAACCTCTTCTCTCAAAACCTCAGGTTTATAACTTCAAACAAGAAGTAGGAGAGATCCTGCCTTTGCTGTTCAATTGTTCAACAGTCTTCCTGTTCTGAGGTGACTTCTCTCAGTTTTGGACTCCATTTTTACTTTTGTTGTTGTTCAGTTGTGTCCAACTCTTCGTGACTGAATTTGGGGTTTTCTTGGCAAAGATACTGAAAGGGTTTGCCATTTCTTTCTCCAGGTCATTTTACAGATGAGGAAACTGAGTTAAACAGGGTTAAAGTGACATGCCCAAGGTCATACACCTAGGTCAAAATTGAACTCAGATCTTTCGCTCCATGGCACCACCTAGCAGCCCATCTTTACTTATGAATATCGGCTAAATACATTTCCCAGATTTTAGTTGAATTTTATGTAGGGTAAGTGGGTGGGGGATAAAGTATTGAAGAAGTTTGTACCCTGGGGCAAGTTTGTTTTATTGCTGGCTTCTTACTTTACAACTGAGCTAGTTAAAACTCTGACCCTTTTTCTAAGGTGTAGAATATTTCCTTTGCATCTGAAGGCATTCCTATAATAGTTTAATGAGTGTCCTTTGCCCCTTCCAGTTTTCATTTCTGTTGAAGTACAAATAGGGTATAATATCCTCTTGTACTCATGTGGAAAACTACCTGTTTCAAGAAGAGATTGAAAGAGAGAAATTCCATTTAAAATAACTACAGACAGTATACCTGCCAAGATACAGTAATTATATGAATACAGTTACAAAACACTCTACACAAATTTTAAAAAAAAATCTAAATAACTGGAGAAATATTATTTACTGAGGGTTAGGCCAAGCCAATATAATAAAAATTACAATGTTCACTGTAATTTACATATTTAGTGCCTTACTAATCAAATTGCTCTTTTTTAGAGCTAAAAAAAAAAGTAATAAATTCATCTGGAGGAACAAAATGTCAAGATTATCAAGGGAATTAATGGGAGGAAAATGAGAAGGAAGGAGTTCTAGCATTACTATACTACAAAGCCATAATTATCAAAATAATTTGATACAGGGCAAAAACAGGTGAATCAGTGAAACAAACTAGAGCAAGGGTTAGCAAATTTTGCCCATTGTATACTTTTGTATGATGGCTCACAAGCTACAAATGGTTTTTAAAAATACAGTATAAAGGACATAGTTTGCTGACTCTGGCCTAGTCTTTGATAAACCCCCAAATCCCATTTAATAGGGCAAGAACTCACTATCTGACAAGAACAATTGGGAAAAGTGTAAAGCAATCAAGCAGAAATTAGGCCTTGGGTACGGTCTTTTGACTGAGTCCAAGTTTTACAGAACAAATCTTTTAATTAAGGGAATTTGTTCTGTGAAGTTTGGATTCGGTAAAAGGGCCACATTTGAGGAGCTAAAGGGCCATGTGTGACCTCAAGCCCACAGGTTCCCCACTCCTGGTAGACCAATACCTCACCATATACTGACAACCTCCAAATGGGCATATGATTTAGGCGTACGAGGTGACACAATAAACATTTAGAGGAATGTGGAAGAAATTACCTCTCAGGTCTATTTTTAAGGGGAGAATTTGACCCAGCAAGAAATAGGGAGGTTCACAGGAAGTAAAATGGATAACATTGATTGCATAAATTAAAAAGGTTTTGCACAGACAAAACAAACACTTCTAAAATTAAAAGAGAACTGGGAAATTGGGTAAAAAATATTTGTAGCAAATTTCTCTGTAAACTATGTAAAGAACTGAGTCAAATATAGAAGAATAAAAACTATTTACCAATTGATAAATAAATGGTCAAAGGAAATGAACAGAAAGTTTTCAGAGGAAAAGATCCAAAAAATCAAACAGCCATTAAAAAATGTTCTAAGTCACTAATAATTAGAGAAAAGCAAATTAAAACAACTTTGAGGTTCTACCATCCATCAGATTGCTGAAATTATCAAAAAAAAGAAAATGACAAATGCTAGAGGGACTGTTGGAAACTTAAATGCTGGTGGTAGAGCTATGAACTGGTCTAGCCACTCTGGAAAGCAATTTTGTACAATTCCTAAAAAACTATTAAACTTTATTTTCTTTGATATAGTAGTACTATTACTAGGTTTATGCCCTAAAGAAAGAGAAAAGAGCATCCATGTGTGCCAAAAATACAGCATCTCTTTTCATGGTGGCAAAGAATTGGAAATTGAAGGGATGACAATCATTGGGGAATACCTGAACAAGTAATGGTGTTTGAAGGTGAGTGAATAATATTGCTGTAAGAAATGATGAAGGGGATGATTTCAGAGAAATCTAGGAAGACTTAAATGAACTCTATCAATGAATAAACATTTATAAGCATCTGCTATGTCACAAGCTAAGGGTTGGAACAGAAGTGATGCAAAGTGCAGCGAGCAGAACCAGGAGAACAATTTCTATAATAACAACAATATTGTCAAGATATAAAGAGAATTTGGAATTGTAAATAAAATAAAATTGAATTTTTTAAAAGAAGAAAACCCTCTGCTTTCTATATCACCTCTGAGCTCCTAGTGGAGCAGATGTTATTGGAACCAATAAGATCGAGGGATGTGAAGAGACTCAGTTGCAAATATTGTTATCTTTTGGTACTCAGGGCAGCAAAAATATGAAGCCTATATTCTCATGGAAGGTGTTACCACTGTAAGATATGTAAATGTGCTGGATGTCCAAATTTATAGACAAATGGCTCAAGGGGAGGTATAAAAATCTCTGGAAACTTGCTCATGCCTCTGGGACAGAGAATGTGATTCTTGCCTTGAGGGAAGCAAGGCAAGGTACCACAAGACTGAGTTCTCATGTCCTCTGAGAGAGGAGTGTTGAACTGGAAATATATCTTTCTGCTTCCCTAATTACTGTTGGTCTAAAGGCATGGTTTTTCTTTTTCAGTTTTAAAAAGGTTTTTTTTTTTTTAAAGCCATTCACTTCCTTAAACCTTATCCTTTAAAATGGGGGTGTAACCCATACTTATATCTACAATGCTAGACTCATTCCTACCAAATCTTAGTTGTTCTGGGTTGGGTCTGGTTCAGGGTAGTCCTTTGATAATTTAGGTTCAATACTGGAACAAAATGAGACACTTATAAGCCAGTCAACAGTTAACAAAAAAGAGAGTTGCTTAGCCATAGCAGGAAAAGCACATGAATAGGCATTAAGGCTACCTCAAGTTGATAGAGTTGAGCAAAAATCCTTTGCCTGAGTTACCTATCTTGATCCACCAGCCAAGCATCAGGGCTTCCCCAGGCATTTCTCATGACAGTTTTGTACTCAGGCAAGAGAAAGTGATGTCTATAGTCTAATCCTTTAATCCCAATCCTTTAATCCCCTGAGCCAAAGCAAAACTAGAGGAAGGTCTCAATACCTTTTAAGGAAAGACTAGTCTAACTTGCATGGGGGAAAGGGTTAGAGTATTGTACCTTCCACACTAGTTGCATAGAAGATGATTTCAAATAGTCAGTAGAGATTTACCTAAGCAGATAGAAAAGAGCAATCAGAAAGTTTTGCAGATTAGAATATACAAAAAAATACACAAAGTTGAATGAGTTCTTTAGATGGAAGCAAGATATTGTCACTTAACTAAGAGAGAGACCCTGATCTCACCCAACAGGAAATTCCCTGGTCTGTAGGGAAGCAAGATGGAAATTAGAGATATGCTGAGGCACTAGCTTTCCTTATGTGTTGACTGCTTCCAAATTATTTTTTTTCTCTCTCCTTCTTGGAGTTGTTTCCAAAAAAGAGTCTAGAACAATGGACATAATGCCTCGAAGCAGAAATAAAGAATTCCTCTCCTCTTCAAAGCTTTCATATCAACTCTTCCCCTCAGGAAGTAATACAGTTGTCATTTTCTCCAATAATTGAGAGTCTTCGGCAAAATTCTCCAGATTGGACTAGAAACCAAGTTAAACTAATACACAAAACCTAGGAAGACTTGGTAGCTCTATCTGTAGACATTATAACTTTAGCACCTAGGAAAAGAAAGGACTTCCTTTAAGACCAGTGTGACAAGTTGAACCAGCTGCATGAGGTGGCACACATACAGGAAGTGGTATGCACCCAGAAGTCACTGCCCTCAGTTTCTAAACTATCACCTTATAAGTGATGATTATCAGCTACTCTTGATTCTGAATACTGGTCACTGGGATAGGTATTTTAGGAGAGCCTTAGTAGTTTAATAGGAGGTGGAGGCAGCATATACTTTGAACACATGCTATATTGTTTGCAATTAATTGGTTCATTCATATTTAAATCCCTGCTAGGTGCATTGTACAGTGCTGGGTACTGGTGGGGATACTTGGTTTGGAGTTGGAAGGAACCTCAGAGGTTATCTAATTCAGCTCTATAATTTTACAGATTTAGGAAACAGAGACACAGAGAAGCTGACTTATTCACTCAACTTATCACAAGTGGTGTGACAAAGTCAGGATTTGAACCCAGGTCCTCTGACTTTAAATCCAGCATTCTTGCCATTCTCCTGTACTTCCTCTTTAAAAGATCTGTGATTGTATTATGGATTCATCTATTATGTGATCTTATTATTCAGGTTACACACTTCAACCCAATCCTACTTTCTCATCTTGTGCCACTCCTGTCCATTTCATTGTTGTTCGATCATTTTTTCAGTCATGTCCAACTCTTTGTGAACCCATTTAGAGTTTTCTTACAAAGATACTAGAGTGATTTGCCATTTCCTTCTCTAGCTCATTTTACAGATGAGAAAATTAAGGCAAATGGTTATGTGACTTGCCCAGGGTCACATAGTAAATATTTGAGGTCAGATTTGATCTCAGGTCTTCCTCACTCTAGACTTGGCTATCTATCCACTGCACTACCTAGATGTTCTGCTAGGAACTCTTGTCCATGCTCTCTTATAAATGTTCCACAGTATGTTCTTGCCCATTAAGGAGATATAGGGGAGATTGAAATTTGGTAAGAAGAGACTAGACATTACCCTAGGAGAATATAAACTACTTGAAGGTAAGGAATATTTCATTTTTACCTTTATATCTATAGTGCCTAACATAATATATGGCATATGGACATTTATAAAATCCTTATTGAATTGAATTGCACTAAATTAGACAAGAAGACATTTAAATATAATTTAAAATATACACTAAAAGCAATTACTTTGGCAACGTTGGGCATGTTATTTTGCTTCTCTGCTCCTCTCCTCCCCCCGTTTTCTCCTCTGTAAAATGACAGTTACACTAAATAATCTTTAAATTTTATGTTGTTATAATCCTGCATAGTACATTTATAACAAGCCCACCAAATCCATGAGATCATGTGAAGTGCATCTCTCAAAAGGTTTTGCCTATTCAAACTTCAGAGATTCCTAACCATGAGGGAAGTTCTGAGAATCTTCTTCCTAATCTCTCACTACTATATTACTACTTATCTACTATACTTAGTATAGTGCCTGGCACATAGTAAGCTCTTAATAAGTATTGATTGACTGAATGAATTATGACCTTATGTTACCATGCTTGGCCATATGCAGATCTGCACATTATATCACTCAGTATATGGAGTTTCCTTTTTTTTTTTTTTTTTTTAATTAGCCAGTGATGATTTCTGACTACTGTGATGTGTTTTGAGGTACTACTGATTTTTATCAGTTTCTATCTGTAGAAGGAAGGCAGGTGATAGATCCAATCATTGTTCATGTCATTGTTATTTTCATCATTCTATGACTCATAAACTGCAAATACAACCTCAATTTTAGATTGCTTTCATGAATAGGAAGTGTTGTGCTTTATGAGCAAAGTAGAATTGAAGTAGATCACAAGAAATGCAAGATGTGCAGATTTAGAGAACCCACCCCAAATGTTCATGTGGGCTATTTGTGCTTAACCTGTGGTAGAGCATTCTGAGCTTGTATTGGTCTCATCAGCAACAGACACACTGTAACTTGACTCTAACATAGTGATGTCATTTTGGTCCTCTTGGAGAACAAAGGACACTAACCAACCAACCAACCAACCTATCTCAAAAGTGGGGGAGAGGGTGCAGATGAAAAAAAAGAAATTAACATAATAATTGTGTTGTATATTTGAAAGGAATAGTAAGTTGTGCATAGTAGATTTGCAGTTTCACATGAAATCATCTTTTTTATTGTAGTGCATTATGGAAATGCTTGTTTTATTCCATAAATTTAAAATAAAATGTAATAATGATTCATGAAAAATTGGTACAAACCACCTCTCCCCTTCCCCTCCCTCCACCTGCCCCAGACAATTATGTCTTTCTTTAAGTTCATCCTTAGGATATGTACTAGCATCCAGACTATGGATAGTAATATCCCAGAACTGTCTATCTTGAGATAACTGCTACCTCCTTGTTTCATTTGATTTAGATGATTTATGTGAACTATCTCATCACAATTTTTCCTCCTCCAGCCTGTAACAGGTGCTTACTGAAACTGCTGAAGGTCTTGACCATATTCCAATCACGATTGCAGAAAAGACTATCCATAGATTCAAACTTAGAGTATTGGTATTAGTGCATTTTGATTGCGTGTGTGTGGTAGTTTGAGGTTTTATTTAGCACAATAAAAATATGTGAACATGTAAAGTTTACTCATTTTCTTCACTCTTCAGTCTCAAATTTGAATTGGTGATCTTGGTGACTAGCTGAACTGCTCTCTCTTTACAATGACTTTATAATTCTTTGAAGAAATATTGTGAACCTTCATCAAGTTCCAAGATTTGTGGCATATCAGGAGCACTTCTTAGCTCTGAATATGTGTACACCAAATTTCCTCTATCCCCTGGATAAATTCTGTTTTGTATTCTTAACATTTCTGTAATCAGTATTGGGAATCAAGCTTTGACCATTGAATTGCCTGGGTACCTTGTTGTCAGTGCCTTTTGATTTCTTCCAGTTTCACTTGAATTTGACGTATCAGTCAGCCTGGTGGCCTGGTGTTAGATGATCTTTTAGATTCCCTCCTCGACCATTTTAGGCTTCATGATGGACAGACCTGTGAGTTGTTGGCAGCCCTGTTGTGGGCAGCATTGAGGGAGAGAATAAGAAAGTAGTATTGTTAAATCTTCAATAAAATAACTGAATCAGAAACTTTTCTCTATATAAGCAAGTTCCATCATCCAGCCTCAAATTACAGTGCTGCTAAAGACTTCCCTTGTGGCTCTCACATGGATATTGATGCTTCTATCACTTTAGGGAAGGTTAATGGAGGACCAGAACAATTTTGATTATCTAAAATTAAAAAATTTTTTACACAAACTAATATAGGTGATTCTTGGTTTTAGTCCTAGTTCCTTTGACTTCTGGAATATCCTATTCCACGCCCTTCAATCCCTTAATGTAGAAGCTGCTAGGTCTTGTGTTATCCTGATTGTATTTCCACAGTACTTGAATTGTTTCTTTCTAGCTGCTTGCAATATTTTCTCCTTCACCTGGGAACTCTGGAATTTGGCCACAATGTTCCTAGGAGTTTCTCTTTTTGGATCTCTTTCAGTCGGTGTTCTGTGGATTCCTTGAAGACTTATTTTGCCCTCTGGTTCTAGAATCTCAGGGCTACACAAACTAATATAGTAAAAAGATAGAAAAGATACAAGAAGATGGTAACTGGGAAAAATTTTTTTGCAATATATTTTTCTGATAGAGGTCTCATTTCCAATATATAAGGAACTGATTCAAATGTATCAACCTAAGAGCCATTCCCTAACTGATAAACAGTAAAGTGATATGAACAGGTAGTTTTCAAATGGAGAATTCCAAGCTATCAACAATCACCTGAAAAAATGCACTAAATAATAATTAGGGATAACCATCCATTTAGAGATATTTGTTCCTAAATGTTGGAGAATGGGTAGGATATTTGCTTCCTCTCCAAACCTTGCAAGTAGCTCAATGAACCTAAGACATTAAGGGTTGGTATGTAACATCTTCTGCCACACTTCTCTAAAAGGGTCTGCCCACCTGGCAAACATGTAAATGGGCCTGTCTCTTAGTACACCTTATCATGACCTAACAAATAGAGCAACTCTAATTAAACCTCTAACTTAACACATGCCTTGGCTTGGACTTTATTTTGATCTAGCATACATCCTGCCCCTTTGAACTACTGTCTCAGTTAATGATTTTAGGGACACTGACTTGAGCTTTTCATGGATGAAGAACTGTTTCCACCCTCCACAGGGAAGGGAAATAGTAGGAAAGACTTTTCTGACCGAATGTAAACAAATCTCCCTTTTAGTGGTGCTTTTATATGAGATGCTTTCACGAAAAGCAACTTTCTCAGCAATCTGTCATGGTGGTCGAAAGCCACAATAAACCCAATAGCATCCTGGATGCTGGTTTGGCTGATACTTTGTGGGACACCATAAAACAACTGCTAGTGTAAAAAAAATGCTACTATCTCTTGTTTTAAATTTCACTTACATTTTTCAGTTTGGGTGCGAGGTGGTTCAGTGGATAGAGTGCTGGACCTGAAGACAAAAAGACTCATCTTCTTGAGTTCAAATCTAGCTTCAGATATTTACTAACTTGTGACCCTGGGCAAGTCATTTTATACTGTTTACCTCATATATGTACAATGAGATGGAGAAGGACATGGCCAATTTTCTCTTATCTTTGGCAAGAAAACTTCAAATGGGATCATAAAGATTTGGACATGACTGAAATGACTAAACAACAACAAACATTTTCCAAATGTTCCTCTGTCCACTATCTCTCAGATAGTCATCCCTTACAAAGAATTAAAAAAAAAAGGCAGTTTATTTTCATTTTGCATCAGTTCTTGTATATCTTCCAATGTTTTTCTATATTTATCATATTCATTATTTTATACTGTACAGCAATTTTTCATCCTGTTCATGTAACACAATGTATTTAACAATTCCTCATTCTATGGGTATCTACTTTGTTTCCAATTCTTTACTACTACAAAAAGTACTAATATAAATATTTTGGTGTGTATGGGACCTTTCTTTTTACTCTTGACATCCTTAGAACATATGTCTCAATCTCTATCCTTTGTCTTAATAGGTCTTAAGGATAAGGACCATAGGGATTCCTGTAATCCAGAGAATAGTACTGCACCAAGAAGATCCCCAACCATTACTGTTCATTGGACTACAGACCAGCATTGAGAACAAGAGATGGATGAGGTCTATATGAGGCTATGTTCTTGACAGAGAGCATTCTTTCTGCCTGAGGTGGGCTATAGGATAAGATTGTAAACAAGTGTATGCTCCATTCTCAGAGCCCCTTCAACATGTGCCAATAAACCACTTACATTAGAAAATACCCAAATGTAATATTTTAGTTATTAGAATGTGAGATCCTTGAAGGTAGAGATTCATAGTATTTGTATCACCATCACTTTGTACAACACCTAGGACACCATAGATGCTTAATAAATGCCTATTTTGATTGATTAGAAAAAGATATTACTGGCACAAGATCTATCACTAGTTGATAAATTCACTTAGGAATCCAAAAGAATTCAGGGAGATTAATGACTTTGGCTATTCCACCATGGTTGAGTATTATGTCAACGAACATGGAGGATTTAGTGGAATATCTATACAGTGATCACAAATTATAGGAAGAGAACAAGAAATGGACCAGGAAACATAGTTTCAGCTTCATAAGTATTTCAGCTTTATACATTCACCATAGATTATTGATTAATGAGGAGGTGCCTTGATAATCAAAGTAGGAATGCACAAGGCTTTCTGGTTAACAACAAAATGTGTGTGTGTGTGTGTGTGTGTGTGTGTGTGTGTGTGTGTGTGTGTGTTGGGGGTGGGGGGAGGAAAAGGGTTGAGGAGTGAAGGAAAGAACGGAAGGGGAGGAGAGAAGAGAATAAGCATTTATGCATTGCTTACTGTGTGACAGTGTGCACACACAGTGTGCTGTGTACATCCTGGGCCATCTCCAGTCATCCTGATGAATAACTGGCCACTGGACCCATATGACTCTGGAGGAGAAAGTGAGGCTGGTGACCTTGCACAGCCCTCCCTCCCTCAAATCAATATCAGTTGCAAGTCATGTCATCATCTCCCTGATGTCATGGTCCTCTTTGAGGATGAAGGACAAACACAACAACTGTGTGGCAGGCACTGTGCTGTGCTTTTTCCAAATATTATTTCATTTTACAAATATTATTTTATAAATATTATTTTGCAAATATTATTTCATCCTCATAACAACCCTGCAAGGTAGATGCTATTATTATCCCCATTTTACAGTTGAAGAAACTAAAGCAAATAGAGTAGAAACTTTGCAGGCACCTGCATGCAATGGAAAGACTATTGTACATAATTTCTCTGTAGGCCTCTGTAACAAAAAGGGAACTCCATGGGAGGTTTAGAATGGCATACATATTGAAGGCAATCTGTTAGAACAAAAAGGCATGGCCTCTACCTTAGTTGGGCAGACTCTTAGGAATAATAGGATCTCATAGGAATATAAGCAGCTATTTGGAAGGCAGAGTACTTGATGAGATGAGCATTTGTACAAGGATGTCAAGATCACATGTGGGATTACTAATTACCATCCAGTGGATCCGTACTCACAGGAAGGGTTGGGCACTTACTATAGAGGAACCATGTTCTTCCTTCCCAAGCTAACGGACTTCAGAACAAAAATAGACTATCTCAAGGCAATTGGGCATTTTGCCCAGTGGCCTATATGTTAACTGTATGTCACTTTTTGTACTTTTCCAGGAGAATGAAATTGCATGATCTAGAAAATAGGGAAATTAGAAACTTACTTATGGAATTATGACAAAAATTTACCCAGTCTACTTAGTGGATTTCATGGTGCCATATACCTCCCACTTTACTGAAAAGCTTGAGGGCATTTTCTGTGAGCTCCCTCACTGCTTTTTCTTCATTCTACCTAAACTTCTCTATATGCTTACTCATTCTCTCCTCCATGTGTCCAGTCTTTTAAAAGAATAAATATTTTTATTTCCACCTCCAATTACATACAAGAATAATCTTTAACATTTAAAAAATTTTTTTGGTTCCAAATTCTCTCCCTACTTGCTCTCCCCTCCTCATTGAGAAGGCAAGCCATTTGATACAGGTTATATGTATGCAGTCATGCAAAACATATTTCTATGTTAGTCATTTTGTGAAAGAAAACACAGAAAAAATAAAAAAGATAAAATAAAGAAATAGTATGCTCCCATCTGCATCCAAACTTCTTCAGTTCTTTCTCTGGAGATAGTATTTTTCATCATAAGTCCTTTAGAACTATCCTGGATCATTGCATTGCTGAGAAAAGATAAATTATTCACACAGTTGTACAATATTGCTATTACTGTGCACAATGTTCTCTTAGTTCTGCTCATTTCACTTTGCATCAGTTCATGTAAATCTTTCCAGGTTTTTCTAAGAATCATGTGTTGAGTCTTAGAGGATAGGTTGGTCCTTCACTTTTCCAAGTCTAATCTTTCCACTTGTATCCCTCATGTCACCTCTTCTGGTCAATAATCACTGTTAGTTTCTGCAGATACAAAAATAAATATAACACAGTCTCTATCTACCCTTGAGGGACTTACATTCTACTGCAAAGGGGTAGACTATGATATGTACACAGCAAGGCATTATACAGGCTAGAAATGATATGAACAAAGGAAGGAACCAAAGTGTTTCTAGAATATTTGATGAGGGAGAGAAAACTATCACCTGGTAGGAATCAGGAAAGACTTCATGAGCTTGAGCCTTGGAGGAGAAGAACGATTCTGAAAGGTAGAAGTGAGGAGGAAGTGTATTCTAGACCTTTGTAAATGCCCACAGGTAAGGGTGATACTCTAAATCCCAGAGACTTAGGAATCACAATACTTCTGTCTAGCTCACTGCCCACCACCATCATCCTGGGAAACAAGCCCTGTAGAGATACAGTGTTGCAACTATCCCTGCAGGTGTTACAGTTAACATCTGTTGAAGAGCTAGGGAAAAAAGTTCTTGTCGTTAACTCCTCAGCATTGTCAAATGATTTAGCATCAGAAATTGATATGATTTTATCAGTGGAAATGACCTTTAAAGAATAAGTCTAAAGAAGAACAAAGCATCTGTTTTGCTGCTACACCCTAAAGGTCATGGGAACTTTCCATCCTATTTGCAGCTGAAACCTTCCAAATGGGTCGTCTTCCCCCATTACAATGTGAGGCTCTCTGAGAGCAAATACTGTGTGTGTGTGTGTGTGTGTGTGTGTGTGTGTGTGTGTGTGTGTGTTGGGGAATTCAGTGACTTGCCCAGGGTCACACACCTAGTAAATGTCTGGGGCTGGATCTTGACTCAGGTCCTCCTGATTCCAGAGTGGGTGCTCTATCCACTGTGTCTGCCACATAGCTGCCCCAATTACTGCTTTACTTTTCTCCTTGTATCCCCAATACTTAGCACAGTGCTTGCATATAGTAAATGCTTGTTAAATAAATGCTTCTTTCATCTATTTATTTACCATGAACTTCTTTCCCCTACAGATTTGACTCAGGATAATAACAATTAGAAGGAGAGAACGAGAAACATGTTATCATTTGTCTGGTGTCTGTTTCATTTTGGATCCGCTGTCATGTGGTCCCTATAGGATTGTTGTTGTGGTTGTTATGTCAATTTAATTGTGTCCGATTCTTTGTGACTCACTCCATTTGGGGTTTTCTTGGCAAAGATACTGGAGCAGTTTGCCATTTCCTTCTCCAGCTCATTTTACTGATGAGGAACTAAGGCAAACAGGGTTGAGTGACTTGTCCAGGGTTACGTACCTAGGAAATATCTGAGGCCAGATTGAACTTAGGTCCTCTTGACTAGAGGCCCTATAAGGTGGGAGTTCTTAGACTTTTTGGGGAGGAGTCATAGATCCCTTTGGAAGTCTGCTGAAGCTTATAGACTCCTTCTTAGAGGAATGTTTTAAAATGCATAAAACAAAATACATGGTAAAACACAGGAAACCAATGGAATACAGTTATCAAGATTTTTTTTTTTTTTAAGTTCATGGACCCTAGGTTAATGCTCCCTACTATAGGGCAAGATCATCTTCTTGGAAATTAGGGAATGGGTGTGAGGCAGCAATGCCTGTCAAAAAGCCCCCACTTTTTTTTCTTTCAAAAACATTTGAGGAAGGGGATAGGAGGAAGAGGGGAGATAGCAATACAGTTGCCAGAAAGAGAAAAGTAAAGAGGGTGGTTGAAGCATTTTTAAAAATGCATGAAAGAACACTTTTCACACAAATAAAGTCACATCTAAGCAATTAGAAAAATATTAATTGCTCATGGGTAGGCCAAGCCATTATAATAATAATGGCAATTCTACTTAAATTAATCTATTTATTCAGTGCCATACTAATCAAATTACCAAAATAATCTTATACATTATTACCAAAATTATCTTACATCTTATAGCTAGAAAAAATAGTAACAAAATTCATCTGGAAGAATAAAAGGTCAAGGATATCAAAGGAATCAATGAAAAAAAATGTGACAAAAGGTAGTCTAGCCATACCAGATTTCAGATTCTATTATAAAGCAATAATTATCAAAACAATCTAGTACTGGCCAAGAAATAGAGGGGTGGATCAGTGGAATAGATAAAATATACAATACATTATAGTAAATGACCATAGTAATCTAGTATATGATAAATCCAAAGATCCAAGCTTTTGGAACAAAAGCTGACAAAAATTTGACAAAAACTGCTGGGAAAACTGGAAAACAGTAAGGCAGAAACTAGGTGTAGAGCAACATCTCACACCCTATACCAAAGATAAGATCAAAATGGGTACATTTAGACATAAGGAATGATACCATAAGCAAATTAGGAGAACAAGGAATAGTTTACCTATCAGATCTATGGAGACGAGAAGAATTTATGACCAAACAAGAGATAGAGAACATTATGAAATGCTAAATGGATAATTTTGATTACATTAGATAAAAAAGTTTTTGCATAAACAAAACCAATTCAACCAAGATAAGAAGGAAAACAGAAAGCTGGGAAACAATTTTTATTGTCAGTGTTTCTGATAAAGGCCTCATTTCTCAAATATGTAAACAACTGAGCCAAATTTATAAAATTTCCCAATTGATAAATGGTCAAAGAATATGTACAGGCAGTTTTCAGATGAAGAAATTAAAGCTATCTATAAAAAATACTCTAAATCACTTTCAGTTAGAGAAATGTAAATTAAAACAACTTTGAGGAACCATCTCATACCTATAAGGTTGGCTAATATGACAGAAAAGGAAAATGACAAATACTGGAGAGAATGTGGGAAAACTGGAATACTAATGCATTGTTGGTGGTATTGTGAACTGATCCAACCCATTCTGGAGAACAATTTGGAACTATGCTCAAAGGGCTATAAAACTGTGCATACCTTTGATCCATCAATATCACTGTTATCTCTGTATCCCAAAAAAGATTTTAAAAAAGGGGGAAGGATCAATTTGCACAAAAAAATTTATAGCAGCTCTTTTTGTGGTGGCTAAGAACAAATTGAGGAGATATTCATCAACTAGGGAATTGCTGAATAAGCTGTGGTATATAATTGTGATGGAATGTTTTTATGCTATAAGAAATGACAAGCAGGATGACTTTAGAAAAGCCTGTAAAGATTTACCTGAACTGATGCAAAGCAAAGTGAGACACCGTACACAGTAACAGCTATTTTGTATGATGATTAGCTGGGAATAATCAGCAATACAATCCCAAAGGACCCACGATGGAACATGTTATTGGCCTCCAGAGAAAGAACTGATGTCTAAATACAGACTGAAGCATATTATTTTTCACTTTTTTTTATTTGTCTTCTTGTACAAAATGAATAATATGGACATGTTTTACATGATTGCATATATATATATGTATAACATATCAGATTGTTTACCATCTCAGAGAAGGAGGTGGGGAGGGATAGAATTTGGAAAGGCAAAATATTTTTTAAAATGTTAAAAATTATTTTTACATGTAATTGGGGAAAAATAAAATATTATTTTAAAAAATGCACCAAAGAGAACAGAAGGCGGGCCAGAAGGAAACACAGATAAGCAGGGCAACTTTGAAAGTTGAATGCTGTTTTTTTTAAAAACTCTAATTTTTATTCATTTTAAATACAAAAAGACCTAAAAAAGAACATTTCCAGGTATACAGCACAACATGAAAAGAGGATTCATTATAGAACCATAAATTTCCATTATATGCTGTTTATTTTTTTAAAAAACTATGTAATAAATACAATAATATTTATTTACTTTTACTATACTTTTAAAGGAAAAATCAGCTCTCTCTAATAGAGATATGCAGTTTCATGTACAATCTTCTTTATTTGTTTATATTGTGTACAGAAATGCTCATTTTGTTTGGTGATTGTTAAATTCAGAATAAAAACAAACAAAAAACCAGAAATGTCAGCTATTCTGGGCTGTCTATTGTGGTCAGGTCACAGCGTCTAAAAAAGGCTTTGCTGAAGAAATTAGAAGTACGCAGTTAAAGATGGGGATTTTTGGCACACAACATGGTTGACTTCATGGCATGATAGTAAAAAAAAACCACAATCCCAGCAACCATAGGTTAGTTCCAACAGGAAAGGAGAGCCGGCAGCCTAGAGGCCACATGTGGCCTTCTAGGTCCTTGAGAGCAGCCAGCCTTTTGACTGAGTCCAAGTTTTACAGAACAAATCCTTTTATTAAGGGGATTTGTTCTATGAAGTTGGGATTCAGTCAAAGGGCCTCACTTGAGGATCTAGTGGGCACATGTGGCCTCGAGGCCGCAGGTTCCCCACCCTGATAGTGTCTTGTTTCTGGCACTTCCCAAGTATATTCATATACAACATTACATTTCCTACTCTGTGTTTTTGTGGATGATGCTCATTTTTTCCCCACACACACCCCCTCCCCCTCTCCCACCCCCAAATATCTTCCTCATCTCTTCCTATAAGTTTTAAGTGCTACTTCTTAAGAGTACTTTGTTGATATTTCTAGTTATTGTCTTCTCCTCCTCTAAAATGTCTTTTTTGTGTTAAGTATTTACTTACCTAACTACATATTGTTCCTGGTCCCCACCACCCACCCCATACATTATATACTGTAAGCAAGGACAGTTTTATCTTTGTCTTTGTATTCTCAGTGTTTAGCACAGTGCCTGGCATATAGTAGGTAGTGGTAATAAATGCTTAATTAATAATTCCTGAACTTTATTGTTCCTCATAAATAAAATTGCTTTAGTTACACTTGTATTTCCATCTTCAACAAGCTGTTATACAGAAAGTGCTTGGTAACCTGGTAAGAAATATGGAAGTATTATATAGTAAATATATAATACTTCCCAATTTACAAAACATGCTCTAATATTTTCTCCTCACTTTGCCTGATCTTCGATGTTATCTCCCTGTCCCATCATTTAAGTGACTTTTCAAATTCTACTTCCTCCAGGAAACCTTTTATTATTTATTATTAGTTCTCTAGAGGAGAATTAATTCTTTCTTTTAATGCTGCCCAGTCTACATATAAAATCTCCATGGATTCTCTTCTCCTTTTTTGTACTTGTTTATTTTTGGAGGGTTAGGTGACTTGCTCAGGGTCACGTAGTTAGTAAGTGTCTGAGGTCACATTTGAACTCAGATCTTCTTGACTTCTGGGCTGGTGATCCACCTAGCTGCCCCATGGATTCTCTACCAATAACTTTTTAAAATGTAAACTGACTTTTTCTTATTACCTTGAAAATGCTTTTATCTACAAAGAATGGAATTGTGGAGATGCTAGAAGGGGGGACGGGGAAAGGTATAAGCAATTATATAGCAACTAATACGTGGTAGACATTGTTCTAAGTGTTTTACAAATATCTCATTTGGTCTTCACAGTAACCATGTGCTAATTTTACTAGTTGAGAAATCTGAGGCAAACAGAAGTTGTGACTTGCCCAAGGACATACAGTAATTAAATATCTAAGACCAAATTTGAACTCAAATCTTTCTGATTCTACCTGTTCAGTAGGTATACTGTCCCACCTAGCTCCTTACATGTCATTAAGACCTATGTTTGAATACCATCTATAATACTGACCAGGGGTAATTTATTTGACTTAACTTCAGCTTACTCATTTGTAAAATTGGTAAAATAATAGCTGTAATCCTTACTTCACAGGTTTGTTTGGAGGCAAATAAGATGGTATATGGAAAGCATTTTGTAAACCTTAAAGAGCTATATCCATGTCAACTGTTACTATCATTATCATTATTATGTGATAAAAACCCAATTTTTAATGGTTTTATTTAATATTGTTATTCTACAGTCCTTATGTTCTATACATTTGTCCATATCAGGATGTCTGGGCAGCAAGATGGGCACAGTGCCGGGCTCGGGGTGAAGGAGCCTATCTTGCTGAGTTCAAATCTCAGATACCAGCTGTGTGACTCTGGGCAAGTCACTTAACTCCCTTTGCCTCAGTTTCCTCATCTGTCAAATGAACTGGAGAAAGAAATAACAAACTACTCTAGTATCTTTGCCAAGAAAGTTGACAGTTGGGGTCATGAAGAGTTGGACACAATGGAAACAACTGAATAACAACGAGAGATGACAAGTAACCTGGAGAAAATGTCTCAATTTACAAAGTTTACTTTATTACAAGTCCAATGTGAAACAAAATAAGAACTTACTAGAAAAGAATGCACTAGATTAGGAGAGAGAATACTTGAATGCTACTTCTGCCATTTATTATCTGTGTAACTTTGATCAGGTCACTTAACCTCGGTTCAGTCTCAGTTTCCTCACCTCTAAAATGAAGAGATTGGACAGCAGGATGATTTTAA
This sequence comes from Notamacropus eugenii, assembly GCF_028372415.1. Lineage (NCBI taxonomy): Eukaryota > Metazoa > Chordata > Mammalia > Diprotodontia > Macropodidae > Notamacropus > Notamacropus eugenii. Next base: position 331,174,340 of record NC_092873.1, on the reverse strand, counting down.
AAGTCCCACTCTGCTCTAAAAATTTTTGATTTTTTGAGCAACAGGAGGAGAGTGGGCTGGATTGCCTTGGAGAAATTTTGCAGTGTTTTTAATGACCTCAAACTTCTCCCTCAAACAGGAGTTTGTTCTCTAAATACCAATGTTTATCTAGAGATGGTGCATAGCTGGGAGACACGGAATATCGATGTTTCTGAAGAATTTAAGTTGAGGGTTTTTCAGAGGGCAATGAAGTGGTATATAGTGGGTGTAAGAAGGCCGTACATAAACCAAGACTTGTGCAATAAGATGTTGTACAACATAAAAGATGTCATCAGAGAGATGTTTGATGGGAAAAAAGGGGCTCTCAGAATCTGCCCTGCAAATAATAATGTCTAATGATAGCTAGCCTATGTGTATATATATATATATATATATATGCATATGTATATATGTATGTATGTTGATATATATATATATATATATATATATATATATATATATGTCAGTTTAAGGCTTGCAAAGTTCTTTACATATTTGACCTTATTTGATCTTCATAACAATTCCATGAAGGATGCTATTATTATCCCTACTTTATAGGAATCTGGAAGATCTATCAGGGAGATCTGAGTTTGAATCCTCCCTCACTAACCAGCTGTGTGACCCTGTGCTAACCTCAGTTTCTTCATCTGAGCTGGAGAAGGGAATGTCAAACCACTCCAGTTTCTTTGCCAAGAAAACCCCAAATGAGATCATAAAGAGTTGGACACAACCGAAACAACTGAACAACAACCACAACAAATGGTTCTGGGGAAAGTCTGTCTCAAGATTGTGTTTCCTCCCTGGGGTGTGAAATTTTGAAGATCTTACAAAAATCATTTGTGGCGTATTTGGCATTAAGAATGACAGAGTACAGCATCACATTCAATACCAACACTCATCAGCACAAGAATAGTTAACCCAAAGTTCCAGGAAATCACCTATAGGTGTGATTTACAACAAATATACAACAACAGTGTGTGCAATAACCACAGTCCGTGCAAAGGATCACTTCACAGGCTGCTTATAAGTCTAAATTACATACCTGAGATAAACGTTAACAGTAGTAAATTAAGATCCATATAACACAAGGAAATAAAGCATAAGAGGAAACAAATTTCAAAGCGATAATAGAATGAATAGGTCTGCAAAATATTCAGCTGCAGCAGCAGCATCATTTACAAAAATAGCTAACAGGATGAGCTATGAGGGTGGGGGAAGGGCCTCTCTCCCCCAGAGCCAGCATGAAGCTCTGCTGCCACTACCGCCTTTCTTTCTGTTGCTTTGGCTCTTTCTAGCCCTGCTACTGACTCCAGACCTCGCTGTTGTGACTAAGTGGCCCTCCTTCTCACTCTGCTGTGATGGCCCCCATAGCCCATACCTCTAGGGACAGAGATAGGCTGGCTGTGCTTCGTTCCCCTTCTGACTGGACTTTGTCACCATGCCCCTTTTGGGTACCTTTTCTCTTCCTTCTCCCCACTTTTCAGCTTCCTTTTATGTGGTTATCTTTTATTAGAATGTAAACCCATTAAGGTGAGGGACTGTCTTTATTTCTGTTTCTGTTTGTCTCCCCAGAAGTTAGCACAGTGCCTGGTATGTAGTGAATGCTTGATAGGTGCTTTTTGCCTTTATCTTTTAGATGAAAGAGAATTAAGATAGCTACAATGTTAGGAGTTTTAAAAGGATAAGGGAGAGAAAGACAAAGACAGAGAGGACAGAGAAGAATAGAGAAAGAGAGGGAGGGAGGAAGGGAAAGAGAGATAGACAGACAGAAAGAAAGAGAGGAGAGATCGAGAGAGAAGAGAAAGGAGAGAGAAAAAAGCAGAGAGAGAGAGAGAGAGAGAGAGAGAGAGAGAGAGAGAGAGAGAGAGAGAGAGAGAGAGAGAGAGAGAGAGAGAGAGAGAGAGAGAGAGAGAGACAAAAAGACCCGGGAGAGACAGAGACAGAGAGGAGAGACAGAGAGAGGAGAGATTGAGAGAAAAGAGAAAAAAGAGAGAGAGAAGAAAGAGAGGGAGAGACAAAGAGACTCAGGAGAGACAGAGAGGAGAGACAGAGAGGAGAGACAGAGAGAAAGAGAGAGGAGGGATAGAGAGAAAAGAGAGAAAAAAGAGGGGGAGAGGAAAGAGAGGATAGACACACAGAGAAGAGACAGAGAGATAGAGGAGAGATGAAGAGGAGAGAGAGAGAGAGAGAGAGAGAGAGAGAGAGAGAGAGAGAGAGAGAGAGAGAGAGAGAGAGAGAGAGAGAACACACACACAGAGGTATATCAGCTATCTGGGAGTTGGAGCCCATTCCAAGATTTCCGGGAAGCTAGGCAATGGGGAGTAAAGTCCCTAGCACAGCAGTAGCATAGATGAAGACATCCATCACTTATGCTGCATTTGAAAGCGAACTTGGTGGAGCGCTTGCTACTTGGAAATGATGTTCAATCTGAATCCACTCTCCTTGGGGACTGAGATGAAATAGGGGAGAGTGTACCCCTAGGTGCTTGGGGTAAATGTTGATATTTCTGTTTTTGCTATAGCTTTAAAGTAACTAGCCAACGTTTGGATAGCACTTTATTTGCTAGGAGCTTTACATGTACAATCCTGTAAAGTAGGTGTTACTATTACCCACATTTTAAAGATGAGGGAATTGAGGCACACACACATTAAGTGACTCACTCATGGTCACACAATATATGAAATTGTAGGTAGGATTTGAACTCAGGTATTCCAGACTCCAAGTTCAAATCTATCCACTATATTACCTAGCTGTTTAAATGTTCCTTTGTACATTGTACATTACTTTTACTTTGTAAAAGTTAACAAACACTAATTGGTTAAATTCATCTGGGATGCTATTTACTGATGGGGTGGAAGGGGAAGAAAAATCAGACCCAGGAATTAGATCCCAATCATAACCGCAGAGAAAGACACTGCATTGCCCCACAGGGGTATCTTCGAACTCTGAGGGGGTGATGTAGCTGGCTTTGCTCTGAGAGAAGGAAGCCAGAGAAATCGCTACAGGAACAAAACAAAGCAAAGCAAACATGACAGCCTTTGAAGGAGTAACTGCAACATAGGGAGATGCAGAACAGAATTCCCAGGCCTCCCAGACAGACTCCCTGGAAGTCTCAAGGGGGCAGAGTGGAGGGTGGGACTCTCCAAACCCTTCGGAAGTCTCTGAAGGACTATCCTGATCCTTCTATGGTGTTTGGGTAGACACTTTAACCTCTTCTCTACTCACCAGAATCCAAGTCAATCTCCCACGACCTTGGTTTCCTTAAGTCCTCCCTTGGGTAAAGTTATAGCCCATATTTCTGCCCACTCCACTGCCATAGGGTCCTGTGCTTCTGTCTGATGTCTATGGGGCTATGCTATCCTGTTTGTGAGACCAAGTGCTGTCCCCACGTGCTGCCATTGATGGGACCAGTCCTTGTCCTCTACCAGGATAGTGTTCTTTCCTTCCCTACCACTCAGCTCCCTTTCCAGGGCCAAGTAGGTCAGGAATACTACTAGAGGCACTGCTACTGCTGGGGACAGATTCTGCCTCCCAGTGTGGCAGGGTCTGAGCATTTCCCCCTGATGGGTGAGTGGGGTACCATCCCTGATTAGTCCGCCATGTCGATGAGATCAGGAACATTCAATTCAATAAATATCAAGTATCTATAATATGCCAGGCACTGAACTAAGTACTAGGTATACACAAAAGAGGCAAAACACAGTCTCCACCCCATGTCCAAGTAGATTATAGTTTTAATGGATAACGTCCTCAAAGGAAGGCTCAGGCAACTTGGAAGGGATCCTCCTTCTGGCAATTATCATCTCTAATGTACGAAATAGGTCCTGTAGCTTCCACTGAGGGATCAAGGAACCCCTAGCATCTCAAACTCACAAGGTTGCGACCAAGGCTAGGACTGTCCAGCTCTGTATCCTATGCTAAGGAAAAGAAAAAAATACCAAAAATCAGAAAGGCATGAAAGCAGAGACTCCTCCTTTAAATCAAGACACATGCTTTATCCAATATGTGCAAGCAGTTGCCATTTCTGCTAGGCTGGAGAGGATTCCTAAGGCCTGAACTTTGAGAGCCTTCCTCATCTATACTTCTCTGAAGAGAGAGAGAGAGAGAGAGAGAGAGAGAGAGAGAGAGAGAGAGAGAGAGAGAGTCAGTCTTAATATTTTTAGATTGATGCAGTCCCCTATCACTGGTAATATTGGTCAATTGAAAAAGTCTCTGAGTTCTTATTGAGGGTCAAGTGATGCATTTCAAGTGTACCAAAAAGTCCCAACAAAGTCCATGTGGCACAGTTCCCATTGTCCTCCCAAATAACCAGATAAAAAAAAAATCACAAGAAGTTCCTTCAGTACAGTGCTTCAGACTATCTCACAACTATAGTCTTTAGGAGGTTAGAGGTCCTGGGAGACAACTATTACCCAGAAGTTTTTTAAAAAATCATGCAACAAATAAATGATAGTTTTTTGAAGTTATCTTCAAGGTACAGTTTTTAAAGACAAGGAGCATATTTGCATTTGTCTCTAGTTATTGAATGTTCACAGATAGTTTATTCTTTGTCCTCTCAGGGATGATGGGAAGGGGTACCTCACAGTAAGTAGCCACCACTGATAGAAGCATCATCAGAAGTACCACCATAAGGATGGAGGCCAGCTAATGCTCATCTTACTCTACACTCACCATTCCTCACTTTGTTGGGATCATTCTGAGCCAATCCTGTCAACTCTTCCAAATGTTGTAGGAAAGGCCTGACTCAAGCCTACCCTCTGGCTCAAAATTGCAGTGAAATGAAATATTTGTAGCTCTGCCAGTTAACAAAAGGAGATTTACTTAACCAAAATAGGAGAAGAATATCCAACAAGGATATTCACTTAGGAGAGCACAGTGCATTGATTCAACTGAAAGCAGTGCCCCTGTCTCTCTTTCGTCTATGGCTGTCTGCCAGTCAAGCATCAGGGTCCCTCTAGAGTTCCTGGTGGCTTTTTGTACACAGACTACCAGGAAGCCATGTCAATAGCCTGAAGCGTAGTCCTCTGAGTCAATTAAATCATTTTAAAAATAATTTTATTGATTTTGTCTTTACATTGCCTAAATTTCCCTCTGTATTCCTCCCCCTCCATTCTTCTAGAGAACAACTCTTCAAAACAAAGATTTTTTTTAAAAGAAAAAAGATTTTTAAAAATAGTAAAACTATTGAAAAAAGGAATCTGATGTTATATGCAACACCCCATGGATCCCAAACTCTGCAAAGGAGCAGGGGATGGTCTTTTCATATCTCTTCTTTGGGGTCAAGTTTCTTCTTCTTTTCAATAAATTCTACAGCATTTAGTTTTAATTGCTTTATGGTTGTTCTTTCATTGTTGTCATTGTGTATATTGCTTTCCTGGCTTTGCTTATTTCATCTTATATGTGTTCTTGTATCTTTTCATGCTTCTCTGTAGTCATTATGTTTATTGTTTCTTACAGTACAATTTTATTACATTCATGTCCTTTGATACCACAAAAATGATATTGTAAGTATTTTGGTGTATATGGAGCCTTGTCAGTGACCTAGCATATATATTTAACAATAGACATTCTGCATCAAAGGGGATGGGCATGATAGCCTCTTTTATCTGCATAATTTCAAATTTCTTTCCAGAATGGCTATAGTAGGGCATCTAAGTGGAGTGGTGGATAGAACACTAGCCTGGGAGTCTGGAAGACCTGACTTCAAAACCAGCTCAAAGTTCTTACTAGCTGTGTGACTCTGGCCAAGTCACTACTTATCTTCAGCTGCCTCCAAAACAAAACAAAATAGAATGGTTATACCAATTCAGGGCTTCATCAATAATTACATGGTTGTGCTTATCTTTCCGCAACTTCTCCAACACTGACTGCTACTTCCTTCTTTTGTCATCTTTGCCAGTTTGTTGGGTATGAGGTAAAACCTCTGAGTAGCTTTAATTTGCATTTTCTTATTATTAGCAACTTGGGTCATTTTCCTCCCATGTGGTTGTTAACAATCTGCAATTCTTCTTTTGAGAACTGATTGTTCGTATGCTTTCACAACTCAGTTATTGAGGAGAGACTTTTGACCTTTTATTTTACTACTAGATGTCTTTATTTTGGATACCAAACCCTTTACAAAGATTTTTTTTTCTCTTATTGGTAGATTCAGAACCCTCCATTTTGAGGAGGGGTCCAGACCAGCCATCCTCAGTTTACTGAACTTCGGCTACCATGCCCACAGATGGGTACCTTCCTTTCCTCTTCCTGACCTTTCTGTTCCGCTTTTAGGTGTTGTCTTCCCCCATTAGAACATATGCTCCTTGACATCAGACTGTCTTTTTGTTTGTATTTGTATCCCTAGTGACTTCTTTGTTGACTTGAAAATTCAATATGAATTTGTGAAGTTGATATGGCAGTCAAAAGATCTAATGTGATCATAAATTAATAGAAAGAGAATGTTCAGAACTGGAGAAGTGATGGTCCTATTGCACTCAACTGTTCACATCTGGAGTATAACATACAGTCCTGAGGACCTCGTTTTAGAAGGAACATGGAATGAGTTTAGGCAGGATGACCAGGATGATGAGAGGACTTGAAATCCTGTCATCCATGATTTGTTGAAAAAATTAGAGATTAGAGAAAAATCATTTAGCTAGAGAACATTGTCTTGGAGGGTGTGTGATAGTTTTAAAATATTAAGAACATTGTAATTTGAAGGATTAGACTTTTTCTTCTTAAATGCAATAATTGATGGAATTTAAGGGGAATAAGATTTTGATTTGACATATGAAAAACTTTCCTAACTCTTAAAGTTGCATCAAAATGGTATGACTGAGGGGGTAGGGTTTTCTGCCTAGGACTAAATTTTCTGTCACCAGAGTGTTAAGTGAAGACTGCTTGACCGTTCGGAGATGTCTATCAGATTTGTGATTTGATTGTGAATTGGAACAGATAACCTCTAAGATTTCTTCCAGTTCTAGGATTCTATGATTCTGCTGAGGAAGGGTTGTAGAATGATAGTCTAGATATAGACCCAGAGAGCAAGGATGTTATTTGGTCCTGTAGAAGTAGGGAAGGATGGAATGAGAGAGGGAACAGTTTGTATTCTAAGCCTTAATAAATGTTTGTTGAATTGAACTGAAGGGAGAAGGAAGGAGGTGGTATCAGAGGAATCAAGTTTTTCAGTAAGGAGAAGAAGGGGAAGATAAGGAATATGTAAGAGACTTGTTCATATTAAATCAAGGTCCCCAAGGATTCAGAAGAGGGAGTTAACACAAGGTGGATTGGCAACGGGTGTGGAAATAGTGGCAGAACAGAAGAGCAATGACAGGGTAGGGGAAGAAAGCAGTGGGGAGGGCTTTGCTTGGGCCATGAATCTGCAAAGCAGGAATGTAGAAAGAAGGAATTTGGAAAGTAGGTTGGAGATACATATTGGGAATAGGAGATATTAAGTGTGTAAGCAGAATTTTGCTACATCTAGCATTCTATGAATATCTAGTATAGATAGTATATCTATATATACCAGTTATATGCATATGCTTGACAAACTTGATCCCAAAGAAGAGATGTGAAAAGATACCTGCTCCTTTACAGAGTTCGGGATCCAAGAAACATGGCATAAAACGTGTATATAGTATATCTATCTATCTATCTATCTATCTATCTATCTATCTATCTATCTATCTATCTATCTATCTATCTCTATCTATCTATCTATCTATCTATCTATCTGTCTGTCTGTCTACCTACTACCTGCCTACCTACCTACCTATCTATCTATCTATCTATCTATCTATCTATCTATCTATCTATCTATCTATCTATCTATCTCAGTATTTAGTATTAACCAGTCTCATGGGTTTTAACTGAAATGTTAGTGTGGGGGTTAGGTTGAAAGGATAGAACAAAGATTTTCAGAAATGAAAGGGACCTCAGAGGTCATCTGTTCCAATTCACATCTAAATTGTAAATCTCATATTAAGAGCTTCTTGAACAAATGATCATCCAGCCTCAGCTTGAAGACCTTCAGAGATAAGAAATTTACTGTCTGTTGTCAGTCAGTCAAAGCATCAACAACCATTTATTAAACTCGTACTAAGTGCTGTGAAAGGAAGTTAGATGGCACAGAAACTAAAGCACTGGGCCTGGAGTTAGGAAGACTTGAGTTCAAATCTGGCCTCTGATACTTATTAGCTACGTGACCCTGAGCAAGCCACGTATCCCTGTTTGCCTCAGTTTTTTCATCTGTAAAATGAGCTGGAGAGGGAAATGGCAAACCACTCCAGTATCTCTGCCATATGGAGTCGCAAAAAGTGGGACAGGACTGAGCACCAACAACAAAGTGCCATGCCCTGTGCCAATGGGGATATAAAGAAAGGCAAAAACCAAAAGAAAACAAAAGAGCTCCTGCTTTCAAATAGAACGCAGGTCTACCGAGAGAGACAGTATGCAAATAACTATGTGCAAATAAGGTATATACAGGATAAACTGTAAATGGAGAGAGAAGCCATTAGTATAAAGGCAGATTAAGAAAGGCTTCTTGAAGAAGGGTTGTTTTAGCAGGGACTTGAATGAAGCCAAGGATGCCAGGAGATAGAAATAAGGAGGGAGAGAATTCCAGGCATAGAAGACAGCCAGGGAAAATGCCTGGGGTCTAGACCTGAAATATCTTATTGAGTTGGGGACTGATATGATTAGAACTGATTTAGGCAATTCATTCTGCTTTGGAGAGCTCTAATCATTTTGAAATTTTTTTCTTTTCTTTACCCCAAATCTGTCTCTTTACCAAAATCTGGTATTTAACACTCATTGATCTGTTTTTACCAACTGTTAGATCTAGAAAGATCTTTGGGATCATGGAGTCTAATTTTCTCATTTTATTACTGAAGAAACTGAGATGCCACATGTGTGCTTGTGTGTGTGTGTGTGTGTGTGTGTGTGTGTGGCATGCACACATGCATGCTAAGTGGTTTACCAAAAGTTAAGCTTGTCAGAATTAAACCTCAAAACTTAATTTTTTTTCTGACTCCAAGTTCAGCACACTTAAGTCCTTAGCACAGTGGCTTCCTCAGGCAGTAGAAGTATCCTGAAAAATTTGCCTCTAACCCACTGTTCAAATTTATTTTATACTATTCTCTTTTATAAGGAAGCTATGTGACACAACGGATAGAGTGCCAGCCCTAGAGTCAGAAAGACTCATCTTTCTGAGTTGAAATCTGGCCTCAGATACTATCTGTGTGACCCTGGGCAAGTCACTTAACTCTGTTTGCCTCAGTTTCCTCACCTGTAAAATGGACGGGAGAAGAAATTGACAAAACCGCTCCAGTATCTCTGCCAAGAAAACCCCAAATAAGGTCTCGAAAAGTAGGACATGACTCAACAATAGCTCTCCTTTAGGCACTCTGAATTCCCACCAACTGGTCTACTATTCCCAGAAATTGGTGTTATTTCCCATCTCTGTGCTTTTGTACAAGTTATATTTCCCCATACCTGGAATGCATTCTTTTCTCATCTTAATTTATTAAAAACTTTAGTATTAATAACATTACACAATCACTGTTAGAGTTTTGGGGTGCTGGGAGAGACATTTTTAGCTCTGGATTTTACACAGGAAGACTTGGTTCAGTCCTAGAGGAGCCTGGCTTCAATGGAGATCAAGTGGGCTCTTACCCCATATCCCTGGGGAGAATCAGCTAAAATTTAGATATGGTTCATATCTAAGGTCTCTTTCAAAGGGAGAGATAGAAAGATTTTTAGTATGCAGTATGTCACATAAAAAAGAAATGTTTGCAAAAGATTTACAAAGCTGTACTAACAAAGACTTGAATAAGCAACAGTAGTATGTTACAACTTCTGTTATACTTTCTTGGAAGGTTGATTCTCTTAAAAATTTTACTTTAACATTCATTTAAAAATTTTGGAGTTCCAATTTTTTTCCCTTTCTCCAGTCAGTCCCCCATCCATTGAGAAGACAAGTAACATGCTATTGTATATTTGAAGTCATGCAAAACATATCAGAAATTTGATTCCCTTGAATTATTTTGTGGGACTGCTAGATTGACATTTCACCTTCACATTGTCACTTCACTGTCCAGACAATTTCCTTCCACGTTCACGTCTTCTGGAAAGCCAAGCCAAGGCTGAGATTTGTCCTCTTGACAAATTTTTCAAGAATTTATCACTAATCTAAAAATGGGAGTGATTGCCTCTCAAAAGTGCAACCATCACTGACTGAGGGGTCAGGAGCTCCCAATCTCTTGAACTCATAAGGTTGTTTCTAAGGATATAATTGTTCATATCAGAATCTTTCTTGGTCACCAATACCCAAGAAGGAAACACAAAGCACAAGAGATAGAGACGTGTGGGCAAATGAGACCATTACCATGGTTAGTTGTGCTTCATTCTCCAAGAGGTTCAAAATGACCTCACTATGTTACAGTCAAGTTTCAGTGTGTCTTGACTGTGACTGAACAGATCAATACAAACTCTGAATGCTCAAACCACAGACTGAGCACAGATAGCCCATGTGAACATTTGGGGTGGATTCTCTAAATTTGGGCATCTTGTGTTTCTTTAGAGTTACTGCATTTCTGTTTTGTTCATAGAGCATAGTGGTTTCTTTGACCATGCTGGGTGGTCCTGGGCCAGGGTCTCCCATGTCACACAAAGTTCTTCAGAGAGACCTTGAGAATGTCTTTGTATTGCTTCTGACCACTGTGTGGGCACCTTCCTTGTGTGAGTTCTCTGTAAAATAGTCTTTTAGGCAAGAGTACATTTGGCACAAGAATAATATGACAACATCAGAGTAGCACTTTTTGCAGTAGAGTTTAAATGCTTGGCAGTTTAACTTAAGAAAAGACCTCAGTATCTGGTACCTTATCCTGCCAGGTGATCTTCAGAATCTTCCTAAGACAATTCAAATGGAAGCGATCCAGTTTTCTGGCATGGAGCTGGTAGACTGTCCATGTTTCACAGGCATACAACAACAAGGTCAGCAAAATGGCACTGTAGACCTTCAGTTTGGTGGTCAGTCTAACAATACTCCCACACTTTCCTTTGGAGCTTCCCAAACACTGAGCTAGTTCTGGCAATACATGCTTCAACTTTGTCATTATGTACATCTTTGGAGAGTATATTACCAAGGTAAGTGAATTTATCCACACTATTCAAACTTCTCCATTGGCCGCAACTCATCCACAAATGCATGGTATGGTGCTGGCTGGTGGAGTACCTGTGTTTTCTTGGTGTTAATTGCTAGGCCCAAATTAGCACAAGCAGCAGAGAATCTATCCATACTTTGTAGCATCTCAGGTTCAGAGGCTGCATTGAATACGCAATCATCTGCAAACAAAAAATCATGTATCAACTTACCCTCTTCTTTAATCTTGGCTTCTAACCTTTACAAGTTGAAGAATTTACCATCAGTGCAGCTGTGGATCTTAATGGTATGGGCCCTCATTGAAGGTGTCTGACAACATTGCTGATAACAATACCCAAGTGGGAAACATGAATTCTTCAGAACCCAAAGAGGCCAATAAACCTCTAAGCTTCCTTTTTAAACTATGGGAGAATAAGTGTCAGTAGTTATATCCAGAATCACCTGAGTTCTCTCCATTTAATATAGTCCCCAGAACTTAGCTGAGTAGGCTGGACCCTGAGTTTTCTCACAATTGATTTTTCAGCTTTGTTTCTCCTATGTGTAACTATTATTATAGTTGAATTTTCTTGCAGTTGATTTTTCAACCTTGTTATTCATATGAGTAATAATTCCATCATCATATCTAGAGCCTCTGCCACTATGGCAGATGTTAGTCAACCTTATGTAATCAACACAGTGGTAGATGTCAATGCTCTCAAGAAGTAGTGCCTCTTTTAGGTCTCTGGCCAACAAAAACTGTGTCAATATGAGGCGTTCAAGTAACCCCAAGGAAAAGTAGTGAATGTAGACTGAATTCCTTCCCAGATGAAATCATCTGTCAGTCTTAGTTATGAGTATGAAGAAAAAAGCCTTGGTAAGATCAATAACCTCATACCACTCGCCCGATGGCTTGGCTACTTGAGCTACCATGTTGACAAGTTCAAGAATAGCCATATCAACTGGCATAACTACTTTATTCAGTTCCCTGTAGCATACTATCCGGCAGTTAGGTGGCACAGCTAGGTAGCCATTATACTATAGGCAACTAGGAAGCTTGGCCTGAACTCAGGAAGACCTGAGTTCAAATCTGGTCTTAGACATTTTCTAGCTGACTAACTGACCCTGGGCAAATCACTTAATGAAGAAGAACTCTCCATTATGCACTCTGAATTCACTCTGTTTGCCTCAGTTTCCTAATCTGTAAAATGAACTGGAGAAGGAAATGGTAAGCCACTCCAGTATCTTTGCCAAGAAAAACCCCAAATGGGGTCAGAGTGCGTCATGCCTGAAACTATCGGACAACAAAAAGGTTATTCTAAAAGTTTTCATAGCACTGTACTCTAGTTTCCTTCATTTCTATCATCATTCTATCTAGATGGTCATCCTCAGCTTCCCAGATAGTCAGAACACAAGTTCAATACCTCTAAAAAACTCAGGCACCTATCCCAGCTGGTGAATGTAGCTGGGTTGTTCCATATTGATTTGTGAGAGCTCATTATTTCTAAGTTACTTCAGACCTCAAACCATGTTTTACTTGGACTATCTTTATGACCTGCCACCATTCTGCTCTGGTGTTATCTGAACTAGCCTTTCAAAGGCCATATCTTGGAGAATCTAAGCCACTCAGCTCCCAGTTGAGGGGGCCTTACAGTTCTGATTGGTGAGGGCCTGCCATGGCTGGACCTCTCACATCACCAACCATATTTCAGTAGGGAAATTTTCTTGCCATGTCACCTTGTGGTTCTGCCGCTGCTTCTGTTCCCTCCAAACTGTTTTGGAACTAGTGCCTTGAGATTTTGTTCTTCTGATTGATGAGAATCTATCTTATTTACTAGGTCCCAGATGCCTAGCCATACTTAACTCCAGCCTTATTTCTTCCTTGTTCCCTCATCCAATTCCTTTTACCTCATGCTTTGAGATAAATAAACAAATCCACACAATCATTACTTCTAGAAGGTACATGTTAATCAACTGTTCTATGGCTTCATTCTCCATCACTGTAACTTCCCAGATTAAAACACTCTTCCCTAGTAATCAGCACCTAATATAAATGGCCTTCCCCTATTAGAATATAATCTCCTTGAGGACCCTTCTACTGCTGCTCTAATATGAAATACTATATGGCAGGCATTGTACAAAAGGGATGGGCAAAAGGGATTTGGTTTTGGATAAAACCAAAAAGGACACACTTTCTGTTCTTAAAGAGATTATAGTCTAATAGGGGAAAGAAGCAATTAATAAATGCCTTTCCATTCACTCATTTCAAAATTAACGTTATTTATTTGTATATACACAACCCTTGGTAAAATGTAAACTCCTAGAAGTCAGACACTCTTTCTTGGGTTTTTGCATCCTGAGAGCCTTAGCCCACTGCCTCTTAAATTGTTTATTAAAATAAATTGTATTCAATCTAATTTTACATAGAAAGATTTATTTTTTTGAGTGATGTTGCCATCTTGTGGTCTATTATGGTATTATGAATAAAGAAATTTGAAGCCACACTTTCTTTGGCAGAGAGCAAGTAAAGACTTAAATAGTATCAGTTCTTGGTGTGTAAACTACAGGATGGACCAGAGATTTTCCACTACCGCCTTGGTGTTCCTTGAAATTATTTTATTTCATCCGGAGAAATGGAGAGCTTGCTTCCTCAGTCCATTTATCTGAGGATGGGATAGAGAATGAATATCGTCCTACTTTTGCTTGGTCCTTTTATTTTATTTATTTATTTTATTATATTATTAATAATATATTATTTTATTATTATAAAATACCATCATATTTTATAATATGTATTATAAAATATTATTATAAAATAAAATATTTGTTTCATTTATTTATCCTCACAGAGTACCTTGTGCAGATAAGTTTCAGCTATATCCCCTTCTTCCCCCCAAATAACCTTTTATTTTAAAGAAAACATTAGTGGAGTAAACCCAATCAACTCAGACAAATCTACACCCACAGTCTCCACCCAATTTATTCCCTCTTCCCTGGGGCTAAAATAACCTCTGGAACATTAAACTGGCTGTCAAGTTATTTTGGTGGGGAATCTAATCACAATGTATGGAAAGCAGATTCTCTGAACCAGCCTGGGTTGAGAGTCATTGCATCATGTGAGGTGGAAAATATGCTGGATTGGAATTCTGGAGACTTTGATTTCTATTGTCATTCAGTCATTAATTTCTTGTAAGACTTTGGGGTAATTCAGTTCATCTCTGTGAGTCTCAATTTTCTCTACAATGAAGGGATTGTACTAAATAATCCCTGAGGACCTTTGCAGGCCTAATATGATATATTATGGATGATTATGCCATATTTTTTTTTCAGCTCATATAATTTATTGTAGTTAGCACAGTTTAAAAATTCACAACAAACACACCAAGATTATAAAACTAAACAGAATCATAAGTTATTACCCGCTTAGGAAAAGAGACTATGCCATCTTGAGGAAAATATCTCCATCCTTCATCCTCTATCCCCAACTCCTCAGTATCTACAAAAAGATGGGGAAGAGGGAAAGTGAGATTCTTCTCCATCACCATTTTGAGCTACAGAATCCCAGGGTTGGAATGGATTTTTGAGATCTTCTAATTAACCGCCTCATTTTATAGAGAAGGAAATAAAAAGCCCGAAGAGAAAGTGAGTTGCTTAAGACCACCCAGGTAGCTAAGAGGCAGCTAGATGGCACAATGGATAGAGCCTCAACTAGGAGTCAGGAATGCCTGAATTCAAATCCTACCCCAGATTCTTACTAGTGTGAGCCTAGAGAAGTCACTCTGCCTCAGTCTCCTCATTTGCAAAATGAGGGGTAGTACTAACAGCACTTACTTCCCAGAGTTGTTGCAAGGATCAGATGAGATAATATTTCTAAAGTGCTTGGCAAAATTTAATTCAATGTATAAATGCTAGCTTCCTCTACTATTATTTGTAGACTCAGGATTTGAATCCAAATGTGTTCCTTATGCTAATCATTTGTATATTTGACAGCATCTGTCGGTGAATGAGGCACTGAAGTAGTGTGTTAGCGTTATCTTTATCTGTTCAAGATGTGCACCGCCTTCTACAAATCCTCTTGTATGCTCAGCTGCCTCATTACCTCACTGGCTTGCTCATGTAGTCTTGGTTGGGTGCACGCCCTCCCCCTTGTGGTCAAATGGCATAAGTACAGCGCATGCTAATGAACACAGAACCACTTGCTGATTGGGTGAGAGTGCCTTATTCCACAGCTGCTTTTCAAGCAGCTTGCAGAGCCAGACTAAATCGTAGCAGCAGCAGCAGCAGCAGCCAGCACCGTTTACCACTCCATTTCTTATCATTACCTCTCCTTATCCCTAGACCACAAGTTTTCTTATCTTCTAAAAATTTTTGGTCTTTTAAATTTATTTTTAACCAACACACCATCACTTATTTAACTGATTCTGAGACTGCTCAGTTTCCAGGATGACAATCAAACATCAAGGCCAGCAGTACAGGCCAAGAATGGCATTCCTCAGAAAGGTAACCTGGTGGGAAATAGATGGGGAGTAAAACCAAGTCTTTGTTAGGAGCCAAAACCTATAGGTTTAGAAGTTGTGGGAGGGGGATAAAAGTGAGGAACAGGTACAGTCCCAGTGAAAAAGGCATTTATTTTTAATTGTTACCACTAATGATTCTTGGTAAATGTATTGTGAAATGATGTATGTGTTTGTTTAAAGAAAAAGCTATTTAGGTTTCCAAACTGACTGGGTATACGTTAAGATCAAAACACATAGAGCTCTTGTTTAGAGCAGTGTGTAGATGAAAACAACCTGTAGGATGAGAAAACTGGGGATTAGAGAGCATCTCGGCAGATCTGTATCTGGTCTAGGTTTTTCCCTCCTTGTGTAATAGACACTTGGCTACCAAATGTATTCTCTACTGAAACTGGTTGTTCCCTGAGCTGAAATACAATATCTGAAAGTTGTTTTTTTTTTTTGGTTTGCAATACCTTGTATAGACTATTGTAATGAGATATTTCATAGGGGCATTGGTCATATTTGAATCTGTATATATATATGTATGTATATATATATATATATATACATACATATATATATTCTCTTGTGTTCATAGTGGCTTTCTATACTGTTTCTCTTGAATTACAAAGGTTTGTGGGACTAAACAACCCAGAAAACTAAACAGCTGTATGTGTGGGGTTTGCTGAGTCCCACTGAATGGAGGAAGTGTTATGCTTGGCCTCGTTTTGTTCAAGCGTCTGTTAGAGAGGGGTTTAAGAAAACTGGAGTGGGAAGACTTGAAGGGGATTAGGCATTAATCCACCTTTTCTCCACCTCCCCCCTCCCTGTGGCTTTATCTGTGAATGTTGTCCATCTTCTTAGGCTTATCTTTGGGAACAATATTAGCTGAATCCTCTGTGATACACATAGCCCCTTGCTTCGGATTGGTGATGGAGTCCCAGCCCTCCAAACAGTCAGAAAATATGTCCAGCTACTCCAAAAAACTCAGGAACCTATCTTGGTTAGTGAATGTAGGGGATTCATCAATGAAGCATAGAGACCAGTCTATTATATCTCAGAGATTTTTACATCATATATTTTAGTATCTTCAATGCAGACAGAAACCAGTACCAGCCAAAAATTTAAAACCATTTTTTTGATGGCTTTACATGTGTGTCTATTATCTTTGTTCTATTTCATCCTAATTGAAAATTTCCTTCCCCAACCCCACCTCCCAGCTGAGACTCAAGATCATCATCCTCTCCTTATATGGAAATCCCAAACTAAATATTAAGACTCCTGCTTTTAATTCTAATAGGCACAGGTTAGCTGTCAATGATTTATTAAAAAACTGTCACATGGTAGATGGATTAGACTTAGAATGCTTGGCCACAGAAGGCAGAACAAGGGGCTATAGTTGGGAGTTATAGAAAGGCTAAATCTGCCTATGTACTATGTAAAGAAAATCTTCCTAGTAATTAGAGCTGCCTAAAAATGGAACAGCTGCTTTAGAAGTTGTGATTTCCCCCTCACTGGAAGCCTTTCAATGATGACTGGATGACCACTTGTTTGGAATGTTGTAGAGGTGATTCCTATATGAGGAAAAATTGGTCTAGTTATCTTTTGGAGTCCCTTAAAAACCTGAGATTCTTAAATTCTCATTTTATAGATCGATTCTTTTGAAATACTTTGATAAGCTATGATTCTGGGCATGGTATAATCCTATTTGTTCTCCTACTACCTGGTTTCTGTCCTTGTTTCCTAAGCTCTTTTTTTTTCTTACAGAGCTTACCTAACTTTTCAATGGCAAATGATGCTTGTAAAGCAAAGAAACAACTTTAATTTTAATTTTTATACTTTTTTCAATTAAGAAGAATTTATATTCTTTTCCTCTCATTGTTACTTTCAATAGAACAAAAACAAAAAAGAAAATTTAAACCCTTCTAACAAATATGCATACTCCAATAAAGAATTTCCCCCAGTTGTCCATGTACAAAAAAAAAAAAAAGTTGTATCTGAAACCTTAGTCCACTGCTTCTCTGTCAGAAGCATGTTTCAATATGAATCCTTTGGTATATTGGCTGGCCATGACATTAATCAGAGTCTTTCCAAGTTTTTTAGTTACATTTCCTATTGTTATAGTATAAATTGTTCTCCTGGTTTTGCTCACTATGCTCTGCATCAGTTCATATAAGCCTTCCTAGGTTTCTCTGAAACTGTCCTCTTCATAATTCTTATAACACAATAGTGTGCCATCATATTCATATGCCATAATGTGTTTATCTATTCCCCAATTGACGGACACTCTCTTGGTTTCCAGGACTTTGCCACCACAAAAAGAGCTGGTATAAATATTTTTGTCCATATAGGTGCTTTTTCTTTTTCTTTGATCTCTTTGCAGTACAGACCTAATAGTGGTTTTACTATTAGTGATTTTGCTATCACTGGATCACAGGGTAAGCACATATTAGTAATTCTGGGCATTTTTTCCTTCTTATAGCTCTTTGGGGTTATAGGCTTAGTAGTGTTATAACTGAGTCAAAGGGTATGTCTAGTCAAGTATCTTTTGGAGCATGGTTCTGTGACATTTAAAATTAAGGTAGGCTGAGGCACAAAGTTCTGAGCATAATCAATTTATTAGAAAAGTGCTAATTTACCAGTAAATAGGTTCTCAGCTTCCCCAGCAAAGATAACACCCAGAATGAGAGGGACAACTCTCTTATATAGATTTGGGAAGTACAGAAAACAGGAAGGCTAGCATCATAGATGGAATAAAACGTAATGGATGGAAATTAGGAATGAGGGCTGTGACTTCTCTTCTGTGACTAAGAAATGGTAATTGTTAGAGTCCAGCTGCATCTTCAAGGAAGAGATAGCAAACCAGACTTTTTTGGATAACAAATTAGACTTGGTTATCCTCAAAGGATAGCTTGGTAGTGTAAAGATACTAGACCAGACTGCCTGGTGTCCACCTGCCTCCTTCAAAGATAAGAGATTTCCTTGACACAAGAACAGAACAATGATGAACACAATTGGATTTCTAAATTTAACTCATTACAACACAGCTAAATTTCTGAACTAAGTTCAAGAAAGGCAGTTACAGTTAACTGTAAGTAGGACCAATCAAAAAAAGACACAGAATCAGTTTAATTATTTAAGTTCCAAAGTGTTATCTAGAAAGGCTTAACCAATTCACAGGTCTGCCAATGGTGCATTAATATGCCTCTACCTTGGAGCATATAATCAGCTGGGGATAAAAAAGTAGTCTCCTTTCCTTCCTCTCCCATAGTAATCTGATTGTATACCCAATTTAAATTCAATGCTGATAAACATTGCCTACCTTTCCACAGCATAGCATTGAACCAGTGTGATGATGCCCTGGTTCGCTTTAGTTCTTTTTGCTCAAAGCGTGGTAGTCTGCATACATTTGTATCTGTCCATTCTTTTTTGGCACTATGATTATAGGTGATGGACTACCAGATTCTGTGACGAAGCTACTGACAAGTTAATTTATTGGACTGAGTGGGTAGTCAAAGATCAACTCTTCTACACTGTACGCTGTGCCTCTCTTAATGTATCTCAGAATAACATTAGCTTTTGGGGACTGCCATATTACACTGTTGACTCATTTTGAGCCTGAAATCCACTAAATCCCTTAGATCTTTTTCATAAGAGTTTCTGTCTAGTCATGTTTGCCTTGATCTTTGTTTGTGAAGTTGTTTTGTAGAACACAGGTACAGAACTTAAATTTGTTCTTGTTATATTTCAGCTTATTCCATTCAGTACTGCTCTAGCTTGTGAAAATCTTTCATAAATATAGATTCTACTATGTAGTCATTTCTCTAAGTTCAATGTCACCTGCAAATTTGACAAGCATTCCATCAGGGCTTTCATCCATGTCATTAATAAAAATGTTGGACAGATTTATGGGAAGCTCTATTAGAGAGTATCCTCAAAGTTGACATTAACACCTGAATAATTATTCTTTGCAACCAATCATTTGACCACTTCCAAATGTACCTATCTCTACTATCACCTAGCCCATATCTCTCCATCTTACCATCACATAGAATTAAAGAATTCATCAAGTACTTTGCTAAAACCTAAACATATTCTGTTTTTTTTAGCATTCCAATGATCTACTATAATGATAACTGTCAGAAAAGGACATGAGAATAGTTTAGTGTGGCCTGTTACTCATGAAGTTTTATGTGCTAGAATTTTGCCAAGAACAGAAGTCAAGGTCATTGATGTATTATTGCCAAATCAAGCTTCTATTTTTTTTAAACTGAGACATTATTTGACCTTTACAATCCTTTCATTTTCTCCCAGCATCTTTCAGAGATGACCAATAATAGCTCAGTAATTACATCTGCCAGTTTTTCATTACTGTACAATTTAATTTATTCAGGTCTGGTGATTAAAACTCATTGAAAGCAGCAAGATACCTTTCGATTGTCCTTTTACTTAACTTGAGTTTACACTCACTTCCAGACATTTCAAACCTCAGAAGTTTAGCATATTAGGTACAGATGCTCTGAGAGAAAAACTGGATTCCTTTTTAAGCTTAAATAACATATCCTGAATCCCTGTCAGGTGGGGCCATCCTGAGGGCTAATCTAAGTGTTATTTATTCACACCTTCAGAAAAATGTATATAGGTAACTTAACACTTTAGCAAGAGTTGAATAGGGTATTCTCTCTCTCCAACATTATGTACATTGGAATTAATGCTTAGATTAGGGTATCAAGTCTTCCATCTTCATAGGCGGGATCCAGTGAAGAAAAGAGATTCATAAAATGCAAGGAAAATTTCCTTGATAATGAGGGTTGTTAGTTTCTGGAAAGGTGAAGTGTAAAATTCTGTACTGTAGAAGGCTGTAAAATTTCCTTCTGGGGGGAGGGGTCTTAATAAATAAGGTAGATTCTTATTTACCTGTGATTCCAGGTGTGTTTCTATTTGAAAACAGATGATCTAGATTGCCTTGCAGGTGCTTCCCAACCTTTGAGATTCTGTGACCTTGATTCACCTTGACTTTTGGGATCCTAAATCGCATTTCCAGAATAAAGTCATAGAAAAATCTATTAGAGCCCTTATGGGCGGGTTCTCTTAAATATTTCCATGCTACCCACTTCTCTCCCACGCTCTTCCCTGTGTTGCACAAATGCTGAAAAGGAAAGCTAACTTAATATATTTTCAAAAGGTTCTTTAATTGTTTCCACATGATCGTCAGGAAGATTATTTTTAAGTTTATAGGAATCTTTAATAAGTGTCATTTTTTCCTTTGGAAAGAAAAAAAAATGAACTCAAGAGCCTAAGTCAGAAAGCAGGTGCATCTCCCTGCATCCCTATTAACTATCCTCTTCCCATAGGAACAGAAAATTGTGGGTTAATTATTTTTTTTTTTACCTGGACATCTAAAGTGTATAATGAGCAGGGAAGATAGATGTGGAAGATGCATGGTGCTGTGGATTTCATGGTGTGGAAAAAGAAATAAATTTGGAGTTAGAAAACCTTGGTTCAAATGCTGGCTTTGACATTTATAACTTGTGTGACTTTGGGTCACACTTTACCTTCTGGGCCTCAGTTTCCTCATTTGTAACATGAAGGGATTGGACTTGATGGATCTTAAGGTCCCTTCCAGTTCAGTCCTATGACCTATCCACTTCCTACAATACATACACACACACACATGTATATGATGGCTAGGAAACTTGTCCAGATTACAGGTGACAAGTTACCTTAGTGGTTGTTTGTTTTTTGAAGGCAGTTGAGGTTATTTGTCCAGGGTCACAGAGCTAGTAGGTGTCTGAGGGGCAGATTTGAACTCGGGTGCCCCTGACTCCAGGGCCCATACTCTATCCACTGTGCCATCTACTCCTCCCCCTACCCCACCTGCCTTAGTATTTTTAAAAAGACTTCTCTGCTCAATGAGGAGGCTGAACAGTTGGCCCTTCTTGGTAGGAATGTATTTTGTGTTTTCAACAGGATTTTGTAAAGCATCTAATATGTACCAGGTGCTTGGGACACAAAGGCAAAAATCAAATAGTCTATGACTTCAAGAAGATTACTAATTAGAAACAGCATGTACACAGATAAGTAAATATATCTATATCTGTATCTATAGCAATATAAACTACCCATGTGTCAAACAGAGATGGTCCTGGTTGCTTCCTTCCTCCCTCACTACCATCCCCACTCATCATCTTCTCTAGTCCCAGAGAAATGAGGGGAGGGTCAACCACTTGAAACCTTTTTCCTATGGTGACCAAATTCTTAGTCACAGCTTCCCCTGAGACTCCCCAAACAATTGTAAGAAAAGTTATTTTCAGAGTTAAAACAACAACAACTAAATACAAAACAATTTCGGTGGTGGGGGCACTGATCACTGGGGAAGGAAGTGTAGAAGGTCACACTTAAGCTTAGCTTTGAAGGCAGTTAGGGGATCCAAGAGGCAGAAGTGAGAAGGGAAAGCATTCCAGGCATATGGGGTAGACCATGCAAAAAGGAAGAAGATGGCATGGATAAACAATAGAAAAAGCAGTTTGGATGGACAGGAAGTAGGGCATGTGAGGGGGGATAATACATTATCAGCCCAGAAAGATCATTTGGAGCCAATTTGTGAAGGACTTTAAATGCCAAATAGACGAGCATCTCTTGGCAGTAAGGAACTAGTGAAACTTCTGTGACATCATATCTTAGACTAGCAGCTGGTGCTACCTCCTAGCCTACTCTCCCCTATGAGTATTAGCATTTTGCCTCTTCCGTGAGGTTGTATCATTGACCTAGTGGCCTGAAAGTCGGCCAGACCCTGCCATTGAGGAAAGCCAAGGAACAACAGTTTTAAATGGAACTAAATGAATAGTTCTCTGTTCCAACTCCCCTACTTTCCCTTCTCTCCCCCCACCCCCATCCCAAGGCTTTGATGAAAACAAAACACATTCCTAAATTAGGATCCAATGGGACCTGTCTGGAAGCCAAGAGTGTCTGTTTACATATTAGCTAACTGTCTGTAGCTGTTATCCAGAAAGTGATGAGACTGAGACAGAAGGGATGTCTTTGCTAGCATTTGTTTACACATCCAGTTACAGTGGTATAATTCCAGTTACAGTGTATCATCTCCAGTATGGTACTTGATTTGGTTCCAGAGACCCAAATAATAAATCCTATCCTCAGCATCTTAAGATAATAAATTTAGAGCTGAAAGGGACATTAGAGATTGTCCCTTCAGAGACTTCTCCCTCATTTGATAGATGAAGATCCTAAGGGCGTAATCTAACAGTTTATAAACTCTTGACTTTCTCAGGGTTGCCAATGAAAATAACAAGTAACAACTTCTCTGAGCTTCAATTTCCTCATCTGTAAAATGAGGGTGGCACCATAGTGCATCGAGTACTGCTCCTGGAGTTAAGATGACTCATTTTCTTGAGTTCAGATCTGGTCTCAGATACTTACTAGTTGTGTAACCCTGGGCAAGTCACTTTGCCCTGTTTGCCTCAGTTTCCTCATCTGATGATCTGGAGAAGAAAATGATAAACCACTCCAATATCTTGGCCAAGAAAACCCCAAATGGGGTCTCAAAGAGTCAGGCACAACAACATCAACCCCAAAAATGTTAGTAGTGGCATCTGCCTCATTGGGTTATGATGATCTAATGAGATAATGTATGTAAAGAACTTTGCAAACGTTAAAATGTTATATAAAAATATAAGAATTTATTATTAACTAAACATTCCCTGTCTATCATTTTAGGCTTATTTTTTAAAAGTGTGTTTTGTTAAAGCCACAAATAAAAGAAACTTGAATCTGAATATTTGGCACTACCCAAAGAAAATATCCTTTCCAAACTCTATGATCTATTCAAGTCAGTCTTTAAACTGTCACGTGTTCCTCAAACATAATATGCCACCTATCATTTCCATGCCTTTGCAGTGGCTGTTCCCTATCCCTAGAACACTCCCTGTTCAACCTTTGCCTTACAAAATACCTACATGAAGCCTTCCTTCCCTGACCTTCCCCTCATCTACTTTGGATGTTGTTCAGTTGTTTCAATCCTGTCTGACTCTTCATGATCCCATTTGAGGTTTTCTTGGCCAAGATACTAAAGTGGTTTGACTTTTCCTTCTCCAGGTCATTTTACAGATGAGGAAACTGAGGCAAGCATGGTTAAGTGACTTGCCCAGGATCACATAGCTAGTAAGAGTCTGAGGTTAAATTTGAACTCATGAAAATTAGTCTTCCTGATTCCAAGACTAGCACTCCATCCATTTCTCCACCTAGTTGCCCTACTAGCTACCTTTTATTTATTTTGTGTGTGTGTTTTAACACTACACACATAGTCCTATAAACACATGTTGGGTCTCCCAATAGAATGCAAGTCCTTGAGAATAGAGATTGTTTCATTTTATTAATCTGTATCCCCAGTGCCTGGCACAGGGTAGGTGTTTAATAAATATTATTGATTAATTAATTGATAAATCTGGGTTGCATTGCTCCACAAATATATACAGCATCCACATACAGTAGCCACACGTAGAATTCGCAAGTAGAGAGGCACATCTGTAGCCAAATCACAAGTAAGGAGAAACAACTTACACCTCTGATGTTTCAGGATTGTGAAGTCCTTGCTCTACTTTCACTGACTTTTGGCTTGCAGATTCTGCTTGGTGCTGTTACACCATAGACACCATGGCCTTCTGATCAAGAGCGCTACTATCCACTTTTCTAGAAAGCCTTGGAACAATTGTCCTGGGGGAAATAGGAGCCTCCATAATTCTGCTTTCTCAGTCTTGACTCAGAGCATTGTCTCCTCCAAGAGGAGCATGGCACTGGCCCCAGGCTCTTTTGGAATGGACATCTGCTCAGTTTCAAAGTTGGATTCCTCCATGTGTTTCTGCAGCAAAATGACATTGCTGATGAGATGACAAGAAAAATTCCTCTTCCCCCAGCATCACCCTGAAAAATCCAAGAATTTCGAGGGAAAAGGTGACAATGAACTCTTAACAGCTGTGTCCTTCTCCATAATTGGCTCTTAAATTCTCTCTGAAGATCAAATGTTAGAAAGGTCAACTTTACCCCACCCCCGCCCAAATTTTCAAGTCTCAACCCCCAGCTAATACTCTTGGCCCTTTTATGTGCAAATGTGCGCCTCTGAATCTAGAGTTTTTGGAAGCTTGAAAATATAGCTCCTTAAAGTTTGAAAAGGGTACGCACCTTTATATCTCATTGTCTCTGTTATCTGTCCCTTAGCTACTGTAACTTCATCAGGAGGATTATGAGGACACAGCTGATCAGAGCTTTCCTGTTCAGCATTTTGCTACAGTTATAAGACCTTTGAACCATCACATATCTCCTACACTCCCTCCCCTACAGGAGCAGACTCTTTTCCATATTCACACTTCCAGCTGACTGCTGTCAAAAAGCATCTATTGCTAGAACAAGGCTCCAATGCCATCTAATGCACTTAGACCTCCTATAAAACAAATTCAGAACTCTGAGTCTATTGCTGAGCTACTGCTAAGCTAACTGATTCAGTTGTACAAAAATTACTTTCCTTCTTTTTATGAAATTTTCTCCTATTTAGGGACTCACTATAGACATGCCTTGATATTTGGTTAAGTTACATCAAGTCAAGAAGCATTTATTAAGTGCCTACTGTGTTCTAGGCATTATTCTAAGTGCTGAGGACATGAAGAAAGGCAAAAACCCCTCAAAACTCCAGTCTTTGTTCTCAGGGAACTTATTTATAGTTTGATGGGGGATACAATGCAAACAACTATGTGCTAACAAGATAGATAAAGGATAAATTGAAAATGATCTCTGAGGAAGGCACTAAGATTTAAAGGAGGTCTGGAAAAGCTCCTTGCAGACAGTGGGACTTTAGCTAAAACTTTTAAAAGTTGAAACTTTCGGAATGCACTCTCTTCTGACCTCTCTGCCTTATAGAACACCTCTTCTTTCAAGATGCCTCTCAAACGTCACTGGCTACACAAAGCCTTTCTTGATCTCACCAACGGTATCCTCCTCCCAAGCGACATTGTATTGTATAATTAGCCACTAGGTCATTCTGTGCAGACTTGAGCTCAACTCCTGCCTCTGATACCAGCTGTGTGATGGAGGGCAAGTTCTTTAACTTCTCTTAGACTTAGTTTCTTCATCTGTAAAATGGGGATAATAATAGCACCTGCCTCCCAGAGTTGTTCTGAGGATCAAGTGAGTTAATATGTGAAAGATGCTTTGTCAACCTAAATAAATGCTAACTGTTATTACAATTATTAATTACTTTGTACTTATTTCTTTGTATTTATTTTGTATTTATATCTATATCTTTATATATCTCTATATAGATATATAAATATCTATAGATATTTATATATAGATATCTTTGTTGTCTCCCCTCTTACAATATGAGTTTCTTGAGAGTAGAGGTTGTTTTGTTCTTAGCATTTCTGTCCCCAGTGCCTAGCACAGTGCCTGGAACATAATAGGTGTTTAATAAATACTTGCCGATTAACTGAAAAGAAACTCACTAAAGTCCTGCTCCAATGCCTTATTATGTGAAGGGTAACCCTGGGTTCTCTACGCTTATGTCAGTAGAGTGCATGCTTTGAGAGGTCCTCCCAAATTGGAAAATCTTCAAGTGTGACTCAAGTGACAGATGATGTCTGTCATCTGAGGACCAGATAAGCTAGATGAGGAAAAAAAAATTACAAATACTTTTATTTATGTTTTATTAAAGCCAGAAATAAAAGAAACTTGATTCTGGATATCTGGCATTGTACAAATAGAATATCCATATTAGTATGCCAAATATCTAGAATCAGGTTTCTTTTTCTTCTGGTTTTAATAAAATATACATAATTTTAAAAAATTTAAAATCTGAGGAAACAGACAAGATATGCTTTGTTGGGATTCATCTTTTGACCTCCCTCTGTTCTGTCTTTCAGATTGAAGACTTAGTGAAGGAAATGCAGAACCCAGAGACAGGAATCAGAATGCAAAGCCAGAGGGTTATGATCACTAACATCCCTCATGCAATGACAGGTAGGGCCTGGCAAAGACTTGAGGGTGTCCTGGAGCTGAGGTTTGTGCCTGGAACAGAATGTATTCTTGTCACACCAGTTGGATTAAGTCATAAACGGGAAGTGATAGAAGTCAATTCTAAAATAAGGTTTTGATGTTGTAATTCCCAGTGGTGAGAGTGGAAAGAGATGACTTGAATGTGTCATTTCTTGAAACTATTTCTCTTAGGAGGTCATCATTTAAAAGAAATAATATTTTATTTAATATAGTTTGTTTTTAAGGGCAAAACCACTTCTCAATAATCTGCTAATTCCTTCCGCTTTGTTCTTCCTTATAAGAGAAAAAAAATGGAGCAAACCGTACTGATGCAATGATTACAACTAACATTCTGCATTCATAGTCCTACTTTTTTATTGAAAAAATTATATTGTATTCAAATATCAAACATCTGGAACCAATTCTGATCACTGAGTTCTTTTTTCTTTTCACTTTTAATGTTATTGTAACAATGGCTATGTTATTTTCTTGCTTTTGTTTCCTTGTCATTCATTCAGGATATCTTCCTATCTTTCTCTTAATTCTTTATATTTTTTGCTCCTTATAGGACAAAAATCTTCCAATATGTTAATGGAACAAAATTACAATTTGTCCAGTTAAATTACAATCTGTTCAGTCAAATAGAAGAGCACCTATTTTATTTGCAGTTCTTTTGCTAATATAAAAAGTGCTACTATGAATATTTTATTTTACATAGAACTTTTTGCTTGTTTCATTATAGCCATGATAACTAACATTTCACTGTCAGGTTGCTAACTTCTTCTATAAAGGGAGATGAGCCTTAATAGAAACATATATCATCTGAGAGCTGTGATCTCTTATTGTCTCTGTATTTCAGTTGGATTTAAGTCCATGGTTTTTGAGAGCCATGACATGTTCCAAGGTAGAACCTCCCAAGAGAGGACTAATTTTGGTAGCACCATTTGTAGACAAGGTATTCTGAGCCAACAAGTCCAGTGGTGAATAATGGCTTATGTTTTCCCTCTTAATTTGTTATGCATTTTCATTTTCTTGTTTTTGATGTTGGCAATTTTTTTTTCTCTTTTAAAAAATACCTTAATGGTTATTTGTTTTGTTACTCCCTCCCTTTTCACTCCCCTCCCCCAAAAAAATCAAGTCCTAGTTTTTTTAATTAAATGCTTATTTATTTTTCAGTTTTGTATCTTTGGTTTTCGGGCAATTTTTATATTTAGTGAGAATTTTGTGATTTTATAGTTTTTTTTTAACTTGTTTGTGCAATTCATTGATGTGTTTTTCTTTTTTATTGATGAATATGTTTAGATATGAGTTTTCCCCTAAAAGCTGCATGGACTACTTCCCAAATGTTTTGAAATGTCTCATTTTTGTAGTTATTTTTGCTGATAATATCATTCTTATAATTTGTTCTTTTGCCCATATTTTCTTCAAGATTAATTACTTAGTCTTTCTACTTGAATTTTTCAAATGCCTTTTATTGATGATTATTTCTATTGTGACCAGTAAAGAATGTTTAGCATTTCTTCTTTTCTGAATTTGTTTATAATTTTATATGCTCTAGCATGTTGTCAATGGTGCCAAAGACTCTAAATTTCTCGTTTTATTCTCTAATGTACTCCTTTTCTCCCTCCATTTTCTTTCCTCTCAACCCGAACAAAATTAGGAAGAAAAAAAAATCCCTTTCCCTGTATTTGTCTTTCTTTACTCTCTATGACTCTTGAAGATAATAAAACTGAAGGAAAACGTGTGTCTTCTCCCCCTATTAGAATGTAAGCACTTGATTATGATTTAGTATGTTCCAATGACTCAAATGGAATTACCTCCCTAGATTTCTTTGTCTCCTGTGATTAAGTATCAGAGGTTCTCCCCAGCTCTGATTTTTTTTATTATTATTTTTTGATGTTTAACAATCACTGCCATACAATTGAGATTTTATTCCCCCCCCCACCTACCCCCCCACTACCCCCCTCCCTCCCCACGACTGCATACAATTCTGTATAGGTTCTACATATACTTTCCTACTGAGTATATTTTCACTATAGTCATGCTATGTAGTCAGACTAAAATAAATGAAAGAAATCATATAACAAATCAAAACATGATACACAAACACATACACATACACAAACATGATCTGCTACATTTTGTGAATGACTTCCATATTTCTTTCTCTGAGTGTGGACAGCTCTGATCTTTTAATCAGGAATTCTTTAAAGTTCTCTTTTCTATTAAAGATTTACATCCCTGCTATAGGGAGATACTTTTCAGGATATGTTATTTTTGGTTTTGAGTCTTTTTGGAATATTGTATCCCAAGATATTTTCTTCTTTCTACTAGTTACAGAATGGTCTTGTGTGATCTTGACTCTGGTTTCTTGGTATTTGAATTCTTTCTGGCTGCTTGGAGTATTTTTCTTTTTAGCCCACAAGCTTTGGATAGATATAAACAATTTGTGAAATCCAGAATTATCCTCCTTTCTTCATATCAATTTACATAAGATTCTTCCCAAAGCAGGCCTTAGAGCATTTAGTGTATCACCATTCTAGATCTCCATGACTAAAAACTATACCTCTACTTTAGATGATTAAAACCATGTAGCTTAATCAGTCTCTCAGGACCCAAGGTCTGGGCGGTACAAACAACGCAGAAAACATTCTTTAGCATGATCCCACTAGGACTGAAGCCATATTTCGTGTCCAGAGATAATTCTAAGTTAACAAATAAATTACCCGAAGAGGATATTATGTGAGGCATACTGCCAACAAAAGAAAAAAAAACGGAAGTCACAGTTAAAACTATAACCATATCTTGAAGTCAGAACAGCTGTGGTGTGGTCAAGCCATTAATTGGTGAAATTCATAGTGAAACTTGTGAGTAGGACAGCAGCCAGGAGCAGATGAGAAGCAATTGTATATAGGTTATACATGTGCAATCTTGCAAAACATATTTCCATATTAATCATTTTGTGAAAGACACAGACCAAAATGAAAAAGAAATGAAAAAAGTGAAAAATAGTATGTTATGATCTGTATTCATACTTGATCTGTTCTTTCTCTGATTGTGGATAGCCTTTTTCTTCACAAGTCCTTTGGAAGTATCTTGGATTCAACAACCATTTTTATTCTCCATATGGTATCTCCCTCTAAAGATCCCCCTCCATAGGGGTTTCATGTTCAACCTGAATAGGATCTCCAGGGATGATGGCTACATGATTCCTTGTGTCCAGAAGATCCGTAAAGATCTGAACCTTACCTTCCATTAAAAAAAAAAAAAACAAACCATCACCTAGGCCTAGGGTATCTTATACTCTTTTCTTCTGATGTCAAGAATCAATGGAGAGCTTGACCCCACCCCTGATAATCTTTAAATTAAATAAATTCAGGGTCCATGGGAAGTGGTGGAGGCTGAAGATGGTAGGGCTGAAGGCCCTATTGCCTCTTCCTTCTTCTGGTATTCCAGAAGAAGAATATAAAATATATAATTAGGATATAAAAGAGCTTATCAATTTCTTTCTTATCAAGCCCATGTTTTAATGACCAAATTCATAATTCCTTCTTAGACAAGTCTTTCTGTCTCTCTACCATTTCACAGGGGCAGCTAGGTGACACAGTGGCTAGAGCGCCAGGCCTGAAGTCAGAAAGATTCATCTTCCTGAATTCAAATTTGGCTTTAGACACTTGCTAGCTGTGTGACCCTGGGCAAGTCACTTAACCCTGTTTGCCTCAGTTCCTCATCTGTAAAATGAGCCAGAGAAGGAAATGGCAAACCATTATAGTATCTTGGCCAAGAAAACCCCCAGATGGGGTCATGAAGTCAGATGCGACTGAAAATGACCTAACAACAAAAAATCCCTTTCACAGCGGGCCACTAGAGATGAAGTATCGTTCCAGTCTGCTAAACATCTGGGAGCATATCCTTCCTAGAAACTTTAAAAACATATCTTCCCAATCCTGAACAAGAACCAAAGAGGGAAGGCCCACTGCAAGAAACTGCTTCCATCTAGGAGGCGCACCCTCCAAATGCTTAGCTCCAACTTCTCTGAAGCAGGCTGTGCTCCAGGGGATGGGGGCTTGTTCAGGTGATCAGTATTAGGCAGTCAATCTAGAATTCCCTTTATCTTTCAGATAATGAACACCCACCCTACTCTGTCTCTAAATGGGAACAGGATAAGCATGGTATTTTTCCTTTGTGGGCCAAATCTGCCTCTTCTTTCCTTAACTCTCTGGCACAGAGATGCAAATCTCCTATCTTGACAGTGTGGACCCTCAAAAGGACCTAACAAAGAGTTAATCCCCTCAATTCATGAAATTCACTCTCAGTAGATTAATCCAAAAGAACCAGTCTGGCTAGAGAGTGCTGGTAAATGTTTAATGACTGGTTCTCATTTAAAAAGTAGACAGGATACTCTTAATTTTAATCTGCATTTTTAACACTTACTCTATCACTTTCTTGAGTCTAGAAATGGACAAAACAATAAATCAAACCCTGATTTGCAGGATTACTCATTTCTGTGGTTTAAATGCTTATGCTGAAAATACAGCAAGAGTCAAGATGGTTTCATCCCTACCCCCAGCCCCGAGTCAGGTAGGTCTCTCTCTTTGGGGCAGCTAGGTGGTGCAGTGGATACAGCACCAGAGTAGGAGTCAGAAGGACCTGAGTTCAAATCTCACCTCAGACCCTTGACACTCACTAGATATGTGAGCTTTGGGCAAGTCACTTAACCCCAATTGCCTCATCCTGGGTCATCTCCAGTCCTCCTGATGAATACGATCACTGGATTCAGATGGCTCAGGAGGAGAAGTGAGGCTGGTGATCAGCACAGCCCTCCTTCACTCAAAACAAAATCAAGTGCAAGTCATGTCATCATTTCTCCAATGGCATGGTCTTCTTTGGCAACGAAGGACGAACACACCCACACAATTAAGGTCTCTCTCCATAGGCTTTCCCTTCTGGTAAAATTTAGCCTGTGGGAGGTTTATCTCCTTCCTTGAATACTTGTTAATCTCTTTCAATACACAATTCCCTATCAGAATACCCTTTGGGCTAGTGGTTAGGTAAGGGTTTCGGAGGGGAAAGGCAAGTGGAGTGCTTGCAACCAAGCAGATGTGAGGAATCAACATGAGGGAATTTTACTTAATTCATTCCATTCCTACCCTTCTCCAAAATTTTATCTCTGATAGCTTGGATTTCCTGAAGTAAGAAAAACTGAGGTCATGATTCCATGATCACTGCAATGGGGTCTGGGGGGATGGAGCCCCTCCCGCCTTCAGCTGGATTGTCAGAAAGTTCTTCAAGACCCTCTGGTTTCTGTCCATACACAGCTATGTACGCTGCCCTCTTTTACTTTCACTTTTGTTAATTCAGTGATAGATTTCCAACAGAAATCAGCCACAGGTAAGAACAGTGAAATGGGTGGTGTTTACATTCTCTCTCCCTTGGAACTTAACTGGGTCTGTAGGGCTGGCCTTTTCTTCTGTGGTGCTAAGAGAACTGCTGACTTTGAGCTCCTTGGAGGGTTCCCAAATGTTCCACTGTCTTGTCTTCCTGTACAGTGACCTGCCAGTGTCCTCCCCTATTCCCGTCTTTGCTTAGAATGCCTCCAGATTTCTGCCCTTTACCTCTGAAGTCTTAGACTGGATGGAAGTGCTTACTGGTATTTTTCTTTAGGTTTTCTTATTGTTTCTTCTAGTTCCCTTTTAAATCATTGATGGGGTGCTTGTTGGGGGAATTAGGCTGACTGTATCCTTTCACATTTTTATCTCACCCAGAAGTTCCCACAACATTTTAATTCCACATTTGATTCTGTTTTGTGTTTTGGGGAGAACTAAAGATATACATTCTCATTATGGGAGCCTTTTTTGTGGGCGTAAGCTGTGGTTTAAAGGTGTGGCAGAATATGTTCCTATCTATAGGGAAAACTTTTAATCAGTAAGGGTGATACTGAGAAGATGAGTGTGGTAGTATAAACCTATAAATTTGCTAATGGGGAGGTTGAGGCTGGTGAGTTCTGAGCTGCAGTGGGCTAAAAGTGATTGAATATTCTAAGTCTAGCACCAATATGGTGAGCCCTCGAGAGGAACCAGGCTGTCTAAGGAAGAGGTGAATGGGGCCAAGTCAGAAATGATTCTGTCTCCCTGATGAGAAATGGTGGGGTCAGAGAAAAGTTGCTTCTTGTCTGTACTTCCCAGCTTGCCTGAGATAGGGCAAACTAGTCTTTAAAAAAAATAATCTTAGAAAGACTTATGAACTGACACAGAGTAAGAAGCAGCAAAATATATGACTATAACAATATAAATAGAAAGAATGAAAAAAATGAAATTGTCTGCTACTAGCACCTTCACCTTCACCGAAGGGGAAGAAAATAATCTAAGATTGATTATAATAGACCATAGATCCATGTAGGACCCCATTATAACAATGGCATTAGGTAAAATGATACACACACAGATACCTAGTACATCCTTCTTATATACATACACAGATAACATACATAAACAGTGATATCAGGGAAAGTGGTTTATACCCAACACTGGGTTAGTTGTTATTCAGTCACGTCCAACTCTTCACGACGTCCTTTGTTGGCAAAGATAACTGGAGTGATTTGGCATTTCCTTCTCCAATTAATTTTACAGATGAGGAAATGAGGCAAACAGGGTTAAGTGACTAGTGGTCACACCACTAGTAAATGTCTGAGGCTGGATTTGAACTCAGAGGTCCTCCCGACTGGGCACTCTATCTGCCTGCTACCTAGCTGCCCTTTTCTGGGTGAGAGTGAGAAGTATATACTAGGTGAAGGCCAGAGGGGTAGTAACAGGTGGTGGTATCAGACCCTAGTCTTAAAGGTTGGCTTAAATCATAACCCTGAGACTTCTTTATTTTCCCAACCTCCAGTACCCTGTGACTTTCTAGTTGCTGCTAAAACAGAAGATATAGAGAACCTATGCATTCTTTGTGTCAGTTTGAGTGAAAGCAAATCAGCAACCTGGTAAATTCTGTCTCCTTAGAGTGTGGGCTTTGGAGACATCTCTTTCATGTCATGGACCCCTTTGACAGTCTGGTGTAGCCTATGGACCCCTTCTCTGAATAATGTTTTAAAATACTTGATTACAAAAGAAAACAATTATATTAAAACAAATAAGCAAGTTCATACAACGCTGGTGAAGAACCCCTTCCAGAGATGGGGAAACAAATACATGTTGGAAGGACCAAAATTATAGATAGAAAACCAGACCAAATCAGGGGATCCTGAGTCAGTCTGCAGGGTTATGTCTACAGCTCAAACTGTCCAGCTACGAGTGACAGGATAATCTTGTAATTTGATCTATTTCAGGAAGTAGTCAAGTAGGAGAAAAATCCTAGGGCTCCTTGGGTGACATGATGTAATTAGTTTAATGTCAGCAAAGGACATCATAACAGCCTATACACTGCCATGTGACATTTATAGAAAATGACTTGAATTGAATATACCAAATCATGGCCCTCTGGTATTTTAAGTGGAATTTCAGATGGAGAGTCTTACTTCTGTAAAAACAACCATGGCTACAGAAGGCTAAGAGCAAGAAGAGACAGTGGCATCCACTGGTAATAATATGCAATAAAAATAAGTGAGCTAATCTCAGTGGCTGAACTGGGTCTAAGCATGATACTCTTCAGAAGATGTGATTAGGAAAAGAAACAGAGGAGCATCATGATGGCATAGTGGGTAGAGAACTGGGCCTGGAGTCAGGAAGACCTGAGTTCAAATCTCCCCTCAGACACTTACTATCTGCGTGACTCTGGGGAAATCACTTAACCTTGTTTACCTCAGCTTCCTCATCTGTCAAATGAGCTGGAGGAGGAAAGGCAAACCACTCCAGTATCTTTGCCAAGAAAATCCCAAATGGGGTCATGGAGAGTTGGACATCGTTGAAAAAATGACTGACCAATAACAAATCCAAATCTAGCCACAATTATCGATCAGACTACAAGTTACAGAGTGTGTGAATCATATTGTTTAACAAGTGGCTTTGCTTCTCAAAGGTATGGAAGAAAACCATCTTCTCTGAAGATGGAAACATTAGATCCAGGGAACTAATGTTTTGTCTGGAAACTTCCACAAAAATGTAAGTTTTGAAAGTATTATGTAATACCACTAAATCTCTGACAGGTCCAGTGTTTTGGATCTGTTATATGGGCAGGGGCATTTCAGTGCTGTTTTGCATGTTCCTTCCCATGGAACTAGGAGGAATGCCTTCAGTTTTTGGAAATTTAGATGGTTGTGGGAAGATGTGGCCATTTTTGATTGTAAAGAATGCCAAATTGGGATGACTAGCTTCTCCTTTCTTCCCAAGCTTTCCAGGATGTTCCTTGAGTCACTGACTTTTTAAAAAATCCACATTCTGTTTTTGTGAAAGAGATTCAGGTTTTGTCTCTGGAGATAGCATTCTCATCTTATAAGATAGCAGAATGATGGGAGAGGACATTTCTTCCATGAAGCTTTTCTTGATCCCTCCAAATAGTGCTATCTTGATATATATTAACATTGCGTTAGGTTTTAGAGAATATCAGAATCTGATTCGTTTTGCTTTTACTAGAAGGGTCCTCATCTCACTTATCTTTGCTCAGACTATAAAGACATAAAACATAGACTAGGTTTTATTTAACCTGAGAGCAAATATAGAATGTATTTTCTGTAACTCTTACACTCTTTTAAAAAAATATTTTGAGACAGCTTATTGAAAATGTCCAAGCTTGATGCAAGAATCTTTTGACATTCAGAAATCAATAAAAATAATAAAGAAAACAAAAATTACATGATTATAGCAATATGCATAGGTATTAAACCTACGATTTCATTAGTAAAGGGAGCTCCCATGTAATTAAACTCTGTCTTCACTCTTTCTTCAATTTATAATCTAAGCATTGCCTATAGAACCCAACTTGTCTGAAGTCACATATCTTGTATATATATTAGAGGAAGGACAAAACCCTTGGTCTTCTTGGCTTTGATGAAAGCTATTTTCCATTACTCCACATTACCTCTCTGATTAGGACAACTCTTACACTCCTTGAGAGTAAAACTCTTGTCCCTTTTCTGGAAGGCATCTAACAATTCTCCCACCTTCCCTTGGAACCGATACAGGGCACATGACTCACAGGACTAATAAAGTTTGGTCTGGGTTGTTTCTTGAAACATGTTGTTCCTTTGCTGTGCTAATTTAATATTCTGCAACTGTCATTGAGGACATGTACAGTTTCCTCCCTACCCTCTAGGTCTCTGGAGATTTAATCAGCCACCCCATTATAACAATTAGCCTTTTTTATAGCCTACAGGCATCATACTGGCTTCTCAAATGTTATTCTCTCCTCTGCTTTTTGGAGTTCATATTAAAAGTTGAGAGTATAAGCTCAATTACTTAAAACCCAGATTTCCGAGTAGTTCTTAAAATCAGGCATTGGTTTGACTCTGCCTTAATTGAAAGAAATTTATCACTAATCTCTATATTTGTCTCTGGTTCCTTAACTATAAAATGGGGATAATGACAGCGTCTACCTTGCAGGATTGTTGTGAGGATAACATAATATTTGCATAGCGATTACCTCAATTCCTGGCACAAAGTAGGTGCTATATAAATGGTTATTCCTTTCCCTTTCCCCTTTCCTCTTTCTGATTCTCCATTGCTGCTGCCACAAAAGAGGTAAAGCTGGGCCAGGGAGAGTAAAAGAACTTGGGTTAAGGCAAATTTCTAACTGACCCAGAGAATTCCTACCTTGTCCAGAGCACCAAAGAAGGAGGAGAAGCTAATCTATGTACATTTTATATTTCCCGGAGCTACCCCTCTCTCCCTTTTAGAATGTAAGCTTTTGGAGAGTAGAGACTGAATTTTTTTTTTTTTTGTATCTTCAGCACCTATCCGCAGTGCCCTGCACATAATAAGTAGTTAATATTATTTATCAAATCAAATTGAAATAAATCTCTTTAGTGATAGGTGTTGAAAAGCTTTGGTTCCCAAACCCATAAGTGGTGAGGATGCAGGAGTAAGCTCAAAATAGACCCTTCTGAACCATACTCAACTGATCTCCCTCTATTCTTAGAGTCCAGTTGACTTTTACATCTTTTGAGTGCTTCCTAAATGTTCAGGTTAAGGATTCTGAATAACCTACCGAAGGCTAAAGGAAGAAAGTAGAGATGCTACAGTCTTCTGATCTGCGATAATGTCTTAATTGTTTTTTGTTTTAAGTTAACTTTTCAGCTTTCATGGGATATCTAGTATTTGTAATCATTTTAGTTAGATTCTTCTCCAAGAAATGACAGGAGAGCTTCTGTAGCTTTCCCCTACTATTATGATCCTATGTCTCCAATATTGTATACTTCGAAGGGAGCAGGGCAATGGTCTCTGCTGGTGCAGTCATGTGTATCTCTGGGCTGAATTTAGAACATGGGTCATCACTGACAAACTCCCCTGATGGAGTGATCTGTTTTCAGACTTTGGAGCACAATGACAACGTAGTAGGTTGACAAACCAACTCTGTGTGTGTGTGTGTTTATGTGAAGGAGAGAGAGAGAGAGAGACAGACAGACAGACAGACAGAGACAGAGACAGAGAGAGACAGAGAGAGACAGAGAGAAGAGAGAGGTGAACACTGTTTCTCCCTGATATACAAATATGAAGGAAATGCACCACTGCCAAGTGTCTCATCTGGTTCTTGCTTCTCATGAAACTCTCTTTTCAATGACTACACTGTAATAGCCAGTTTAGATGACTGTTGTTCAGTTGTGTCTGACCCTTTGTAACCCCATTTGGGGTTTTCTTGACAAAGATACTGTAGTGATTTAGCATTTCTTTCTCCAGCTCATTTTACAGATGATAAAACTGAGGCAAACAGGGTTAAGAGACTTGCCCAGTATCATACAGCTAGTAAAGTGTCTGCGGCTGGATTTAGAACTCAAGTCTTTCTGATCCCAGGCACTATCCAGTGCACCATCTAACAGTTTGGATACAACTATGCTATTACCCATATTTCTTGTGCTTCAATATCCTACAAGCAAAATTGGTCCAAACATTCTGGAATTTGATTTGGAATTATACAAGAAAAGTTACTAAACTATTCATCTCCTTTGACGTCTGAAGGGATTTCACTTCTGGTTTTATACCCCCAAGGAGATCAAAGACTAAAACAAAATATTCATAATGGTACGTTCTGGGGTAGCAAAGAACCGCAAACAAAGCAAGTTCTCATTGATTGGGAAATAGCTGAACAAATTGTGGTATATGAATGTAATAGAATATTATTGCATCACAATGGAACAGCAAATCCTCTGGCCCAAAGGACAAGGGCAATTTCCATAAAGGGGCTTTAGACTTCCACTGAATGGTTTTAGTTCTAGAAAAAAGGGTTAGACTCCCCCC
Source organism: Notamacropus eugenii (assembly GCF_028372415.1). Classification (NCBI taxonomy): domain Eukaryota; kingdom Metazoa; phylum Chordata; class Mammalia; order Diprotodontia; family Macropodidae; genus Notamacropus; species Notamacropus eugenii. The sequence continues at coordinate 331,136,283 of NC_092873.1, read as the reverse complement.
TCCCCCCATTTTCTCTGTCTCTTTGTACCCTACCCCAAAACAGAATTGTGGGAACAATCACTTAAATAAAACGTAAATTTGACTTATGTCTAGGATTTCTTCAAGTGAGATGAATAAAAAGTTAGTCAGTGTTAATATAGAAATACGTTTTACATGATTGCATATGTATGATCTATATCAAATTGCTTACTGTCTCAGGGAGGGAGAGAATTTGGAACTCAAAAATTAAAAAAAAATAAATGTCCAAAATTGTTTTTACATGTAGTTGGAGAGAAAAAAATACATATAAAAAGAAAAGTAGTCAGTGTACAAAGTAGATCAGGTATAGGAAAACTTTTTATTTTCTCTACCACAAAAGGAAAAAGCTTAGAACACAGAAGGCTCATAAGCATGCATTTTGACAAAAACAAAGCATGAATCAACAACTAATAATGCCTATTATATTTTCATGGGAAATTGACATTGCAAACATCAAAGCATGAAAAATTTAATGTGACTACTGAACAATCATTTTATTTTACCTCACCTCTGTACTGTCTGAGCAATTCTCTCAAGGTCCATAGCATTTGGCATTCTAGATTATGGTTCCTCTTGGTCATCTTCAACTCCAAGTAACATTGCAGTAGCTGTAGGGAGCAACTTATGCTGCCAGTGATCTGGACCTCTTGGTGAGCACTGGAGATCATGATTACTGTTTGGTCACCTTTCCTCACTGAAAGAAACATAAAGCAAAAGAGTCAGTTAGAGCCTTGAGATCCAATCTCATTGTCACCTCAACTAGCACATGCTTTTGGAGTGACGTGTGAGCATCTCCAAGGGTGAGTTTTCAGAGTCTCAAGGTGTGTATTCAGAAGGAAGGGAGAAGAATGAGAATGGAAGTTATCTTACTCCTTAAAAGTCCCCTGAATTGGCAGCTCTTGCCACTCAGAAGCCAGTCCTCTTTAATGAAGTCCTTTCCCCCATCTTCTTTGATGGGAGAGAGGGAAGGCATACCTTTTTATTGAGGACCCCATCAGAAAGGGCCAGTGCAAATGTGTTACTGGAAGGGTCCAGCTCCAGGGATGGCACATATTTCACTGGAAGAGCTCTAGCTTCAGATATGTTCCTCAAAAGGTAGATATAGGACTCTCCTTACTAGTTCCATTACCACAAAAAATGAATATTAAGGAATTCAGTAAAATGTGGGAAGAATTGTATGAAGTGATATAACTTAATTTAACAAACATTTATTAAGCGCATACTATGTGCCATATACTGTGCTAGGTTCTGTGGATAAAAAGACAAAATCCAAATAGTCCCTGCTCTCGTGGAGTTTATCCCCTACTTGGGAGATATAACAGCAGCAGCAGCAGCAACACTAACATACTAATAATGAAAATAAATAGCTAGAATTTATATGGAGTTTTAAGGTTTCAATGTGCTTTATGTTCATCTCATTTGATCCTCACCACAACCCTACAAGATAGATGGTATTATTATCCCCATTTTGGAAATAAGGAATTGAAGTTGAGGGAGGGTAAGTCACTTGTCCATAGCAAAGTCATCCAGCTAGAGAGAATCCGAAGCAAGATTCACGTACTTATCTTCCAGATGCCTTGTCTGATATTCTAGCAATGGTGTCTCCTAGCTTTCAGACGTAAAGACTGTATAAAAACAAAGAAATGGGAGATTGAATGCCATATATGGAAAACATTCTGGCTGGGATAGAGAGTATATGAAGAAGAAGAATATAAAATAAGCCTGGAAATAGAGGTGGGAGGCAGATTGTAGAGGGGTTTGAGATGTGAGGCTGTGGACTTCGCATTGTGTTGTTGACTACTAGTATGACCTTGGGAAAGATACCTGCTCACTCTGGGTCTAAATTTCCTCATCTGTAAAATAAAGGGGGGGGTGGGACAAGATGCTCTCTAACATTCCTTCCAGTTCCAATGTGGAATGAAGAAAATGAAACCAAGAGAACAATAGACACAAAGGCTATAATAATGTAAATTAAAATGACACTAAAATGTTGAACTCAGTTCAGTTGCAATGAATAGTCTTGGTTCTGGAGACGAGCTGATGAAACACATGTAACATTCATGCTGGACTATTGCACCCACCCCAACTCACACTCACACTTGGGCTTCCCAGGAGGATGACTATCCCAAGTTCAAAGTACCTTGTGATTCTATACTTCTCAAACTATAGCTCACAAGTCTCTACTTACCTTTAATACCTTTAACAGTCAGTCAGAACACTCAATTAATGTTTAAAAAGTCATTTACTGAGATAACATGGTAATTACAGTAGCAATAAATTATTTTTTCAATAAACATGGGGCATGCTCTCCCATAAATGCAGTTATGTTCAGTAGCAAGAATAGGTATACACATAGAATATGCTATATTATATACTATGTATATAGTATATATTATATAGTATATGTGTGTATACATATATATATATATACACACATATATATATATATATGTATACACACATATACTAAATACACATGGCTTAGGCCATTCAGACTTTTGGGTCCTAAGTCTTTTCTTCTTTCACGTTATCTTCATATTGGTCTCCTAGATATAGAGTCTCTGCTGGGAGAGTCTTTCAGCCAGACTCCTTGTGAAAGTTTATCTTTGCATTTCATCTCCAGATAGGGCTAAGTGTCCCTTAACTCAAAGAGATCCTCTGGTTTTGCCTTGGCTTACTGGGCCTGTTCCCTGTTGGGGGTGCTGTTTCCTACTGGGGGACTGGTGTCTGCTAAAAGGAGTCCTGGCTATTGAGGGAAGAGAGGAGGAGATAAGACTCTCTGTCCCCTCAGAGGCTGAAGAATATTTGCCAGTCAAAGGCCATGTTCTCTTCTCTCCTCAAAAAGCTTACATTTTTCAGAGCTTTCCATTTCTTCATCTGACTCCCTAGATAGTACATCTTGTTTAACTAGGGATGATTTTCCAACCTAAAATTTCATCAAGTGATTGAATAAGTTTTTCACACTTCTCAAAGAGGTAACTAAATATAGATAGCTTTGGCACTTCATTTAATGCCTTAAAACCTTATTATTATAACCTAAATACTTTAATACTCAAATACCTTATTATTTGAACCTTACATTCAATAATTGCATCAGCTGGGTTGGGGGGTAGACTATCAGTTGGTCAGAGGTATCCTGATCACTTCCTTTTTCCATTACATGCATATTCCTCCCCCCCCCCCCACCTTTTTTTTCCAATAGACATTTATTTTCTCTCCCTCCCACCTTTCCTACTCCCAATTTTGCAGAGAGGACAAACAAAACCTTTTTAACAAATACACAGACACATATATGTACAGTCAAGCAAAAGAAATTCCTGCATTGGTCATGTCCAAAATTACGTCTTCTTCTACATCAAGTCTTTAACTTCTCTGTCAAGAGTGTGCTCTATCTTTGGTTCTCTGCCAATGTGATTTGTCAGTGTACTGATCAGAATTCCCAAGTCTTTCAGAGTTGCTTATCTTTACAATATTATTTTTAATGTATAAATTGTTCTCGTTCTGTTCATTTCACTCTGCATCAATTTATATAACTCTTCTCAGGTTTCTCTGAATCTGTCCTTGCTGTCATTTCAAATGGCCCAGCAGTATTCCATTATATTATAGCCATATAATACACCATTCCTCAATTGATGGACAACCTTTGGTTTCTAGTTCTTTGATGCTGCTTAAGAGTTGCTATAAATATTTTTATACACATAAAAAATATACACTTTCCTCCTCTCTTTGATCTCCTTTGGGGAATAGGGCTAGCATTATTATCACTGGGTCAAAGGGTATACTTAATCTCTTAGAGTTTTAGGGAATAGTTCTGAAAAGTTTTATTTATTTTTAAAATTTATGCATAGTTTTTTCCACTAAACATTTTATTTTTTAACTTTTAATAACATTTTTTTCTGCAATTACATGTCAAGACAATTTTTAGCATTCATTTTTACAAGATTTTGGGTTCCACATTTTTCTCCTGCCATCCCTCTTCTCCCTTCTTCCTAAAATGGTAGGCAATTTGATATAGGTTATTATACATGTGCTATCATGTAAAACATTCCATATTAGTCACAGTTGTGAAAGAAGCAACAGATCAAAAGGAAAAAAACATGAAACAGCATATAATAAGTGAAAATAGTATGCTTTGATCTGCATCCAGAGTGAATAAGTTCTTTATCTGGATGTGGTTAGCATTTTCCTTTTTGAGTCTTTTCTACTTGTCTTGGATCATTGTGCTGCTGAGAAGAATTTAGTCATTCATAGTTGATCATCACACAATGTTGGGGCTGTTGTTTACAATGTTTTCCTGGTTCTGCTCATTTCATTCAGCTTTAGTTTATAAACATCTTTTCAGGTTTTTCTGAAACCTGCCTGTTCATCATTTCTTATTGCACAATAGTATTCCATTACATTCACATACCACAGCTTGTTCCGACATTTCCCAATTGATTGGCATCACCTCAGTTTTCAATATTTGCCATCACTAAAAAGGCTGTTATAAATATTTTTGCACATGTGAGCCATTTCCCCTTTTCTATGATCTTTTTCAAATACAAACATAATAGTGGTATTGCTGGATCAAAGGGTATGCACAGTTTGGTTGCCCATTGGGCATAGTTCCAAATTGCTCTCCAGAATGGTTGAATCAGTTTACACCTCCACCAACTATATATTAGTATCCCAATTTTCCCACATCTTCTCCAACATTTATTATTTTCCTTTTCTGTCATATTAACCAGTCTGATAGATGTGAGGCTGCACTTCAGAGTTGTTTTAATTTGCATTTCCCTAATCAAAAGTTATTTAGAGCAGTTCTTCATATGCCTATAGATAGTCTTGATTTCTTCATGTCAGTTATCTATATATTTGAGAAATGAGGCCTTTATCAGAGATACTTGCTGTAAAGATTGTTTGCCAGCATTCTGCTTCCAATCTTGGTTACACTGGTTTTGTGTTGGGGTTGGAAGCTCAATTCCGTGTGGACAGTCTCGGGCAGGTAAAGGTGGGAACTTCTAAATCTTAGAGCTCTCACGAGACCCCCCCAGGAAACGGCTGGGAATCGAGGTGAACCGAGCTATCTCGTGTATTTCCGCCTCTTCCCGTGAGAAACGTGATGGGAGAGAGATCTCCCCGCCCTCGAGATTGTCCCAGATCTGGGCACACTATTGTTATCTAACAGCACGGTATTCAGATGCAAACTATGCAACTGGAGAGTTAAGTAGGATCAGGGAAGCCTGAAAGCGCTCTTAGCACGTGAGGAGCCAAAGAGGACACAAGGCTCCGCTTTTCCTCTTCTCCTTCTCTCCCCTCCCCCTCTCTCCCCGCTTGTACTTCTACTTCCAATCTCTTATTGTAAGATCTTTGCCTCCTTGGGAGATTCTTCTATCCCTCCTAAGGAAGAATTCCCCTGCACTTGTAACTAGACCCTGAAATAAAGCTCAACCCTTGTTCGACTCTGGAACGTCCTTTCTCTCATACGAGCATCCGGTTTGGCCAACCGAAGACCTCGGGAGGTGAGGTAAGAAGACTCGGGTAGCCCACAGGCCTCTAGGCCTGGCAGTTTTGTTTGTGCAAAAGGTTTTAAATTTAATATAATCAAAATTATTTTGCATTTTGTAATGCTCTGTATCTCTTGTTTGGTCATGAACCTGTAACTCATTTAACTTCTCCTTTAGGCATTTGGATGTGATACCACTTGGTGAATATAAGTTTAGCACTGATATTACTTCATCATCTATGGTACCTTTTAGCAAGATGTAGTTTCCTTCATCATCTCTTTTAATTACATCTATTTTTGCTTTTGCTTTGTCTGAGATCAGGATTACTATCTCTGCTTTTTTTTTTTTTTTTTTTACTTCAGCTGAACTGTGGTAGATTCTGCTCCAGCCCTTGCCTTTACTCTGCGTGTGTCTCTCGGGCCATCTTCGCCAATCTCATGGGTGCCAAGTAGAACCTCAGAATTGCTCTAATTTGTCTTTCTCTAATTATTAGTGATTTGAACCATTTTTTCATATCTTTTAGATTGATTGGATTTCTTCTCTTCAGAACTGACTATTCATATCCTTAGGCTATTTATCAATTGAAATTTTCACTTATTCTTATAAATTTGAATCAGTTCCTTAAAGATATTGTAAATGAGACCTTTTTCAGAGAAACTTGCTATGAAGATTTCCCTAGTTCATTGTTTGCCTTTTAATCTTAGCTTTTCTGGATTTGTTAATGTAAAAGAGCCTCATCTAACCAAAATTATTCATTTTAACTTCATTTAACTATGATCCTCGCTATCCTTTATTTGGTAATGAACTTTTCTTCTATACATAAATCTGATGGCTAAGTTTTTCCTTGTTTCTCTAATTTGTTTATGATGTGAACTTTTATATCTCAGCCATATATCCATTTGGAGCTGTCTTGGTATTAAATGCCTCAATATGCTTGTTTTCTCACAGCCCCTACAACATCTTTTCTTTATCATCTTTGTCAGTCTGATTTGGTGTGAGCTGGAGCCTGAGAGATGCTTTAATTTACACTTCTCTATTAGTGGTTTGAACATTTTTTCTAATTTTAAAATATTTTATTTTTTTTAATTTCATGTAAAAATAATTTTTAACAGTTGTTCTTTAAAATGTTGAGTCCCAAATTCTCTCCCTTCCTCTCTCCTACTCCCTCCCCCCAATGAGAAGGCAAGCAATTTGTTATAGGTTATACATGTACAGCTATATAAAATAGAACTTTTTTTCACGTAACTATTGATAGCTTGAATTTATTTCTTTCAGAAAGAATTACGTGGTTGTGTATATATTCCTCTCTTTGGTAGAGAGGTGGTGGACTATGGGTGTAAAAGATTGCATATGCTACCAAATGTGACTACTTCAATTCTTTGTCTTTGTTATAAGGGAGAGTTTGATGGTGTAGGGAGTGTACTGGGGAATTACATATGTGTATATATATATATATTATATGTGTGTACACATATATGTACATATTCACATGTGTATAGATCTTAAAAATTTAAGTATACATATGCAAATATATGTGTGTATATACATATACACATATATACACAAAATGTATTCATAAAATACTGGAAATAAATCCCTTACAAAAATCATTCTGACACAGGTGAAAATGCTGGGTTATTTCCCGGGGTGTATACCTCCTATGATTTTCCTCTCTGCTAACACCTTGCTCTTAAATGTTGTATACTTGGGTGGTATTAGGAGAGAAGTCTTAGAGCAGCCCTTTTTTTCCCAAAGGGTCTTCTCTGACTGTTTTTTGAGGATTTCTTCTGTCTTGTAGGGAATGATGTCTTAAAATGTTTTTCTCCTGACTTGTAGGAAATGATATTTTACAATGGATTGCCCAACGACTTTGGATTGGCAACATAGGTGAGTTCCTTCCTTCACTGTTTCCTAGGCTCTTTGGTGGATACGAAAGAATTAAGAGGCATGGTCCCTCCTTGCAGAGTACATGCCCTAATGTCCATCAATTGGGGAATGACTAAACAAGCAATGGTATGTGATTATAATGGAATATGATTGTGAAATAACAAGCAGGGTAATTTCAGAAAAACCTAAAAGGACTTACATGAACTGATGCATAGTGAAGTGAACAGAACCAGGAGAATGTTGTACACAGTAATAGCAATATTGCTCAATGAAGAATTGTGAATGACTTAACTTTTCTCAGCAATACACGATCCAAGACCATCCCAAAGGATTAGTGACGAAGCATACTATCTGCTTCCAGAGAAAGAACTGATATTGTTTGAATACAGACTGAAGCATGTTATTTTCATTTTTCTTTCATTTTTTTCTTTAATTCAAGTTTTCTGGAACAAAATGACTAAATTTTTTACATGATTGCACATGTGTCATCTATATCCGATTGCTCACAATCTCAAGGAGGTGAGAGAATAGGGTAGGGAGGGAGGGATAGAACTTTGGAACTCAAAACTTTAAATAAAAGTGTTAAAAGAAAAAAGAAAATAAAGGTAACGTGTAAAAAAGAGTGTAGCCCCAGATGGAGAGACAAAGTATACATTTGTGAAACATTTAGTTTGTGGTTACATGGAATACAAAATAAGGTGGGGATGTGGGATGTAGTGCTTTGAAGGAAGTGATGAATGCATATTGATGAAGAGGAACTAGAAGGCTATTCAAATAATATGATTTAAGCAATGAATTTATAGTGAGCAAGAAATATGTAGGGACACTAAGAAGATTATCTTAGCAAGAATATAAAGATGATGTAATGGAACTGAAAGGTAATTGCTCCGAGAGATAGTGAGGCATAATGGATATATTGCTGGGCTTGAAGTTAATAAGATCTGGCTTCAAATCCCACAAATGATACTTATTAATTATGTTAGGGCAAATTGCTTAATTTCTTTGTGTCTTCTTAAGACTTACCTATTAACTCATACATGAGTTTAGAACTGTGTTGGCAGAGGAAGCCCTGGCACTCTTGAATTCACAGAACATTTATATATGAATATATACACATACACATATACATATCAATGCATAGATACATATACATGGATAGCTTGCAATTGTATAGCGCTTGCAGTTTATAAAAACATTTCTTCATGACCACCCTGTGATATGGAGAGTATAGATATCATATTCCCTATTTTACAAATAAGTGTCTGAGAAATAAGATGAATTGCTCATGGTCTCAAAGCTGGTAAGTATCTGAAGTTACATTCAAACCTAGATCTCCGGACTTTTAGTCTAGCATTCTTTCCCTATAATGTATATCACACTGCCTCCCTATCTTAATCATTTGCATTTACATAAAGCTGTAAAGTTTGCCAAACTGCTTCCTTCACAACAATGCTATGAAGTTAGATAGGCAAGATAGTACCTTGAAGGTAACTGGAGACAACTTGTAGAAGCTCATGAGAGTTGATTGTTAAATTTTCAGTGTATGTATGTGTTTACACATATATTTGTGTGAACACATACATACACATGTATCATGCTTGATACTAAAAATATTCAGATACTGGTTTTGATACCACGGGAAAATCAGACCTTTGCTGAAGGGTTTGAATACATACATACATACAGACAGACACATACATATATGAAGTCTAAGTTTATAAAAAACTTTCTTCATGACCACCCTGTGATATAAATAATAACATACCATATACACCGTGTGTGTGTAGCATGTCTCCCCATTAGAATGAAAGCACTTTGAGGACTGGGACTCTTTTACCTTGTTCTGGTATTTTAGCTCCCACCACAGTACTTGGCAGGAGCAGATGCTTAATGAATGCTTCCCGTTTGTTGATTGATTTCTATTTCCCCATGTAGATCCCTATGACCTGACTAGACCTTTTCATCTTCTGATAGTACTTGAAAAAAATGAGGGCTCTGTAGGATGAATTCACTTCTCTCACAGTCTGGGTGATGGTGGAGGAGCAGAGTGTGCATGTGGGAATTTGACAGTAGGATTTCTAAGCACTTAGCTGATCTCAGCGTCTGGATCTGACCTGTTTCTTTCTAGAGGCACAGAACTTGGGGAATTTCATTGTCAAGTATGGCTACATTTACCCCCTGCAAGACCCCAAGAATCTCATCCTCAAACCTGATAGCAACAGTCTTTACCGATTTCAGGTGAGTTGTATCCTTGGCTAATCCTGCCTGACACTTGTAGTGCAATTCTAATCTTAAGAAACCAAGATTTTAAGAAAACATAATTTCATATCTTTACAAATCTGCATCATTGGGACTTAAATACCAGGGATGGGAGAAAACAGTGGTTGGCAGTTTTTTTGATCTATGTGTAAGGTTCTTCTCAGGTAATCTGGAAACTAAGACCCTGATAAATCACTAACCATATTTTCTCTGATTCCTTTTACAGACACCCTATTTCTGGCCCACTCAGCAGTGGTCAGCTGAAGACACAGATTATGGTAAACACTTTTCCTCTCTCCTTCCCCCTCTACTATAGGCAAGTACTCCTTTCCTGATGCTTTGTGTGCTATTGTTTCCCGTTCTTTTTTGGGCAACTAGACCTCTGATTTCATTGGTTTGGGAAATGTCCAATGTGGAAACTCCCTCCACAGATACAAATCTGCAATTCTTCTGTTGATTTATAATCTTAGAGAGGTACATTGGGCCATAGTCACATAGCCAGTAAATATCAGAGGCAGGAATTGAACTGAGGTGTTTTTGAATGCAGGGCTGGCCTTCTTAATCTTAATTAATTAATCTTAATTAATCAGTCAGTTAGCTAGCATTTATTAAATGCCTATTATGTTCTACCAAGACATTGTGCTAAGCACTAGGGATAAAAAGAAAGGCAAAATACAGTCCCTGTTCTCAAGGAACTCTCAGTCTAATAGGGAAGACAGTGTGCAAATATGTACAAATTAGAGGTATACAAGATAAGTTGAGAGTAGTCTCAGAATGAAGACTTCTTTAGAGCCCGTTGACATCCACTAAGCCCTGCTACCTTATTTCTTTACTGACTTGATATTTGTTCTGTTATTTTTAATATTGTGTATAATTAATTAACATCAATATAAATATTAATTTACTTAAATATTAAAAATATGCAAATAAATATCGTGTATGTATACTATATTTCTGAAAACATATAAATCTATTATTATTTAATATTGTTTTTATATTGTTTCTGTCTGATCAACTGACTAGTATTAGTTTTAGGAGGTCAGCTCTCAGAGAATAAGAACCATATCTCCTGAAAATTCATTTTGCAGTGGTAATATACCACCCTTAACATCAGCATGTCATTTCCCAGAAAGGGGCTGAAAAACTGCTTTTGGATGATGGAATATAATCCATTTTCTTTTTTAGCCATCTATCTAGCCAAGAGAAATATCAAGAAGAAAGGAATTTTAGAAGAATACGAAAAGGTACAGAGATGCTGTAGAGTTGTGTGGTTTTTGTTGGTTGAACGCTGGTTCTCAGTAGGTGCTTTCCTGTCCCTCATTCCTACATGTCAATACCTTGTAGTTCCTATGTATGTCCCCTTGAGAATCTGCCACAATTTCTAACTCACCATCAAGGTGTTCTGTCTGCAGCTGGTATGAAGTGGAGTTAGAGAATCAGGAGCATTTTATCAGCTGCTGTTTCAGAGTCAAAAGCTTTGCTTCAGGGCCTGCTTTGTACTGTGTGGTACTCAGTGGTCTACGTGGTGTGGTTTGAGAGCCACTGGGGGACCTTGCTGCTCTGTCCAGATTTCCAAATGAACTCAGTCTAACCCTTAAAAGGTTGGAATTTGGTAAACTGAAGAAACTGCTATTGCTTCTATACTTTAAAAAGGTTAAGTCAATGCTCTAGTAGAATCAGAGACTCAGAACTGGAAGGGACCTTAGAAATCCTTTAGTCTAACCCCCTCTTTTTGCAGAAAAGACAACTGAGATTGAGAGAGGTTTTGAATAACTTTCCCCAAAAATCACATGAGTACTCTCATTTAAGTGGTCTAGACAAATGATCATCAACCATTTTGGATGACTGTTATTTGGTGCTGCGGCTTCCTCCTCTCTCCAATATGCTTTTTGGTAGATTTTTATTTTTGAGAAGTGGGTGGGAGTTCTGATACATTTTGGAGAAGTGAGCAATATTCTCTGAGATAAGATATCTCTGTGTCAAAAACCTAGAGTAAGCAATCCCTGTCTAGACGCGTCAGTTTAGCTGACTCAGCTGTCCCCTGCTGTCTTGTCCCATGCAACTTACGGTGACATGTGTTTTACTTCTCATTTTGCTCTTCCTGTTCTAGGAAAATTACAGTTTTTTGAACAAAAAGATTAATCATAAATGGGACTTTGTCATCATGCAGGCTAAAGAACAGTACAAGTGAGTAAAGAAAAAACATTTTCTTACCCAGTTTCCTCCTCTTCCTCTGTTGCCATCTGGTTTTGATGAGCTCTGTCTAAGTAGAAAGAGCCAGGCTATTTATTGGGAAAGGGGAGCAAAGGGGAGATCCATGTTCTTTAACCTCATTCTCCCTAAAAATTCCACATCCTAAAATTCGTCAGAAATTTATTAAACACCTATCACATTCAGAGCCCTTTGCTTAATCAAAAGGAAAGAGAAAGATTAGATTACACACAATGCCAGGCATCATGAAGCCTGTAATCTAATAGGGAAATAATAATGGAGAATACAAAATGCTAGATGAGGCCCAAGGCAGGAAGCATCAGTGTTGAAGTAGAGGTAGAATTTGAGTTGGGCTTCAAAGCTTAGGTCGGAATTCAACAAACTTGTGGGAAGAAGTGTGGGCAGAAGAATAAAGAAGTCCCATGGAGAGGGAACAATATGAAAAAAAGCACAGAGGTGGGAAATTACAGGGAGTAATCCAGTTTGTTCAGAACATAGAGGACCAAGATGGGAGGAGTATGGTGGAAAGGTTGGAAATGGAAGGTCATATTAGATTATGGAGAGCCTTGAATGTTATTAGGAAGGAAGGAAGAGTAGGAGTATTTATTAAACATCTATTGTGTGCTGGTACTGTGCTAAGTGTTTCAAAAATATTACCTGATATATAGTTATATTTGATTCCCACAACAACCCAAGGAGGTGGGTACTATTATCACCCCCATTTTGCAATTGAGGAAACTGAAGGTAGAATTTAAGTGACTTTCCTGGGTTCACACAGCTAGTAAATGTCTGAGGCCATATTTGAACCCAGGATCCAGGCCCAACTCTCTATTGTGCTACCTGGGTGACACCATCCACTATTTGCTTGGTAGACAATAAGCACCCGTTGAAGAGTATGGGGTAGAAGAGTGACATAACCAGATGTATGATGGATAATTAGTCTGGCAGGTGTGCACAGGATGAATTAGGAGGATGGAATTAAGGCAGGAATACCTGTTAGACGTTAATTGTAATTCCAGGTAGATGGTAATGACTATTTAGGCTGGGATATTGCCAGTGGGAATGGAAAATGAGGCAACAAATTCCAGAAATGATGAGTGGTAGAATCAATAGACCTTGAAAATTTGAGAAGTGTTGATGACTAATTGGATATGAGGTAAGAAAGAGTCAATAGTCAAAGATCAACCCAAGTGTTTTGCACATGGGAGGCTTTACGAATGGTAGTACCATAAAAGTTGTGTTTTCTGAATTATATTGGGCAGGGAGTTCCACTTTTCACATAGTGCAACTGTATACCTTAAGTAGCATTTCAGCATATAGGAGGCACTAAATAAATTTACTTATTGACTGATTGAGTGACATTTCATATGGAGTATATAGGAAAGAGTAATGAGTTTAGTCTCTTGCTCTTCCAGTAGGAAGGATATACTGCAAAGATGAATACTGATTAGGAGCGAGTGCTCATTTTGGTGCCTGTTCTCAATTCTCCAGCAGTATTTTTTCTATTTACAAGTCAACACAAATTTATTAAATGCCTGTGTTGTGCAAGGCACAATGAGAGGTACTGGGGATGTAGAAACAAAAATGAAGCAGTTCCTGCCTTCAAGGACCTTACATTCTACTGGAATGAATCCACTTATTGAATTTTTCACTGGGGGAATATTTTCACCCCAGGTTACTTTCTTTCTTTTACCTAGCTTGCTCTTAGATGGTTCCCCTCCTAGTAAATGCCAGTTACTCAGGAAATGTAAACTTTTTTAATATTAACTAATGGCACAATATAGATGAGGAAAAAAATCAAAACATATTTGATAAAAATGATTTTTTGATTATCTCCAGTTTTCGATTCATCCACATTATTGCTTCCCCTTCAGTGACAAAGATAACTGAAAACTGAGAATATTTGCAAGGCTGCCTGGAATAATAGAAATCCCATCATTCTTCAGAAGCACCTATTACACATTCATCCTTCAGCATGCACAAACAAACATACCTAGTGGTAAATATAATTAGCTTAGTTCTGTTATGTTGGTGTTAGCAGTGGTCTTTAAAAAAAAAACACCCCAAACCAGAACAGCATGTCGTTGGAGGTATTTACTCAGCCTGGCTTTCCATGTATTATTCATAATGAGTTACATGAGATATAAATCTACTATCTCTGCTTTTCATAGCAGACGTTCATCATTGTGCATTATGTTCTTGGTCTGTGAAAATATACATTCTGGAGAATAAGCCAAGTGGTACCATGCCATCCTTGGTAATCGGTTCTAAATTCTGACATGGATTAGCCATTCTTGTGGATTTAAGTAGATTTCATTCCCCTGTAACAGAAAAGCCCAGCATAATTTTCTGATATTGACACATGATGAACACAAAGAGAGTAGACAGACAAGAATGAAAATCCTTTCACAATAAAAGGCTTCAAAAAACACCTGTCCCAGAGAGCACAATCCAATGTGATAGAACAGAACTGACGGGCAGGAAGGTAGGTGAATTCCTATGGGTCCTCTTACTCTGTCATAAGACTGTGGGCCTTGATTTCTTATTGCCAGTCTTACTTAGATGTTGGTTTTGTAATTTCCATAAGCATATAGTGAGATATCAGGGAAAAATTAAGGTGCCAGAGAGTTAGATTTCATCAGGGACTTCTTGTAGTGTAAAAGCTGAGTTGAATATGGGACAATCAAGACCTCTGGCCTTGTTTCTAGCATGTCCCTTTCCAAATCCATCAATGGGAAAACCATCCTCTATGGAGAAGGGGCCTGTTATCCCTGCTGCTATCATCACCAACTGCCTACTTACTCCCACCATTGGGGAAACCAGACCACCCTGGCTGAGGCAGCAAAGCATCATAAAGAATGGATAGAAGGCAGAATGCATAGGGGAAAGCAGGAAATCGAACAATTGTCATCACCTCAACTTCCACCTCTTCTTGGACCCAGGTGGAAACAACTCCTAAGATACCAGGGAACAGTGAGACTATACTTCACTGGCCCTGCTTCTGAAGTCATTGCCCAAAGGAAAAACCATTGTGGAAATAATGATTCAGCAGCTGCTTCTGCAGGTTCTAAAGCACCTGCTTCCTCAGCAACCAACTTACTGAATACCCAGAAAAGAGATTCTTACCATCAGAGTCTTTGATAACATTAAATGGCTCAGTATCAGAAACAGATATGGTTTTATTTATGGAAATGACAAGAAAGAAGATGCCTTACCATTTGATGCTACCCCAAAGGACCGATGGACTTTTCACTCTGATTCGCAGCTGAAACCTCCTGTATTTATTGTTCCCCTTCACACACCCCTCCATTAGAATATGAGCTGCCTGAGAGTATTTACTATTTGTATCCTCAGTGCTTAACATAGCGTTTTGTACTCAGTAAGTGCTTAATAAATGCTTTCTTCTTTTGTTCATTCATTCATTTAATTCCTGGTGTCAAGATTGAATAATTATTAGCATAAGCTATTTTAGCTGGGTAGGAAGGATGGGAAAGGGAAGGGAGAGGCAGATTATCAGGGATGGGAACCAAAGCTCATTCCAAATGAACAAAGTGCCATTGGCCTTATACTATGTTATTGGCTTTGCAGAACTGGAAAGGAAAGGAAGAAAGCTGACAGGTATGCCTTGGATTGTCAAGAAAAAGCTTATTGGCTGGTCCACCGATGCCCTGTGAGTAGATCCATAACTAAAAATTATTTTATGTGGAGCAAAAGGAGGGACAAGGAAAACCAGAGAGAAAGGGGGTGCCAAGGTGATAGGTGACCTGGGGATGGTAGCTATGCTACATGGTAGTAGGGGCCTATAGAGAATCTTTTAGGAAGGTGTTGGGATAATGGTCAGCTAATAAAGAAATAAAAACTGCTCTAGCTTGAAGTCCTAAGGCAAAGTTCCACTCACCCTGTACTATAACTAGCTCTGCCTATGAATTTCATCCAAGGGCCATCTTTCTCATTCTACCAAGTTCATTCTACTCCAAGTCTATTGTGAGCCTATCTGTGGTGCTTGGCTTATACCAACTGGGAGATTTACTTGTGACATGTGAATGTCCAACTATCTCTTTTGGGTGGAATAGGAATTTTTTTTTTTTACTGGAATTCACAGAATGGTAGATATTTTGGTTTTATGAGCTGGTAGACTTGAACAGGGAAAGGATTCACACAAGCTGCTCAGATTCTACAAGTTTGTTATGAAGGAAATGACTTTCAGACCACATGAGGGTAAACCATGGTGTGGAGAACCAAGACTACTATTAATTATAACTCATGAAACCATTACAAACGTGTCTCCTGACATACTTTACCTGGGCTTTTCCCACTTCTTAGAACTAGGAGGTCTAGGAGTCAGAAGGGAATAGTAGCCAACTGAAAAAATAAATGAAACCAACATTCTTTCTACTCTTCTGGCATAAACTCTAACCATCACTCCCATATGAGGGATGAGTGGTTTTTGACAGAACAGAAAATTAATACACACAAAAAACATTACTGTGTGCCTGGCAGGTGGTAGACATTCTGATGTCTTTAAGATGATTTTCCAACAATCCTTCCATCTTTAGAAGAATACTGCTGTTGTTATTTCTTCTACTATGAATAGAAACCATGGATAGTTTTAGAAGTTGTAGGATCCATTTTAATGTCCTGTTTATGAAAGTAGGGATTCAGGCCATAGTGTTCTATAATTCTAAACCTTAGAAGAGATGTAAGAATCTTGTCACCAAGAGAATGTAAGAAGGTTATCAGCGGAGAGCTGTTCTGCCAAAAACATGGAGCGATGCTTAAGTACTCAAAAGACAGCAAAGTGTATTTGACTTCTAGGATCGTAGTCAAAGGCATCTCATATGAGGTTATATACATAGGACCTATCTGGACTACTCCTCCAACTTGCACTCAGACTTTAAGATTTAGTCCCAAGTCAGGGAATCACCACTACCCCTTGGATTTTAGGGATAACCCTATGGTTGGCTACTCATATAACCTTCTAGCTCATAAGCCCCCACTGATAGGTTTCCCATTAATGATCACCCAATAGATTTAATTGCTCTTAGCAAAAGCCTTTACAAAGAAGGGTAATAAAAACAATAGGTAAAAAGCATCGCCTCCATAAACCTAGATCTTAGCCTCCTACAAATACCCACAGCTTTCGTGGGAAGAGTAGGTTCAAACTAATGGTGGTGAAATACATGTGTGGGGCAATTTACAACTCTTGCTACTATAGGAAGCTTTTTCTTTTTTGCAGAATCTTTACAAAGATCCCCCTGGGTGCAGTATTTCTCCTGGTTGGGAAGCAAGGTCTGCTCCCCTCCATAGCTGACTCCTGATTTCTAGGGCTACGTCTCTGAAGCTACTTTCTGTTTTGAGTGACTTCTGTATTTGAAATGTATATTTCTGCTCCTGCTTGGATGTAATGTCTCCTACTGGTCCAGTTGCTCTGATGACATGGCCCATGGGGGAAGAGGAAGAAGTGAGAATCTCTTCCTTCCCTTGCTACCCTATAATACAATATAGGATGTCTTTAAACAATGTCCTCCAACTCTTGAATGTAAATTGAAACTTGAATTGGAAAAGCAACCCAAACTTTTCCATTGCTTCCTTCATCTATAGTCCCAAGGAATGTGACTGATTCTCTTAGCTAATCAAAAGATCTTTCCTCTATGGTGTCAGCTGCTTTAATTTAATGGTTGAGACTTGATAATCTCAACTTGATTTTAGAATTCATGACATGTCTTTGTGAGATTGTAGGAAACCTGCTTTATACTTTGTGATTCCATTCTGGCCCTTTTATGACTACAGTAACTGAGGTGGAGAAGTGAACTCCCTCTCTTACATATAGAATTGTGACTTTTGATTATCTTCATTTTATAATGAATGAGATTCCTTTTACCTATAGAGTCAGGAGACAAGCAGAAGACATTTCTGCCAGAAGAGGATATTTCAGGAAGAAATTTACTAGTAATTAACAAGATAATTTAATGGTATCTTGGGAAATTTGCTTTTTTAAAAAAAAAATATTTTGCAGACTTTTAGGTATGTTCCTCTTCCTAACTGGTTAAAAAAATACCACTCTAAAAATACTAGTTTATCAATTACTCAGCAGAATCCTTAGGGCATAGGGCATTTGCCTCTCCCTATCCTGTGCCCAACAATTACTTTTAACTAGGTTCAGTCCTGGGGATCCTGACCTCTAATGAAAAGGGGCTCTTTTTTATTCAAACTCATTGGCTCAATAGCAAACCCTACCCCAGTGTCCTGGGATAATCCAAATTATGACAAATGAGATTATGGTTTATAAATCCGGGATTCCTCAGAAGAGGAGGAATAACAAATCTACTCAATATACAATATGAATCAGGAATGGGACAGGTAATTTCATCCTACTAACAATAAGGGATTCTAATGGAAGTTTTTCTTGATTGTTTCCTTAGCCAGGAACACACAACGTCCTTGACTATGGCCTAAATCGAGTGACCAATCCAAATGAAGATAAGGTAAACAGGTATGTTTCTGGGCTTTGCACTTTGATAACAAAAATAACTAATATTCATATATTTCTTTAAGGTTTGCAAAACACTTTCTGTGCATAGTGTGCTTTGTAGAGGAGTAAGTCAATGTGTAAAGCCAGGAACAAATGCCAAATGCCAATCAGGTACTTGGATGCTGTCCAGAAGAGAGAAGCTAAAAGTGTCTATGTTCAGAGTCAGGAGAGGACAGTGACTAAGGGGCTGGGGTGAAGAAAGGGAGCAGGGAGTGGGAAGCAAAGCAGGATGCACCTAAATTAACCATTAGACCAAACTTGAATTTAAACTTTAATTTCCATGCTTTCTTTGGAATCTGAGCATGGGAAGATCTTGTTCTTTACTCCTCTTTAGGAAGCAGCATGGAGATGAAAATATAATGGAAAGAGTACTGGATTTGGGACTAGAGAACCTGAATTCTAATCCTGGGTCTGACACTTAATAGCTTTGTGACTGTGGGCAAGCCATTTAACCCCTTGGACTTCCTCTTCAAAATGAAGCGACTTCCTCTCCTTGGACTAAATGACCTATAAGATCCCTTCCAACTCTAAGGCATATTTTATGGGCCCTTCTTGACTAATGGAAAATTACCTAGTCAATTTTATGCTTTAAAAAAATTAATTTCTTCTCTAATTTAAAGAAATAGTAGGTCCATGTCACAGAATTTGAGTGTTAGAAGGGACCTCAGAGGTCCCAACCCATAACAAAGAAATATGTACTATAACATACCTGATGAGTTGTCTAGTCTCTCTAGAGAAAGCTCATTTACATGATAGCTCTTCAAGTACTAGAGGACATCCTTCTGTCCCCCCTCTTCTCTAGGTTAACCATGCCCAGTTCCTTCAACTGATTCTGATTTGACAAAAACTCAATGCTTTTCACCAATCTAGTTGCCTTCCTCTGGACACTCTCCAGAAGAAGCATTCTTAAGTCTTTCTTAAGTTGTGGTGTTCATAACTGAACAAAATACTTTAGGTGAGGCCCAGTTTAGGTAGAGTACAATAGAACTGTCATTGCCCTGTTTGGAAACTATTTTTTTAAATGAAACCTAAGATAAAATTAGCTTTTTTTTTGGGTGCCATACCACACTCCTGACTCATCAATGTGAGTTTTTAGCAAGCATTTATTAAGCATCTACTATATGTCACATGCTTTGCTAAGCATTGGGGATGCAAAGAAAAACCAAAATCAGTCCCTGCCTTCCAGGAGCTCGCAGATTAATGGGGGAGACAGTATTCAAACAACTGTGAGAACCAGGTGTAGACAGGATGAATTACAGATAATTTCAAAGGCCATGCACTAGTTTTAGGGGGGATTGGAAAAGGTTTCTTAAGGACAGAAGGCTTTTAGCTCAGATTTGAAGGAAGTCAGAGAGACCAGGAGACAGAGATGAGGAGGGATGGAACTCCAGGCATGGGGAACAACTGTGGAAAGAACAGCAAGGAGATCAGTGTCACTTGATTGTAGAGTATGTGAAAAGCGTAAGCAAAGCGTAAGAAGACTGTAAAGGTAGGAAGGGACCAGGTCATGAAGGGCTTTAAAAGGCAAACAGATGATTTTACATTTGATCCTAAAGGTAATAGGGAGTCACTAGAGTTTATTGAGTAGATGGTGATATGTGTTTTAGATAAACACCGGACAGATGTGTGTTTTAGGTAAATTGCTTTGATTGCTGAGTGGAGAATGGCCTGGAGCGAGGGGGGGGGTGAGACATGGGGACTAATTGGCAGTTTATTCTAAAAATCCAGGCTTGAATTAAAATGGGTTTGTACTAAGGTGGTGGCAATGTGAGAGGAGAAAAGGGGACATGTGCTAGAGATTTTATAAATGTAGAATGGACAGGATTGGATATTAGCGGAGAGATAAGAGAGAGAATAAGAAGTGTAGAATGATACCTAGGCTGCAACCCTGCGTGACTGGGAAGATGGTGGTGCCTCAAGAGAAATAGAGAAGGTAGGAAGAGAGGGAGGGGTTTCTTTGCGGGGGTGGAGGGAAAGATAATGAGTTCAGTTTTCTTTTCTAGACAAATTGCTATGTCTCCATGCCTCCCACATCTTGCACTTTTAATGCTGATTTTTTTTTGTACCCAAGCCTTGACATTTTTCCTCTTGATATTTTTCCCTACTGAATTTCATCTTATTAGATTCATCTCAATATTCTAGCCTGTCAAGAGAGATCCTTTTAGAATTCGACTCTGTTATCCCCTTTCTTAGCTATCATTCCCATCTTTGTGTTATCTGATAATTTGATGACCATGCCATCTATCCCTTTTTCCAAGTCAACGGTTAAAATGTTAAACAGCACAGGGTCTGGCACAGATCCAGGGGGTATTACACTAGGGATATCCTGCCACATTGACACTGAGCCATTAGCAACTACTCTGAGCCTGGCCATGTGACCAATCATGATTCAATTCAAGATAATCGAATCCATATTTCTCCATCTTTTCCACATGCATAGTATGAGTGTTCTATAAAAGTTTTGCTAAAATATCAGTGAAGAGTATCCACAAGATCCCTCTCATCTTCTAGGTTAGTAATCCTGCTAAAAAAAGGAAATAAGAACAGATTAGCATGTCCTGTGACCTGTTTTTGATGAAGCTAAGCTGGTTCTTTGTAATCAATATTTTTCTTTCTCAAAGTTCATCAGCCATTTCTTTAATGATCCCTTCTAGAATTTTCCCAGGAATCAAAATTAGGTTTACCAGTCCATAGTTTGTAGATTGTGTTTTTTCATTTGTTTTAACAAAGTGGGAAAACACTTATCCTTCTTCTGTTTTGTAGTATCTTTCTTGTTTTTCATGTTTTTTTCAGATATCACTAATAGTGGCTCAGCAATCATATCTGACAGTCCTTTTAGTACCTGAGGACATAGTTCAGCAGGGCCATTTCCCTTGAATTCATGAAGAACAGTTAGAAGCTCTCTTATTTATCTTAAGTACCAATTCCCTATTAGTAAATTTTGTTCTGTCATTTCTAGTCCCAAGGTCATTCCCTTTGGCAGAGAATAGGGATAGAAAGTCAAATTTGCCTCCTTGTAGTGTGATTTCTGCTCCTTCTTGTTTGTTGCTTACTTACCCTTTGGGCATTTGCAAAGGGGGATTTGAGGCTATGAGCTTTACTGCCAGGTTCTTTCTTGGACTTTTTTTCTCCTGTAAAATTCTGACTTTCTCAATTGCTATAATTCTTCCTTGGCTCAGCATAGTGCCTAGAACATACTAAGTGCTTAATAAATGTTTGTTGATTGATTGATTCTTTGCAGATCCTTCTTGGGTATCTGACTTGGGGGATATGCATAGGCAGTCTTATTCCTAAAGTCCTTTTGATTAGATTTTCAAATAGCCAGTAAATACATTCTTGCTAGATCTTGTTAGATACCATCCAGGAGTCTCTTACTTATTGTTTGCAAGGCACAAATAGGGCCACTACATCAGTGGACTCTATCTCATAAGCAGGCTGAATACAGTTGGGGGTTACCAAAATTCAGTCCCAGTTCACTTTTCAAAGTATATAGATAGATATGGAAGGTATAAAGTTATTCCTATAGTGGTAGTAGTAGTAGTAGTAGTAGTAGTAGTAGTAGTAGTAGTAGTAGTAGTAGTAGTAGTAGTAGTAGTAGTAGCAGTAGTAGTAGTAGTAGTAGTAGTAGTAGTAGTAGTAGTAGTGGTAGTGGCAGCAGTGTGGTGGTTTTCATGGTGGTAGTGATAGTGGTAGTCATGGTAGTAGTGATAATAATAGTAGTAGATGTAGTAGTAGTAGTGGTAGTGGTAGTGGCGGTGGCAGTAGTAGTAATGTTATTTATAGCATTTGCAAAGCATTTTACATATTTCATCTCATTTTGTCCTCATTACAACGTTGTGAGTTAAGAGAAATGATTATCTCTACTTTACAGATGAGGAAACTGAGGCTGAAAGAGATTAAGTGACTTATTCAGGGTCATATAATTAGTAAATGTCTAAGGCAGTTTCAGTTCAGGTCTTCTTGAGCTCAAGTTCAACAGTCTATCCTCTGTGTTACTTGTTGTTTAATAGCTAGCATTTATATATCACTTTAAGGTTTGCAAAGCACTTGGCAAATATCATCTTATTTTATTCTCACAACAACTGTGGGAAATAGATGCTATTATTGCCCCCATTTCACAGATGAGGATATTAATCCTACAGCTTCTAGCTTGAGGTTGGGGTTTGAACTTAGGTCTTCCTGATCTGAGGTATAGCACTATGTTCACTGTGACATCTAGCTGTCATACCCTCCACACCTATATATCTTTCCCCTCCTTGTTCAATGATTCTTTAATCATTAATGTAAAGAGACATGTAAAATCAGGAAATATATGATTTCCAAACATGTTTGTCTCTGTCACAGAGAAATATCCAAGTCAAGAAAGGGTCCCTTATGGGTTATACCTATATACCTTGAAAAGGAAACTGGAACTGGATTTTGGTAACCTCCAACTGTGTTTAGCCTGCTCATGAGACAGTGTTCATTAAGGTAGAGGTCCTATTTTCACCTTGCAAATAAATACCTCAGTCCTTGAATTAGAGTAGGGGCATATGGACAGACCAATTATTTCCACAGATTAGGTAAGATGGGAATTGAGCTTGAGGAGGAAAACTGTAGTACAAACCTTTTGGTCTCAGGAACCAAAGATGATCATTTCTTTGCTACCTCAAACTATCTCACTGTTTCACATTCTGTTTTCATCGCAGCTCTTGTCAGTGTTCTTTGTCAGACAGCAGATAATTACGGTGTCCTTGTAAGCTTTGTTGCTATGGAAACTGAATTGCTGAATAACATGTTGTACTGGAGTTGAAGCTTTGCTTTTTCATGGATAATTGACAGCTCTGAAGTTCTCTCTGGTTTTGAGGAGGGGAAGGTCAGGAGGTAGCCATTATAACACTTCTCCCAATAAGATGAATGAGATCTGAGGACCAAGAGAGAAAATAAAAAAGGTCATGAACAATAACAATCGGTGTCCATGATGCAATTAAATTAAGATTCCTTAATTAAGCATCTACAGTATATGAAAAATACTGTGCAGGGCACTAGAAGAGATGCAAGGTTTAGAGAAAAGATAGTCCTTGGTGTTACAGAGCTTTTCTAGGACTATTTTGTGTTTTATATATGCAGGCAGTGTGGTGTAGTGGATAGGATGCTACAAATCAAGACAGAGAGGGCCTGGGTTCAGATCCTGGCCCTGACCCTTAGAGGTTCTGTGACCATAGGGAAGTCATTTAATCTTCTAGAGCCTTGGGTTTCCCCAACTGAAAGATAGGGATAATGATATTTACACTACCTACCTTATAGAGTTCTAAGGGTAGCAAGGCATTTGGACACTAGATTCTGTTGACTGAAGTAAAGGTTCACATCTTCTTGAGCCTCTGAATATAGTGAGGTTATCGATGGCTCAGAAAAAAACACAATCTGATATTCCCTGAAGAAAAGGGAGAAGGGAAACCCTAGTACAAGGAGAAAGAGGTTTGGTCTGAATGCTGGTTTGACAGAGGAAGCCATCTGAGTTCAGGTTTTGCTTTTGGTTTGGTACTCTAGAAAGGTTCAAGAGAAAAGCACCAGAGAATACTCATCCATGGTGCTCAAACATTAAAATGTTGACCACTCACGACTGAGGATCAAATCAGAAATAATTGCCCTATCCATTGTACCACACTGTTTCAAAATGTCCAATATAATCTCATCTAAAACAGTCTTAGAAAAACTTGATGACATCAGGGATCCTTTAAGACTTACTTCATAATTGGCAGTTTCAAGTCCAAATTGCCAAACCAAAAGCAAAATCCAAATGAAAACTGCTAGTTCTTCTGTGTGAATGCTCAGTTCAAGCCTCTGGACACTGTCTGAGAGATTTTCCCTCTCTCCTTCCTTTAGGATGAGGGAGGAGTGGATTGGTGTTTCCTGGGGAAGACCCCCTTGTATTTTCCAGAGTTTTACAAATAGGCATTGAAGTTTTTCTTCTACCTGAGGAAGCTGGTTTCCAAATGCCCCACTACATAAGGAAAGTGCTTTGTGAATCCTATTCCTATTTTGCTGTGATTGGGATACCGCATGGTATAGTAGATAGAATCCTGGTCTCAGAGCCAGCAAGGTGGGTTCAAGTTCATTTCTTATTTTATTTTAATTTTATATTATTTCATTTTTCAGTTCTAAGTTCTCTCCCTTCCTCTACCCACTTCCCCACTCATGGAGAAGGCAAGAAATGGGATATAATTTATACGTTATTTGTTCATGCATGTTTTGTATGAATATACATTATACATGTTTTGTATGACTATATATTATACATGTTTTATATGAATATACAAAACATATTTCTGCATTAGCCATGTTCCAAAAAAAAAAAAACTCCAACAAAACTAAGGAAAATAAAGAAAGGAATTAAAAATATGCTTCCATCTGTACTCTGAGATCATCAGTTCTCTATCTGAGTTTACATCATGAATCCTTTGGAGTTGTGATGCATCACTATATTGATCAGACACATGCTGAGCAAATCATGTAACTTCCCAGTGTTCTAGGAGTTTGAGTCATTGTGTTTTATAAAGATTCACAAAAGCTAAAACTTGAAAGAGAAGTAATAGTGTTCTCAAGAAGGGAATAAAAGAAAATGTCAGTGGAGAGCTGTTCTATAAATAGCAAAGTACTTTTAACTTAAAGTAATTTTAAATTAAAGTCAAAGCCCTTTGGGATACTCTCCCAACTTGCACTGGAACTTGAGAGTTCATTCTCAGCTATTACCCTTGGGCTTTTCTATAACCATTTATTTGACTGCCCCTAACACTAGAGGAGTATAGCCCACACTGATGTGTTCCCCATTAACAATCAGCCAGGTGTCATTTATTAGTTCTTATCAAAGTCATTTACTGATGAATAGTAAGACTAGTAGATGCAAAATTCTTCCTCTGTAAATCTGGAACTCATTCTCTCACAAATACACAAAGCATTTCTGGGAGAGTTGGATCAAGTTTAGAATATGATTGTGGAGAGACATATATGTAGGATAGATATGTGACAAAGACAACTGATAACTCCTGTCATCACAGGTCCTGTTATGGAAGTTCTTTCTCTCTTTTTGTGGAATCTTCACATAGAATCTCTGCTGGGGGTGCAGGGTTCCCAGGAACTACTCTTTCCCATAGATTACTCTTTATTTCAAGGACTAGTTCTTTCAAGCTTTTTCCTTTATTGGGTGACTGTCTTTCTGTATCCATATGGATCTTTTTAAAAAACAATTATTTTTTTATGTGGATCTTTAGTGTATGTTCCTGCTTTAATAGCTCCAATGACATAGCTGATGGGGGAGAGTAGGAATTAAGAAAATCCATTCCCTCTTCCTGTTATCTTCTAGTATAGGCCCAGGGATTTCCTCTGCAATCTGCTGCAACTCTTGAACTCTGGATAGTCTCTTACATAGTACTTTTAGATCTAAGAGGGAAGGAGGAATGAAGAGAGAGAGACAGATCCATCCTTCTTCCACATCACCCCAGAAGTATTATTCTACAACTGTTCTGAACTTTGACTCCCTCAAGCTTCTCAGGCCTTAGCTATTTAATGCCCACAGAGGCAAGGCTAATTTGTTTTCTTAGTCAGTGGTGTGTTCTTTTCTTGATTTAATTAGAGGGATGTTCTCACCTCACAAAGGGATCAGAATGTGGACACATGTTGTATATGCATTGAAACCTCATCATGTGTGATTATATTCTATTACTATATCAATTGAACTGGGGAGGAATTACATTTCACTCACCCTTATATCAATGAAATCTCAGGTCTAATCCTATCTACCCTCTTGGTATGATTACCTTGACACCCTATGCCTTGATGTTAGAACTGGATAGTATCCTAAGAAGCTAACTAATCTAGTCCTTTGTTCAAAGAGTTTAAGGGTGTTACAGAGCAAAATCAAGGCATTTTCTGTAAGGAAGGCAACAAGGTTATATTGAAGTGTTCTACTTTGAGAAATAAAACCAGTTCAGTCTCAGAGAAATGTGGAAAGACCTTGTGCGTATCTTGTCTCTCCCCCTCCCTGCTACTCTTCTCCCTCACACTGAAGAGGTGTCTTTCAGTGATAATCACTGTCTAGAAAAGATTGCATGTGTATTGTTTAAAAAATATTTTCTTCCAAATGAGAGCGCTTAATTTGGAACTATATCCAAAGGGCTATAAAACCATGTATACTCTTTGGTCAAATAAAAGGTCTGTATTAGGTCTGTATCCTAAAGAAATAAAAAACAAAAAGGAAAAGGAACTATGTGTACAAAAATAATTATAGCAACTGTTTTTGTGGTGGCAAACAATTGGAAATTGAGGGGATGTCTATCAATTGAGGAATGCCTGAATAAATTGTTGTATATGATTGTGATGGAATACTATTGTGCTTTAAGAAATGATGAGGGGTGTGGTGCCAAGATGGCAGAGTAGAAAGATGGACCTGTTCTAGCTCTCCCAACATAGCCCATAAAATACCTTCAAAAGAATGACTCTAAACAAATTCTAGAGCAGCAGAAGTCACAAAATGACAGAATGAAAGAGATTTCTAGCCCAAAACATCCTGGAAGGCTGACAGGAAAGTCTATTGCACCAAGCTGGGAGAGAAGTGCAGTCCAGTCTTGGCTGCATGGCATAGACAGGACTGGAGCAAGCTTCAGGGCACAGAATCACAGGTAGCAGCTGTGGTTCCCAGATTTCTCAACCTACAAACACCAAAGACAACTTCAAAGGTCAGTGAGAAAGCTCTTTCACCTGGGTAAGAGGGGAGCATGGTCCATCCCCAGCCCCAAGGAAGCAGCAACCACTGTGGCAGCAGCATCCACTTTTAGAGCCCTCAGCCTAAAGACCCTGGGGGAATCAAGCAGCTGATCTGGGTCTCAGTCCTGAATGGTGGTCCTGGGGTGAAGAAGAGCTCTGGTCTGTGGAGCTGGTGATGACCATGGAGAGGGAATTCTACTTGTAGATCCTGGGCACAAAAGAGTGCTTGTGGTTGTTCACAGACCAGAGTGCAGGCCAAGACAGGAGTAAACTCCTTTCCCTTGATTGTGCCACCTTGGATGAACTGAGAACTTACAAGTCCCTAGAGTATACCCTCTATTTGACAAAGGACTCAAAAGCCAAGTAATTAGCTGGGAAAATGCCCCCAAAACAGAAAAAAAAATTAGACTACAGAAGGTTACTTTCTTGAGGGAACAGGTATTTTCTTCCATCTTTTTGGATGAGGAAGAACAAAGCATACTATCAGAGGAAGACATAAAAGTCAAGGTTTCTATATCCAAAACCTCCAAAAAAACATTCATTGGTCTCAGGCCATGGAAGAGCTCAAAAAAGATTTAGAAAATCAAGTAAGATAGGTGGAGGAAAAATTGGGAAGAGAAATGAGAGTGACGCAAGAAAATCATGAAAAGGGAGTCAACAGCTTGCTAAAGGAGACCCCAAAAATGCTAAAGAAAATAATATCTTTAAAAATAGACTAACCCAAATGGCAAAAGAGGTCCAAAAAGCCAATGAGGAGAAGAATACTTTAAAAAGCAGAATTACCCAAATGGAAAAGGAGGCTCAAAAGCTCACTGAAGAAAATAGTTCTTTAAAAATTAGAATGGAGCAGATGGAAGCTAATGACTTTATGAGAAACCAAGTGATTATGAAACAAAACCAAAAGAATGAAAAAATAGAAGACAATGTGAAATATCTTATTGGAAAAACAACTGACCTGGAAAATAGATCCAGGAGAGACAATTTGAAAATTATTTGTCTATCTGAAAACCATGATAAATAAAAGAGCCTAGACATCATCTTCCAAGAAACTACCAAGGAAAACTGCCCTGATATTCTAGATCCAGAGGGTAAAATAGAAATGGAAAGAATTCACCAATCACCTTCTTAAAGAGATCCCCAAAGGAAAACTCCAAGGAATATTGTAGCCAAATTCCAGAGTTCTCAAGTCAAGGAGAAAATATTACAAGCAACCAGAAAGAAACAATTCAAGTACTGTGGGAACACAATCAGGATAACACAAGATTTGGCAGTTTTTGACATTAAGGGATCGAAGGACTTGGAATACGATATTACAGAAGTCAAAGGAGATAGAATTAAAAGCAAGAATCACCTACCCAGCAAAACTGAGTATAATACTTCAGGGGAAAAAAAAATTCAATGAAATAGAGGACTTTCAAGCATTTTTATTGAAAAGACCAGAACTGAATAGACAATTTGAATTTCAAATACAACAATTGAAAGAAACATGAAAAGGTAAACAGGAAAGAGAAGCCTTAAGAAACTTTTTAAAGTTGAACTGTTTACATTCCTACATGAAAAGATGTTATTAGTAACTCATGAGACCTTTTTCAGTATTAAGGTAGTTAGAGGGAATATATATATATATGTGTGTGTGTGTGTGTGTGTGTGTGTGTGTGTGTGTGTGTGTGTGTAGATTTGTATGTATGTGTATTATATATGTAGGTATGTATATGTACATAGGTATATATAGATATGTGTGTGCACATGCATGTATATGTGTATGTATGTATATGTGTGTGTATGTATATATATGTATGTATATATATATATATATATATATATATATATATATATATATATATATATATATATATATATACACATAAACAGAGGGCATGAGGTGAACTGAATATGAAGGGAGAATACCAAAAAAAAATAAAATTTACTGTTGAATGGAATACACTAGGAGTAAGAGAAAGGGAGAGGTAGAATATAGCAAATCATCTCACATAAAAGAGGGAAGGAAGAGCTATTACAATGAAGGGAAAGAGAAGGGAGATGAAAGGAAATAATTGAGCCTTACTCTCATGGGATTTGACTTAAGAAGGGAATAACACACGCTCAATTGGATATGGAAATCTATTTTATTCTGCAGCAAGGCAAAGGGGAAGGGGATAGGAGAGAGAAGATAATAGAAAGGACAGCAAATTGGAGAAAGGGATAATCAGAAGCAAACACTATTGTGGGAGGACAGGTCAAGGAAGAGAATGAAATAAATGGAGGGCAGGATAGGACAGGGAAATGTGGTTAGTCTTTTACAACATAACTATTATGGAAGTACTTTGCATTGTTACATGTGTATAAATTATATGGAATTGCTTGTTTTCTCAATGAGGGTAGGTGGGGAGGGAGGGAGGGAATAAGGAACTTAAAGCTTTAAGAATGAATGTTAAAAATTGTTTTAGCATGCGTCTGGAAATTAAACTATATAGACAATGGAGTATAGAAATCTATTTTGTCCTACAGGAAAATAGAGGGGAAGGGGACAGAAGAAGGGTGGGTAATAGAGGGGAGGACAGACTGGAGGAAAGGATGAATGGGTGCATGATGCCCTGGCATGTGGAGGGGGGAGAGATGGGGAGAAAATTTTGAATTCAAAATCTGGTGGAAGTGAATGTTGAGAACTGAAAAATAAATAAATTATATATTAAAAAAAAAAAAGAATTGATGAGCAGGATACTCAGAAAAAAATGGAAAGACTTACATGAACTGATGCAAAGTGAAATGAGCAGAACCAGGAGGACACTGTACACAGTAACAGCAGTATTGTATAATGATCTACTATGAATAACAGCTATTTTCAGCAATATTTTATAATGATCTACTATGAATAACTTAGCTATTTTCAGCAACATAATGATCCAAGTTAATTCTGTAGAAATTGATGATGAAAGGTGCTATCCATCTCCAGAGAAAGAACTGGTAGAGCCTGAATACAGACCAAAGATGCTTTTTATTTATTTTTCTTGTTCTTTTTTTTTGTCTATGCTTTCTTTCATAGAATGACTTACGTGGGAATGTGTTTTATATGACTACACATATATAACCTGTGTCAAATTATTTGTCTTCTCAAAGAGGGGGGAGAAAGGGTAAATGGAAAATTTGTAATTCAAAATTTTAAAAAAAGAATATTAAAATTGTTTTTATATGTAATTGGGAAAATAAAATATTAAGATTAAAAAATAAAAAAATTGTAGTGAGACATATATGTAGGATATTTTTCTTAGCTGAATATCAGAATATATAACTTTCGTGGAGAGAGGCTGAACTGAGAGCTGCATTAGTTATGTTCATGTTTGACCTGTGGCATGTTTTCCTTTTTGTTTACCCTTTTTTTCTTTCTCTCTCTTTCTTTCTCACCAGCTATTTTTCTCCCATTTCTGTACTGTTACTTCTTGTGATGGTCTCAGTCTGTCGCATAGTAGAAGGATGAAAATTGTTAATTCTCCTGCAAAGCTGTGTGCCTTTCGATAGTCCTGGAACCTTGCCTTCCACCCTCTTTTCACTATCAACTTCAGCATGCCTATCAGAAGCAGCCACTAAGGGGAAGTAGAAATGGAGATAATGATTTATGAAATGTTTCATTCTGTTTGCTATATCTTAGATTATCATTTGGTTTGATTGTGTATCTACCATGTGATACAGTGGAAAGATGACTAGATTTGGAGAGATGAACGTGGGTTCAAGTCAGAGTCACCTCTGTGAGAATGGGCAAGTCATTTCACTTCACTGGGCCTCCTTTTCCTCAATAAGTATATTGAAGTAGATGACCTATAAAGCCCTTTCCATTGTGATTCTATGATCTTACCCTTTCTTTCAGTGTTTAACTATCTAACTGTAAGAAGAAAAGAGCATTAGGGAAAGTGAAAGAGGTTTCTGATTTGGTCATGCACTTAGACCTAAGTTTCTAAGACACATGAAATAGCGTAGTTTTAAGAAAGAAAATTTCCCAAAAGAGTAAAAGCTTTACGTGGATGAAACTGTTTCTACTCATCCTTGGGACCTTCCTGGAAAGAGTTTATGTAAAGTGAAGCCTGATAAAATGGAAGCAGTTAACTAATAAGAATCCACCACTACTTCAGTGGAAGAAGGAAATCTGTAGGATGTCAAATCTTTTGGGGGATGGTGTATCTTTACTTTTTTTTCTTTTTTGAATAGTGGTTAGTATATATGTCTAATGACTTGGACCTTGGATGTAAGTAGCCATTGGGAATGGAAGTACACCCAAGATAGTTCAGGGACTCCTTCTTCTAAGTGAATCTACTTGATCTTGTCTAGAATAGCAAGAAAGAAAAGTAGCCTAGCCACTTTAAGTGATCAGATCACCATGTGAATGGGGTCTAAGACATATGAAATAAGTTGCTGTTCAGTTATGTCCAACTCTTTGTGACCTCATTTTGAGTTTTCTTGGCAAAGATACTGGAGTGGTTCGCCATTTCCTTCTCCAGCTCATTTGACAGATGAGGAAACTGAGGTAAACAGTCACTTGCCCCAGGATCACACAGCTAGTAAGTGTCTGAGGCCAGGTTTGAACTCAGGTCTTTCTGACTCAAGGCCCAGCACTCTATCCACTGTAACATCTAGTTGCCCATGAGATAATTAAAAAATACATAAATATGTCTTTTATATAATAAACATATCCATATAGCACAGTGGATAGAGGGCTTATCTTGGAGTCAGGAAGATATGAGCTTAAGTCTGACTTCAGACATATACTAGCTGTGTGAACATAGGAAAACCACTCTGTCTCTCAGTACCCTGGGCAACTCTCCAAGATTATAATTTATAGCTGAGTGGTCAATTTGCAAAATGGAGGTGTTTTCTAGGCTGGGACTTCCTAGCATCAAAGAAATCACAAACCAAAATAAAAATGGAGAATTCCATATTCCTAAATTGTCTAAGATTTGGGGACTGATGCCTAGAGGGTATGTCTTGTCTTTCCTGACAATTTGGGTCAGGAAAGGATGGTATCAGCATGTGTACATAGATAACATTGCCACTTCCTGTTTAGATTGGTGCATTTTGGCAGGAGGTTTTAGAGGCTTTGCCTTATTCCACTTTCTGGAACTTCTTTGAAGAGAAAAGCATGAGCTTTTAAAGACTTCTAGAAAATGACTCATTATAGAAGGTGTGTGCATGTGAGTGGAAGTCACATGCTTTGAGGAAGAATATTTGATTCTCAGAACTGGTCTTAATTTCTTTTAACTTGTCATCTTGTGAATACAAATTAAGATAAGGTAATATTCTCTGATCAACACTGAGGTTTTCTTGGAACAACCTTTTTTTATCTTTTTGTGGGATGTAGCTCTGACGAAGTCATTTAGAAAGGGTTGAAAAAACTCTCCACTGCACACAAGTTAACCCAAACTTACTAATATAAACATGACCGGATGTTTTTTTTTAAACAAAGAAAGAAACATCAATCACCCAAACTGAGAGAGGGAGGGGAGTTGTTGTGAATGATGCACTCGATCTTACCAAAGTGTATGTTGCAATGAAGTACCTAGGAGGTTTGTTAATATAGGACATTTAAAAAAAAATCACATATATACAACTACCCAAAAAGCCTGCACTACATCAAACCCAAAAAAGCCCCAAACAATCCCAGACGCAAAACCCTATCAGAGTAACAAAATCAACTGAAGTATA
This sequence comes from Notamacropus eugenii, assembly GCF_028372415.1. NCBI lineage: Eukaryota > Metazoa > Chordata > Mammalia > Diprotodontia > Macropodidae > Notamacropus > Notamacropus eugenii. The sequence goes on along the minus strand of NC_092873.1, from coordinate 331,103,457 downwards.
TACTGTTTTTTGCTGTTAATTTTACAAAAGCATCTGATTAAGGAGATTGTGGTCATGGGAAAAAAAAGTATTGGGCCAAAGGAAAACCACATGAACTAGAATAGAAAATTATTTTCATTTCATATCATTTGAGACAGTAGTGCTGTTGACTCACAAGTGTAGCTGCACGGTGATGTGTCTGTGTTAAAACTAAGACACGTTGAGGACTCACTGAAATATTTGCAGTTCTCTTTCGGTTATAGTATTGTCAAAAGAAAAATATACTAGTGCTAGTATCATTCTCTGTGATTTAGGCTCAAGTGTTCTAGAAACAATTTTATTTAATACTCTCCAAGTCATTTCTAGCTTTGAGAAAGAGAGAGAGAAATGTCCAAACTGGCATAGTCCTCAGTGTCTGCCAGCATGACTTTCTCTGCCTCAAAAAAGTCTGTTACATTGACTGGAATCTTGAACAAGGAAATGATCATAATATATTAAAATACAGTAACATTCCAGGATATTGTCCATTCATTTCCTTCTGTCATTTCCCCAAGAGTCCCTTCTTGTGATCAATATCTGAACTTTGAATTTCAAAAGAGAAGATGCTGTCCTTATGTGACTCATGGCACCAATCACCCCAGGTGGGTGAGAAGGCAGTGATTCCAGCTAGACAAGAGTTAAGTTCGGTTATCACCTTTATTCAAGTTTCAAAGGAAGGCCCTAGACTTTGTCCTTACTGTTTTCCTAAAGGGGAAGTTCTGGAGAAGGTTTTAACTTCAAGAAATAGTACATTTTAATATTCCTAGAGAAATTGAAAAGGAGATTTAAAAAAAATATACATGCTGCCCCAACACCACAGCTCATTCATTTAAAGATAATGCTGATATTTCTAGATTTGGCATTTTTGTGGGAGTGTGTATGAAATTTATACTCCTGGTAGCATATGGTATCTTTTCTTCATGATGAAACTGTTAATTTGAGAGCATTTTCCCTAGTTGCCATTCACATAATTCTTGAGATTCTTGGGAAATAACCATTTTTACTGTAGTTGATTTTATTGCTTCCTAAGAAACAGAATCATTCTATTCCTCAGCATATAAGCTCTTCTCAGCTGGGTGAGGAGGAAATCATTTGAAGAAAGTACATTATACTTCTATTTTGTCTCTCTAATGGGTCAACATTTAGATCTAAAAAATATGGCTCCTCTTTTGGATAGTGGATAGATCCAAATTCTTACCTGGGTATGATGAATCACACCTTGTTAGGAGGATCCAATATCTTATAAACCCAGACATAAATCCACTGTAAATATTTCCATTCTTTTCAACTACTAAATATTTATCAAGTGCCTACTATGTCTCAGGTAAGTGGCTCAGTGGATAGATTACTGGTCCTGGAGTCAGGAGATTCTGAGTTATTTCTAGCCTCAGACACCAAACTAAGTATATGACCCCGGGCAAGTCATTTAACCCTGTTTGCCTTAGTTGCTCCTCTGTGAAATGAACTGGTGAAAGAATGTCAAACTACTCTAGTATCTTTGCCAAGAAAACTCCAGATGGGGTCACAGAGCGTTGGACGTATCTGAAATAACTCAACAAGACCAACATGTGCCAGGTGCTGTGTTAACTGCTGAAACTGGTACATAATAATGAAATCGCAAATGTATAAAGATGACAGGCCGTAGTGTAGGTCAGCCTTAGTACATTGTTTTCAAAAAATTGTTGACTACAAAAAATGTTATCTGGCTTAGTAATCTATGTTGACTCTTCCCTTATCCAATCAATCATTCAATAAAAATTTATTAAGGCATCTACCTTATGCCAGGCACTGTGCTAAGTGCTGGGGATTCACAAAGAGGCAAAAAAGACAGTCCCTGACCTGGAGTCCTTTGCCCTCACAATCTAATCGAGATATAGGTTATATGCAGGATAAATAGGAAATAAATAACAGAGACTGTATTAGAATTAAGAGACTTGAGAAAGGCTTCCTATTGGAGATGGGATTTTAGTTGGGATTTAAAGGAAGCTAGGGGAGGCAGGAAACAGAGATGAGGAGGAACAGCATTGTAGGCATGGGGGACAGTCAGAGAAAATTCCTGGAGCCTAGAGATGGAGTGTCTTATTTGTGAAATAGCAAGGTCAGTGTTGTTGGATTGAAAAGTACATGACAGGAGAAAGGTATAAGAAGACTGGAAAGGTTGGGTGGGGTATGTTATGAAGGGCTTTAAGTGCCAAGTAAGGTATTTTGTATTTGATCCTGTGGGCAACAGGGAGCCACTGGAATTTTTTGAGCAGGTGGGTGACTTGATGAGGTTTGGGATAGGCAGACCCACCAGCAGGTTATTTCAATAGTCTAGGTGTAAGGTGATAAGGGCCTGCACTAGAATGGCAGCAGCATCAGAAGGGAGAAGGGGACATAACTGAGAGTTGTTGCAGTGGTGAAATGGGTAGGGCTTGGATATGGGAGATTATAAATAATAATAATAATAAACTCCTAGGTTGTAACCTGAGGGATTGGGATGATGGTGTTGCCCTCTACAATAATAAGGAAGGTATTGAATTTAGGGGAAAAAATAATGGGTTCCATTTTGGACACATTGAGTTCAAGATGTCTACTAGACATCCAGTTCAAGATGTCTGAAGGGCAGTTGGAGATGTGAGATTGGAAGTCAGTAGAGAGGATAGGGCAGGATATGTAGATTTGAGAATTATTAGTGTAGAGATGGTAATTAAATACATGGGAACTGATGAGATCACCAAGTGAAGTAGTATAGAAAAGAAAGAGACAGAACCCAAGACAGAGGGTCTCTAGAGGGTTCTCTCTAGGGAACCTCTGGTTAGAGGGAGTTATATAGATGAAAATTCAGCAAAGGAGACAGAGGAATGGTCAAATATGTAGGAGAACCAAGAGAATATGGTGCCCCAAAAGCCTAGAGAGGAGAGAAGAGACTGAGCAACAGTATAAGAGTCTACAGAGAGGTTAAGGAGAATGAGAACTGAGGAAAAAGCCATTGGATTTGACAGCTAAGAGATCACTGGTAACTTTGGAAAGAGTAATTTTGGTAAAATGATAAGGTGAGAAGCTAGATTATAAGGGGTTAAGAAGAGAGTGAGAGGAGAAAAAGTGTAGGTACCTATTGTAAGTGGCCTTTGTGAGAAGATCAGCCACAAAGGGTAAAAGAGCTATAGGATGAGAGTGGAGATGAAAAGACTGAGTGAAGGTTTTTTTTTTTCAGGATAGGAGTGGCATGACCATATTTGTATGAGCCAGTAAACAGGGAGAAACTGAAAATAAGTAATAGAGTGGGTATGACAGAGGGGGAAATTTATTGGAGACAGGAAGGAATGGGATCATTTGAACATACAACTCCTGTAAGTTAGCCTTGGTAAGGAGTAAGTCTGCCTCTTCATGTGGAACAGGTGTGAAATAATAGGTAGTGACTGAAGGCATATAAGTGATATGAGATGAGGAGGGGAGAAGAGGAAACTCATGGCAAATAGCCTGAATTCTTTTTCTTTAAAATAAGAGGCAAGGTTCTTATCTGGAAGAGTAGGAAGAGGAAAAGTTATGACAAGTTTGAGGAAGGATGAAAAGTTTTGGATGGAGAATGGGTCAATTGATAAGAGAAGTACAGTAGGATTGCCTAGTAGCAGCAAGGGTCCAGTTGAGGTTGTTTAACATAAATTTGTAGTGGGCCCAGTCAAAATAGTGATGTGATTTTCTCCACTTTCATTAAGCAAGTATATAGATGTATAGGTGAAGTATATAGTTGAATAAGTGAAGGTGGCAAATGGTGGATATAATCCAAGGTTGAGGTTTGACAGGTCATAATTTGTAAAATGTGGGGCTAGGGATTCAAGAGAGGAGGACAGTATAGAGTTGAATTGGTTCATCAAGGGGTCAAAAAGGGGAAAAAAGGGAGAGAGTGTCTAAGTGCATAGAAGATAGCTTGGGAGAGAACTGAGGGGTCAAGGGATTGTTCATAGTGTGGAAAAAGAGTAGGGTTTTGTAACGGAAGTCAGAGGGAGAGGTGAAAAATGAATAGATTATGGTCGGATAAGGGGATTTCAGAATTCTTGAATGTGAAGGTGGTACATTGGTGGATGATGGCAATATCGAGGTTATGACCCTATTTGTGTGCAGCTGAGGTGAGGTGGAGGAGTAGGTCAAGGGAAATGAATAGGTTGAGGAACTGAATAGTTAGGGTATTTCAGGGAGAGTCGATACGTATGTTGAAGACCCCTTGTTATGAGCGCAACAGCTGAGGAGGAGAGAAAAATTGTGAGTCAAGTATTGAGCTTATTAATATATAAAGGAGAATGAGGTATATACACAGTAGCTACCAGGATTTTGATTGGATGGTAGCTGTGAATAGCATGAACCCCAAAGGAGGAGAGTTTTACTGAGTGATGGAGATAGAGAGATGACAACGGGAAGGAAGAAGTTTTCTACCCTTGCCTCCTTGACCAGGAAGTCAGAGGAAGTGACTGAAGGTACAGTTAGTAGTAGAAAGGGTGGGCAAAGGGTCTCCTCCACTTTATACATGACCTCCCTCTTTACTTCCCTTTTCTGCTCCCCATCTTCCTTTGTTGTACATGCTTCATTCACAGAGAGGACCACTGAGATCAGGAGGGTGATGTCCTGACTTGTAAGTAAATGGATATGTGAGGCAACAAACACACAAAGAACTTTTTGTCCCATCTCTCTCCCACCTTCTTCTCCACCCTCCCCAAACCTTGTTAAAAACAAAAATGAAATTGAAAAGTGAGTCTGTTTCATGTTTCTTGCTAGAAATTGTTTTTTACTGTCTTGGTCGTATAAGGCAGTACTTATTTTCATGATTGGCAGAATGGGCTAAGAATTTTAAAACCCGCAGATAAAGTAATTCAGAGTAACTAGAATAAAGCTCTTCAGAGTTGTGATTTTATTACTAGTGAAGTACTCATTTGAGAGGTATGGTAGTATAGTAGAAAGAATACCAGATAGTCTTATGAAAATCTGAATTCAAATCTTACCAAGTCACTGAACTTTGGTCAACTCTCTAAGATTTATCTATTAAGTTACAAGAGATCCCACTCTAGTAAAATCATAGATCGTTGATGTAAAAACTAAATTAGTTCTAATAGTACAGATATTAGAGTTCCTGAATTTTAAGGATCATCCTAGAACTTGTGAGTCAAAGCACAAAACAATACTGAAGTCAAAAAATCAGGCCTGTAAAAATGAGACTGAAAGTAACTTTGTGTTTAATGGGAAAGAGCTTTGGATCACCCATTGAATCAGGAAGTAAGAAAAGGGTAGAGACTTCCTTTTTGAGCTAGAGGAGTTCTTTGTTGATTTTAATGGGAGACATAAGTTAGAAAGTCATCAAGACCTCTCTCTGAGAAGCCCTAATTTTGACCGAACTGAATTTGGAGTAACTTACTTCACAATTCTGATTCTTTATATCCACGGTTAATCTGGCTATTATAGGGCAAAAACTGCTTCTTGGGGATAGCGCCATCTTGTGGATGATATCTAATGAGACCTACACTAGTTTAAACATAGCCCCAAGATCGTGCTCACAGCAGATATATATTTTTGAGACTCTAAATTGTAAAGTTAATTTTGGGGGGAGATATTTCCATTTTCATTCTATAATATAGAATCAGTCATTACTGAGGAATAAATCTATTAATAAACTCATTCAGTATAGCTAGGTATGTAAAGGTGACTTGATAGAGCACACACGTATCTATTTTTGGGGAGGGCCCAGATTTAAGTTTTCGTTGGTATAGGAAACTTCCAACATACAAACTCTGTGTACTAATTCAGATGAGCAGATCCCTTGCAGTTTATAATCTTAGACAGTTGTCTAAGGCACCAAGAAATTCAGTGACTAGCCCATGGTCACACAGGGTCACACAGGTATGAATTGATTCCAGGGTTTTTTTATTCCAGGGCTGTCCCTCTGTCACACTTCACTGACCCTCACATATATTCAAGAGAGCATAAAATCAAACATATCTCTATATATGCATATACCTATGAACATTATATATAAAAACTATAAGTATATAGGCATACATATATACATGTCTACATTTATATGCTATATGTAGATAGATATACAGTCAGAAAAATACTGAAAACCCAACCTCAAAGTTCTTTTGACTAGATAGGTCAGTCTAAGCACAGGACTTAAGAGTCAGAAGACTTAAATATGAACTCAGTCACTTGCTAGCTGTATTGATTTTGTGAATTCCAGTCTGAACCTCAGTTTCCTCATCTGAAATGTGGGGTTAATAATACTGTCACCAAGGCTCAAAGCACTGTGTAAATATAAGCTATCATTATTGATTGTCTCAGTTTTATATTGTAGGTACATCTATGTATGTTGTGGTAGAATCAAACAACTCATACCTAACCATAAGATTCACGGATGGTGCTCTTAGAGCACTGGAACATGATATTGGTACATCAGATTTACCTCTGCTGTTCTCTGCTGTGGTTTGGTCAGGGTTGGAGATGTTCAATTATTCAAATAAGGAGGAGATAAGTTCATTTTTAAAAAGTAAAGTCATTTTGTTCATTGCTTAACGAGCTTTGTATTTTGTTTTACAGAAAATAACAATTGCCTTGGTCAGAAAAGAGGTAATTACTCTAATAAACTCCAGTAAGGTTAAATTTTGTGTTAATGCAACAAATTTGACAGACTTTGGAATGTCTATCATTTCTATCTGTTGAAAGACTTTGGCTTTTCTATGGTTTTGATTTGTATGATCTGAACTGAACAGTACTGCTAACTATGGATCTGGGATTGGGTTTTGTATTTTGTCCATCTTACCATAGCCCTTGTTCTTTACTCCCCCCTCCCATACCTCTCTCCATAGGGCCTTTCAGAGTCTTTCCAGGGTAGGAAATTATTAATGGCCATCCTTGGATCTGAAGTGCTTCTTACAGAGGCATACCATATGTTCTTTGTGCCAGGGTCAATGTTGGACAGGGAAGCAGCTTGTGCTGATGGGCATGGGGCAGAGAACGAAAAGAGGACAGAGACTGTTTAATATCAACTTTAGAACCAGGAAGTGATGAAAGTATTATCTATGTCAGGATTTGCTACTTCCTGTTTTTTTTTCAATCATTGGAGTTTGTCAACAGTATGTGAAGGAAGATGGCGCTCCAGAATCTATTTCCCATCTCTCTGTTTAGGAATTTCTAGAGCATTTTTCAATCAGTGTCTTGTCTCTTAAATAACAAATGAAAAGTTGGTAAAGACCACTTGTCTTGGAGTTAGCAATTAAAGAATTGGAAGTTGGGGGTCACCATGCTCCATGAACCATGGAAACATATCTTCTGGTGTTAATGAGGACACCTTGAACCTGAGATTTGGGAGGGAACTGCTAGTCCATTAGAGGTGATTCAGGAACAGATACTATCTGTTCAGATAGGTGTGAGGTTGGATATATTCTAATATTTTTGTCCCTTACAGATGATGTACTACCAACAAGCTTTACTGAGGTCTACAGTGAAATCATCAGTCTCTCTTGGAGGGTATGTTATTGACTTTGTAATCATGCAGATGAAGTTTTAAACAAGTGGAAATGTAAGTGTTTGGGCTGTGTATATGTAAAGATATGGCTGGCCCACGTGTGGTATGAATACATACTTGATCTGGAATCTATTCCACCCCTTCTCCAAGGGAAACTGTAATTTACAGCTATATGAGGAACATTAAGAGAGTCATGACTGACTGCAAGCTTCTATCTCCTGTCTCCGAAAGGGTTTTTAGGTTAAGATTATACCTGTCTACCACATCTCAGATATCTGTAGTCTAGGGGTATGATGCTAAATATTTCAGAATAAAAGTTACCTTTCATATAGCTCACTCTTGCCCTCTTAGCCCCTTTCCACCAAGTGATAGTTATAAAAAAGCCATCATGAATAGCTTAGAGCATTTCTTTAGCAATGTAAATGAGAAGCAGAAATTGAGTAAGTTCCACATATTAAAACAGACGAAAGCATATGTAAGAGAGTAAATTAACTCTTTAACTAGTAGTGAAATCAGATCTCAGCTCAATCAAAGATAGAGAATATGGTTTCATCAAGGGGAATCCACTCTTAGCATTCTCTGTGGTTGCAGGTGCTGAAAGTCAAGAGATGTGGTACGGAGCTAGATTCTATCCACCATCCAAAATTCTGTTTTTGCCTTTAACAACTGCCTCTTTTGAAGTCCTCCAACCACCTGAAGAAGTACTTTACTCATGTAGATATTAGAATCACAGTTACGAGCAATGTTCTCTTAGCTAATCAGGAGTTATGTCCCACTACATGTGTATAGTGCATCATGGTGACAGAGGTGCCTTTAAAGGCATTACTCAATCTGAGTCGGCAGAAGTGTTACATAAGGTTGGGATGGAAGATGGGAAAGTGGTTCTAGTTGGCCTATGCCTGATCAGGCAACTCTGAGATTGATCATCTTGAAACCATGGGTCAGAATCTTGGCAATTTAGTTAACAACTCTTATCCCAGAATAAATCCCAAGTGATCAGACTGCACTGGGCAATGTCACAGATGATATTTTAAGGAAAATCTAGAATGTATTTGGAGTCCAGCTTTATTTCCAGTTTTAATTTTAGGGTGGGTCATCAAGATGTGCTATTGGCTACTGTCATTAAACATTTACAGTTATCAGCAAAAGCTTCTGAATAATAATTGCAGACATTTCAAAATCACAAAACATTAGAGCTGAAAGAGAACTCTAGCTCAACCCGTAACTAAAAAGGACAATCCTCCACATGCACTTAGCAAGTGGTCCTCCAGCTCTTTATTAAGGACCTTCAATTTTGAATAACCCGCTGCCTCCTGTGGCAGTGCACAGAACTTTTAGGATTACAAGATTTTATGTGCATCATATTATTTGATCCTGACAATAGGCCTGTGAATAGATACCATTTTGCATATAGGAAATAGAAACTCAGAGAGATGAAGTGATTTGTCCGTGGTCCCACAGCTAGCAAGTGTCAGAAAGGGAAGATTTTACCATGGTATACTTATGTTGCTGTTATAGATTCAATTTACATTTAAACGATCACAGGGAAACTTTTGAATCTAAATCTCATCGCACTGATAGGTAAGTCTCTTTGATATGGCCAAAACCTTCCCAGTTATAACCTCCGTAGTATCTTTCACATTCTTCTAAGGGACACCATAATTCCTAAAGAGTAAGTAATTTAAAAAATAATTAAATATTCTCCTTGACAAATTTCTTCTTAACTCTGGAAGTTTTCTGGGCAGATATGAACAGATTTTATTTATTCCTGAGGAGCTAGCCATAAAGTGACTAATCAAGTACTCAGACCATGTTAGCATATTTTTTTTCAGGTCTAGATATATGATTTCATTGGGGTAGAGAACTCCCATCATAGAAGATCTCTCTACTCTTGAAGATCAACAACTTATCTATAACTTCTAGTCTTAAAGAGTTACCCAGGTCCTGAGAGGTTCAGAGTCACTTGACCAGCATCACAGAAAGATGGGGTCTTCCTGCTTCTAAGTCTCTTATCTACAACTCCATTCATCTTGCCAACATCACAGCATTATTAGGATGGAAAATGGTGGTGTCTTTTGGGGGTTTTTTGGCATCAAAGTGGGTAAAAATCCTTAGTTTGGGAAAATCTTAGTTAATAATGATAACTGTCTATAAGTAAGTCATAACTTTCCACCCTAGCCTCTCCCCACACTATTCAGTATCACTAAATAGAAGGCAAATAGACAAGAGAAAAGCTTGTAAATAATTTTTAGTCCCATTGTCTGATTTGAAAACAAATTAGGGATATAGTTTGTTTCCATTACATTCTGCTAGATTTCATTAGACCTTGGATAGTAGTTTAGTTCTTGTTTTCTCACTATTGTTTAAGTGGAAGGAATGTTCTACTTGGAGCCTGAAGACAAGGGTTTAAATCTTGGTTCAGTCATTTTCAAGGAATGTGACCTTGGGCAAATCACTTAAGTCTTTTGACTCCTAGTTTCTTTATATGTAAAATGAAAATGATAATATTTATATAACCTACCTCACAAAGGGAGGGTCAAATGAGATCATGTGGGTAAGATGCTACCTAAATATCAGATATTACTATCATTATTTAACTTAAAGATCAGGTTGAAAAATGAGATACAAACAGAAATAAAGCCAAAGGGGCTAATTCCTGCTGTTGCATACATACGTACACACATATATGTATATATACATATACATGTACACGCATTATACATACATATATATGAATACATACATACACACATATATGTATATATACATATACATGTACACGCATTATACATACATATATATGATTTACTTCTTTATTTTTCCCCATCACTATCAGGATTTAAATAAAATAATATTTCATCAAAAGAAAAGGACTTAACCAAAACTGTAATCATTATTGTAGTAGACATTAGGATATCTTTGTTAGTGTGACCACATGCCTTGTGATTTACTTCTAAGCCACATTCTGTTTATCAAAATTCTGACTTTGGTTGCACAGTAGCACTGATCTCCAGTAATAATAATGCTTTAGATTTATTTGAAGCTTTATAAATGGTTTCCTCACAATATCCTCATGAATTAGGTAGTATAAATATTATTACCCACTTTTTATAGAAAAGGAAAGCAAAGTGGCACAAGGTTAAGTAATGTATCTCCAGGTTATAGTTACTAAGTGTTGGAACTGAGATTTGAATCTGTCTTCTATGTCCTTTTTCCATCACACCACATTTAAAGTGCAGGTGACTTTCCCATGACTCATGGAATATGCAATGTGGTTTTAACCTCTCTGTAGGCAAAGTGCTCACCCTTTAGGTTAGAAGCACAACCATTTTTCCACGTTGCCTACCTGCCTAAAAATAAGTGGTGATTCAAAACCACAGGCCTCATCTGGAGGAAATTTGTTTTTGTACAAAATCTAGGGGTTGAAGTTTATACCTTAATTCAGCCACAGTGTTTACATGATTGGTGAAAGTGCATAGACCTAGGCGTTTTTCTGAAGAAATGAGAAAGTGTGATATCCAAGCCTTAGTTTACCTACTTCCATGACTGCCACCAATGCTAGTTAATTACCATAAATTGCTGTTACCTGTTAATATCTAATTGACATTTGACCTATTATTCACAGAGTTAGGTACAAGCTAATCGTAGTTCAGAACATTTGGAGGTTGAGCTAAGACTTCCAGTTAAGAGGGTTATGGGGAAAGTTAAAGAGAAACTTAGTTCTTCCTCATAAATTCCAGCACATATCTGAAAACAGCTTCAGGAAGACTAATGGAAAGGGAACCAAAAATCAATGTAAATAAACTCCTTCCTCCATGAAATGAAGCTGGCAGTAGGAGTGTTAAAAGAAAAAGAAACTTGAATGAAATAAATAAACTATTTCTAGTTTTTCTCTTTAAAAATGAGATGGACTAATAGCAAAAATTAAAAAGAATTCACAACAAATGAAGAAATTAAATTATTAGAAACCGTTTCTCCCAATTATATGCCAACTCAATGGATAACAAATAAAACTGATGAAAAGTTATAAATAAACATAGTTATAAAATGCCAAGATTAAGAGACTAAGAAATGAAGAATTTAAATAATTCAACCTCAAAAAGTTTTGGAAAAACTTTATAGGAATAACTATAGGATCAAATGGATTTATAAGTGAATGATATAAAAGACATCAAACAACAATCATCACATTACATAAACTGTTGGTTAAAAAAAGGAAATGAAGGGATCCTGCCAAACTTCTTCCACAAGATAAATATAGTCCTGGTATTTAAGCAGGAGGAGATAAAGCAGAGAAAGAAAAATATGGATTAATGTCTAATAAATATTGGTGCTAAAATGTTGAAAAAAATAACAGAAGGCATAGCAGCATATTCAAAAAGTTTAGATAGTATAATCAGGTTGTATTTATGCAAGGCATGGAGAGGTCTAGCATTAGGCAAACTATGATGTAATAGATCACATTAACAAGAAACACAAGAAATCGCTATTGTGTCAATAGATGCAGGAAAAAACATTGACAAAATACAATACTCCTCAATGTTTAAAAAAAACATTCGAAAGCACTGAAATACATGGACCATTCTTTATTTTGGTAAAGTAACTATGTGAAATCAAGAATTAGCATTGCACGTAATTGAGAAGTGCTAGAGGTCTTTCCAGTAAGATCAAGTATAAAGCAAAGATGTCTATTGTCACCACTATTATGGCAAGAAAAAGAGAGATTAAGCATAGGCAAAGAGCAAACAAAATTATCCTTTTTTTTTTGCAGATGACATGATAATTTACTTAGAGGACACAAATATTATTTAAATACAACTACAAAATATGCTTTTTGGTAGTAAAGTCAGAAATAAATAATTAGACAACTATTAATTGCACATGATAAGGCCATGCCAATATAATGTGGTATTCCAATATTACTTAAATTAATTTATAGATTCAAATTACCAAAGACTTACTCTACAGAACTAAAAAAAAAATAAAATTTACCCAGAAAAACAAAAAACCAGAAATTCAAATAAAAAAGATAGGAAGGAAGTGAATATATCTGTATCAGTTTTCAAATAGTATTAAAACTATTTGGTATTAATAGTAAGTACTAAGTTAAAAAATAGAAAAATTAGAAAAAAAAATAGAAAAGTCATCAGTGGTATGGATTAGGTACACAAAACTCAAAAGCACTTGAAAAGAGTAGCTCAGTGTTTGATAAACCTACAGACTCCAAATACAAAAGACTTATTATTGGACAAGAATTGCTGGGAAATCTGGAAAGTGCTTTGGCTAAAATTAAGTTTAGGTGGCCATCACATGCCATATACCACAATAATCTCCAAATGAGTACATACGTTCATATATATATATATATATTCTAGATATAAAGATCATATCACAAATCAGAAGAACAAAGAAGGATATATACAAAGAAGGATAGCTGTAGATAGGGGAAGAATTTTGATGAAACAAAGGATAGAAAGGATTGCAATGAATACAATGAAAAATTATATACTTTTTGTATAAAGAAAGCAACACAGTTAGAATTAGAGGAAATAGCTAATTGGGAAAGAATCTTTGTAGCAAATTTCTCTGATAAGATTCTAATATTTATAATATACAATCAATTCTCAACTTTCATGGGGGTAACATTCCTAGAAAATGGTACAAAAGTAAAAAACACTAATGTTAACCCACTGAACCTTTGAGAAATAGGTTAGGTTCCCATGACTAGCAAAAACTGTAATCTTTCACTAGAGATTGCTGAAAATACACTTTTCTGCATACAATTCTTCATAAGCAAATAACAGTTTTGATAATGTGCACTTTTCTTAACACAGTAACCATGAAATAACCCAAAAAATGCAGTACACAAAATAAAATTGGTAACATGCAAAACATTTTTTTGCTAGTAATTCCCTAGAATCCTGTGACTTTTTGTACTAACATCGCAATAAAAAATTAATTTCAGACAATATTCACTTCTCATAATACATAAAATCTACAGTACCACAAATACTTTCCTCTTTTTTGTGGATACGACAAATCTTTGATTTGTTAACACAAACTCATGACTGATAATGACTGCAGACATTGTGGCACAAAGTTTATCTAATACCTTCATTTTTCTACTAAGTCACATCACTGATTTTGAATGCTTGAACTTAGAGCACAAAGTACTTGTGCTTCACTTTGGGGGCATAATTGCAATACAAAATAATGAAACTATTGAAGAATGCTTGGGAGAGCCCTTTACAACAGTAGGGTGAACAAGACCAGTGAAATGCCTAGTAGGATACCAGCCATTCCACAAACTTGCATCCATTTTGTCTCTCATTTTTTCCCTCTACCATGAGGTTACTAATAAAAACACACAAATGCTTCAAGTCAGGAAGTTAAATTCACTAATGTTGAGGATTAATTATATAGGGAATTGATACAAGTATGTAAGACCAAAAGCCATTCCCCAGCAGACAAATGGCTAAAGGATATGAATAGGGAATCCCCAAAAGCAGGCAAGCCATCATTAATGATATGAAAAAAACCTCTAAATCATGAATAATAAGAGAACATTCTCCACAACAATCACAAGACTGGCAAACCTCACAAAAAAAAAAAAAGAAAATGACACTTTCTAGAGGAGTTGTAACAAGACAGACACACTAATGCTCTGTTGGTAGAGTAGTAAAGTGGTCCAACCATTCCAAAAAGCAATTTGGAAAACCTCCCAAATCACTAAACTACTCATACTTTTTGACCCAGTGATAGCCTTTACCAGTAGGCATATACTATTCATTCCCTCCCTTCCCTCTTTCCCCAGGTGATCAGAGAATGATAAAAAGGCCCATGTGTGCAAACATATTTACAATAATCCTTTTCATTGTAGTAAAGAACTGGAGAAAAGAAGTGGATGCCCATAGCTTAATACTTAATGCGTTATTGTGTTATAAGAAATGATGAAAAGCATGGATTCAGAGAAACTTGGAATGACTTTTATGAACTGGTGAAGAGTAAAATACATAGAACAGTATAATTACTTAATGACTACAACATTGTAAAGGAAAACATTTACAGAAGTCTTAATAACAGTGATCAATTAAATGACCAATTACAACTCCAGAACACTGATGATGAATCATACTCTCTATCCTTTGACAGAGAGATGAAGTACTAAATGTGCAGAATACATGTATTTTCTGACATGGCCAATATGTGGATTTTTTTTAATGGTACTCTCTTTGTTATATGGAAGGGCTTTTACTTTTTGTGGAGGAGATAGAGGGTTACAGTGCCATGTAAATTAGCCAAAACCATGTAAAATAATCAATTTTATTGACTTACATAATAAACCTTACAAATTTTATATCCTTAAGAAGTTGTCATTTTTGTAATATTTTGTTTTGCTGTAATCACTTGTTTTACATAATTTGGCATTAATTTCAGAATACTTATATGTTACAAGGAAGGGTTCCTGTTTGTAAGGGGAAGAGTTACAGCGGCATACAAATTAACTGGGACAAAGTAAAAGAAATGTATTGACATATAATAAACTTTATGGGACACTTTCATGATGCAGTAGATAGAGGGCTAGATCTGGAATAAGGAAGACTCCTCTTCCTGAATTCAAATCTGACCTTCACCCCCTACTAGTTGTGTGACCCTGGATATATCACTTAACACTGTTTGCCTCCATTTCTTCATCTGTAAAATGAGCCGGAGAAGGAAATAGCAAACCGCTCCATAATCTTTGGCAAGGAAACCCTAAAGATGTGGTCATGAAGAGTCAAGTATGACTGAAATGACTTAACAATAAAAAACCTTATAATTTTTCTTATCTTTAAAAAAATTAATGAATATGCAATGTGGCTTTCTTGGTTTTAATCATGTGTTTTCCATGATTTGTCATGATTCCGCAAGCTGATGACAATAGTTTTTCATTTTTAATCATGAAAATACACTTACCACATTAAACGTACTTTTGATGAGCAATCCATTTCCCCAAATCTAACCTTGATTACAGCTAATAATTAATAAGATTTTCAATGGCATTTAAGTAGGGGTGTGCTGGAGTCAGCTCAGACTGATTCCTGAGTACTTAACTGACAGAGAACTAAATAAAGATGGAGAAATAAGCTTAATTTGGTTTCATCTGATCAAGATCAAATTCCTCCATCAGTCTGGTGTCAGCAGAAGCACACATATGTGACCATTGCTGTCACAAAATGAAACCACATCAAAGTTATTGCTCATCTCAAGTTATACACCCAACTCTGTAGGAGGGGAGGAACAGTATGTGTCTGTGTCATAGTGATACAACAAAAGGGAAGAAAAGAAAGAAAAGCACATCAACAAATCATTAAAAAATATAGAGAGGTGGACAGAAGAAAGTTCAGAAGGGGATAAGCAAGGCAATGTTAAAACTACCATATTATATTTGAAATATACCTCCCTATAGAAAAAAAAAATTCCCAAACCTAATCCCAAACTATGCAAAATGAAGATTAAAGTTTTCATATACAGTCCCCCTTTTTCCTCTATTCTTTGTACATATAAGGAAATGCTCCTATTTGTTGATGTATGACAACTTTGTAAAAATAAAAAGGAATTAAAAAAAAGTTGAACCAGCTGTGAATTTCAAATATGAGAGATTTATTTTTTCCAAGGGAGGAAAATGTTCAAAAATACATATAAAATATTTGATAAAGAGACTGGTGTGGGAGGGTGGCTCATCACCTTTGCCTCTGCTTTGCAGATAATAAGCTCATTCCTTATAATACTTGGTAATTTTAAAGGACTTCAAATCATAATACTAAGAAACAAGAAATCCCCTAGCTTATATTTCAGTGGTGTATTTGTCATAGGCAGGAACTGAAATTAGGGCATAGCAAGTTTATTCATTCAACAGGATTTTATTGAACTCCCACACTGTTCCTAACATTGTGCTAAGAATTGACCAGAAATGGTAATATAATGAGCCTTCTCATTTGTCTAAACAACCAAGGCCATGGTTAAGATGAGGTCCACATATGTGGCACTGAACCAACTATGTTTAAGGGTTCAGTCAGAGCTACCATTCAATACTATAGGGGGGAAGAGAAGGAAGGAAAATATTTTTATGAAAGGAAACTATGTAGGTTGGTTATAAAGCCTGTATACAACTTTAAACTTTATTAACTTTAGCTATAGAAATGATAGACTTCATTGTAAATGTCATATGAAAGGTAGGTGCTTAATTTTTAAATTTTTTAATATTTTTGTGTAACATTTTTTTTTTAAATTTTGAGCTCCAAATTTTCTCTGTTCCCCACCCATTGAGAAGCCAGGCAATATGATATCTGTTATCCATGTGGTCATATGTAATATATTTCCATATTAGGCATGTTGGGCAAAAAAAGCAAGAAAAATAAAGAAACTGAAAAAATATGCTCTCATCTGTAGTCAGAATTCATCACTTCTCTCTCTGGGGGTGGATAGCTTTTTTCATCATGAGTCCTTTGGAATTGTCATGGATCGTTGTGTTGACTAGAGTAGCTAAGTCTTTTACACTTGATCATTGTTACAATATTGGCATTACTGTGTACAATGTTCTCCTGGTTCTGCTCACTTCACTTTGCATCAGTTCATGTCTTCCTAGATTTTCTGAAATCATCTCCCTTGTTATTTCTTATTACACAATCACAGTCCACCATGATCATATAAAAGATGGATTCTTAAAGTTTGTACATGTTAATATTGTCAATTTTGGATTAATTAATTTTCATTTCTTTTCACAAAAGCAATTCATAGAATTACTGAGCAGCAACCAAAAATTGGTTTAAAAAATTCATTGCAAGTAGGTACCCCTATGTTGAAAGTTAAAAACAATCAAGCTCTATTCCTTTAAAACTTTTAAGATCTCAGCTTTTATATGTCATTTACAATATGCTTCTATCCTATGTACACTTAAAGTTGTTAAAGTTTAAAGTCAGACAAATACTTTATAACCACACTGTAATTTCCATGGTCACCAACACTGTAGCTTGCTTTAGAGAGGATATTTGTAACAATCTGACCCAGTGTATGTCAACTTCAAAGGAGATTGGGATCAAGCCTTTTGAGATCGTAGTTCCCCTTGCCACCAATGGTAGACATTTTCCAGGCAGCTGGCTTGGTCAGGGCTATGACCATATATCCATGACTTCTTTTTGTGAAGTTTACTGACCCTTAAAAAGATGATTTCAACTTCCTTAGTATAATGCTCTAAGGTATAATGGTAAATGTTTAACAAATGATTCTGAAAAAAAAAGGACCCATGACATACTTGTAAGTTTAATCTGCATCATTAACATTTTCTACATAACTTCTAAGTTTCCACAATTAAAACAATTTATCAAGACTTGATTTGTAGTATTTGCCAATTTCTGAATTGTAAATGCTCTCAGTGAAAATTTAACAATTGGCTTTCAAGAAATAATTCCAGCTGAGTCCAGCATACCTCTGACTCAAACCAATTGGGAAACCCAGTAATGTGTCGCCAGACCTGTTACAATCTTATTGTGAGTTTATGTTGATAAAGGGGAAAGAGAAGCAAATGATCAATAAACATTTATTAAGTGGCTACTACATGCAAAGCACTGTGCTAAGAGCTAGGGATATAAAAGAGGCAAAAGACAGACCTTACTTAACCTCATGGTGCTTACAGTCTAATGGGGGAGATAACATGCAAAGAAGTACATACAAAGCATGTTATTTATAGGATAAATAGGAAATAATTAACAGTGGGAAGGGATAAGAATTAAGAAGAGTTAAGAAATGCTTGCAGTAAAAATGTAGGGTTTTAGCTGACATTTAAAGGAAGCCAGAGAAGTTTGTAGATGTGGTTGAGAAGGGAGAGCATTCTAGGCATAGGCAATAGCAAGAGAAAATGCCTGGAACTGAGAGACAGTGTTTTGTTCATGGTAACCTAACACTTTTACAGACTATGGATGGAATCAATTGAATGGTGAACTTCTAGGAAAATATGTTTATTTTCTTCTTTAAAAATATAACACCTAAAAAAAAGTTTTTATTGTTGCTCTCTTTATATCAGTGCCATCTCCTTTGACCAATAGAACTATCCCTGGGAATAAAGAAGAATAGTAAAGCAAAATAAACTAGCATATTAGTCCTCTATGCTATAGTATATGCTTCATTCCATGCCTATAATCCACCAACTCTGTTAAAAGAAGGGAGGGATGCTTCACTGTTAGTTTCCTGGAGTCAAGCTGGGTCTCTGGATTGATCAATTTTCTTCTAATTTCTTTTCAGAATTGTGAAGTACAGCGAACAGTTCCTGTCCAATGATCCTATCATGTCAGGATGTCTCCCTAGCAACCCTTGGATAACGGATGATACCCAGTTCTGGGAACTAAATGCCAAATTGTATGTACCAGACATTATTTCAAAAAACAAAACTCAAATGTATTTGTGTACTTTACATATGGTTATTATTTTTCTTTTGCAAGGCAACCAGGTTAAGTGACTTGCCCTGTGTCACATAGCTAGTAAATGTCCAGTATATGAGGCCAGAGTTGAACTCAGTTTCAGATTCAATTTGACTCCAGGGCTGATACTCTATCCACTGTGCCACCTAGCTGCCCCTACTTTATATATTGTTAACCAGAGGCTCCCAAACTTTCTTAGGTAATAGTTCACTTAGTGGCTCAATAATTTTTTCATTGAGCCCCTAGGCCAAAAAAAATATTAACAATTCTGTTTATTGAGTTTATTGAGTAGTTAAGCTGAAAAATGTAAAATTTAAATTTAAAATTAATTAAATAATTACATTTAAATTTAAAATATCCCTTGATGTCCCTATAAGTTTATTGCCCACCTAAGGGTACACAATTTGGGAATCAAGGTTTAGACTCCTGGAGACTATAAGCTTCTGAAAGGAAAGGACTGCCCTGCTTCAGTAATTTTGCTAATTAATTTATTGGGTTCATAGTTTCACAGATTTAGAGTTAGAAGGAACCTCAGAAATCCCTCTCATTTTGCAGATGGGGGAACTATACCCCAGAAAAGTTATGACTTGCTCAAGGTCTCACTGGTAGTTCTTGTGATTTGTTAACTATTTTAAAAATTAGTATGATTTGTGTTTATTATCACATCACTGTTATTATATACATTACTGAATGACACTGCGGTGTAGAGGACAAAAAGCCAGCTTTGGAATCAGGTATACCCGGGCACAAGTCCCACATTTTGACACATTAGCTGTGTGACTCTGGGCAAGTCACTTAAACACATAGTGCCCCAGGCAAATTTTCTAAGACTGTAAATCACAGTACAGTTGTCAGTATGCATTGTTGGAGGGAGTTTCCATGCTATAAGTTTGTTATATGTATAAAATTCCGGTTCAATCAACATATACACATCTAGGATCTATAATATAATAATATTACTATTATATATTATGATAAAATATAGTATATAGTATATATTATGATACATCATACTATATTATAATTATTGGTTGGTTGGTTGGTTGTTGTCCTTCGTCTTCGAAGAGGACCAAAATGACATCACCATTGTAAAGTGAAATTTCAGTGGGTCTGACTGTGGCTGATCAGACCAATATGAGCTCAGAATGCTCTACCACAGATTGGGCACAGATAGTTTGTACATCCTGCATTTACTTTGTGCTGTCTCAATTCTGCTTTGCTCAAAGAGCACAGCACCTTTTCTTCTGTGGGCATACCATGCTGAGTGGTCCTGTGCCAGTGTCTCCCATGTTGCACAATCAAATCCAAAGTTCTTGAGAGAGACCTTGAGAGTGTCCTTGTATCATTTCTTCTGGCCACCATGTGATCACCTGCCCCATGCGAGTGCTCCATAAAATAGTCTTTTGGGTAAGTGTATATTTGGCATTTGAACAACATGGCCAGCCCATCGGAGTTGTGCTCTCTGAAGCAAAGTTTGAATACTTGGCAGTTCACCTACTCTACATGCTATGTTAATGTATCATTAGTGTTATAATACATGATACAGAAATGATATAAGCAATACATTGCTATATAATCATAATTAAAATATATAATAAATATACAATATAATAATAATTATAATAGTATTATAATCATCATTATTATGCAGTTATCCATTCAATTACCCATTGAAGAGGCAGTCGGGTACAGTGGAAAGAGCATTAGCTCTGGAGTTAAATGGCCTTGGTTCAAATCCTGCTTGTGATGCTATCTCTTTAGTCTTTAGTTTCCTTATAGATAAAATGAGGAGACTGGATTAGATAGATTATGAGATCCTATGACCTTACTAGCCTGTAGCTTCATATAATGGTAAAGATATGGAAGGGAATCAATCGATCAGTCAACAAATATTGATATTGCATCTAAATCTGGCCTCAGACACTCACTAGCCATATGAGCCTGGACAAGTCAATTACCCCGGTTTGCCTCAGTTTCTTCATCTGTAAAATGAGCTGGAGAAGGAAATGGCAAACCACTCCAGTATCTCTGCCAAGAAAACCCCCTCTGGTGTCACGAAGAGTTGTACACAACTGAACAACAACAACAAGGTGCCAATGTGTGTGCTAGCTGCTGGGGATAAAGAAAGAAACAATCCTTGCTCTCAAGGCACTTCCATCCTAATGGGGGAAACAGTGAGGATGTATATGATTGTATACAGAATAAATATAAAGAGAATAAAAATAAAGTCCCTAAATATAAGCTATTTTGAGACAGATTGCCCTAGAAGATGGAGGGATGAGGAGATACTTAAGTATAATCTTTCAAAAATATAGATTTTTATTAATATATTTTGTTTTCATTTCTCTGTAATTGCCCCTTGTATCCCTCCCCTCCCCTTCCTAAAGTACTATCCATTATACCAGAGAAGTGAGTTGCTTTTCTAAGGAAATCGTGTAGAGATGAACACCAGTACAACAAATGTCAATTAAGTGCCGACTCTTCATGACCCACTTTGGGGTTTTCTTGGCAAAGATATTGGAGTGCTTTTGCCATTTCCTTCTTCAGCTCATTTTACAGTTGGGGAATTGAGGCAAACAGGGTTAAGTGACTTGCTCAGGGTCACACAGTTAGTAAGTTTAGTTAGTTAGATGAGTCTTCCTGACTCAGGCCTGGCACTCTATCCACTGCACCACCTAGCTGCCCCCATTAAGTGTCTACCACCTACAATATATTGTGCTGGGCAATGGGATTACAAAGATGAAATAGTTTCTATCCCTCAGGAGCTTGCAACCTTATAGGAGGACCAGACATTTATAAATAGATTTGATACTGGTTAGGAAAAACAAACAAGCCCTTAGGAGTCAAAGCAAAGCATCGGTGAAAGATTGGTGTGGAAATTAGTATGTGAAAATACTTACCTGTTGGAAGTACGTTAAAGCCCAGTGGCGCACTTTTTAGTAATGGGATTCATGATTTGTGTAGAAATTAACCAAGATGATTTCTGAAATCCTTGCACACTCATTTTCCTCTTCCGCGAAATGAGGGGGTTGGTTTAGATAACTTCCCAAATCTCTCCTAAATCTTATGAACTCAGAGATTCTTTGATGCTGGATGTTTCAGTCTTCTAAGGGCTATCCATGATGGATGATGTATTGTGCACCTCCTGAGATCTTCAGCCATCAAAAGCAAATTGTGTTGTGAAATCTCTCTGGGCTAGGTGTTGCTTCAGTAGCAGGGGTTAGTCGATGGGATAGAAGCTGCATTCACAGAGTTTGTAACTGGGACATGATGACATCATCTGCCTCCACAATAAATGGCCGCATGACATCAAGCTGGCCAAAATGTTGGCTTGCCGTTGAGTGAGGCTTGGAGGATAGCTGAAATCCATGTGAAAATATTCAACTTACTTCAACAGAGCTATATTAGGCAATACATTTTTTGGGGGGAAACCTATGGATAAAAAGCACAGGTTGAAGTCGTAGAACCTGAGGAATTCCTGAGGGCTGCAGTGGTTTTTATTTTTGTGGGTGTTTAATGACTATTTCTTGAACTGGATTCAATTGAAGATCTGCCTTTGGTGCAAGTCAGAAGTTGGCTCACAGTTGGCCACCATCTGCAACTACTTGGGGGAAAACCAAAAAATGTCTTCTAGATAGGTGAGCATAAAGTGATCAAAGTAATCCCTAAGCATGTTGTTAACAAAGTGCTGGGAGACAATAGAGACACTGAAACACTCCAAAATAAATGTGTATGTCTGTCCTGGGACACACATTCCCTTCCATTTCTCTGGGGCACCAGGGTAAGTTTTGGATCCTTGGAGATTTAACTTGGTAAGCTACCAAAGGAATAGCAAGTTGTTACATGATGGATTTCCAGTTTCTTGTGCAATTGTCTTTTTTATTGTACTATATTATGGAAATGCTTGTTTTATTCCAAAATTAAAAATAAAGAAATAAAAAATAAAGAAAAAGAAAGAAAAAGGGGAAAAGCCATTTGTAAAGTATTTGAAAAGTTTTAGTATAGGAGTGGGGAACCTGTGGCTTCAATGCCACATGTGGCCCTCAAGGTCCTCAAGTGTGGCCTTTTGACTGAGTCCAAGTTTTACAGGACAAATCCTTTTATTAAGGAGATTTGTTCTGTAAAGTTTAGAGTCAAAGGGCCACAATTGTGGACTTTGAGGGTCACATGTGGAATTGAGGTCATAGGTTCCCTACTCCTGTTCTAAGATAAGGGAGAATGAAGATGGTAATCCATGACTACTTAGTTCTGCATTGAGTCCCTACCTTCTAGGGGTAGAAATACTTAATTGGTAGTGATCTTCATAGAGGGACTGAGTTATAAGGTCCATACAACTTTACGTGGACAGGTGTGGAAAGCTGGAAGCAGTATTTGATGAAGCTGTGAGTGGCCAGAGACAGTGTCTCATATATCTCTAGGTGGCAAACAATGTCACACATCTCTATTCTGTAGGGCTGGGTAAAAATGTATAGAGGTGTGTGAGGCACAGTATTCCAATGTTCCTGCTTGCTTTCAAGTTCTTTTTCTTACAGGTCAAATTTATTTGGGGACAGAGAGAACCTTTCTCTAGGACTAGAGATCATGAGACTTGATTTAGATATAATCTAGTTCAACTCTGACATTTTCTAGAAGAAGAAACTTAGTCCCAGAGATGTTGTGACTTGCCTGAGGTCTTGTGGGTAGAAAGCAGCAAAGACAGGGTTTGATTCTTAGTCTTTGACTTCTGATTCAGCATGATTTCCACTCCTTGTGTCTGCTCTTCTGTGAAGGTTGGTGGGTGGGGGAGAGCATCCAAAGCTGATGAAAGCACTTTCTAAATCTGAATCTGTATTTCTGAATCTAGGTGTCCTCTCTCCTCTTTCAGGGTGGACATCCCAACCAAAATGAGAGTAGAACGATGGGCCTTTAACTTCAGCGAACTGATCCGAGATCCCAAGGGAAGACAGAGTTTCCAGTTTTTTCTAAAGAAAGAATTCAGTGGTATGTCTAACAATTATCTCCCTTATACATCCTCTTTTTTATGCCACAAATGAATCTTGGGAGGGTTCTCTGGAAAGTACGCTTTCCTGGATGTTCTCACAGTATTATTTTTTTTGTTCTTACTGTTGTTCTTACTTCCTTTCAGAAATATTTGTCAATTCTGGTAATAGCTGACATTTAGAGAAGGTTTTTAAGTTTGCGGAGTATTTTACATAATTCATCTCATTTGAACCTCACAACACTCTGTGGGATAGGTACTGTAAGAATTATTATCTACAATTTACAAGTGAGGAAACTGAGGCTAAGTGAGTCATGGTTACATAGATAGCAACTGGCAGAGGTGGAATTTGAGCCCAGGTCTTTCTTAATGCAGGCTGTGCTGACTCTAGTGCCAAATAATCCTTGAGCAAGGCAAACACATAAGACTAGTTCACAGCATCTCTGCTAACCTTGGCCACATGTCCCAGCACCACTTTCACCTTTTTCCTTTGCCCACATCCTCCCCTGACTGGTTACTCATCAGGTTAAGGACTCTACTGTGACGCATATCCTTGAACTTTTTTTTCTCTCTTCTTAAACATAAATTCTGAGACAAACATAGAAGGGGAATGGATGGAAAAGCTCAGTGTATTAATGTCTTTTATGTTTCACTTCCTGATTCTCTTTAGCTATTGTTTTTTTTTTTTTCTTTGTCATATGTTATTTATCCTGACTGGGCAGGATAAACTTTGATGTCCAATCTCAGGAAAAATAAGGTCTTTTTAAGTTGTTCACTCAAGTATCCACAAATATGAAATGATGTGTGAGAGATAGCTGGTCAAATCAGGAAGCTAAGTCAGAGGGCAAAAAAAGATCAACACGCAAACAAACATACAAACAAAAAACCCTTCCTTCCTTGGGCAGAGAGGCAAACTGGTTGTGTGAGCTTTGTTGAAAGTCATCTCCTCATCATCCCCTGTCCTCAAACTCACTCCTCAGGGAGAGCTAACGATTTGAGGTGTGATACTCAAGTTACCTACATGAGAACAGTTCTTTGCCTCTCATTTCCCTTCCAATTGAGATTCTGTTCTCCTCCGTGGGATCCATTAGCTAATTCTCATTGACATACCAATAACCTGTTTTACAGCTTCTTGTAGAGTTATTTTATGATAGGACTTGTTAAAAATCCTTGTCTGTAATACAGCCTAATTATAGTGATCAAACCCAGACCAAGAGAAATGCATTCAGTTCCACAGACAACCAAGTGGACAGATGAGTATGGCTCCATCTAGTGGTCCAAGGGACAAAATACAGGTGCTGACAATTCACCCTTGGTATACCACACCCACAGTTCTATTAAATGTAAGAAGAGTTCTTTGTAACAATCCTTCTGTCATTCTTGTGCTATCTGTTGCCTATCCCCTCCTTTAGGCAATATGTGGGCTTCAGGTATAAATTAGGCAAATAAACTGGTAGCTCTTCAACTTAACCTTACCTATGTTATCTAATTGCCTCCCCCATACAAGAAGATAGTTCATTTCTATCGTATTTAATCTAATACAAGGATGTTCACTAGCTAGTTTTTTACAGACTGGCTCCTGTACAATGACAATCAATATCCTGATTAGTAGTGTACATGCTATTGGAGGCTGGCTTAGATTATCTCCAAGATCCTTTCCAATTCTAAAATTTTGCTTTCCTGTAGCTTCTGCTGAACAGGGAATATTATATTTCTCTTTGGAATCCTGAGTTGCAAGCATACTTCAACTGCCAACTAATCTAATGTTTGCCATGTCGTTTTTTTTTCTATCTGTGACATGTCCAAGAACTTGCCTACATACAGAAGGATGAAGAGGGACCTTCTTGCTATTTTCCAAATCATACCCATCACTCTCTATTTTACACTCCTATTGCCACATTATTTATATAACCTCTCCCCCCTAGTAATTCTCCCTTTACTC
This sequence comes from Notamacropus eugenii, assembly GCF_028372415.1. Classification (NCBI taxonomy): domain Eukaryota; kingdom Metazoa; phylum Chordata; class Mammalia; order Diprotodontia; family Macropodidae; genus Notamacropus; species Notamacropus eugenii. The sequence continues at coordinate 331,077,571 of NC_092873.1, read as the reverse complement.
TCCACCTTACTTTTGAACTGAAAAATGTCAAGATAAGGAAACTCATGGACTTTTTTTATAATATACCAAAGTGTGATGAGGCACTGACTTGGTTGAGAAAAAAGTAAAGGATTGTTGGGAGTTTTGCTTTCTATATCTTTCTCCAAAAATGTATTAAAATTTTCCTCCCATCAAGTTAAAGTAGTTGATCTTTACCATGCAAAAAGTCACTTAGTTGGATGTTAACTACTCTGTCAGTCAATTCATCAAAGCTATTAAGTGAAGCTTTTATTCTGCATTCTGTGCATAATGGATGAGGAGAGAGGGGGATAATACAAAAGACATAGATGGAACTATTCTTGCCTAAATCCAGTTGGGGAAGTGGGACACACATACACTCACATGCACACATACACGCACACAGACACTCACACACCCTTCCCCACACAGGCATGCATGAACACTCACAAATACTTCCCTTGGAATAACTCATGATGATAAATCCTATTATAATCTGCCAAAAATAGCAGATTAGTTCAATTTAAATTTAAAAGAAAAGATTTCTAAGCCCTAGTTATAGGTCAGCTTTTTTCAAACAATATTTGCCACAATCAAATTCTAATACAATAAAGGAACAACAGATGACCTCATGGAATTTGTTGTAATGGGATTTGATTTGTGTACTTCAATAAATGGAAAGCCTGGCACTAAGCCCAGGGTAATTATTCGCTATGAACCATTTGAAGATAGGGGTGTTTTGCAGAATTCAGAAAGCAAGTAGCAGTCCAATGAATTTATAAGGAGGTAGTAAATAATGAATGAAATTTTTTTGATCAATCTCTGCTGTCCTATTCCTTTTTTCTTCTCTTCTGCTGCAACTCATTTCTCTTTTGGCTCATGTCTGTCTGGTCCTTCTTACCTTCTTCAGGGGAGAACCTGGGATTCTGGGAAGCTTGTGAAGATTTGAAGTATGGAGATCAGTCCAAGGTCAAAGAGAAGGCCCAAGAAATTTACAAGTGAGCATTGGAAAGATTGATGTTTTGTGAAAATCTTTCCCTCAGTCTCTTCTTCTACCACCCCTGTGCATTACCATCCTTTTGTGAATAGCTGAGCAAATCTGAGTTGTGTGAAGTTGTATTGCCTACAAATTACTTATGGTTGCATGTATTGGCAAGAAACCATGGAGACTATGCTTTCCCTGACTCGGGAAAATTTGTAATGTCTTTGGACTCCTTGTTCATCTAAAGCCAACCAGTCAGGAGTACACAACGGAAGATCAGAAATCAAAAGCTAGTCTCCCCAGTTGTGTTTTTTTCAGTAAGGAAGAGAGGGTGTGGTATGTATGTATGAAGGCTGGGCTTTGTATGTTTCTCTTGTCAATTACAGTGAGATTTGACCCTGGTAATTCAAATGTTTCAACTCTTCTTTGGATACTTTTTTTCTGGGACTTCTCTGAAGATAGTCTAAGAGGTCTCTGTAATATCTTCCTCAATAAGAAAATACTGAAGACCAGTAAAGACGACAGATATTTTCTCTATACCCACTTCAGCTCTACAACCCTCTAGAAAAAGGAACTTTTTTTTTTACCTTCTTAGCATTCTCTTGACCACATATTTTATTTTTATTTTTAAAGATGTATTTAGTTAGTTTTAGCTTTCCACATTCACTTTTATAAGACTTTGAGTTCTAATTTTTCTTGCCTTCTTCCTCTCTCCCTTCCCTGTGACATTATGCAATTGGATATAGGCTATACATGTACAATCATATTAAAACATGTTTCCACATTAGTCATGTTGTGAAAGAAGAATCAGAGCAAAAGGGAAAAACCATGATAAAGAAAAAACAAAAAAAGAGAGAAAGTAGTATGCTTTGATCTGCATTCAGACTTCATAGTTCTATCTCTGTATGTGGATAGCATTTTCCATCATGAGTCTTTTGGAATTGTCTTAGATCATTGCTTTGCTCAGAACTAAGTCTAACAAAGTTGGTTGTTGCACAATGTTGCTGTTACTGTGTACAGTGTTCTCCTGGTCCTGCTCACTTCCCTAAGCATCAATTTATACTCCACCAACAATGCATTAGTGTTCCAATTTTCCCACAACTTCTCCAACATTTATCATTTTCCTGTTTTGTCAGGAGGTATGATGTGGTACCTCAGAGTTGTTTTAATTAGCATTTCCCTAATCAATAGTGATTTAGAGCATTTTTTATATGACTATAGCTATATGAATCCCATATAAGACAAAGTGACTGACCTTGAAAGCAAGTTATGCAGAGGGAACTTAAGGTTCATAGGACTCCAAGAAGAGCATGACAAATTAAAAAAAAAACTGAATGCCACAATGCAGGAAATAATACCAGAAAACTGCTCAGAATGTCTAAAGATAGACCACTATGAATCAACTGGGAGAATCCATAGATTATCTACACACACACACACGCACACACACACACACACACACACACACACACACACACACACACACACACACACCAAACAACCTGTGTTTCAAACTCCAAAGCTAAATTGGCTAAACTGAACAACTTAAATGAAAGCAATAAACTTTTCCAATGTCTGGAAGACCTTGAAATATGGAGGAAAAGAAATTAGATTATCCTGTGACCATAAGAAGTTGAGAAGGGAATGAAAAAGCAAGTCAAAATGACATTCCCTGAGAAGTTGAGTGTAATCATGAATGAAAAACAGATGGTCATTCAACAAACGTCCTTAAAAAAAATCAGGAGGAGAATACTCTACTTGCTAACATCATCCTAAACAACATATAAATAATAAAAATAAGTACAACTATAAAATATGATTATTACTTATCCACTAATTAGTAGTATCCCATATTTAGAGGTGTTTATTTTAAGTGAGAGAGAAATATTGAGGTTAAAAACCCTCAAAACTCCAAGAGGCATCAGTAAGGGATACAAAGGAATCAAAATGTAAGAAGAAGATGAAATAGGACTAAGTGCAAGAGTTAAACTGAACTACCATCGACTAACTTCCTGAACTCCTATAGATGAATCAATGTCAATGCTTTTTGTGGGATGCAAGTTTAGAATGGGAAACGCAACAGAATGAGAGAGAGAAGGTGGGAAACATAAGGGTTGGGTCTTGTACTCCTACCAAATCCCTGAGTGAACAGTGGAGGGATAGTGAACCCTAGAGTACCTTGGCAAGTGGGGAGTTGCTACAGGAGAATGAGAGAGGCAGCAGAATAGGGGGATTTTGTCTGATGAATTGGGAGATATTTCACTTCATTTGGAGGGGGGCAGGTCCTACTGAAGAGCACTCCCATAGAATTGGATCTCTGGGACTGTGATGGGAGATGAGACTTTCAAGATGGGCTTAATCTAGAGGAGGGGTGAGGAACCTGTGACCTCGAGGCCATATGTGGCCCTCTAGATTTGTTCTGTGAAGTTTGGATTCAGTCAAAGGGTCGCACTTGAGGACCTAGAGGGCCACATATTACTTCATGTGGGGCGTGAGGGGTTCCCCACCCCTACTCGAGAGAGAATTAATGCGTTAGGAAACAATCTTCTTTGAGTGTTGGACCTCCAGATAGGAGTACAATGTATCAGGAGAAGAAATGTATGTAAGAGCTACTGACTCCCAGAAAGTGAAGGGAGATGTGCTTTGACCTAGAGATAAAATGGCATGACCTTTGGGAAGGAGACAAACCATAGCAAGAACAGGGAGTTGGGCTAAGCTAAATTATTTGGGACACAAGGTAATTTCTACCACTCAGTACTGCTTCTGTCCAACCTTGCTTTCCTCACTAATTGATTTCTAAGAGTAAGGCACAATAGAAAAAAAAAGGGATGATGGTATAAGAATTAAAAAGGCATTAATATTGAAATTGATTAGAGGAAGGAACTCAAACTTGGTATTTCTGAAGTTCTAATCCCATGAGAATATGGAGAGAATAAATGAAAAATAAATGAGTATAGTCCCTTATGAATTAGGAGGATGCAATTATGAATCAGAAAATATAATCTCAGGATATACTAGAAAGGAAAATAATATAAAAAACAAAGCACAGAAAGATTTATATGTCCAATAAAAGAAAACTAATAAATATAAGAAGTTAGAGAGGAGGAGGAACAGGGAGATTTTGAGCTAACTAATTAATTGAGAGAGGAAAGAGAAGGGATAAAAGAGGGTAAGAAAGAAATAACTAAAGAAAGAAAGAAAAATAAATCATTAATCTAAGTGAAACCTATGAACTAGGAAAAGGAGCAGCAAATGAGAGGGGAATAAGAGAGTACCTCTGGGATTACATCATTACAACCTCTGGGATAGCATCAAAATAGTTTAAGCAAAACTAATTGTAATGAAAAATTACTGACTTAAAAGAGGAAGAAGGAAAAAAGTTACAGCAACTTTAAAGAAATGGAGAAAAATAAATCTAACACATAATTAAATGTGAGTGGGTTAAGCAAGCCAATAAAATGAAAGTGTGGAAGAACAGATGGAATGAAATTGTAAGAAACAATGAATTGTAAGAAACAATGAATATGATGAATACAGAGAAGCATAAAAAATGAGTATAAAAAGTATAAATAAATATTTTATTATATTTTATTTTTATATATTTATATATTATATTATATATTTATATGCTATATTATATATTTATGTATATTTATTTTATTATTATATATTATGTTTTATCATATATATTATATTATAAATAAATATAATAAATAAAAAGTATAAAAAAAGAATAAAAAATGATGCAAAATGAAGTAAGCAGAACCAGGAAAGCAATATATATACATATATATATAGCAATATACACAATTGAAACTCAGTTCTGTAAAATTAAATGTCCAAGCCTCCAAAGATGAGTTGTGAGAAAGTTATCTACCCCCAATTTTTGACAAAAGTAGGGGACTACAAGTATGGAATACTGCATATAATAAGATTTTTTATATTTTAGTTTTTGTTGAGCTATTTCCTCCTCCCCTACTGCTCTTTCCTGTTTTTTATTATAAGGGGTGATTTTCTGAGAGACATTATGGGGGAAGCATATTAGAGGATGATGTAAAAGCAAAAGGGATCACTAGAATTGTATTTAAAAATATATATCACATATATACAAATATTTTCATATTAGTCATGTTGTAAATAAGAACATAGACAAAAAATAAGGAAAACAAAGTTTAAAAAAAGTATGCTTTGATCTGCATTCAGACTCTATCAGTTTAAAAGAATATATTTAGAAGATGAAAAGTAAAGAGCTCTCTGGTCATTAATCTGGCAGTGTATTTTTGTCTTAGGTTAGGGCCAACAGCTGGTCTACTGAGAAATAAAAATGGGGAGGATGAGTGGGGTGAGGGTAGCATGATTATTGATAAATTTATTGCCCAAGCAAACTCTGAGGTGTTTGAGGATTCATGAAAAGGAGAATGTTTCTGAGACAGTCATCAGGACAAGGGTGGGGAAGTCATTTGGGGAAAAAGAAACAGACTCTTGTAAAATGTGTTTTGAATTTCATTGGTGGGAACCCTTCCTGTCTGGATTTCTAGCCAGCCAACTAGCAAGCATTAATTAGATGATGAAGATCCAAAGATAAAAGCAATAGTCCTTGCCCTCAAGGTGCTAATAGGCTAATGGAGAACAAAATGAATAAAAGCCACAGCTAGCTCTAAATCTTTGATGAGGGGGCTGTGTTTGCCAGATTTTAGGCTGAGTTTTCAGGCTTTGATGATTGTAAGACGATTTCAGTTCAGATTTGTTTAGGACCCTCAGCAAACACAAATCTAGAATGTGGCAAAGAGAGTGGTGACCAAGTTGCCTGCTTATTATGATCTCCTTGACCTAGTTTCTGTTAGGTGTTGCAGATTCTGTAGATGAAGGTGATGAGCCAGACTCCATCTTGGTCCAAACCACTCTGGCTCAGAATGTTTAATAACTTTCGCTAATGATTTCCTAATGTCCCCGTAGACTTTTTCTGGCTCCAGGAGCACGGCGGTGGATTAATATAGATGGCAAAACCATGGACATCACAGTCAAAGGGCTGAAACATCCTCATCGCTATGTTCTTGATGCTGCTCAAACTCACATCTATATGCTCATGAAAAAGGTTTGTTAGTCCTTCCTTCCTTCCTTCCTCCCTTCCTCCCTCCCTCCTTCCCTCCCTTCATCCCTTCCTTCCTTCTTCCCTTCCCTCTTTCTTTCCAAATTAACTTAGTCTTAGAGGGGATGGAACAAGAGCGATACTCATAATTATTATCTCTGTTGATTATTCTGATAGCTAATCTCTGGATTTAACATTCTATCTCCTGACTCCATGCCTTTGCACAGGATGTTCTCCATATCTGGAACCTATTCTCTCTTTACCTCCACCTCTTAGACATCTTAGTTTCCTTCAAAGCTCAGTTAGGTGACACCCCTCAAAATAAAAGAAAGTAAACCTTTCCTGATCTCTACAGTTGTCAGTATTTCCTCCCTCACCAAATTGTCTTGTATTTATCTTGTGATGTAGTGTAAAGAGTGCTGGACTTGGAGTCAGAGAGAAACAGGATTATATCCTGTTTCTGCCACACAGGTGTGTAATGTTAGGTAAATTTCATACCCTCCCCAGACTTCAGTTTCCTCATCTTTAAAATGGAGGGGTCACTTGACAACCTGAAAATTCCCTTCTTATTTTATACCTTGATATTATGATTCTATATCATATACTCCAGTGGAATGTAACTCCTTGAGGGTAGGAAGTATTTGTGCTTTTAAAAGAATCTTTGTATTTTCAGAGTCTGGCATATGTCTTGCATGTAGTAGGTGCTTAATAAATGCTTGTTGGATTAAATTTTTTTGTGGGTATCTACAAAGGACCCCATTTCTTCCTAGAGAAAACTGGGGAATTCATGAATTCGGAAAACAAAAGGACATTTTGTTTGACTAGCAGTCTGATTTTCTTTGAGGCAAATACTAAACAAATAATTCCTGAGCCACTGAGCTAGGACCTCCCTGTATTGAAACTATTTAGGGATAAAAGTGACACCCTTTTGGAAACTACACTTTCAGGCTGATAAAGTACAATTCAATTCAATATGCATGTATGCCTTTTATATTTGCCAGGCCCCCGCTAGGCACTGGTGATACAAAGACCAGAAAATCCCACCAACTTCACTATATCATAATCTAGTACACCTGCACTTCCTTTATGTTTTCCTTGGAGAAGTGGAGGATTATGGATGTAGAACACTGCATATGTAGTCAGTTTTGTTATTCTTACATCAGTCAGTTGGCTTAACTATTTTTATTTGTTGAAAGGGAAAATGGCTTGGGAAACATGGCAGTAGGTTTAATGGTGATCTATACAGAAATGATTGTCACATAAAATTAAAATGTCACCCCAGAAAAGTAGGTGTGTCCTACTTCAAGACAATTCTATATATATTAAAAGAGGAACTTGTAAAACATACACATTTGAATAAGTTGAATAAAATTTCACTAATTTGGGCTATCCACACTCAATCTGATACTTTTAACAGTTTACTTGATCCTGATTGTTTATTTTCTAAAGCAGTTTACAAACTGTTTCCCTCATACCACTAGGAAAATTAGTATTATTTTAAGAATGACTGAGTGAATAAGTTATTTTGACTATTAAAAATACCCAAATTAACTACAAAGGACATATGAAGAAAGATGTTATCTGCATCCAGAGAAAGAACTGCTAAATAGTCATATGTATAGAATAATTTTACATATAAAAGGGATTTAATTTAGTTTCCTCAATTGCAAAATGAGGTACTAGATAACCATGAGGTTCTCCTTAATCTCGTAATCTATGATCAAAATTAGAGGTTATTTAGTGCAGGAGGGTTCCTAACCTGGGGTTCATGCACTTCCGAGGGAACCTATGGATAGATTTCAGTATGGGGGAAAAAAATTACATCTTATTTTCATTAACCTTTAACTGAAATTTAACATTTCCTTCAATTATGAGTGCTGGAAGCAGACATTATTATGAGAAGGGATTCACAGAACTGAGACTTGATCCCATGTTCTTTTATTCTAATTCCAGTACTCTTTCCACCATATCAGATTTTTCCCTTTTCTTGTGAATAAAGCAGGAAATTTCTTTTTCTATGAATTTTCATGGTGTTATGAGCAAGAAGAACTTGATAAAAAAAAAAATTGGTAGCTTCTTCAAATCAAGGACTCAAGAAATTGATTCCTTCCACATGCATTTTATTTCCCATCTCAGCAATGAATTTTTTAAATTTAAGTCTTAAGTTTAAAAACCATCAGTATATAACACAGTGTAGATTGCAGTAACTGGAAGTTGCTAACTCATCTAATCTTGCTTATTTGCACTATTTATGTTTTAGTCAGACAACATATATTTTGCTTGAAGATAACGTAAAACTCTTGACTCCGGGGCCAGGTATATATCTGTCCATTAAGGGAGTCTAGCTTTGGGCTCATGTGGACTGGATTCAGTCTGGGAGTGACACCCGAAAAGAAGACATCACATTTTTTCTCAAACTTTGTTATTCATTACACCCATACCTTGGATCTCCAGTGCAAATGACTTAAATAGAGCATAAGCATGGCTAATGCCTGGGGTCACTCCTGAAAGGATTAACTAAGTCTCTTCTGGAAAAGTACTTAACATACAGAGTTGATCAGGTATAGCATACATAGCAAATGGTTTCCTCAACCACAAAAGAAATGCCTAAAATACAAAAACAAAAAACAAAAAAACCCCCAAAACACCTTACAAATACGTTGGCAAACACATAAAATATGACACAATACGTTGCATTTTATATTCTCCAAGGGAGATTGATAGTTATAACATGAAGCATTTTAAGAAACTGCTCAACAAGCATTTCCCTTTAACCTGACATCTTCAGTGTCCATGCAACCCACTGAAGGTCCATATCTTTTGGTCAACTGTAAGGTTTATTTTCTCTTTTGTTATCTTCTCCTCCAAAAAATACTATACTATCAGCAAGCACCTCTTGCTGTGTAATCATCATCTGGACCCAGGAGCTTCTGATCTCTTGAACTCATGAGCATTCCATCAAGCCTAGAAACATCTATCTCAGGAGAGGTAATCAGGGACTTTTTTCAAAGTCCAGTCTCAGACTTGTTTAGCCCAGATCAGTATCTGTACTCACTATCATGTGTAAGCATTTGCCATTGCTGAAGGGGTGGGGCAAAGAGAATATAATAGCTCTTTTCCTGCCTGGCTATCTGAGATAGAGTTTGAAGAGTTCTGACATGCTTGATAGATGGAAAGTTATGAAAGAGAAAAAGAGAGAGAGGCAGACAAGAGAGAAGATAGATACGGGGACAGAAAGAAAGAGAAAGGGGGCAGAGTCACTTCTCTCAATGTCTACTGAGTTTATAGTTCTTCCCATTTCAGTATACATGCCTTCCTCACTCTTTATCCCCCTATCTGAGGACCATGGCACTAATAAGGGATTGCTGAATAATTCCCAAGTGCCAAGTCATTCAGTGCTGAGAAAAGGGGTGTGTCATAGGAAATGGTCTAGGTACAGGCTTAGTTCCATGCATGGTTCATGGAATGTCCCCTGAAGGTCTATCTCCTGACCTGCACTATGTATAATATGCAATAATATATTCAACCCCTTGCTACAGTAGTAAAATTTAATTCCTTTAAAACTTTTGATCAAGTTTTCACTGAATGAGACTGATCTTTCTCCCTCCTACCCCATCAAAAAAATTAGTGAAATTTGACTAGGTTCACCTTACAGAAAGATTTACTGCAAGATTTCTTTAAATAGTAACTATCCCTAGTGTATTAAAAATATTATTTGGTTTATGAAAAATTCTATCTGCATGCAAATTTTCAACTAAAGTGAGTAATACCTGTAACATAAGTGAAGAGAATCAGTTCAGCTTATAATTAAGGATTCACAAAGTACAACCAAGAAATATCTTTATCATATGGAGACACTTTCAACTCTTTTCCTAAGGCAAATCCCATGTCAGCGAGTGCCATTATGGTCAGAGGATGAACAACCAAGACTTTGCCTCCAGGGCATTGAAATTTAGAGTCTTGACAGCACTTATACTCTTTCAGCAGCATAGAATGGACTGAGTTTAGCATCTAATTAGCAAGAATAATCAGAATTTACCAGATGGCCCACTTTTCCCTGGTACCTGTTATCCCTTCCTTACCTTTACCCCCTTCTCCAATGACTATATCCCAGTTGAATTCAGTGGTGGACCTGGAGTCAGGAATACTTGAGTTTGAATCCTGCCTCAGACACTTCCTGGATATATGACTCTGAGCAAGTCATTTAACTTGTCTGCCTCAGTTTCCTTAGGGAACATACCATCTAATTCAACCCTCTCATTTTACATATAAGAAAACTGAGGATCAGAGTGGTTAAGTGATTTACCCAGAGTCACATAGATAGTAAGCATCTGAGATGGGATTTGAACCAGTTTCTGATACGCACTTCCTATGTGGCTTTTCAAATACTCTTTATGTTTATTATACATTGATTAGCACAACCCTGTTTCAGTTCCATAAATCATATGAACAGGTCTTTGGAATTTGTTGTAATGAGATTTGATCTATATTGTGAAGGCAGTACGGTATAGTAGAGTGTAAGATTTGAAGTCACAGGACTTGGGTTCAGATCCAGACTTTGCTACTCTCACCTAGTCTCCCTATCCTCTCTGAGAGAGAGAGAGAGAGAGAGAGTTAGATAAGGTTGCCTCTGATCCATTTTCCCACTCTTACTTCATAGGATCCTATAAAATCTTTATGAATTTGCACTTGTGTACGATCCTATAATTTATTATTATTATTTGTTTTATTATAAAGTCTCAGACCTTGGCTACTAAGCTGCAGTAGTCTAAACCTTCCCTGAAGCTCTGAGAAATATTCAGGTAACTGGAACTTGGCAACTGTTCCTTTGTCACTCATTTCTTGTTTTTCTCCCATAGCCTGAGCCTGAAAGGTAAGGGCCTTTTGTTAAAGGATTTGGAAGACTGTGTTCAGGGCTCATTCCTAGCACTTTCCCTTCAAGGGGATATATTGTGAAGAGAAGGCTATCTGTAGGGGTCCCTCTTGTGACAAAATCTCTTTGAGGAAAGATTGGATTGTAATATATAGATTTATATATCATATATGAAAGAGAACAATTCTTTAGCTTTGTTATTTTTTGCCTTGCAATAACTTAAAAACCACAATCGCTTTCCTTCACTTTGGCTCTTTCTCTCCCATAATTACTCTTTTCCTTTTTCTCCAACTAGGATTCTTACGCTAGATACTTAAAGTCTCCAATCTACAAGGAAATGCTGGCCAAAGCCATTGAACCTCAGGAGACATCCAAGAGAAGGCAAGTGGAATTGTCCTGCTTGGTGATTATAAACAACCTACTTTTTGTTGTACAAAGGCACAAAGGAGTAAAAGGGAGTATATCTTTCCACCAAATGATAGGGCATTGACATATTTGCATTTTTCTAGGAGATCAATACTTTGTAATTCATGCTACCATCAATGTTTTCCTGAGAAATCACTTTCAGTAAGTTTCTCTCCCTGATACAATTTTAGAAGAATTTGATTCTACTTTGACCCCTAAATCTTCATAGCTTGAACAATGGTGTCTCATTGGATTTAAATCTATGTTCCATCTTACTCCTAACATCTGCTGAATTGCTTAGGAATTAATTTGACTTTACTTTTCAATGTTCCTTAGTGTCCTTCTTTAGTTAGTTCTTTAGCTAATAATGTATGGGAGATGTTTTGAACTCTTTGGAATTGGAACTACAGGAACCAAAAAGCTTTATTAATATTATAAGTAGTTGCTGAATTACTTAAAATTAAGTAGATGCAGGGCTTTGGAACAATGACCAACTCTCCTTACCCCTGCCAACACAATTCTTTTGAACCCTGGCAAATATGCTTGCGTTTACAGGTAGTTGGTTCATCTTATGACAACCCTTCCACTAGAATGTATCTTTAGGCAATCCAAAGAGATCAGAGCCACACATCAAAGGGGTCTCAAAAACAAAAACAAACTTGGTTTCTTTGTTAAGGATAATGGGTCTGTAATAAAAAGAGGAAGAAGGAAGTCTTTGTGTCACTCCTATGGCTAGGAGCAGCCAAAAGACAGGAAGGCCTCTTCTTTGGGCAGCAAGAAAGGACTTTGATAGTTTTACACACCCTACCAATAAAGTAGGAGGAAAGGGACCTTAGGATCGTTTGTGAGTTGGTGCCTGTGTGGCATAACTGGTGAGATCTTCTTTGGGAAAGAAAATTGGCTCTGTGACCATTTGTGTCTTGGATGATTTTTGTATGTAGGGCAGTATTAGATTGGTGGGAAAGATTAAGGAGTTAAGTATCAGGAATCAGGGAAGTGCCTCCAAATCTCTGATTGATCAGAATTTAGTAACTGCTGGCAACCCTCTTTAATCCAATTCCTCAAACACTTTTTATGGTTACTGTGTGCCAGGCACTGTGCTAAGGCAAGGGAGATCCAAAGATGAAACAGTCTCCCACCCTCCAGGACTTTACATTCTACTGGGAGTTACAATAAGTCCACAGACAAATATAATACAGTTTAGGGTTTCATGAGAGTGAAAGAGCAGTTTTGAGAAAATACTGTTGGAAAGTATGAGGAGGGAGGGAAGGAAGGAAAGAAAGAGGAAAGGAGAAAGAGAAGGTGAGAGAGGAGGAAGTTGAAAGAGAGAGGGAGGCACACATACTTTCTTTCAGTTAAGGGAACTGTAAGGACATATTAATGCCACAACATTCATGTAACACGATGGTGGCAGTACTTGTCACTGCATTTGGCAAGGAGCTCCAACTTCCCAAAGCATCTACTCATTTCTTCCCTTCCTTCTCCTCTTCTTCTCCCTCTCAAGTTTTGACTCTGCCTGTAGCATAAGGGGGTCATTTAGTCAGAGAAGGACATGTGTTCCTAGGGTGTATAGCTGGATGTATAGCTGCCATTCCCTGATCAGGGCAAACTTGAATTTTGCCAAGTAATTAGGCTTCACAGGGTGCAGAGCTGTGTAATGAAGGTGGGACAGCTAGGGCTTTTCCCTAAGGTACCAAATTAGGGGGCACCATATTGCAAGGGCACATATTATAATGCTTCAGTGCACCGAGGTGAGTCAGTTCTCCATCATGCCATTCCCCACTCCCAGTTCCTGAGGCAGCTCCTTTAACAGTGACCTGAAGCCAGTTTCCCAGGATTTCTGTCTTCCTACCACAGGGAAGTATTTTTCTTACTTCCCATCTGAGGGAACTTTTTGTTTATGTGCGTGCATGCATGTGTGTGCCTCTGTATGGGGACTGCTCATTCTAGGAGCAAAAATTCCTAGTCCTGGCTCTGACCTGGAACTAGAGTTCCTGGTCATGTTGGCAGTAACTTTAGAAACAGATTATAGATGGGAAGCCCAGGTCACAGCCCAGCCGAAATTTGTTAAGACTTCCTACTGCTGCTTAGTAAAGCAGAGTAGCATGGCTTCTTCAGCATAGAGTGCTACATAACATGGGATTCTAGGAGAGGAGGGCATAGTTCTTTTGAGTCTCTGCCGACTAAACTGATACTGATGTATCTGATGTACACATTGTCAGCTCTCCAATTAGTCCTATTCCATAACTATTCTTTTTTTAATAGATCACTAGAGAAAAGGAGCTCATAACTATTCCTTTTCAAAAAGAATGCTAAAGAAAAGGAGGCTTGGAAAATAGCTTCAGTGTAGAGTTCTTCTTAAAGTCTAACCATAATATCTATATTTTTATCTACTTCCCAATAATAATTTGTATTGTTTTAGGGTTTACATAGAGATTTACTCCCAATAACCCTGTGAGGTAGATAGGTAGTAAAGATATGATTTTTATAGGTGAAGAAACTGAAGTTAAATGACTTGTCAGAAATCAAATTAGAACTGTAACAGAAACTACAATCTCCAGCTTCCAGTCTAGTCCTCTTTCTCTATTTCAGTTTTCCAAGACAATCAGTTGATCAACAAGAATTGTTAACTGTTTATTATATGTTAGACACTGATAAGTTTTGTAGAAACACATTAAAAAATGAGATGGTTCTGGCCCTCAAGGAGCTTATATTCTAATGGAGGATACAAAATGTCATAGATAAGAAAATACAAGAATTATATAAAATCGGTCCATAGTGATTTGATGAGGATGCTGACAGCGGGGAGAATCAAGAAAGATCTCTTGAAGGAGATGACATTTGAACCAAGTCTTGAACAGAGTTGGGGGTTCTAGAAGGCAAATGTGAGGAGAGGAGGGAGAGGAAAAAGGAAAAGGAGGGAGAGAAAGAGGGAGAAGGAGAGAGAGAGGGAGGGAGAGAAGGAGAAAGGGAGGAAGGGAGAGAGAGAGAAAGAGAGAGAGAGACAGAGAGACATAGAGAGAGAGAGAGAGAGAGAGAGAGAGAGAGAGAGAGAGAGACAGAGAGAGACAGAGACAGAGACAGAGAGAGAGACAGAGACAGAGAGAGAGAGACAGAGAGAGAGAGAGACAGAGAGAGAGAGAGAGAGAGAGAGAGAGAGAGAGAGAGAGAGAGAGAGAGAGAGAGAGAGAGGAGGGAAGGAAGGAAGAAAAAAGAAGGAGGATGTTGGCCAGTTTGACCATTAGTGAGGATGAAGGGCACCAATATGTCATCTCCTAGGAAAGACAGACCAGAGCCAGACTGAAGGATTTTAAATGCCAAATGGAGGAGTTTGCATCTTATCCTACAGGCTATGGGGTACAGTTAGACCTGCACCTAAGAAGGAGGAGCTGTGGGAAGTGGGAGTTTGTCTCCAACACACTTGGGGAGCTGTGTGAAGGATGGTTTGTAGAAGGGGTTAGCTGATTAGGTACAGTTAGGAGGCTGTTGAAATAGTTTAGGTGAAACTTGAGAGCCTGAAGTAGAAGTAGAGTAACTGTGTTGGGTGGTAAACAGAGGAGCTATGGTTAGAATGGAAGCCACTTGAAGCTGAACAAATCCAGATTTTTTTCTCTCCTTAGCATCTTTGCTGGGCAATCAGTGTGTTTTCTCCCATGCATCTAATTAATTTGCACCCTGCCTTTTTCATTGTCTTTTTTTCTCAGTAGCAGTCTCCCATTCAGGCGGCGTCATCTCCGGTCCAGCCCAAGCCCTGTCATTCTTCGGCAGTTGGAGGAAGAGGCCAAAGCTCGAGAAGCAGCTAACACAGTGGACATCACCCAGGTCATGAGCAAACTGGACCGGAGGAGTCAACTCAAAAAGGAAATTCCTCCTAAATAAACTAATAGTTCCTGGTGGGGCAGAGGAAGAGGCAGAGGGGAAGGGGTCTTTAAAAGGGTGGGGAAACTAAAGAAAGTCACTGAACCAAAATCCCTGGCACATATTATTCCATTTCCCATCCTCAGTGGGCTCTCTTCTTTTCCAGGCCCTTCCTCTCCTATTGGCCAAGCACCACCACTAGTATCATTAGGGCAACCAAAGCTAAGTTCTTCATCTTTATGTCATAAAGTAGCAAAAGTAGAGGAGGAAAAGCTTGGGAATGGGGAAAGACATCTGACTCACAATCACCATGTAACAGTTTTTGTTAAGTTCTTGAATGCAGGAAGGGAGAGAAATAGGATACTTTGAGCATTATTTCAATTAGAGAAAGAAATGGAATCCTCCCTTCTTTCAAGCTTAGGAACATCAGTTAAAAAGTAAAACTGAAATGTGTTTCACTGCTCCTCCCATTCCACTTGATGCTCTGCTAGAACCAGATTATTAAAGTAGTTTAGGGGCAAAGGTGGGGGTATTTGAGGGGTTCAGCAGTTTTCTTTTCTGCTTGCACTCGCTCAGGGCTGTCTAGCCCATCCAGGTCTACATGAGTCATTCTTTGTCCATGCTGTTCTTAATTCATTCCAACAAGCTTCTATTAAAGGTCTACATGCACAAGGAAGGAAGCAAGGAAGGGGATAGGCATGTATATAGTACCTGTTATGTGCTAGGCATAGTGCTAGGTACTTTACAAATATTATCTCATTTCATCCTCACATTTGAACCCTGTGAGAGTAGTGCTGTTATTATCTTCATTTTATAGTTGAGGAAACTGAGGGAAACAGGGACTAATTGACTTGCCTAATTGACACAACTAAGAAGTGTCTGAGGTTGGATTTGAACTCAGGTATTCCTGACTCCAGGTCCAGTGCTCTATCTACCATGCCACCTAGTTGCTTCATAGTGCATAGCACTATGCTAAATGCTGGGGATATAAAGTAGGTGTGTGTGTTCGTCCTTCATTGCCAAAGAAGACCATGCCATCAGAGAAATAATGACATGACTTGCCCTTGACTTTGTTTTGAGTGAGGGAGGGCTGTGCAGGTCACCAGCCTCACTTCTCCTCCAGAGCCATCTGAATCCAGTGACCTGTTATTCATCAGGATGACTGGAGATGACCCAGGATGAGGCAGTTGGGGTTAAGTGACTTGCCCAAGGTCACACAGCTAGTGAGTGTCAAGTGTCTAGGTGAGATCTGAATTTAGGTCTTCCTGACTCCTGCACTGGTTCTGTATCCGCTGTACCATCTTGCTGCCCCAGAGATACAAAGACAATTGCCCTCAAGGAGTTTGTATTCTACTGGACACATTCTTAGGGTCAAAATTATCTGTAAGGGGTTACTGGTAGTTTGTCTCCAACGTACAACAGCTTGTATAAAGTGTCCATAGTTGTCAAGGTTAAATAACCATCACTCCCCTCTGCCCCGCAACCCTTTTTGTATTAAGTAGCACCTTCTAGGCCAATGAATGAAGGCATATTTTTACCTTCTTGCCCAAGAATAAGAGTTTCACTAATTCTTATGATGTACCTTTCTCTGCTATAATAACATCCTATAGGCACTTATTCTAAACAATCAGAAGATCAAAAAATGAAATGAATATGCACAACAATTAAGGATATATCTTTAAAAACTTCTTGCTAATTTACACTGGGCAAGGCTATGTAGTCATGGCTCTGCTGAAGATTTAGGTGGATGGATGACATGAAAAAAGTAGGTTGATCGAATGGATCCTCTAATTAGAGTTAGTGATAATCCCAATAGGCCAGCATTAGCCAAATCAGGATGTAGGTAATTTTATTTGATCTTTTCAAGCTCAACTATGATTTGATCCTTCTGGCTTTTCCCCTGCTGTGGCTTCAGTGCTTATTCTAATTGTCAGGTGAGAAAGGAGGGATACTCAACTCTTGTGACTGGAAGGTTAATGTCAAGGATGAGCTAATCATTTCTACAAGGACATGAAGAAGACAAATTAAAGAGTTAAGGATGGAGTCAACCTCTTTTATATGTGTGTGGCCATTGGTTTCATGATGATGAAATGACCCTAGACACAGTAGCTTGCTCACCTCACTTTAAACAAAATATTCCTTTTTTAGAAAACACTCTGATGGGTGAACATAGTGGGGCATACCACTAATCCCTGCCATTGAAGATGCTGACCCTGGTGGATCTCTGGACTTTGAGAGTTCTGAGCTGCAGTGGGTTAAGTTGATTGGTATCTGAGAATAAGTCCAACTTCAAAATGGTGATCTCTCTGAAATTGGGGACCACCAGTTGCTCAAGAAGGAGTTAAGCAGACCTAAAAATAGAGCAGGTCAAAACTCTTTCACATTCAGTAGTGGGATTGGG